>NC_047588.1:37967640-38588711 GCF_011004845.1 Esox lucius
TAAGTTTCTAAGCAAGATTTTTCTGAATCATTCTGAATCATCTCAAAATCAGATTTAGTCATTAGCCTATTACCTCTGAATAAAGTATAAAAATCTGATCATAACCTAAAAAATACAACCCCCTATTATTGGCTTCCATCCTCAATTATTGGCAACCTTACTATTTTGTTGAAATACATTATCATTTATTTTTATTGATATTACAAATGACAGACCTTAGTCTTCTCTCTTGTGTCTACTAGAAAGTTCTAGCTAGCTTTCTTGCCTTCCGGTACATAAAAAAACGTGATCACTTTCATGAACTGCAACTTGTCTACACAATGTCATTTTCACAATTCCCCAAAAATGTTTTACCTCCATACATTTCTATAAAAACTGGCTGAAACGTTTAATTGATTTGCAAAATGTACCATTGCTTTCTAGTGCTACTATATTTTGAACTTGAGAGGATATACTACTCCGACCACTACAAACGTTAGCTAGAGACATCCAGACTGCTCCTTCAGATGAGCAAGTCACATTCAAAGAATCAAACTCTACCCAACATGGTGCCAAATGAAAACGATTCTATACAATTTCTATGAAGTGTAGATGTGATGGAACAGTTGGGGGGCTAAAGCCCCCCTAAAATAGGTGTAGCAACATCCTTGTTTGTGTGGACACATTTGTTTTTATGTTCTGCCAAAATAACACTAGAAAAATTTTATAAGTTCTATAAACAACAACAAAAATGAAACAATTTCATTTCAATTTCCCTTTCATAGCGCATCTGGCCCTTTAAGCATCGAGCAAAAAGGGGAAGTTGTAGTCTTCAATGAATCTATCTGAATTAGCTGTGGGTGCTAGATAGAAATTATATATCCTTGCCAGGTAACGCCATGCTAGATTTTTCAGAATGTTTTGGGGACCAACACACAAGACACAGTTGTCCTTATTAGTAACTGCGTGATCAAATGGGAACACCAGACAATATGACAATATGTCAGGTGACAATATGATATACAATATGCATAATGTACCAGACAATACTTTTGAGATTGTTTCATGACAGCTTGTGTACACTGGAAACAATAAAAACTTTCATAAGCTACTTACAAATCTACCAGTGGGTCAATATTGATCTGCTGGAGACCAAGATGGACAGTATAATCTGACCAAAAGCCCTGACCCTGACTGACAGATGTGACCTTGACCCCTCGTCTGTCTATGTTGATGCTGCCCTTTGACCTCTGGCAGAGGTCCAGACTAACCAGTCTGCGTGCATTCTGGGTAGATGAGTTCCCCACAGAACAGGGCTCGTAACCTTATGAGACAGACCTCTTCAGGTTTAAGGAAAACTTGGACCTCAACAGTGTGTCATCCAGGGGGTTCACACGCAGACCTCGTGGACACATTTGAAGACACACAGGAACCGGTGTGTCAGGAAAAACTCTACGTTCATATCTCAGGGTCCATCTGTTCCCCATCCAATACACATTCAGTTCACTCAAGAATGTACTGTGCTCAACTGGAATCCTTTGTACTCTATAATGTTAATACTATGCACTCTATAATGGCAATAATGTGTCCTCTATAATGGTAATACTATGTCCTCTATAATGGTAATACTATGTCCTCTATAATGGTAATACTATGTCCTCTATAATGGTAATACTATGTCCTCTATAATGGTAATACTATGTCCTCTATAATGGTAATACTATGTCCTCTATAATGGTAATACTATGTCCTCTATAATGGTAATACTATGTCCTCTATAATGGTAATACTATGTCCTCTATAATGGTAATAATGTGTCCTCTATAATGGTAATAATGTGTCCTCTATAATGGTAATACTATGTCCTCTATAATGGTAATACTATGTCCTCTATAATGGTAATACTATGTCCTCTATAATGGTAATACTATGTACTCTATAATGTTAATATTATGCACTCTATAATGGTAATAATGTGTCCTCTATAATGGTAATACTATGTCCTCTATAATGGTAATACTATGTCCTCTATAATGGTAATACTATGTCCTCTATAATGGTAATACTATGTACTCTATAATGGTAATACTATGTACTCTATAATGGTAATACTATGTCCTCTATAATGGTAATACTATGTACTCTATAATGGTAATACTATGTACTCTATAATGGTAATACTATGTCCTCAATAATGGTAATACTAAGTCCACTATAATGGTAATACTATGTCCTCAATAATGGTAATACTATGTCCACTATAATGGTAAAACTATGTCCTTTATAATGGTAATACTATTTCCTCTATAATGGTAATACTATGTACTCTTTAATGGTAATACTATGTCCTCTATAATGGTAATATTATGTACTCTATAATGGTAATACTATGTACTCTGTAATGGTAATACTATGTACTCTATAATGGTAATACTATGTACTCTATAATGGTAATACTATGTACTCTGTAATGGTAATACTATGTACTCTGTAATGGTAATACTATGTACTCTGTAATGGTAATACTATGTCCTCTATAATGGTAATACTATGTACTCTGTAATGGTAATACTATGTATTCTGTAATGGTAATACTATGTACTCTGTAATGGTAATACTATGTACCCTGTAATGGTAATACTATGTACTCTGTAATGGTAATACTATGTACTCTGTAATGGTATTTCCCGGGACTGTGTTTGTATGAGGTCTGATAGTATGTGTGGGAACAATACAGGGATTTACTCCTTTCTTCGGGGTTTGGGCAGAAACACACTTCATTTGGGTCAGGGTTAGAATTGCGGTAAATTTTTACACTCAGACATTAGGGCTCGGACACAAATTGTTAGGTCATTGAGGTTAGGGTTACATTAAAATTAGGTTTAGGGTAAGTGTTAGGTTTAGGGTTAGAGGGCAGGGAAAAGGAATTTCTTGTTTTCTCGTCCCCACAGGGATAGAATAGAAAATGTGTGTGTGTGTGTGTGTGTGTGTGTGTGTTGGCTGTATTGACGTGCGCTAATGTGACAGGGGAAAGGTGGTGCAAAAAGGCCCCCCACTGGATCCACTCTGCTCATTTCCAGTCACAGATATATTGTTTGGAAAGAACCCCCCCCATCAAAGAAAACTGTTTATCCGAGGGGCACAGAATATGGGCTGGTTTTCCAAACTTTTAGTCACAACCTTCAGGTTTAATAGGTAGGTCAAAGGCATCTGTTTATTTGGGGACCAACACACAAGACACAGTTGTCATTATTAGTAACTGTGTGATCAAATGGGAACACCAGACAATATGACAATATGTCAGGTGACAATATGCTATACAATATGCATAATGTACCAGACAATATGACAATATGTCAGGTGACAATATGCTATACAATATGCATAATGTACCAGACAATATGACAATATGTCAGGTGTCAATATGATATACAATATGAATAACGTACCAGACAATATGACAATATGTCAGGTGTCAATATGCTATACAATATGCATAACGTACCAGACAATATGACAATATGTCAGGTGACAATATGATATACAATATGCATAACGTACCAGACAATATGACAATATGTCAGGTGACAATATGATATACAATATGCATAATGTACCAGACAAAATGACACTCTGCTCATTTCCAGTCACACATATATTGGTTGGAATAAACCCCACCCCCCCATCAAAGAAAACTTTTTATCTGAGGGGCACAGAATATGGGCTGGTTTTCCAAACTTTTAGTCACAACCTTCAGGTTTAATAGGTAGGTCAAAGGCATCTGTTTATTTGCACTATTCCATATCATTTGATGCTAGTTATGATTGGTCATTTAGGTTCTGCCCAGTAAAATAACGCTTGCAACATTGTGATTATGTTTAGAGCTGTGTATTTATCTTCTCAGTATTTACTGTTCATTTTCAAAGCATTTTCACATTATTCATGTTGTACAGTGTGGTCCTATCCTCGTGCAATTATATAACTTCACAAAGTAATCTGCAAAAGTGAAAATCACTTCTCAATTGACTTACCAGGTTAAAGAAACGGGGGGGGGGGGAACAAATCACACAGAATTCATCCAAGTTGTGGAAGTAAAAGGTGGCAGAATAAGATGAGGTTGGTACAAAGGACCCAGAAAATAAACAGTGGGGGACCGGGAGGGCGGGTACAGCTGAAAGGTGTCCATGGGGATTGTGGTGGTGGTGGGGTTACACCGTAGCGGTGGAGCAACATGCATTCAGGCTGCACACAACCATATGCTAATGAACGCCACCATTTAATGTGACACACTCAAAACCCTTCCTCTGGTTCCATCTCTCTCACTCACTCTTTCCCTCTCTCCGCTAATTGCTGTGTGTCTTCGTCTTTTATTGAGGGGCTTCGGCGTGAATGAAAACCCATATTGTAGACCCCAGGCCTCCTCTTCCTTCGCCTCCCACTCGGCCCCACACCTCCCTGCGCCTGTTGCATGGGGCCACCTTGAACGCGTATTGCCTCAGGCCTGCGTGGCAACGGTTGTCAGGAGGGGCATGCAGATTGGTGGTCCCATTTCAGCTGCTAATGTCCTGCCTTCCTCCTGCCAATGGGCTCTGATGCACCGCCCTCCCACCAGGAACAGCCCTGACTGGAGGAGGGACCCCCTGCGGAGCCTGACAAGGTTCCCCGGGAGAGGCAGGGGTGGGGGGGGGGGGGGTGTCAGCCCCAGGGTACATTCAGAGAACACGACACGCTCCCTGAGTTTTGAACTCGCCTACTGTAGTGTGTTAGCAGTGCTGCCAGGCTGGGGGGGGGGGGGGGGGGGGGTGGGATGACGTTCAGGTCAACAAATCGCAGATTCCATTTCAATGTGTGTAATCCCATCCGGCAGGTGAACTCCAGACGGACAGGCTAAATACCTCATCCGAGGAGAAAACCCCAGCTCGGAAAAGGGGTGTGGGGTTGGAAATTTAGTGCGGGTCCTTATCTCAAGCCAACCCACCGCCCCCCCCGCCGCCACCCCCACCCCCCTGCATGCCTTTCCCTTTCTCCCCGGCCGCTCTTGACCCGATGCCGCGGCCCGGCCTAATCCTCTGATCAGCATGCCGGGGGAGGCCCGCCCCTCCGCCCTGCCGGGACCGGCCAGCGATCAGATTGTCTGATGCCACTTGTGCTAATGCACCGGGGGGGGGGGGGGGGCTCGGCCTATTGTGGAGCAGCCACCCAGCGGCCCAGCGGCCCAGCCAACCCAATTGATCTAAGAGCGAGTGAGGGTGGGGCGTCACAAAAAAAGGAGGTATGCCAGGCAGAGAAGAGAGATAAATTGAATACCTGAATTAATGACACATTTTTGGTACACTTTACATGATGCGGATAATGGATTGGCCCCCTTAGAAGATGTGAGGCATCAGAAACAGGAGGGAGAGTGGTAATGTAGTAGGGAGCTAGCTCATTACCACGGTAGCTAGCTGCCTTTAACAGTTGTTTCAAAAAGCATATTCTGGCTGAGGGAGTTTTGTGGAGAGCCCTGGAAATCTGTCTGAGTATTAACAACTATTGCTTGAAATATACTTTATTTTATGGGTTGTCTCATTGAAATGCGCCTCTTTTTTAAAGATAGATCGAGATCGTAGTGGGGAGGCTTGTATTGTATTTTCATGTGACAACACTTTTTTATGGGAGACAGAACAATTAGCTGTTCACCATGCCATGAAAAAGTACTGATTCCAAAACCACATTGAAGTGCAAATGGCCTGAAATGCAATATAGTGAGTTAAAATGGTTTACTGTAGCAAATTGTTTGTTTTAAAGTGGTACTATGTAGTTTCTTGCCTCTAATATTTGAGAGACTATTTAAACAATGACCAGACGTGTCTCCTACTCCTCTTCACTACTCCTACTCCCCTTCACTACTCCTACTCCTCTTCACTACTCCTACTCCTCTTCACTTACCAAACAAAACGCAAACAGCTTTAGCTCCTCCAGCGTGGTTGAGGGTTGGGGAATAGTACTGCCTGTGTCTAATGTGAACATGAAGAGACCACAAGTCAATGGAAGCTGAGAAATGGACTGGTTAGAAATGTTCAATTGGGAACATGTCAGGCACTCTGAAAAATAGGTACATTTGAAACATTAACAAAAGAACATTTACTTCAGATGTCTTCTAGTCATTTATACTTGAATTTAGGTCAGTAGCACAGTTGAAATTTTACACATGGCCCCTAAATCTACTCCCCGATATCAAAAATGTGTTCGGAAATCCAGATTGAAAATAAAGCCCAGCAATCACAGTTCCCATGGTCCCGGCGAGTGAGCTGGAGGTGCTGGTGGCTGAAAGCCCCCCAGACGAGGAAAAAGGCCGTCTTAATGCTCTGGGTCCTGGAGAGTAAGGACAAAAGGAGGACTGGTGATACGAGGAACGACTGAACATCGTTACGTTGGCACAGACAGGGTCTATAGGCATAGTCAGGTTCAAGTTTCAGCTGATTCGGACAAAGGGCAAGGTGAATGAACTGACATTGTTGGATTTAGGGCGCTGGGGGGGTGGGGGGGGTGGGGGGGGCTTGGCACACACACACACACAGTTAGCACTCATCCCTAAGAAGTAGGCGGTGGCCCCAAATCCCCACATTTGTCCGAACAAATTGGCTGGACCCAGGGTCTTGTTTGCCTGGCTCTGCTGTGCTGATGAAGAGGGGCTTGTGGCAGCCGGGGAATGCCCTTCTGCAGACCAAGACTCATGGGAACAGAATAAATAAATCTCACGGTTTGAAAACGTACTCTTTTGGATGCGTTGTGCGGTAAACAAATGCATCTGTTCCTGTTGGCAATAAAAAAGACGTCCTGGTAAAACTATATATTCTCCCACAGGCTGTAATACTGCAATAGATTCTACAACTTGTTGGCTAAAAAAAGAAAAGCTCTGTGATTGGCTCAAACATGTTATAACCAACAGTATAGTACAGGTTGGCACAAAATATGACTCTTTCATCTGGAACATAACACAACCATCAGCCAGGGAAGGGCAATTTACAAACTTGATATTCACCATAAAAGGTATTTAGATTCACTAGTTTCACTTTTTTCCATAAATAGAAGGCATAATATAAAACTCAAACCTGTCAGCACAACAAGCTGGTGAAGTCAAGATAAACATTTAAAACTATATTTGTCCCTGAGAGAATTTGTAGCCACCAAGAACATGACATGATATCATGTAAAATCTAAATGCAGCTATTATTGACTGACAAGCCTATAAATATGTACAACAAACAGGGAGATGTGGAATGAGACAGGCTCAAACCATTCACCCTGGTTAACAAACACAACATATTGATCGACAAGAGGTGGGGGAAGTGGAACCAGAGAAGAGATCCGGGGCAGTGGAACCAGAGAAGAGATCTGGAGGAGTGGAACCAGAGAAGAGATCCGGGGGACTGGAACCAGAGAAGAGATCCGGGGGACTGGAACCAGAGAAGATATCCGGAGGAGTGGAACCAGAGAAGTGATCCAGGGCAGTGGAACCAGAGAAGAGATCCGGAGGAGTGGAACCAGGGAAGAGATCCGGGGGACTGGAACCAGAGAAGAGATCCGGGGGAGTGGAACCAGGGAAGAGATCCAGGGGAGTGGAACCAGGGAAGAGATACGGGGGACTGGAACCAGAGAAGAGATCCAGGGGAGTGGAACCAGAGAAGAGATCCCAAGGAGTGGAACCAGGGAAGAGATCCGGGGGACTGGAACCAGAGAAGAGATCCGGGGGAGTGGAACCAGAGAAGAGATCCGGAGGAGTGGAACCAGGGAAGAGATCCAGGGGAGTGGAACCAGGGAAGAGATCCGGGGGAGTGGAACCAGAGAAGAGATCCAGGCGAGTGGAACCAGGCAAGAGATCCGGGGGACTGGAACCAGAGAAGAGATTCAGGGTAGTGGAACCAGGGAAGAGATCCGGAGGATTGATCCGTGGCTTAGAATGGACCTGAGCATCCTGTCCTGCATGGTCGGCAGTGGAGATCTGGCTTCCTGAAGAGGTCAATGGACAGAATGCTCTCTGCTCCCCGCCTCCATTTAAAAGAACCGGGAGGCGCTCTCAGGCATCCCTGGCTCCATTTGTACCGCGGTCGGTGTAGCGTGGCACCATATGAACACCGGCGTTACAGGCAGGCACGATGACTAATCCTGTCGGGGCACTACACACCCACCGCGTGGTGGGGGGGGGCTGCACACAGGACTGATCAATGTAATAACCACTACTAGAATGGCAACTTTTGATGTGTGCAAACAGGACGAATGTGAGGCGGGGGGCTAGTACTAGAACTGTAGAACTGAGTTGGAATCAATTAAAATTAATGTAAGTTAATACAGGAAGTGGTTTGAACTGACAAATCCGGAGACACTGGTCATCATGGCTCACCAACTGACCAGCTGGACTTTCACCCAAAACAATGGCAGGCATCACACAGGAAGGACCTCTGAACCTCGGGCGGCAGCACACAATTACTACTTTCTCCCACTACATGGTCAACAAACCCCTGTCAGTAAGATTAATTGGCTGTGTTATTAGGGATAATGATGGCAGTAATCAATAACCAGGAGCAGAAAGCCAGACAAGAAAAGCTAGGCAACCCTGGTTCAGCTGGCCAGGGAGTGGCCTTGAACAGTTATTTATGGGCCAAGTCTAGATAACTGGCAGTCTGTAGTCTCTGGGTTTTGGTAATTACCACGACTTTATTACACAAGAACAGACAAGAATTTTACAATATTACCTGCCTACCACATTCAAGCCAATATTCATAAGAGTCACTAAGAGGACAACACAGAGGACGCAGTCAACATGGACATGGACTTCATCCTGCAACTCCTTGATAATGCAGAACCAAATTGAATAGTGTAGCAGCATAGTATGTTAAAAACATCTTAATTTCATTGAATTTGCGAGCAATGTTCGTTCTGTCTTGGTTTACTGCTGTAGATGGTTACAGACAGGTAGCGGTGGAAGGGGCTGTTCATTCTTATTCAATGGAACCTTGGCGGTGAGCAGAGTTCCACAGAGGTGGAGATGTCTACAGTGCCCACGCGGTGAGCGTGGAAATTTAAAATGTTCTGGAGGAGAAAAACGGTAGAGAAACTAATCCCTGTTGGGGGCCTTGGTAACCCGAAACCTAGGGTACGGAACACCATTTGCGTATCAAACATTTGAATTTGACGTGTTAAATTAGAAACCGATTAATGTAGCTGCTAGCTATAATTATTTTTGTATTGATTTGGTTTCAGGTAACTATATTCACTTGTTCTATTAAATCCAACATGGTCTCAGCGGAACACAAAAAATATTATACATAAATCTGTGACACCTGATTTCACGTGAAATGTTACATTACGTTAGAATGCATTACAACGCGCAACCAAAACGTGTCATACATTACGAAATTGCAAAACGTATCATGAGTTATGAATGCCACTAAAACTAATCATATATTATTAATTTACACAAACGTCTGATATGTAACAAATACATTTTAAGGTTACTTTAGGTATCACAGTCCTGGGGTTATGGTTATAGAGGGATTTGAACTCGCAACCATTGATCACCACCCCCAGCCATAACACTTCACCAAAAAGTCTTCACTCTAACGTTACTTGACACAATGTAATATATCCTATGCATTTGGCTGTCAGAGATTTACATCAAATAGTTTACGCATGACCCCTGAGACCAGGCTGATTAAAACAGCTGGACCTAAAAATAGACAGAAGAGGAACAGAAAAGACAAATTTACTGTTAGTTTTTCATGTAATGTATTTCTTCACAAAGCTCTATCAAGCACTGAGAGCAATATGTTTGGTTGCCCTCATCTCCTCTTCTTGAGTGAGAAAGCAGTGTTTCTGGACACACAGTCCAACACTTCAAGCGATTTATGATCCTAGACATGTCGGTTGCAGTTCATCCATCGCAATATAACCATAAACAGTTTTACTTTGGGCTTACTATATGTAGCTACTGAGGCTTGTAGCCAGTGAAGTTTTAGTTTATCCTCAACTATCCCCAATTTGTTTGATTACCTGGCCGGATTCGACAGTCTGTCAGCCAGCTAGTCATTCACTCAGAGACATTCACTGTTCTTGGCCAGCTCTGCTTACGCAGTCTGGCAGAAATTGGTAAGAAATGTTATTATAAAATTACCCACAAAAGTCACAGGAAGAAATCCATAGAAATATTGTGCATGTACATATTACAAGTCAAATAGGACCATCAGGCTTTCCCAAAGAATATTTTGCAGGTACAGAAACAAAAGATCAAGTCGGTTTTGTTTGGTGTTTGTTTTTTTATTAAAAAAAAGCTGTTTTAGCTTCATGCCTTCATCAGTGTGTACAAGACAGTGTGTATGACTTCCCTGAATAGATGGACTGAGACAAAACGGCGTGAGTGTGGTGTGGAACAAGAGAATGGTGCGCGCCGGCTCGTTGTGAGGAGTCCACCCTCTGACCTTTCGCTCTTCACAGGTCCTTGTGCCCTCATGAGAGCCTCTTCTGAAGGGTGAGCTCATACGAGGCTGCCTGCCAATCATGCCCAGTCCATCGTAGGAAGGCAAGAAAACCCAGCACCTCCTGCCGCTCTGTGATGACACCGTGGTTTCAGAGGTCACAGCGTCGGCCCAGGAACCCAAGGTTTGTTGGTTCTTTTCCCATGCCGGGTAAGGGCTGCAGATTTGTTGTGTCCTTGAGCAAGGCACTTTAACTGAATCGCTTCAGTACACGGTACAGATTAGTCTGTGCTAAATTACTAAAATGAGAACATTGTAAAATAAAATGCACACTGCAACTATCTGTTAATAAATTACCTTCCCTCATAAAATAGCTATCCATTAAATTCCCTTTTATGGTTATTATGTATTGAACAACAGTCATTTCCAAAATCCTATATGAAGTAGGAGAGGTGCAATGTGCCTCTACAGTACAAATGTCAGTGACAGTGTTCGCCCTTATGGGCTAATAAGAGCTTGATATTACCAAAATATATAATATTTGCAGCAAACTGAAGATTGGAGTTTGAAAAAGCCTTAAACATCTGGCTTCATAATTTGTAACCGCTGAAGAGCAGTTGCCATACTGACACCAAGTTGGCAGAATAGCTGCCAATCCATATCTGTCCACAACCATCCTTAACAGACCAGGGCAGGCATACATTCAAACCACCCACAGCAAGGAACAATCTCAATTTAAAATATGACTTCCAATTACAACATTTCCATAAGGCGGGTAACACTTGCAGGACGTGTAGTTTTCCGTAGAGTATGTGGTTATATTGGTTGTGTATATTGGTCACAACCAATATAAGACTTATTTCTGCTGTTGGAAAAAGGGGTTGGTTCAATACTTCCATGTGGGTTACATTAAATCCCTAAAGAAATTTGCAAATGTCTTGGCAGGGGAGAAAAAACATTGTCCTCCCATAACACACCACAGTGCCGAATGGTACCTTATCACACACTAGACACTCGGGTACCACAAAAGCTGGACGCTGAGACTACTTGTGAGAATTGGGTTAAAATGCATGTACAGCGTGGGGGAATGTGGGACACACAGACAAAGGTCTCCTATGAGATCTCAGCTCCATAATAACCAGAGTCATTATTAATATTCTATTACCCGCGGCTTTCTTGTTCCTTCAAGCAGAAGATAAACAACGTTTCAAATCTCCACACTGTTTCACAGAAATTAGTTAACAGACATGACATCTCATGTGCGATTCAATGGAAATAAAGCCATTCACACGTGCAAGTCTTCAAGCTTTTTTTTATTATTCAGAAGTGGAGATATATATACACACACTTTTACAGCTTGACGTCACTTAAATGTCACATTGTCTTTAAACACCCAGTAAAGTTCTTATGATGAATTTGTAGACTGCATAAACCTTTTTTAAAACAGAGATCATAATACAAACTTTCGGCTCCCTCTAGTGGTAAATAGTTATCGTCACACCATGAGATATCACACACAAAACACTGATATTACTGAGTGTACGTTATTAATAATTAAGGATACCTGGAGGAAGTTGGACCTCTCAGAAATGAGAATGGATGGCCCAAGCTTCAGCAAAATACATTTTCACGTGACCCTCCCTGACCACAAAAAACAAGTGACCCTCCCCTAAAGGCCAGACACAAAGTCATAATGAGAACCAGTGTTTAATTTGTGATTCCAGAAACAAACAGTAAAGGTGAAGGGGGTGTGAATAAATAAAACAACAATTATATCCATGGCTACACAAAGTGCAATCTCAATACTTTTTTCATTAGGTGCAATTACTCCTCACCGCCCTCGTTATCACCCTCTGCTGGACAACACAGGAAATTGTAACGATTCTCTAAATTTAGACAAGAATTCTGTGGGAGAGGAAAGGTACCTGATGATATCAGGATTAGAGCCGGTTGTTGTCATTCATATACTGATATTCAGTAGATGTTTACCAAAAACATACAATCGAATTACTCCTACTGAATACTGGCACATTCAATAAAACCTAAATCTTGACAAACGGTTTGTCAATAACTCTAACTTCCCATTTCGTGCGACACCAGGTTGTAACGGGGACTCTCCGTCTCATTTCCCGCTGAGTTTGAGGACGTCGGCAACCATGGCCCCGATGCCATCGAAGATCAGGTGCAGCTGGGTCTCACACATGAAGGCCGGCGATGTCACCACCCTGTTCTTCTGGTCCACATGGGCCTCGTGAGGACACACGTCAGGTCAAGGGTCACACAAAGAGGGACGCAGAGGTCGGGGGGAAAAAAATCACACAGAGCGAGTTAGAGGACAGGCGCCGCCGGGAGGAAGCCTGCATGCCACTGCCATTAAAGGTCTATGCCGTTTGAACAGACTCAAAACGGGGAAACTTCAGATTGGGTCTGTGTGTCCCATGTTGTCAAACCTCATGGAATTCATGGCTAACCGAGGTACAGACGGGGCACAAATGAAAACCCTGAATAAATGGAAGGCACGTAATGAATGCAGAAATGCGGGTAGGGCCACGGTGTCACCGGACCCCCCCCCCCGTCTCAGTTCCAAGGTTACGCTGCTATATTATTGTGCTGGGGGATATGAGGAATGCACTACTAACTTTTTTTCAGTCTCCTCCAGTTTTACATTTTAGGAGGAGATGAGGTCCTGGTCCACACCTGCGGATTACCTGGTTTGGGGGGCCCGTTGCTGTCCCTGTCCTTATCCACCTGGTCATACTTCTGACCTAGTCTAAAATCAAATAGACCCTGGATTTAGCCCAGAGAAATGCATTTATTATTCCAATTGGACTCTTAATATCTCATCCGGCACAGCCAGAAGAGGACTGGTCACCCCTCTCTAGGTTTCTTCCTGAAATTCGACCTTCTTAGGGAGTTTTTCCTAGCCACTGAAATTCAACACTACTGTTGTTTGCTCCTTGGGGTTTATGGCCGGGTGTCTCTGTAAAGCACTTTGTGACAACTGCTGTTGTAAAAAGGGCTTTATAAATAAATTTGATTGATTGATTGATTGATCACGCTCTGAGGCATGTGTAAAAAGCAAGCTAGCCCAGTTGACCTCGACTTTGGATCTAGATGTCAAGAAGATTTAAGTGGTTTTGAAAGGGTTCATTATTGGATGGGTCTCTTCAAGGATGACAATGACCCCATCTACAGGGCTCAGAGGGTCAGAGAATGGTTTGATGAGTATAAAAATCATAATGATGACCCATATTCTATGGCCTTCACAGTCACCAGATCTCAACACAATAACCCAATAAAACACCTGGTGACAAACATTTTGGCCTGACGCGTTAGACAGTCAACCACCATCATCAAAACACCAAATGAGGGAATATTTGGTTTTCCCCAGTACAGTTCCAGAGACTTGTAGAATCTATGCCAAGGCGCATTGAAGCAATTCTGACAGTTCCTGGTGAACCAACACCTTACTGAGACAGTTTATGTTGACAGAGGGCCTACAGTGGACATACAGAGGGCCTACAGTGGACATACAGAGGGCCTACAGTGGACATACAGAGGGCCTACAGTGGACATACAGAGGGCCTACAGTGGACATACAGAGGGCCTACAGTGGACATACAGAGGGCCTACAGTGGACATACAGAGGGCCTACAGTGGACATACAGAGGGCCTACAGTGGACATACAGAGGGCCTACAGTCGACATACAGAGGGCCTACAGTCGACATACAGAGGGCCTACAGTCGACATACAGAGGGCCTACAGTCAGGCACCACGTGCATACATCATGGTCGTTCATAGAAATCAACCCCATCATGGAAAGAGCCGCACTCCAGCCTGCAGAGTTCCACAGGAAAATCCCCGACCAGACCGACATTCTGCATAATAACACCTCATCGATCCGTTACACCCTGAAGGATATGGTGACCTCCTTGACAACGTGCTTGGCTCCCAGACCCTTGATAGCAGCAGCAGTACCGGCGTAGGGCCACTTTCCCCCCTCCTCTTCCTCCTTCCCCACCGTGACCTCCACCCCGGGGATCAGCTTGGCCGCCAGAACGGGGGAGATACAACATAACCTGGGGGTTACGACACACAGACTGTTAGGACAACCTCGCCCCACGCGGAATCTTCCAAACGGCAACAGTCACAGGGCCACTGTGATGGTGAACAAGCATCACTGGTTGCTCCGTTTAGAAAAGGTTGCCTATGGGATATTAGTTTCCTATTCCAATTCTTCAAAATAGAGCAAAACCTTTTTATTCCTATCCACGTTATTTTGAAAGAACTGGGCATGTGAATATGAATTCCTGGTATAGGCATCCAATACTTGGTAACGTCAAAATAGTAGAAAAAAATAGGAAAAGAACAAAACATGGGACTACTTCTAAGCACTGAGACACACCCAAGAGGCCACAGCACCGGACAAGCATTGACATACAACACACTGACCCGATAGGTTTTCCGGCCTTATGAAAGTCCTTCACGACACGCTCCACGTCCTTGTTGACTTTGCAGTCCGGACCGTCCACAGCAAACGTCGACCTGCCATGGAACACAACTAAAACCCAACGGTCTAAAACAGAGAGGCGGCGTCCACACGGCCCGCCCAATTCCGTAAACAACACACAAAGTCTCAGCTAACGCAGGTACATTCGACTGGTCAACATACAGGTTTTTGGCGGCCCCAAAGCCTCCCGGGAAGATGATCGCGTCGTGGTCGCCGACACTCAGTTCGGCCAAATCCGTGACTTTGCCCCTAGCGATGCGCGCGGACTCAGCCAGGACGTTCCGGGTCGTGTCCTCCATCGGCACCCCCTTCCCATGGTCAATGACATGCATCTGAGTAATGTCAGGAGCGTACATCTGGACCTCTGCCCCACCCCTGCTCAGGTGCACCAAGATCCTGACACACACAAATACCCCCCGTGAGAAAATGTGGTAAGCAATTCAATGTTAGCCAACACCTTCTGTTGACATGACAGTCCGCAGAATGTGACCTGATTTGAATCATATAAGCGCTAAAGAAACACACTATGTTTTTTGCAGTTTATGAATTAAAGTGTATCTTCTGATGGTTCACTGGCAATGCGAGTGCATGCATTTTTGTGTTGTAGGCTGAGGGGATTCAAAACCCCACTGCAAAACAGCATTCAATGTTTTTCCTTTAACTGATCTAGAATATCAGGTGTGTTGATTTTAACTGATCTAGAATACCAGGTATGTTGAATTCAGGAAACCACTAAACAGATCCGTTGGCAGGAAGAGGACAGCCTACCTGGCTTGAAATTAATGGATTTAAACAGAGTGTAACCGCACAGAAATAGGCCAACTCACGCGGAAGCTTCATGGATTTCTGTTCCATCATACACTCCACACCCAGACAGCACCTTAATTAGAGAGGTTGGCATCATAAGAAACCATGTCACATACTGCAGTCGACGAGAAAAGCATTTGTCGGTCGTGTTGTGGTGATCTTATGAATATACAATATGGCATGCCATCCACACACGAACGCCTTCGGTATTTTGTAGTGGCGTTTTATTTTTGATGTCAGGAAGTAATTTCAAATTGTCAGACAAAGTTACCAGACAAAACATATATATGCAGTAATGTATCATTGCACAAATCACGTTCACAGTCCTAGCACCGCATGATAGGTAGGTTAACTTACAACTGCAACTTTTGCACCACTGCAACTGGCACTTGTGTGAAACCCCGCGTGTAAAATCTTTGATTTAACAAGGTAAGGAACCGACTTAAACGCTAGTAATCTTGAATAAAACATTGTGAGCTTACTAACAACACCTGACGCCTGGTACAAAGAAGACGCAAAGTGACCTACGTAATCACGTATTGTTAACCTACGTCCTGTGAGCAACATTATTATGCACTTCCGGGTCACAGAATTGTGGAATATTTCTAAATAAATGTCGCAGACGTAATAATAGAAAAGTGACGTAAATCTGTATTCATGATTTATAAAAACAAAAATCTACATATTACCAGTCATTAGTGTTTGTGATATGTGCATGATAGATTGATTTTTGAAACATGATCAAATGTGTGCTAATGCAAATCATTGCATATGAAAGCTAATATAGCCTATAGACTATTGCCTCATAGCGGAAGAATTGTTCTACACGCGGCAGTGAATTTATAAATATGTATTGTATAATATATAATCCAACAACAGTGATTTGCTTTGAGGCCAAGGGAATAGGCAGAGGAAAAATCCAGCAACACTTGCAATTGCGTAGTGCTTTAGGAAATGACGCCATTCATAGATTCTCCAGAATATTTTTTTACAATACTTTAATGCACTATGCAAAGCTGTAAAAATAGTATTTTCAGGCCAACCTTTTGAAGGCAAAATACGAAAACAGGAAGTCTTAGTATTGTTGCCGATTCACTAATGTTGCCGGCATTACGCTTGTACAAATGTGGCCAACAAAAGTGAACCTTGTGTCGAAGGTTTCAGACAGGTCATGAAATAAATCTTAATAGAAAATGATTGCAGCTCAGGATCATAACAATACAAAATACGTTTTGTGTGTGTGCCAACGTGAACTTTCATTCATAGCCTGAACAAATATATAGGCTATAATTGATTTTACATACATGTTGGTTTGACCTGGAAAATAGTTTAAATAGTTTTCTGGCGTAAATTACTTATTGTTATGTAAAGTTTCAGCTTCTAAAGACATTGGCTCGAATATATATGTTCTTGTAGATTTAGAAACACGTGCAAACAAGGACAACTACTTAACTTCTCCCACTAACTTGTGAAAGGTCTGTCGAGTCCACTTCGCGTTCGCAAGTGTTCCCGTAAGTGTCTTGATTTGCTTTACGCCTCTGGGCCTAATAACAGTTTGACTAATTATGCTATTCTTTAGTGATTAGCGGTCTATCTGGGACTCGACTACAGCGCCCTCGTGTAGCTGGCTAAAGAAAAGGTATAAAACAATTGTTACGGGAAACGTACAAAGGCTTGGCATGTGCAGTGACTTGGACGAAAAGGAAATGTAGTGTTTATGACTTTCTTTGGATCCACTCGTCCTGTGGTCCAAACAGAAATCAAAACATAGCACAATACAACTATACATTATAATAGGCCTACAATATATCACCTAATAGGCATACATAGTGTAAAAGTGACAATTAAAAAAACATAATACCTATGGAAGACCAGAACTGCCAAAATCAACAGTACATAAATACATGTTTCAATAAATAAATGTGTACATAAACAACACAAAAGTTGAAAAGGAAGGTTTTGAGTGAGGAACAGAAGCATTCAATTTGCAGTGGTCTCTTAAATTTAACCCTTCTGTTCCTCATTCAAAACCTTCCTTTTCAATGTTTTTGGAAAGGAAAGAAAAAGGTGCAATGGTCTCTTAATTTTTGCCGGAGCTGTATACAGTGGATATAAAAAGTCTACACACCCCTGTTAAAATGCCTGGTACTTGTGATGTAAATGAATGGGACAATGATAAATCATGTCTGAACTTTTTCCACTTCAAATGTGACCTATACTGTGAACAATTCAATTGAAAAACAAACTAAAATTTTTAACAGGGAAAAAAAACAACTCACAATAACCTGGTTGCATAAGTGTGCACACCCTTAAACTAAACTTTTTGGGTAGGAGTCTAATAACATGACACATATAGACTTGGCAATATTTGCCCACTCTTCTTTGCAAAAGCGCTCCTAATCTGTCAGATCATTCCAAAACATTAATCTTCTTCTGGTGAAGCCATGCTTTTGTGGATTTGGATGTGTGCTTTGGGTCGTTGTCATGCTGAAAGGTGAACTTTCTCTTCATCTTCAGCTTTCTAATGGACGCCTGAAGGCTTTGGGCTAAAATTGCCGGGTATTTGCACCTGTTCATAATTCCAACCACCCTGACAAAGGCACCAGTTCCAGCTGAAGAAAAACAGCCCCAAAACATGATGCTGCCACCACCATGCTTCACTGTGGGTATGGTGTTCTTTGGGTGATTTGCAGAGTTGTTTTTGCGCCAAAAATACCTTTTGGAATTATGGCCAAAAATATTGAATGCTTTGGAAATTATTTTGTACTCTTCTCCTGACTAATATCATTCAACGAGATTCCTCTGACGCTTTGGAAGCTCTCTGCGGACAATGGCTTTTGCTCTTAGATGCAACTAAGAAAGTGTCAGGAAAGTCCTACTAGAATAGCTGAACTTTATTTGTGATTAATCAGATTCACTTTAAATGATGGCAGGTATGTAATGACTTCTATTTAACATGAGTTTGAATGTGATTGGTTAATTCTGAACATGCACTGGGCCAAAAACCCTGAAAATACAGATATATACAAGGCTATATTTTCCTGAATTAAGTAAAGAGAGTGAAAATGCTCTAACCCGAACTGTCATTGAATTCATATCATGACAAAATCCGAAATCTGTATTGGCACTGTAAAAGCACATAGGAAATTCGACATCAAAATGTTCCCTTGTCACGGTGACTAGTCCCGGAGATACCAGACTCGTATATGCGCGTCATACGTACCAAACGCGCGTGGCCTTGCTATCTTACTCTGAGAATATCTAATCTCCGAATTCGCAATGCATCATCAAATTGACACATTTGGAGTCCCGAAAACCACGAAAATACGTACATATACAATTTTACATATTCCCTAATTTGAAGAAGCCAAATGTAACAAATTTAACATTCTCTGACCACAAATGTTATTGATTTATAATGGCACATTTTGGAATCCGTATATGCGTTTTTAAGCACTCTTTAAGAAACTCTGAGTCACCATTTCCCCATACCAGGATATGTAGTCTCAGGAATAGCAGACTCTTATGAATGTTATCTCTACCTTGTGTGGGGCAAAACACTATCATACTCAACTATCTGATGATTCATATCCTCAATTTATTTGGAATCCTACATCTTATTCAAAATGTCAGGAATGTGGATATTTGGAGTATGTACATGAAATGTTTCTTATCCAGATAGGCTATCATGTCCCTAATGGACAGTAAAATCATGAATTCGGAAGGTAAAAAATATAACATTCCTCTTCCAGGCAAAGATATGGCCAAGATATGTACGGTATGACATTAGGAAAATGTACAGCCTTTTTCCATTACCCAATCGCATCACACATCCCCTGGTTTAAAAACCCAGTCAGTTGGTTCTCCTAAAGATACTCTTGCTTTACCTCACATGGACATAGACAGTCTTGAGATACATACCCTTTTTGATAGACAGACACTTTGTTCATACATACATCTCACTGTGTTCTGTTTCATGTGAGTATGTATTGTTGTGGTGTTTTGTTTGGTGTTGTTTAGTCAATTGTTTGCTGTTTAGTCCTTGTTCAACCTGTGTTTGGACTATATTATTTAATTTCTTGGGTCCAGCTCAGCCCCTTTTCCCTAACCCCTTTACTGTGTGTTTAAAATAAACGTTTTATGTTTGACGGCAGCTTTGGTTGTCTGTGTCGTTTGTTCTCACTGTGCCTTTACACTACACTAATTTGCATGCGTTTTATGTTATGAGCCACAGCGTTCGTAACAACCGGATTTGGATCAAATTACGGGAATGTGTATTATATTTGGAGAGTATGCTTCTCAGGAAATATCGTACTTCATGTCTTGTCCATAGCCTACAAAATAATTTGAAACAAAAAACAAACAAATTGATTGAGATTAATACAACAACCCACAAAAAAAGCCTAAAGCAGCCATCTGAAGTGCTTACTGATATTTGAATGAAAAGAAATGGTCGACTGGGATCGCTGATATTTATTTATTAAAACAGCAAAGAAAATCTAAACATTGGCATTACACTTGTTAACATAAACTATAATTGTCTGAAAACATTCAACAACCATCCCGAAAAACACAGAATTAATATTTCAGTCAACAACATTAATTTCAAAACGAATTATCTGTGAATATTGGGTCTATGTCTCAGTTTCGCCTCCCGCAGACAAATACCTCTGGTTGGAAGGTTGGCTTGGTGGTTCTCCAGTGCTCTCCCTCCCAAGACTCACTCTGGTGTGGCTGGACCTGGGATCCTTTCCCTTTTTTCGGTTATCATCCAGTTCCCTTTGACATTGTTGAATGACGCAAGTACATTTGGAAGACCGCCTCTTCGGAGACAAAACTTCATATGATGTTTTATATTCGTTGCCTCTCTCATCATCCTTACATCAGAGACGCAACAGCTCCCTTGAGGAATCCCTCAGCAGATGCCATAATGGAGGTCTGATCCTATTTGGAGGAGCCCCTCCTCCAAAGATTTGCAGTTCCTCTGAGCTGGTGGAAGAACAAGGCCTCTATCTACCCACAGCTGATTAAAGTCATTACAGGGAGACTCATCCACTCCGTCTGAGAGGGTCTTCTCGAAAACAGGACAAATAATTACTCAGAGAAGGAAGTAAGGCAGCTTGCATTTCTGATTGCAAATCTCTCATAAAATAAAAGTGTGTGTGTGTGTGTGTGTGTGTGTGTGTGTGTGTGTGTGTGTGTGTGTGAAAATGGCAATAAAGAAGAGAAAAAGAGGGACTATTTTGTTGTTCAGATTGTATTTGTTTTGAATGTTGTTTCTATACATTAAAAAGTTATGATTTAAATGCAAATGTTTAATAGTATTCTTTTCAATCAATGCATTTTTAAAGAAATTGTGAGACATTGTGAGTATGATTTCATTTAATAATCTAATTAGAATTGTTTTCACACCTATCATAGTCAAAGTCATAGTTAAAACATGTATTTTTTTAAAGAGCCGTTTGTAAGCCAAAAGAGCCATCTTTTCAGTGAGCTGAGTCAAACGAGACGGCTCACTGAAAAGAGCCGGAATACCCATCACTAATATAAGCCGATGTAAAAACATATTTCATGCCAATGATAGCGGTGTGGTTGATGGGTCTAACGTTTAATGCCATGGATAGCGGTATAGCTGTATTATTTTATTTAGTTTATGGTATTGGTATCACTTAGACTATTGTCTTTTAATTACAGGGGATTGCCCTGTATGAATACATGTTAAATAAATACACCACAGTAAACGTGTGTTAATATAGGCTGAAACATTTCTTTATAATAGGTGGTACATTCAATTCAATATGAGGTATAAAACAGTTTACCCGGTCACGGCGGCTGGTAAGAAGTTTCTTGCGTTTAATTTTCTCCAACTCAATCTTCCTTTTAGTTTTTAGATTTTCAAATGCGTTGTTTCAAGCCTCTGTGTATATATACAGTAGTAGCCTTTATTAGTCTATGTGACAAAATGTACTTATTAAAATACGCATACACCAGATGAGATTGCCATTCCTTTCAGCCTGCACAACTGCCACTGTGAGGTCTTCATTGTGCAAGGAGACCTGAAACAGAAATGATTAGGAATTAGTATAAATATGCGCAAAGTAACTGCTTTAACCATGTCAGACATTCAGTCAAGAGTACAACGTAAACTCGAAACTTAAGGAGCTTGAGTGATAGTGTTTGCATATAAGTATAATGTGCCAAAACATTATCTAGAAAAAAAAACAAGACAGTGTATTAGTGTAGTCTACTCAATGTATATCTGTGCCTGTATTCATATGTCACATACTTAGCTCTCCAAGGTTTCTGATGACATGCCCTATTGATGGTAAGGCATGTGGTTGGAATGATACAAAAATATGTTACCAATGTGAATGCAAACCATCTATTCTAGGCCTTTGCCTTAGCTGTAAAATATGTATAATAGAGAGTTGCAGCTTACACATAGCTCCAATGGCAGTTGCATGCTCCCTGTACCAATTTTATTGACATCCATCTTCAATTTTATCTCGTTGATGGATTCGTTAATTTCTTTGATGGCGCCCTCCATCTTCCCTATTTTTCTTTAAAAATCTAATAAACCAAACATAAAGTTATTAAATGCAATACACTGTTAGCTTCAAAAGTGCAACATTTTTGTAAAATGTACCACAGCCTCTGTAGTAAAAAGGGCTAGCCTAGCCAACTAATACAGTACTGTAACACACCAAGCTAGGTAGCATAACGTCATATTTACAACTTTAGCTGAACATGCCAGAACTCAACAGGAGTTATGCAACCAGGTTATTGATTTAGATTTTTTATTTTTCCCCCTCAAAGATTTCAGTTTGTTTTTCAATTGAATTGTTCATGTTATAGGTCACATTAAAGGTGAAAAAAGTTCTGACATGTCTTTTACATGGGGTGTGCAGCCTTTCTATATCCACTGTAATTGTATTAAGCAATAGAGACACTACAGTGATTGCTAGGACGTTGCTAGGACCACAATACATTCAGGGCTTAAGAACTAAGGGGACAAGCACAAATCCTGAAACACCGCCCAAGATCATTATCCCTCCTCTACCAAACTTTAAACTTCATAGTGGGCACTATGTATTCCGGTAGGTAGCGTTCTCCTGGCATCCGCCACACCCAGATTCGTCCATGGTGTTTATACAGCTCCAGCCGACGTTTGGCATTGCGCATGATAATGGGATGGTCAGAAATGACACAAACTGACTTGTGGCAAGGGTGGCATCCTATCACAGTGCCATGTTTAAAGTCACTGAGCTCTTCGGTAAGATTTTATGGAAACGTGATAAATGGGTATGGCTGAAACACCTGAACTAGACAATTAGTAGGGTTGTCAATACTATTTTTCCTCGTCCTTAAGCTAATGAGGGGGCGGGAATTTAACAGTCATCCATAGCAATCAAGCCCAGTGAGGGAGATAGACTCAAACTTTGACGATGGTGAGGTCTGTTTTAGATCGTCAGGCGTCATTACACCAGGGTCTTGCAGTACTCCTCCAAATAAAATAGAAAGTTACCAGTCTTAAAGATCTTGAGAGAAAACTAGAATAAATATAGACATCACTTTTGAAAGATAGAGGAATACATGGACTGATTTGGACTTGTTTCTCTTCGACAGGTAAGCAATTTCCCAGCTAAGGACTGTAGCAAGTTAGTTAGTAATAATCAGCAAGGTATCAGTAGATAACTATAGAAGCCATTTAAATGTACAAAAGTGGGTTAGGGGCTAATGACTTTGAAGAGTTGCTCAATGCTATGACATTGCAGGGGCTTGTAAATACAAAAACTTGCTAAAATAGGCAAATAATTAGTGGAATGCCACATTCCCATGATCATTTAATCAAAAAGAAAAGCTAGCGGAGTCAGCAAACAAAACCTAACATCACTAATGTTAGTGATAAATTCTTATGTCACGATTCATCCCCCTTGATTGTGTGTGGATGTCAGTTTACTTCTGTTTCTGTCTAAACTGAGTGCTATTTGTGCTGCTTACTGCAGGACCAACTGCATAGTCGGCTCTGGACCCAAAATCAAATCAAATGTTTTACACCTGACCGCACAGCTGGATGGAAATCCAGGTGAGAACTGAACCAGACTGTTCTGTGATAAGCACCATCTCCACACACACACACACAGTTTCTTCCTGTTTTAGCTACCACTGAAACTACAGTTAAAGAAACCAGGCGAATGAGAGACGTTTTGTTGGGTGCTGTCATGATTTTTATTGTAGAACAACACTTGAAGAATGGATGCCCTCTATTCCACATGAGCCTTTCAGAAAGAGCACCACAGAACAAAAACTGCTCCAGCACAAGGACAACTGCAGGATATTCAGTGAGAGGGACAAGAGACTAGGAACAGAACAGAAAGGACTTTCCATTTCTTTAAGGAACAGTGTTGGAGGTAGGACACAGTTGTTAGGTCAGTAAAGCACTGGGAACGATGAAATCACAGGATCATCACAACGACAAAGTGACTGGTGGACCGTAGGTCAGTTGCTGCGTCTGATGTTGTTCGTCACGCGACTCTCTCTCTTTCCCCACCCTCTAGTGGTCACAGCCGAACAGCTCCATTGGAACACTGTGAGCCTCAGGAATTAACTTGGACATCAGCATGACCTTCATGCTATCAAAGTGGTAATAATAGTTTCCCTTGAATATCTTCACGCCCTTCGGACCGCACATGCCAGCGTCTATACTGCTCACGGTGGTGAACGGGAGATCTTTAACTGGAACACGTGGGGAGGCCTTCAGGTCGATATCGTAGATAGTCTGACCTGGAATGAGAGGGATGACGTTAACATTGACTAGCATTAGAAGCATGTTTTAAATGCCTCAAAGCCGGCACAGCTCTCTAAGCATAAGCCACAGCTTTTATGCATCATTTAGGACACATACTCTTATCCAGAGCGACATACATGACACATACTCTTATCCAGAGCGACATACATGACACATACTCTTATCCAGAGCGACATACATGACACATACTCTTATCCAGAGCGACATACATGACACATACTCTTATCCAGAGCGACATACATGACACATACTCTTATCCAGAGCGACATACATGACACATACTCTTATCCAGAGCGACATACATGACACATACTCTTATCCAGAGCGACTTAAAGAGCAATTCAGGTTAAGCACGTAACTCGACAGCAAACCGCGTCAATGTATATTCTATTATTCAGCTTACTGTGGTCGGTTTGGTGTGGCTGTTTACCTTTAACAACGTGTGCGATGTGGTGATCCTGACACACGAAGGCAGCGCTGATTGGGCCTTCCAGTCCAATCTCGTCCTTTAGGGCCTTGGGGTACCCTTCCAGAAGTTTGTGGGGCTCCGCAGTTGTATAAACATATATCTTGTTATCCTGCAAACAAGAACAAGGTTATTGGTCATGGAAAAATAACTGTTTACTCAGTTAGCACTTGCATTTCAAAAACTTTTCAAGGGTAGTAAAGTCAATTGCTGATTTGCATTGTGGTCCCTTAGGTTATTGTGCAATTCTTTACATGCACTTGGAAATTCCATGACTGTCTATGGACCCCTCAACTCCTGCTCTGAACTGTGTGTGTGTGCCTGTGTGTGTGTAGCGTACCTTGACCATGTAGAGGTGGTTTTCGTAGGTGAAAACTGCGTCTGGATTACTGTGTAGCTCCTTGAAATGTTTCTCGATGGGGTCAGCTGTCCACTTCTCAGTGGCAGCATCCTGATCCAGGAAGTAGTGGCCTAAAGGTCATGGGTCGAGAGAAGAGGTCAGGATGTGAGCTCGGACCGGAGAGCAGTATGAGGCGCGTGTTTTTCAAAAACATAAAACGTGACAGCACTACTGAAATGTGGGCAACAATGTCAGTTGGAAGTCCAATAATATGTGTTCTGCACTCTTGGAATTAGTGGTGAATCAAGGAACCCTGGAGTTCGACATGGAGATGTTGCTTATCATTGGTCCATAATTGGTTTATTAGCGGTCTAACTAAGATTGAATTCCAGTGTAATTCCTTTTCGGTTGTCCTCACCTGTAAAGGTGGTCTGAGACTCATTAATGGGGGGGTATACAACACGTTCTTATGCAAAACCCGAATTCGGTGAAGATACCAATTCAATACTAATAATCAGCAAAGCTAATATTATATCATTGCCAAAAATAACCTTCTGAAAGCCATGCCTCCGTTATGCCACGCCTTCCTCCTAATAGGTCCATGCCTTTGCAATATACTGTATTATTTTAATCTAGATAAACGAGACTTGTTGTAAGATTTTGCATCGGATATATATTTTTCAAGGTTCAGAAAGGTTCATTTTTAAAACTTCAAAGCATCTCCAGTTCTATAAGTTCAAAGTGAATTAGTGAAGTTTTGCCAATTCACTTTCAAGTCACCAAAGCGTCCCCACCCAGACCCCCAGCTTGGGCACTGGACGCTGGAGTGACAGACCTCGGAAGGCGAGGACATTCCCGGCGTCGTCTGAGGTGATGGCGTCCAGGTGCACACGGCTGCACTGCTCCCTCTCAACGTGGTCTGTGGTGTTTCCTGAGGTGGGGACACAATAGCGCAGCGTTAGCTACTGCCAACGGCTTGCATTTCAAATGCTGCGCACCCAACAGCACCCTGTTCCCTGTTTACATTGTACATGTTCCTAATGTAGCAGAGGCGGGTGTTCTCATCCAGAGTGAGTACGGGGAGCAGTTTAGGGAACGTCTCACGTAAGAGCGCATTTTTTAACAACACCTACTCAGGGATTTGAACTAGTCACACTTAGGCTGCTGGCGTTAACTGCTAGGCTACTGGTCGCCCTAATGGGCAATGTGTCTAGTACATCTCTGCCTGGGGATAGGTTACTTTTTTGGGAGACGCAAACTATTCTAACTGTGCTGTTGGTCCTAAGCACTGGTGTAATGGAGAGACAAAAAAAAAACTATCGCTTTGTGCCCATTTGCACCCTGGATCCCCCGCTTTCTTACCCACATTTTCGGTCAATCGCTTGTTCTCTCAAATATTAAAAAAGAAAAATGCGGTCCATTGCGTTCTGTTGTCCTTTGTCACTCACCGAACTTGGAACACTTCATGAAGTAGTCCCGGGCCTCCTTGGGGTACCTTCCGTGCACGTCGCCCGTCTTGGGGTCGAACTTGGAGAATTGGTGTCCATGGAAACAGTAGTAGTGCTCAGCATAGCGGAATGCGGAGGTGCAGTTAGGCATGCTCTTGAACTCCTTCTCGTCGACCTTCTTTGTCCTTACGTTGTAGTGGTAGATATCATCACCTGGGAAGAACACATGAACTCTGGGTAATACTTAGAGGACTGCATTTTATGTCACATGGGTCGGGATTGTTTCCTTGCTACAAAATCACAAACATTTTCATATATTCACTCACCCTTGAAGAAGATGACAGAGTCTTCATCACAGTCGGGCTTGGGGCACACGACAGCAGCGGTCAGGTGGTCAGGAATACCGGGGAACACGGCAGAGATGTCCTTGGGGTAGCCATCCTCCAGCTTGTGCTTGTAGTAGCTGAACACTTTGGTGTCCTGTAGCAGAACAAAACACCACCAGCAGTCACAGGGTCAGCCACTTCATGGAGCGAACTAGTTGAAAATGGATTTAGGCCCCATATTGTCTGGACCTCAAAGAAAAGCAGCATACGCTATATAGTTAACATTAACAAAGCAGTGAGTTTGGGAAAATTACGAGAAAAAAATAGGGTTAGTATATTTCCTCTAGATTCCAAAAATAGTGATCACCCCTCACTAAGTGAAAACCCATCCCAAACCTTTACCAGGCTGTCAACAATTTCAACCTAAGTTATTCCCAATAACACTTTAAATGCTTGTTTCCTCGTAGGAGGAGAACGTGAAATGTTCATTAGTTCATTTATGAATCAAAACAACATATTACATTCCTCTTTTTGGTAGGGGAGGAATCGAATGTTCTAATGGCTGCCGAGTGGACCGTACCAGGAAGAAGAAGATATGGTCGTGCTCAGTAGGGTTGTCCTCATAGTGCATGCGGAAGGCGGCATCCACGTGCCCCAGGTGGTGATGGTCGTCCAGTTCAGCGAACGATCCATTGGACAGCTCGGCTTTGCCATGGAAACCCTTGAACAAGTGGTCACCTGTCGGGTGACACCTTTGGTGAGTCACTAACCTCAGAAACTAACCTCAGACGTATGCAAAAAGAAAACTGAGTTTTCTGGAAAGACAATGTCTACGTTGGACAAAACGTAGCCAAGTCCCAGTGAACTGAACTGGATTCTCAGAATTAGCTCGCCGGTTTGGTGTTGTGTGAGTGACAGTTGGTGCAAGCATGACCACGGTCCTTTCCGCCCGTGACTCACCCTTGAAGAAGTAAGGGACTCCTTCCTCGTTCACCACAACGGCGTCCATTTCGAGCCCCTTGCAGCGGTCAAGCCCGAACCCAGTGTGGTGTCCGTGGTCATTCTGTCCATGTTGGTGGTCATTCTGTCCATGTTGGTGGTCATTGTGCCCACCAGGCTTAACTGAGTCGGGGGAAAAAACCCAAAACCAAACAGTGCATATGTATTCAGAACACAGCTTTCCTGTCAACAAAGCTTTCCTATTTTGCAGACGGTCATACCCGGAGCAACTGACACTAATGAGGCCATGCATTTACAAACTGCCCACACTTCCCTGGCTGTGAGCCCCATGCACATTTACTGGGCTACACGGGGACGCCAGAATAGGACGCTTAGAAATGAATCGCTCAATAAGCTCCATGGAACTAAAAGCATTGTCTGGTCTGCGTAACGGGCAGACCGTCTGAGGCTTTGGGCTATCTGTCCCGGTTGCTTGCAGTCAGTCTTTATAACATCTGACGTATAACCTAACACTAACCTAGGGCCCAACAGTCCAAGTCATGTTATCATGAAATTTGACGATATTTGGATTAGTTCAGATCAAAAGTAAAAACTAAAAATAACATGAAATTCAGGACACAGTTTGATGAAGGGCTACATGTGACCGTGCATAAAACCAAATGCAATTGCACCAATCATAATGTCATATTCTCTTTCTTCATTTAAACAATTACCGCGTTCTGTCCAACATTGCAGAAAGCATTTTCAGAGAGGTGTGGTTTATATTGGACATTTCACACGTAACTAGAGAACTTGGACTCGCACTGCCATGAGTTAATAGGCCTTCTAACCCCTTTTACAAATAAGGCGATTGTTAGAACAGACACTTTCTCTCAAAAGCCTTGCATAAATCTGTTAGAAGAAAGGTGTCCGTCCACATAGAAGCAAGTAGTCAGAACAAAAAAATAATCTTCAATCATTCCTGGACATAGTGTTGACACAGACGTAATGAGCCCACAAAGTTGCTGAGGCGAACTCACCGTCATTTGTATGGCCGGCGTGGTGGTCGGCCTGGCAGAGAGCCAGGGCCAGGCAGAGACACAGTGTCTGAGAGAGCAGCCTCATCGTGTCCTTAGGCTCCAGGAGAAGGTTCTGGGTAAAGGTGCCTGATCTGCTGCGGGACGGCTCTTTTATACCCAGGAGTGTGAGCGGGTCTGTCACAACAGGTGAGTAGGTGGGGCAGAGCAAAGGTGGCACAGGGTGGGCAGGAAAGATACGTGGGTGGACCTGGCATCAAACACACACAAAAACGCCCCCCCCCCCGTGTTTTGTAGGCAGTGTGGGCGGGCAGTTCTGTATACAGACCGGTCATTGGCCGAGGTGAATCTGGGCTCGGTGATATTAGCCTGTTGGTACAAATCCATCTGTTTACAGTATCATTTGCATTTAACAAAAAGATATCTGCGTAGGTATACACATCTTTTCGGTCTTTATTTTGTAGTACTTTTACTGCTAATTAACTGCTGAAAACAGACTCAGAGACACTGAAATTGCCTTATAAAAAAAGAAGTGTATGTTAAGTCAACAAATGGATTAAGTGAAATGAAACACACATTTGTATAGGGGTACAGAAAAATATTGTAGGAAAGGAAAAGCACACTCATATGCTCCACCACATCCCATTATAAACATCCAGAAAAAATATATTGTATACAGTTAACCATGGAGAAGGCCCCATGAAGGGCCATGTAGCTGCAAAAACTCTAAATACTTTTCTAATTTTCTAATTGCCAGTATTATGGATATTATACTTCATGCTTTGTAGCATGTAAAAAATGCTGAGCAAGCCCAGTTGACCTCGATTTTGGATTAAGATGGCAAGAAGTAATAATTTAGGCGACTTTGAAAAAGGGTTCATTATTGGGTCACTTCCAGGATGACAGTCCTGTAAAAAAAAAAAGTCCCTCGACAAACCTTGCTCCCAGTGAACTGAATGAATTACAATTTCTCCTATCACATTTGAAATAGGATATTGGGATGTAGAGCAGCATTTCTCTGGTACTTGGGTGGACTTAAAGGATTTTTTTTTTTTAGCTAATCTAGAAAAACGTATGTAAAATTACAAATTACATATTTAACTTTGTAAGCTACCCACCCAAATGTTGAGCAATCTCACAGTTGATTTGCAGCTAGTTTTTTATATCAGTGGTTCCATTACCATTGTCGCTGGCTAACGGGTTTGTTGACTTCATGTGGTGATGCATGTCAGCCTGGGGTAGGAGATGGCATCGCCAACAATGTTTTCCTGATGATTGGCTTTCAAAAACCTGCAGTCTAGTGAACATGTCCTCGTGGTCTGAATGACTTCCTGGTTGGAAGTGTGGGAAAAACAATGGTTTGGTGCCAGCCCTAGTGGAAGACATGGAGAAATGTTTAACTCTCTCTACATAATTTATAAATTATTGCCGTGATTTTCTGTAAGCCTGCATTTGTAGTTTTACTCAAAAATCTTCTTCAAGTACAGCCCACCTGCAAATAAGTTTGTTTATTCAATGTGCAATTTGTATAAAAAAAAAACTAGCTGCAAACCAACTGCGAGATTGCTCAACATTTTGGTGGGTAGCTTACAAAGTAAAATATGTAATTTGTAATTTTACATGGTTTTTCTAGATTAGCTAAATTTTTCAGTCCACCCAATTACCAGAATAATGCTACTTTACTTCCCAATATCCTATTTCAAATGTGGTTAAGGTTTGTCAAGTAACTTTGTTTTCACAAAAAATTCTCAATATCTTTTTTTTTCTCAAAAGTTCTGAAGCCACATAATAAGCAATCAATGCAACAATTTGTCTTTTTGAAAGTGGACAGAATGTGTAATGTATGAGGAGAAATTCATACATTTTTTGCATGATCGGTGCAGCGTGCCAAACCTTTTGTTTTCTTTTATCGGGGATGTTTCTAGAAGGTTTTTGGGGTCAAATCTACAACCCAGACCTCTATGCTGACAGCAAGGTAAATAACAGTGTGTTGAGACCAGAATAAATAAAACCGTTGACCTCAGAAATCAGTGGTGTCTAAAATTTGAAGGGCGAATACTTTACAGGCATTCTCTGTGGGTTTCAGGCTTACATTCCATTGAAAAATAATTTGTCTTGCAGAAATTCTCAAAATGTTTTATGTTATTGCTATAACATCCAAGATTCATTTACTCCAGCTAACAAAATAATGTAGATACATTTCACATTGAGTAAATAGCATGGAGCAATAAACAACATCTGAGGAATGCAACATCTGAGGAAAAACATATACATTACAATGCTTGTAAGACACAAACCAAAATCAATTAACTCTCAATTATTTTAAAAACCAAATGTGTGAGAACTGTGCTGTTTTGGGGTTCTAAATTGATTTATTCCTGTGATTAGTTTTGCATTTAAAACAGTGAACAATACAGCAATTTATACTTTATGAATAAATATGACTATGGCAAATTACACAGTTGTCATTCAGTCAGTCTGAGATATGGGGATCATATAATTATTAGGATTAATCAGCACTAAAAATTGAATTTGCTATATAAGTATTTGATAAATCTTACCTGAAACTTTAACAAAGAATTGTCAGAACACAAATTGCAGTTCTATTCAAAAATGCTTTATTTCTGCTATATGTTGACAGCATATTTAGTGCCCTGTCTGTGTTGTAATTCACAGAAGAAAATTATACAGACACTTTGTAGTCTCTGAAACTGTTCTCCCTTCATTTATCTTTTATGTAACGAAGATTGATAAAACATTTTTATGTAAGTTAGGTATTATTTTCAGGAGCCCCTTCTCAGCATTCTGAGAGAACATTCTATCAGGAATAATATTTCTTTGCAAGGAACCACATGTAGTGGGTCCTAGCAATGTCATGTCAAGCAAGCCGAACAGTGCAGCCTTTTCTCTTTACCTAAACATTAGACCTAGCCTCAGATGGCCAGATAAAGATATTTACCCCACAACCCCATTATCTCTCCAGCACAGAAACCCCTGGGCCATAGGAAATATAACAATAAAGGCATATTGTAGTATTTAATTATAAATAATCAGTTGTTTCACACCTGCCCCTTGCATGGATTGTTCAACATGACTATAGGATACGTGGATGTATTAAACCATGATACATCTCATGTGAAGGAAATGTACGTGCTTTTTTGAGAATGTACGTGCTCCCAATGGCTTATGACTCAGCAATCTCTGTCAGTGGTCAAGTCAGTGACCGTGCGGCCTTGCTATTTCTTTCTTTCTACACTCCCTAGTACCTTGTGGCACTCAGTGTGAACCAAAGGAAAAGTCACGTATTTATTCATATTGACAAAATGGAGAGCGCTGCTTTGCTTAAATTTAGAAAAAACATTATGGTAAAGTCCTTTCAGGAAATACGACAAAGACTTGTAAACTGTTTTCTGGGTTGGCAAGCAGCCATGAAATGTCTTGAGGCATGCTAGGGAATAATCGTGCATGCGCAGGTTAGAAAGGATCTGATATCCTTGAATTCTGTATGCATCAACCAAAAGTAGTGCACGTTGATGTCAACTTTACAAATGTGGTGAAAATGTGTGTTCTTTTTTATTTAAATTGTGGGTAAACAATTCTGACAACATGTATTTTATTATGACACTATAAGACGACTTGTTTTAGTGTAATTGAATCCACAGAATGAAGTTTACCTTCTAATTATGCCAATTATTTAAAAATATGATGCTAACTGTGGACTACAATGGCTAATAGCATGTAGCAAACCAATGCTTGCTCAAAAGATAATTCTGGATTCAATCTTTGCGTATTCCTGCACAGAAATTGGCAACACTATGCACTACTGTACAACACTGCTGAAATAATGACCATTTAAACATTTCTACTCCAGTTGCTATTGTTCATTAGAGTGATGTTTGAAAGAAACAACACCGATTGTCACAAGTTCTCAGGCACCGTGGAACTGTGGAAACCTGAACAAGTAGCCTACTTTGAAACTATAGTTCCTACTAACCAGGCAAAATATTGACTGTCACACAGCTAACACTCACAATCTTTCAGAAATCTCTCTGAATGTTCGGAATCAAATGTACACTAATTCATTCAAAGTTGTTATTGCCACCTAGTTTTCAATGCGTTTCGGGAACATTGTTCCAATGAGTGAGTGTCGAAAATATCAGCACAGTATCGAGCGTGTGTGCATAGAAGCCCATCACTACTCAAGACAATTGTTCACTGCAGATGTCGAAAAGTTTATAGGCCTATTGTGCATTGGATAAATATGTTGGCACACGTGTTCTCTTATGTCTAGTTCAAATAACTACAATTGGAATTAATACATTACTGAGGTGATACTGAGGGAAATTGTGTTTTCATGTGCTTGCACAATTAGCCTGGACAGATTATTATTTAGGAACAAAACATTTTCATTGCCAGGGCTCAGGCGACTCCTTTTCTTTTCAACCTCCTGGCCAGCTTTGGAATAGACACACTCACAGGGCACAGAAGTTGCAGGGATGGGTAGATATACCATTACCAGTTTATACAGGTTAGGGAAGAGCCTTGTGTTTCTGTCCCAGTACACTAATGGGTCCTCCACTTTGGTTGGATAGACATCCAAGTACCATTGGACCTCAACGGTAGTGTTGGCTGTGGCACTCCATACACGGAAAATGTCATTCACTCTGTTGTCCAGGAGTAACCACAGTTTGTCATCATCCATGGGAGCCATTGAGGATCCCTGATAATACCGAATGTCAAAATGCTGTAACATGAAAAGTACATGCTCCTGCGGTACATATTGCAGTGACAAACCTCACAGCGTCCTTGGCTTTGTCTTAGTTCCACAAATGCCAAGGTTTTTAATCCGCGATCCAAAATGGTTGCAGCCTGTAAGCAGTTTATTGTCTTTGGACATTGCCTGGCCCTCAAGCACTTTAGTCGTTTTGCCAGCAAACCTGCTGCTGTGGGTTTGGTTTTTATAAGCTAGCTTCTCCGCTGCTATATGCTGGATCATCTTGACCATTGGAATGACCTTGCTTATCAGAAAGCAAAATATTTAGTACTGAATTGATTTCACTAATGCTGTACTTGCTGTTAGACCAACAGGCTAAGGAATAGATCCCAAAATAAACAATGCCAACCTCGGAGGCTGACACATTGCTCTCAGCAGGCAATTCCGCAGTAGCATGGTTGAAAAGTGAGAGACATTTCCCTGATTGGATTTGGAGGTCATTTCTGTCCTCAGACTGGAGAGAGAGAGACTGGCTCCCATTGCTCATACAGACGCTGGAACATTGCAAATGTGCTGTTTCATCTGGTATTCAGTTTCATCAAGGGCCTTTTTCAGTGTATGCAAAACATGAGAGGTGGCTGATCTTAGTGAAGCACAGAGAACCATCCTGGATGCATTGTCTGTCACAAGACACTCACTTGGCCATACAGTCCCCAGTCCGCTATGAGCAGTTATTTTTCCATGCAGTCCCCAGGCCGCTATGAGCAGTTATTTTTCCATGCAGTCCCCAGGCCGCTATGAGCAGTTATTTTTCCATGTAGTCCCCAGGCTGCTATGAGCAGTTATTTTTCCATGCAGTCCCCAGGCCGCCATGAGCAGTTCTTTTTCCATGCAGTCCCCAGTCCGCTATGAGCAATTCTTTTTCCATGCAGTCCCCAGTCTGCTTTGAGCAGTCCATTTGCTTCCTTGACACGTTCTGCTGTGTGTGTTCCGGTGAACTTTGCAAACACAATGCAGTGAATTTGGTGACCTCTTCAACAAAGTCGATTTTCTTGTCCGAAAGTGGCACCAGGGTATGCATCCATGTTATTTGAGCTCCAAATGTCAGACGTCAGGCTGACACAAACTGTTTCATCCCTGATCTCAGCCTTCACTGTCTCCTTTGTTTGTGTGGTATTTCTCTTCCACCGTTATCTTCAGCGCTCTTCTGTGAGGAGTGTAGGCTGGATCAAGCTTCCCCCTACAAACACTCTGAAGCCCTCATGCTCCACCACAGAAAATGTCTGGCAAAATCTTTCACAACCACCTCCACCGGTGCAGCCGCAAGTGCTTGCTGCCTGGCTGTGATGACAAATAAGAGTATAAATACTTTATTCATTGCAATTTAACATCTCGTTAACTGCAACTTACATCTGTATTTTTCCATTGACTCATATCCAACTCATTGGATATATCTAACCATTGCATGGTATTGTGTAGACCAACATACCTGGTGGTAGAACAGTAGGCCTTTCAACATCACCAGCACCACCCTCTGCATTGACTGCAGGTGGGTTGGCCAGTATTGGGTGCCTGAATGCAGAAGCTTCAACACTTAGAATGTGGTGTTATTTCAATACGCCAAATTCTGGGGGCATCGCAAACACTGCACCTTGTCAGGGGAGACCAAATCAAAGGGCTCCTGTACAAAGGACCTTGGTCTCTTGTTTGCTGTTTCCTTCATGTCCAGCTTAAGCCATTACTAACTAGTTAACATTATGAACTATCCAACAATCATCTAACTAGGCTAACTGTAAACCAGTGCTGAATGTGAACAAACTTGGTCAACTATTCACTATCTAACTAGGGTTAACTCTGAACAATTCATACAACTAAGAAACTCTCCATATCTTCCTGAACCTTGCTGGATCTCTATCTCTCTGAATCTCACAATCTTTGAGTAGTCTCACGACTCCCACTACAAATACACCATTCATTTAAAGTTTTTGGTTTTCCACTTCAATTTTAACACCATAGGCAGTTTCATGTGACCAGAAGTGTTTCAGAACACGTCTGGGAAAATTGCTTCGATGCAGTGAGAGTCGAACAGATCGGATTAGTATCGAGCGTCAAGCAGCCCATAACTAATACCCAACGTTACATATGTTAACTTTAACAGAATATGAATCACTTGGACCTCAGGCAATTGGCCGTTCATGGTTTTCTGTGTCAACTGGGAATATAAAAATGAGGTAATGCACATGTAAAATCTATTTGTAACACTGGTAAATGGTTCAGGAGGCAAAGAATTTTGGAGTTGTGCTATCAGAGTTGCCGGCAGGTGATGTCACAAAAATGAAGGTTAGGATGTAACACCAGAAGCTAAAAACTCATAAATACCTCAGTAGAGCCTCTGGAACACAGTATTTAGCTGTATGGTGCACACAAGCTTTGCTATTAAACACAATAGCATGAAAAGCCAATTTCAGTGTAATCTCATTTGTTTTGAGGGGTATACCTACAATTAAACAAATACATATTTGAACTTTTTCCATATTTAAACTAACAGTAGCAAATTGAGGGAAAAAGAGCTTCATCGAGTTTTACACTAAAGTTCAAAGTTTCTTTTATCAAATGCACCGAATAACACAGATTCATCCTGCACAATGAAATTCTTGTGACATGGCACACAACATCTATGTAGTAAAAGTTAAATATATAAAGCAAACATATAGTATAAATACAGCAATGATATACAAAACAATGTAAACAAAGCAGCAGTTGTCAAAACCCTAGATATTTTCACAATGGAGAAATAGCAGTCAGCAATTGACTTTATTTTTGCATCTCCAGTTTTTATTACTCATATATAAATGGCACACTGACACACAGATAGAGCGTCATAGTTTTGTCCTATTTAAGCAGAAACCCAGGGGTTATTAATAGGGAGTGGCAGGCTTTGTTTTGTCATACCAGCATTACTGTCTCGCCGTGTGGCCGGGTGTGTCAAAAAAGGACATTGGATCAAGGCAGAGCAGAATGTACTGCCCTTAGACGCACACGAACAGCAAATGTCCGTCTCTCCTGACTCAGGGCTGAGGAGTGATTGACAGCAGCACTGTTGGTCTTCGTGCAGAGTGTAGATGTGTGTCAAGGTTTCTGTTCAGGTAGTTGCTCCATAGTTCGACACACATCGTTACCGCACAAAGCATGCGACCAGAGGTCACATCACAGTCCCCAAGTCCAGAACAACAGCAGGGGAAACACACAGTACTAAACAGAGCGTTTCGAAGTGGACCTCTCTGTCACACCAGATTACTTAAGCTAGATAGGGCTTTGAATAGACAAAGACATTGTTATGAATAATGGACTTATTGTCTGGAATATTATTTCCAGTGAGCTATAGATTGTAGTAATAGGCAGATTTTCGTATGTGTAGGTTTTCATAAAATGCTCTGATTCCTGTTTTCAACCCCAAGATGAGTCAGAAGGGGCCAAAGGGGATCCTGATGTAAACACAAAATATGACAAAAGGCTTTGCAACCACTGGAGGCCTGTTCCTCAACTGAAGCAAAAATATTGGCAAGATATAAGATATAGAAAATATATTATTGTTCAGCAATTTCCCTAAAATATGCTTTCAAGATGAAATTCAACAATTACTAGAAAGTACAGAATGTAATGAAAATACAGAGAAACCAGGTATAATCGTGATAGCATATTTTGAGAAGGCCATCTGTATGGTTCGTCTTAAACCAATATTTAAATGTTTTTATTGTTTAAATTGTCTTTTATGAGTTGACAAAAAACCAATCACTAATAATTTAATTTATGGGAGATGAATGGTTTGGATTTTTTTTTGAACGTATGTCAAAGAGTTACATATTCTCTTAGTCCTCAGTTGTCAAACTGGAGTGGGTGTTATTGACAACATGCATATTTCACGAGACTGTCTGTTCTAAAACCCCACACAGATTGCAGATCGATTTTAGTTTGCTATGTGGTATCTTGATCAAATGGGCTGATGGCAAAGTGTGTGCTTGTTGTGCACATGCCTTTGTGAGAAAACTTAAAGGGGCAAAATGTACGATGTTTTTACTGTACCACTAGTAAAAATCTGCAGTTAATGTTTGGAGTTAAGGTTTCAAATAATATTTTTCTACAAATCTTATCAGAGTGACTGACATTCCCAATTTTAATGTACTTGCCGGTCTGTATATCAGTTTTCATTGATTTGCAATCTCATTACACTCTTGACACAATCATTCCAAACTGAATATTTCCCCACTCCGCTCTACTATAGGTTGATTTATTTCATTGGCCGTATATAATAGTAATTGGAATCAGCCAAGAAGAGCAAATGTCTCTTACTGACTGACTACCCCTTGTTAAATAGTGCAGTGGGTATAGACAGGGTCTGCCAAACAGGAGAACAGGTATTGAATCCAGCCATGAACAAAACAAAAACTGTGTGGCTTAGTGGTCAGAGCATCAGTCTCTACACACAATGTGAGTTTGCCGCCAGCTTTTTTGCTGGACAGAGTGCAGTTTTTTGCTTATGTTGCAATGGACAAACTGCAACTGACATGTCCAACATCAGTGTTGGACTGTGTGTCTTGAAAAGCTACTATCTCAGGTTAGAGTGGGGGCAACAACATGGATTGCTCTCTCCCAACTAATGTGCTTGATAGAACGTTTTGAAGAAATACATTAACGTGGGAAAAGAAAATATATATATATATATATATATATTGATTAACAAACAAGTTGTACGCATATTTTTCCCAACATGATGTACTTTAAGTTGTATACAGTTAGTCTTTTTGTTTCTGTTACTCTTCTGTCTATTGTAAACTATTAATAGAACATGTGAATATAGTGTAAACTGTGAAGTATACTGGTCTTGAGTCGCAAGTTCTATCACGGTATTTTTATTTGTACATGTATGTATGTATGTGTGTGTGTGTGTGTGTGTGTATGTATGTATGTTATACAACCACACACAAATGCTAAGAAAACAAGCAAAATCTAAAGGCCTCATTCACCAATATTTCCTACAACACTGTATCCAACAGAATGCACAGATGTGCAAATCATTTAAACCCTATATTCAATAGAACATTTTACAAAGACAACATATCATATGGAAACATAAAATATATGCCCACTTTGAATTTGAAGCCAGCAGCACGTTTCAAAAAAGCTGGGACAGGGGCAACAAAAGACTGGAACATTTGTGTAATACAAAAAAAGGACCTTATGGAAAACCTCACATCTAATTAGGTTGATTTCATGGGCTCAGGAACACATCAGGAAAGCATTGACTGTGAACACAGTAGGTCACAGTTGAAACTCGACCACTTGGAATTATTTTGGGAATCATGGACATCCGGCTTGGTATCAGCACTCAATTCAAACGGCAGCATCCGTGATGGTGTTTGGGTGCATTAGTGCACATGGCATGGGTGACGTGCACATCTATGTAGGCACCATTAATGCTGAACAATATGAACAGGTTTTGTAGCAACAGATGCTGCCATCAAGACAACACATTTTCATGGAAAATCCTTACTTTCAAAACTATAACAGTTGGTCTCCTCAGTTCCCAAACGCTTACAGAGTTTTGTTAAAAGACCAGGTGATGCAACACAGTGGTAAACAAGCACCTGTCCCAACTTTTTTGAAACATTGCTGGCATCAAATTCAAATTGGGCATATATTTTTCCAAAAACAGTAACATTTCTCAGTTTCAACATTTGATATGTTGTATTTGTACTTTTTTTAATTAAATATAGGGATTAAATGATTTGCACATCATTGCATTCTGGTTTTATTGACATTTTATACACTCACCTAAAGGATTATTAGGAACACCATACTAATACTGTGTTTGACCCCCTTTTCGCCTTCAGAGCTGCCTTAATTCTACGTGGCATTGATTCAACAAGGTGCTGAAAGCATTCTTTAGAAATGTTGGCCCATATTGATAGGATAGCATCTTGCAGTTGATGGAGATTTGTGGTATACACATCCAGGGCACGAAGCTCCCGTTCCACCACATCCCAAAGATGCTCTATTGGATTGAGATCTGGTGACTGTGGGGGCCATTTCAGTACAGTGAACTCATTGTCATGTTCAAGAAACCAATTTGAAATGATTTGAGCTTTGTGACATGGTGCATTATCCTGCTGGAAGTAGCCATCAGAGGATGGTTACATAGTGGTCATAAAGGGATGGACATGGTCAGAAACAATGCTCAGGTAGGCTGTGGCATTTAAATGATGCCCAATTGGCACTAAGGGGCCTAAAGTGTGCCAAGAAAACATCCCCCACACCATTACACCACCAGCAGCAGCCTGCACAGTGGTAACAAGGCATGATGGAACCATGTTCTCATTCTGTTTATGCCAAATTCTGACTCTACCATCTGAATGTCTCAACAGAAATCGAGACTCATCAGACCAGGCAACATTCTTCCAGTCTTCATCTGTCCAATTTTGATGAGCTTGTGCAAATTGTAGCCTCTTTTTCCTATTTGTAGTGGAGATGAGTGGTACCCGGTGGGGTCTTCTGCTGTTGTAGCCCATCCGCCTCAAGGTTATGCGTGTTGTGGCTTCACAAATGCTTTGCTGCATACCTCGGTTGTAACAAGTGGTTATTTCAGTCAAAGTTGCTCTTCTATCAGCTTCAATCAGTCGGCCCATTCTCCTCTGACCTCTAGCATCAACAACGCATTTTCGCTCACAGGACTGCCGCATACTGGATTCTTTGTAGACCCTAGAAATGGTTGTGCGTGAAAATCCCAGTAACTGAGCAGATTGTGAAATACTCAGACCGGCCCGTCTGGCACCAACAACCATGCCACACTCAAAATTGCTTAAATCACCATTCTTTCCCATTCTGACATTCAGTTTGGAGTTCAGGAGATTGTCTTGACCAGGACCACACCCCTAAATGCTTTGAAGCAACCACCATGTGATTGGTTGATTAGATAATTGCATTAATGAGAAATTGAACAGGTGTTCCTAATAATCCTTTAGGTGTGTGTATCCCAACTTTTCTGGAAACAGAGTTGTGTATATATACAGTATATGGATCTGCACATATGCCTCAGACAGGGAAGTTCCATTTCATCTCATAAGACACCACAATACAATTGGTCGAAAGATTGCTAAAACTGTTAAGTATTGGGAAATACAGGCTAATCAGGATATTGGATGGTTGGAGTTGAGTTGAACTATAGTACATGTTAGCGTTAGTGTACAATTGTGTTATGGATGGCTAGAAATATTAATATATATGTTTTAAATTTCTGGTTTTCCTGGATTTGATCCAGGTGTTAGGTTTAAAAAAAACAAGAAGGTGAATGAAAAATGCTACAAAAAATGTGCTATCATTTTTTTACAGTACTGTGGCTGATCTACCCCCTTTGGGACATATTTTTTAAGTTTTTTACAGATTCTTTACAGATACAACAGATAATGTAATTTAAAAAAATGTATCCAGTGTATAATTATAGCAGCTACTATAGCAAGACAACACTTTGATGTAGACCTTGGACAGAATTTCTGCATTTGGTGTAGAAGAATCTGCAGAAAAGTAAATATTTTGCAATAGCCTTATCAGTTTCCGGACTTGAAACCCATTCAAAGACGAGGTGAAAGGCATCGAAAACAGGATGTTGATCGCACATTTTCATGTGTTACAAGATCTCTTTTCAATTTGAAGAAACAGAATTTTCAAGAATGCTATATATAGTGGTTCAGGATTATTTATTTTTCATACAGTCTTCTTTGATCCTTTTATCAAAGGCACAACTCATTTTGGATCCTACTGTGCAGTATGTCACATGTTTCACGAATGACCCTTGGATGCTGTACAAGCTTTGTCCCCAATTGTTCTAATTTGACTGGCTCTGTGTTTTTCCCTCACCATTTATAACTTTTGTTTTCTTTATTTATTGGTCTTGGTGAAGTTGAGAGTTTTATTGAGCTATTCAATGTTGTGGAAGTTATTTGGGTGGTCGTAATTGATTTTGCTAAGAAATGTATTACCTTCATTAGATGAGGACAAACTTTTCCTCCATCTGCACTGAAACCAGTGTATATTTGAATTTGTGTTCATTAGTTTGTAATTTCCTACATTCATGTTGGGACAAAAAATTGTTTCGCTATGGAAACTAACTGAGAGAAAAAAGACAATAACTAAGAGCTACTGTTCGTGTTTGTATCACTGTTGGACATTTATTGAAGCTTGCTGGACATTTATTAAAGTATTACGCTACGTATCACTGTTGGACATTTATAAAAGTATCCCTGGACGTATCACTGTTGGACATTTATGAAAGTATCCCTGGACGTATCACTGTTGGACATTTATAAAAGTATCACTGTACGTATCACTGTTGGACATTTATGAAAGTATCCCTGGACGTATCACTGTTGGACATTTATAAAAGTATCACTGTACGTATCACTGTTGGACATTTATGAAAGTATCCCTGGATGTATCACTGTTGGACATTTATGAAAGTATCACTGAATATATCACTGTTGGACATTTATAAAAAGTCTGTATAGCAATAGGTTGTTGGCTAAACCGAATTTACCACCAGGTTAGCGATGTTCATTACAAATGCCTTGTGAATGTCAGATGGAAAACCACTTGTTTGGAGTAGTGGGGGTATGGATCATTCTTTAAGGTTAAAAACATAACATCAACATTTTGTTTTATTCTTCAAGACAACGCACTAAAACCTACAAGCCAGGTGCCACATCTAATTATCAGGACGAACCATAACTTGCGCATGTACCGTTTTCATACATAATTACCATTGAATATGATGTGGGATTTAGGTAGACGTCAGAGTTAGAGCTCGTGGACGTCAAGTAATCCAGACACTGGCTATGTGACTGACTGACGCCGGACCTCTAGTGACTGCAGCCAAACATCTTCAGCGAGGTCTTGTGTGGTATTGGGCTAATCCTGCTGAACGCCAGATTCATGGGGCTCGTGTACTTAAAGTGCTCCGGCCCCACGAATACCGTGATGCCCTTCAGACTGCATGTGGCAGCATCCAGCTTATGGAAGGGCAGGGGGACCTCCCCGACCACTCCTCTGGGCGTGGCGGTCAGCTCAACGTCGAACATCTGCTTCCCTGCGTAAGGGAGGAAAGGCACAGGAGAGCTGTGAGGACCTGATCCTTCAATGTAATGTAGTCAGTGTAGAGCTTGTATAACAGTGTACATTTGCTGTCCCCTCAAAATAACTCAACACACAGCCAGTCATGTCTAAACTGCTGGCAACAAAAAAAACGAGTACACCCCTAAGTGAAAATGTCCAAATTGGGCCCAATTAGCCATTTTCCCTCCCTGGGGTCATGTGACTCGTTAGTGTTACAAGGTCTCAGGTGTGAATGGGGAGCAGGTGTGTTAAATTTGGTGTTATCGCTCTCACACTCCCTCATACTGATCACTGGAAGTTCAGTATGGCAACTCATGGTAAAGGACTCTCTGAAAAAATGAATTGTTGCTCTACATAAAGATGGCCTAGGCTATAAGAAGATTGCCAAGATCTTGAAACTGAGCTGCAGCACAGTGGCCAAGACCATACAGCGGTTTAACAGGACAGGTTCCTTTCAGAACAGGCCTTGCCATGGTCGACCAAAGAAGTTAAGTGTATGTGCTCAGCGTCATATCCAGAGGTTGTCTTTGGGAAATTGACGTATGAGCGCTGCCAACATCATATACTATACTATTGGCTATATAGTGTATATTATATTGAAGATTCAGGTTAGTCTTTATTTTTTCATGTTCATGATTTAAAAAATTTATATTTCTGTCAATTCCATTTGCACTTCAGTCAGCTCAGGAAGTACACATGAATTTCAAATCTCTTCAATGCTATTCAATCAGAAACCATTTTCATTGAAATTTGGGGACGTTGTCATTAACTGCAATGTTATTGGAATTGACCCAAACCCTGTTTAATGAAAAGCAGGCAGCGCACCCTTGATTACGTGCAGAACAGATTCTTCTCCACAGACAAAGGCAGCATCCAGTGGGCCATTGATGCCCAGCTCGTCCTTCAGGGGTTTCGGGAACCCCTCGACCAGCTCAAACTGCTCCCCATTATAGGTATAGACAAACACCTGCTCTCCCTGTTGTTCCAAGAAGGAAGTATGAAGTAACAGTACAAGTCGGTCATACGCATTGATGGTCAGTGTTATCAGCCTTAAAATGAATAGCCTTTGAGCACTGGCCTTAGGTGGAAAGGGGTCTATAGATCTGTTCCACTTATAACTGTCAGTAGTACAATTACAATGAAAATAACTTGACATACAGAGAAATAAGAGCTTAAGATGTTAGATGCCCAGTAAATAAAATAGTGTGACTGTTCAACATGTTGTGCACATAGGAAGCCCCTCCCAATCTGACCTTAATCAAGTGCAGCTGGCCAGTGTAAGAGAAAGCTGCGGTCACATTCCCGTGAAGATCCTTGAAGGAGTCGACGATAGGGAAAGCACGCCACCCATCACAGCTCTGTTGATCTATCTGCATGTAATTGTCACCTATAAGAACAGTAGCCAGTTTAGATTCCTAAAATCTAGAATGGAAAAAGGTAAATGCTCAGTTGCGCAATACAAATTATTTTTAGGGACGCAGCGATACCAATATTGGGCCGATAGTGGTCTCATGTACTTGTACTCATAGAAACATGCCGATAGCACGTCATGGAAACATTAGGTGAAACTCGATGGTTGTATTGCCTCTGGCCGCGTAAGTATAGAATATAGAACTCAGATTGGCAGAGCGGGAAGACTGAGATGTCAGCAATGACACCGAGTACAAGCTCTCCTCTGCTAAAATGTCAAGAGGAGGATAGGAAAAATACTAACACAAGCAATTTGATAAAATATCGAAAGGTGTCTGCACACGGGCCGCGGTAAGCGACAACTGAACCGCGAGAAAAATCTGCCTACCGTGTGTACACCATAGACTGTGTGTCAAAAAGAAAAGGAAAAAAAAAAGTATGACATAGTAACCGTGACATCACCCTTAGGTGTCTGAAGATACGTTTTGAAGCTCATTTATGGCGGAGCTGGTCGTCGCCATCTTGGCAGCGCGTCACTCAGCCTACCTCCAGGATAACCAAAAATGGGCAAAGAGGTGGGGCGTGGCTGCAACTGAAGTGCTTGGTTGCTGCAACAACGCCCTCCTAGCGCAACATTAAAGTTAGCAAAGGCTAAGAAGATAGGCTAAATGCTACCAGTATGCTGCTCTGCGTTGCTAGCGGTTGGTTGCCAGTCAATACCAGCTTACACTTGAGGCAAGTTTACCTGAAACTATACAACAAAACTTAAATGCTTCAGCGTTTTTGTAATATATAAATGTGGTATTTTTGCAACTCTAGATTTTGTAGAGATGTTAGACTGTAAAAAAAAAAATAGGTAGAGACTTGCAGATTGTGTGATTCTGTATGGTTACGAGTCATTTATTTGGATTTCACTTGATTATAACGACTGGAGTTAGCTGGGGCGCTACCAGAAAAGACAAATCACCAGGAGTGACAGCGCCAGCTCCACACCTGACCCCTAATTATATAATTAAAACAGAAGTTATAAACAAAATCTCCTCCCACAGTTGTCAAAAAGGGGGAAATAAGCAATATACACAAGCCATTTTTTTAACCAGGCTGTAAACATGTTTATTTCTGCTGTAAAGTTGGGCATTTTACCATAGAGGTCTATGGAGATTGCTCACTTTTGCAGCCAGCCTCAAGTGGCCATTCGATGAATAGCCGTTTTTGGCACTTCCGGGGGGGGGGGGGGGTACACACAACAGCAACGATGGCGGATTTGCGTTGGCTACCATAGTAACAACAAAGCTCTGGCGGAGTTACGTTTTGGTATTTCGTCTAGAAGTTCACCTACTTTACAATTTATGTTTTTGTAAATCCATTAAAATGAAAGCCAAGCACATTTTATTTTTTCTGTGTTCATTTTAAATAAGTAGCTAATTTAAGGTACGTAGATTATTTGCAATTTTCATCTGGTTATAATTATAAGGCTATAAGCCATTAGAAAAACAAATGTACACATGCCGATTGACATTCAATTAACAACTTCACGTGTCAGTCAAACTTGTATAAACTACGGTATTATAAACCTACACTCCTCTTGCGTCCATTATATATAGGCTAAAACACCCACCTGAAAAGCACACAACTGCACCAACGTTTCTTCACGCTGCTTTTTTTTTTTGTTTACGTACCTGTATACCTGCAGAATGCAAGGTCAAATTCGACAATAATATATGCATCGTCTTTTTTCCTTTCATATAGCCTATCGGTGTTCGTCAATGAATGAGCGTTTGATAGGTTAGAAAGATGAACACTGTTCATTGCTATTAACAAATTTGAACTTGGGCACCTGGACCTGGGAGCAAGCGTGCAGAAAAATGCTTGCGCCCTACTCCAATTGAAAGTCTATGAGGCCCGTGTGCAGGCACCTTTAGACAAAACACAGTGCAGAGTTCAAGGAGTATGCTAATGCTAGCAGTGCAGAACCACAACAACAGCTAACCCCAACACTGGAGAGGCGAAATAAAATGTCCAGAGAAAGCCCGCGGGCAGAGAAAAAATGAAAGAGCCGAGCATGAAAAGATTGATTGAATCGCGCACAGTTTACTAGCGCACGAGCATCAGAGCAGAGCAACAACTTACAGTCCTGCATGTTCAGAGTATTAAACTAGCTAGTAATGTCAGAGAAACGTAACTGGCTGTGTCTGTGCATGCACACGTTTGCGTTGAACGGTCAGTAAGTGGCTGTCAAATTTATATAAAGGTAGCCATCGCATGAGCGACCACCCAATGTTAGAAGCGAACTGTCACAACTCGATAGCTACAATGGATTAGCGCAATGCGGACAACAATGGAATTTCGGCAGCAACAATAAGACTTTAGAATTCCGTATTTCTCCTTCAAAATAAAAGCCTGCGATGGGTTGTGTATTGTTTATATTTTTATTTTTGGAGTAAAATATAAATTAAACAAATTACTATTTAAATAATACATTCTATAAGGTAAATTATATTATAAGGTGGAGCACATTGAGAAATGGTTAGAGCTTAAGTAAGTTAACATAGAGAACCACAACATGTTTATAGGGTACAAAACTTTTGTTTTTTACTGAAAAAATCCCACTTAGTGCAGCTTTGAGTATTTGGTATTGGTACTCTGTATCGGCATGTACTCGTATTCGGTCTGAAAAAAAAGTATCGGTTCATCCCTAATAATTGTATTTATCTGTTGTATCTGTTATTCTGTAATAACTTTTCAATGAAAACTGAAGCATGAAAATCTGCTGGCCCATTCATGGTTCCTTACCCTGAATTTCTTTTGTAAAAAAAAAAAGGTACATTATACATTCAAACAGGAAGGAGCGTTTTTAATTTTTGCCCTTATTTTGCAAAGTCGTTAAGCACATCCTTGGAATTGTTGGACATCGCGTGCAAACTGACCGATGAAGTAAATTCAGTCTTCTCATTTACAGTAAAAGGCTACAGTGCAGGTTGACATGACATCACCAAAAATGCAACAATGACTGGCCAGACGGTACCCACCTCGGAAGGCCAGGGTTTTGTTGTGGTTGACTGACGTCACAGCGTCCAGGGGCGCCTGGCTGCAGCTCTCCCTCCTCGTGTCTTCAGTCACGTTGCCTGTGTGGCGTCATGATCAAAGAAGAAACATCACAGCGTGTTTTGACGAGTTTGTGAAGTACATTCCTTACCACTCGTCCTTGTTAGCTGTTGCAGAAATCAAGCCGCCAACTCTGTTTAATTTGAGCATCGACCAACTAATACTGTTTTGATTTGAGAAACAAAGTCTGCAAAAATAATGTCTAAAACATGTTAGATTTTAAGCATCACAGTTGGGCTCTCCACAGCCAGGGCCTTTCCTAGTCCCTGCTCTCTCCTGCCCCCTGCTGTCCACACACCAGTAGTGGCCTGTAGAACCGTGACACTGCAAGGGTTCGTAATGAACATGCTCATTACACTGGGGCACAAAGGCCCCCAAAATAGGTTCCCCCTCCAGAACCAGTTGTCTTGACACTCTCATTACGCTCATTACAGGTTATGGACCTCTGAGTGTTCTGTGGAGCAAGGAGTGTTTAACCTGGAAACTGTATCCATATTAGAACACACAGAAAAGTTGTCAAAAGGTGTTGGACTAACACGTGAAGGTACCCGGATTACAATTTTCGTCACAATTGTAAACTGTCCTCACCTTGTACATCACAGTTGGGCTTTCCACATTCTGGGCCTTTCCTAGTCCCTCCTCTCTCCTCCCCCAAGCTGTCCACACACCAGCAGTGGCCTGTAGAACCGTGACACTGCAAGGGTTCGTAATGGCCATGCTCATTACACTGGGGCACGAAGGCCCCCGCCATAGGTTGCCCTCCAGGACTTTTTCCCTTGACCTTGTCTTTATACTGCCAACAGGGTTTGTGATTCTCCGGTTGATCTGAAGAGACAGGGGTGTTAAACCATGAAGTCGGAATTAAACCTCTCAGAGTAAGATTTTAGGCGATGGACTGACATTGGCAGGGACAAGTGTATGAATTTCAGTCACGCTAGCCTCTGATTTTACTCCAGTTGTGTTTGAAGGGAAATGTTGGCATCAGGAGATGATCAGAATGCTTTCACAGGTGTATGGAGTCATGTGAGAGTACAATACCTGCATTTAGGGGGTCATATGAGCACCCGATTTGGGGCTAAAACATATTTAATGCCATTAGTTACATGCCCTTTCCCAACATTGGTAATAAAAATAAAACATTATGGTACTGGAACAACGTACTGTTATTTTCCTCATAAATGAAACCTTAATACAGTTTTCCTCAAAATAACAATTTACAGAGTGAAAAGTTAAGCGGGCCAAAGCTTGCTGCTGGCTAGGAAAATGCTTAATGTGTGATTGGGCAGACTTAAGGATGTCATCATTATATCAAATATCTCTGGCTCCATCAATGACTTCTACACTTCCTGGTTGAGCAAGGATCCTACAAGCACAATGCTGTCATTCTGATAACCTGTTTTTATTCTATTGCATCACATCAGTGGACATTTCTTTCTGTGTGAAAAATATGCATAACATACTTTTAGTGTGAATGGACTTGGGAATATCATTCTGACACAGCAATCTGTGTTATCTTGTTAAATATTAGAGAGGGAATATGAACTAATATTAACTAACTAGACTTTAAACATTTTTTTTGTTGCAATTTCTCAATCCTGCCTTGGCAATTTAAATAATTTAGATGTTTTCATCGTTATCAATTGTAGGAGTCGGCCAATGATCTAAATATTAAAGTGTGTTCTCATCCATACATATAAATGTTTTCAATTCAAGTAAGTTGTGTATGTTTTTGACACAATTGTTTGGGGGCAAAAAAATAGCAGTTTCCATGTCAGTTACTGTACCTTTGTGAATATACACAGATTTCAAATGTTAAAAGTTAACAAGGGTTATGTAATACTTGGGGAGATTTTGTCTGTAAAATCAGCAGTTAACCGGTGAATTCTGAGGAGTTGAGGGAGACTTAGGACAAGGCACAGGGTGGAATTAACATCAAATAAAAGCAGTCCGTTGCATTGAAAATACTTTGAACATCAAATGAGAGGTGGACTAAAAGTTCAAAACGACAGTCTTGATGCAAATGTGAATACTAGCAGTGCAGATTTGAAGACTTAAACGGCTGACTGAGCCTCTGATTGACGTGTCCTGCTACAACATGGGTTCACACGTGGAAGTCAGAAATGTGTGCTTTAGATTTTAAACTGTCCTCACCTGGTACATCACAGTTGGGCTTTCCACTGCCAGGGCCTTTCCTAGTCCCTGCTCTCTCCTCCCCCCTGCTGTCCACACACCAGCAGTGGCCTGTAGAACCGTGACACTGCAAGGGTTCGTAATGGCCATGCTCATTACACTGGGGCACGAAGGCCCCCGGCATAGGTTGCCCTCCAGGACTTTTTCCCTTGACCTTGTCTTTATGCTGATGACAGGGTTTGTGATTCTCTGGTTGATCTGAAAAGACAGGGGTGTTATACCATGAAGTTGCTTGGGTGACGACAACAACAATCAATGCTGACCTCTCGGAGTGATGGCTGAAGATCCCAATCTCGCTAGCCTCTGAATGTATTCTGAGTAAGGTAGCTGCATTCAGGTGGCGATCAAAACTTTTGTCGAGGTATACGGATCATCTGTGAGTACACCTTCAGCCCTGAGAGTTCATTATGACTATATGACAGAGGGTCTTGAGTCAATATAACATTTTGTTGATGAGCAAGAGAGTGTGAGGCTGGGAATCTGAATACGCACTTTGTGGCAACTGCTGATATTTACAAAGGGCTTTATTAAATAAATGTGACTGCCGTGATGATTGATGCAGAGAGAGTAGGGAGATTACTAACTGAAGTTATTTGAAGGGGGCAGTTATGCAGGGGTTTGGTTAGCATTACAAAAACATATGTTTACACCAAGTATTTTTAAATCTTTACTAGAAATTATTATTTTTTCATAGATCCAGTGAGGCTTGATGTAAAATGAAGAATAGCAATGATTCATGGTTTGATAGTACATGTCACCTTGAAAAAGGAAGCAGTGTTTTCTTAAAACTTACCTTTCAACATGACATCAAGGTTTCTAAAAGGGCAAGATGAAATTGAAACTTTGTCACTTAAAACTTTAAATGTTCTTTGATTGGAATAAATGTTGATATAACATGACCCTGAGAAACTTGACGACCTGCGTGACCAGACTAATGTCCTCCATGTAATAGACATCCCACTATAAACAAACTAATCTGAAACCACCTTTTCACCTATTTGTAACCGAGGATGTTAACGCATTACGCGTGGTGTTTGGCACACACAGCCCTTCCTGAAATCGACTATATCCTCAGTAAAATATGAGTTTGTTCTGCGCCGTCCCGGTGAAAGCCGAGTGCTCAGCGAGGTTACTTACGGAGGGGCGGTGTGGCAGACGGCCAGGACCAGACACAGACACAGCGTCTGGGAGAGCAGCCTCATGGTGAGAGAGAGATGGCAGTCCTGTGGGTCCAAGTGAATGTTCTGGAGAGAACTAAGGGTAAAGGTCCCTGGGCTGCTGCCAGCCCTTTATACCCAAGTCGGGGGCCTCCGAGTGGGGGGGGGGGGTGGCAACGTTCAGCTGGGGGGGTGTAGCGGTGTGAGATTGACATGAGAGGGTTCAAGGATAACAGGGTCAAGGTATTTTTTTTTTCAGGACATGATATTTGGGGGTGGAATGAGAGACCCAATGGGATGGGTGATTATCTTCTCAGCAATAATAAACTTTTGCTTAGATGTTTTTGACACAATTGTTTGGGGGGGGAAAAAATTGCAGTTTCCACGAAATCAAACGATGTACCATCTCTGAGAGAGTGGAACAAAAACCTCACATTGTTTAAATGCAGAGAAAACACTTGCAAAGGAGACACATGAAATTAAACAATTTAATGTAGTATGCGAAATTTTTTTTATAGCATTAGAAACTAAGGTAGCAGCTGGTGTGTGGGCATTCGGGTTTGTGGGTTCTTTTTATTTTTTTATTTTATGATAATTGTTAATGTATTTTGAATTTTATGTTTTAGATATTGGTAGGGTCGTGTCTATGTGGAGTCTTGCATTCGTCAATGTTGATTGGGATCTGGACGTTTGGACGGGTAAAGTACAGGCAGTATTTGTCTAGCTTTACACTTCAGTGAGGTTAATCATTATTTGGTGTCTTGTATTTGTCAAAGTGTGCTGATTTGTTGTTCATATATTTGTAACTGCAACGGTCATGGGTTTTGCCAAAATGTATGTCTGCAAGGATTATGTCTGACTCTTAAAAGGACTTTTAAAATAGAAAATAGTTTAGGATGTCTATGAAGACCAGGATGTTGAACCAACAGAAATGGGCTTAGCGCACTCCCAGAACCCCCTCTATAATATCTTATATATGACCTTCCCGTCGCTACCTGTCCTGGTCACCGGCTGCCCTAAACAACAACGAGCGACACCCTTCCCCCATTTAGGCAAATGCAATGGCAGAGCCTCTGGTCTATGCAATCATATAACCTTTTTCGAACGCCCTGGTTCCACACAGCTTCCCCCTCTCCCCGTCGTGCTCCTGGCTCTCTGCTTATATAGTCCGCGAGTCCCAAACAGAGCCTCTCAATAATTCCCAGATGCATCTGGCATGGATGCTTTGGGTTTCAGCCTCTCTCGTGATTTACCAACACCAGCCCTAGAGGCTGTACCCCCAGGGGGGGACCCAGGATCCTGCACCTCCACCGCCTCCCTCCTCGATGATGCTGCCGTCTGATCACCCCCTCGTCGACGGGGATGTCCGGGCCCCAGAACTAGTGTGGGTCTTTCTGCCCCTTGTGGTTGAGCTGCCTCTGCTAGGGTACAAGAGACAAATGGTTTAAGGCAGTTAAAGTGCCCCCACCTGTACTATCCGGTACAAGACATCAGAAACTTGCTCTAACACTTTAATAGGCCCCTTATAACGCTTCAGTAACTTGGGACAAATCCTGTTTCTTGGCCTTATTTTGAACCAAAATTCTCCCACAGAACCGTACTGCAATTAGCCTTCTGCTGGTTTGAGGCTTTAACTTGATGCCTTTTTACTGCTCCCACTACATCTGCCAACACGACTACATATTGACTGAACAATGTGAATTTCTTTATCTGATCTATGTTAAGCAACACAATGGAAAGAAAAAATCTCCCTACCAAACAGGAATTGTGTAGGGGGTGTGTACACCCCAAACTGGTGTGCACATTACTGCGGATGGCCATCATCACGTGTGGTAATAGGCCATCCCAATTCAGCTAATCATCAACGACAAACAGGGACAACATAGATGGTGTACGATTAAAACGCTCAATCAATCCATCTGACTGGGGGCTGTATGGAGACGTTTTTATGGATGTTAAACGGTCTTTAAAGAGATTGGATTCGAAATTTCTACCTTGATCCGAGTGGACCCAGCGGGGGGGCGCCAAAACGGCAAACCCACTCCTCAGCCAAAACTGGCAACGGAATCGGCCTCCTGATTTGGAAGGGGGAATGCCTCTGTTCATTTCGAGAAATAGTCTCCCACTACAAGGGTACTTATTCCCTTTAGGGTTTTCGGGCAAGGGGCCCAATATATCCAATGCTCTAAGTTCATATGGCCTGGGTGTAACCGATGGATCCCGGGGGGCCTTCCTAGATGCACCATCCACACACTCCCTACACCAACGCTTAACATCATCAAAGCATTCTGACCAGTAAAAGTGATCCTTCACTTTACCCTGGAGCTTCTGTATCCCTGAATGTTCCCCGGATAGGGATATGGTCAGACTCACCCAAAAATGCAGGTAGCGTTGACAAGGCATCCGCATTGGAGTGCTGCTTCCCTGCACGTTCTTATAATGAAAACTGTCCCTCCAAAACCCTGGAAATTATTCAACCACCAAAGGGTATTATGATCAGTATGCAAAAAAAATTCCTTTCCCAAAAGGTAATGTTTTAATTACTTGGTAAAAGTAAACAGGACCACACAGTTCTTTCTTAGACGTTCCTATTTTGTCAAGGCCCTGCTAGCATAAGCTGCCACATGCTCCAACCCATCCTGTTTTTGGGATATCTGTATCGAGGATAAATGCTTTATGAGGGTCAGGGTAAGACAAAACCAGGGCAGAGATTGGGTTACCTTTCAATTCGGTAAAAGCCATCTGACAACTTTCCCCCCATTGGAAATGACTTATTTTTTCTGTAAGTTGGTGAAGCCAAGCTATTTCTGCAAACCCCTTCACAGACCTCCTGTAATAAGAGGCTAGACCCACAAAGCTCCTTACAGTCCAGAAACTGGCCAACTCCTCACCGCCTCTACCTTAGCAGGATCTGCCATCACCCCTTCAGCAGAGATAATATGGTCCAGATACTATACTTGAGAGGAATTAAGGTTGCACTTGGAGGGCCTAACCTTCAAACTGGCCTTATGCAATTTGGACAGCGCTTCATCCAAAAGGAGGTGTCCCTGAAAAGTCCGCCCAAACACAATGATATCATCAAAATCTCTCATCTTCATCCGCTTATCCGGTATCGGGTCACAGGGGCAGCAGCTCCAGCAGATATCATCAAAATAAACCAGAAAAATTGTCCATTGTGAGCCTGGTAGGACTACGTCCATTAATCTCTGAAAGCTACTGGGAGCGTTACATAGACCAAAACTCAGAACATTGAGTTCAAACAAAGTCCTGACTAGTTACTAATGCCTTCTTGGGCCTGTCTTTGGGATCCACGTCAACCGGCCAGTAGCCACTTGTCAAGTCAAGATTGGAAAACCAGCAAGACTGGTTAAAACTATCCAGTGCATCATCAATTCTGGAAAGAGGGTAGGCATCCTTCTCTGTGAACTCATTAAGCCCTTGATAATCAACACAAAAAATGCAAAGACCCGTCCTTCTTGCTCTCCAGAACAACTTGGGCTGCACAGGGGCTACAGGAGGGCCTGACAATGCCGTGGCCAGACATCTGCTTGATGAGGTCCGAAGCGTCCTGCTGTAGGTGCAGCAGGATCCTACGTGGGTTTGGCACTCCCAGTGTCCATCTGATGAAGGGCCGGTTGAGTTCACCCTACGTCAGTACCCCCAGTACTGAAAACCGGGGCGTAACGGTGGAGCAGCTTGCTTAGAACACTGCGATTCTACTTGATTAAAGATCCTATTTCCCGAACCAAATCGTTCCATGTGGGTTATCGCTACGTCAGGATGGAGGAACACCCCCCCCCCCTCGCCCCCTTCACTTGGAATTCTGCAGTTCCTCTGTCTATATCCACATCAGTAAAAAATGTCCCGATTTTCATTCCCTGCTTCCAAACGCAGGCCTCATCAGTCCATTTAACCATGCGAACCAGCACGACCCCTGATTTACCATGCAAACAACACATGCTGCCAGGACAGCACAGTGATGGCAAAGTCGAGGATGGTTCCAAGAACCCCCACCCCCCCACCCCCAACTGCACCCTGGATAATTATTTCACTACGAGGTGGAACAGCTACATCCAAGTGAACAGTAACGAGAAGGGGCAGCCAGAATCGCAGGACAACAGGAGAGGAAGTTTCTTCCTCATTATCCTACAGCACTTCACTCCCAAATTGATCACAGCCCCAAATCTGGTTAGAAAGTCAGTACCAAGCAAAACATCCTGGGTAGATATATCCGCTATGTAGAACTCATTTGGGTTAAAAAACGGAGCTAGGATAAGCCAACCGTACTGAGGAACGTTTTCCCTCCTCTACATCACTACGAGTTGAAACACTGGCAATGCATGTTCCGGAGTCTACTCAGACTGGATAAAAGGTGATCGTGATGTGTTCACCATGCTTTCAGTTCATTGGACAGAAAAATCTATGGCCTGCACTGGCGCCTCCCACTACTCTTTATGTTCTGGTTAGAGCCAGTTTGCACTGTTCTATGAAGGGAGTAGTACACAACAGATTTGGTTTTCAAATGATCACATAGCCTTTTAAAATGATCGACTTAGATTAGCAAACACAACGTGCCATTGGAACACAGGACCGATTTTTGCTGATAATAGCCTTCTGTCTGCCTATGTAGATATTCCATTTAAAATCGCCCGTTGCCTGCTACAATAGTCATTTACAACATTAACAGTGTCTACACTGTATTTCTAATCAATTTGATGTTATTTTAATGGACAAGTGGCCCCACACTTTTGAACGGTAGCGTATTATTATATTTTTCTAATTTGATTTGGTTTCTCAGTCTCCAACAAACACTGTATTGCTTCACAATAAATAATTGTGTTCATCCACAGGCTCTAAGTATCGATGTGGTTACATTTGTCTCGCATTTTGCCCAATCCTTTAGCTTTTATACTGAGAGAGGGGTAAGGAGTTTGGCATTATTCATTTCTATCTTCGCTCTGACCATGAAAGTCAAATAACTGTTATCCCAGATGGCTGTGAATGAGAGCTGATGTGATCAAAACTGAAGGGCTTAGAATATGAATCATTTAATATAAATAGGCAAACTTCAGTATTATCTTAAGTTAGAAATTGTATTTAAGGGGATTTCTTTCTAAGATTTATTCATTTCAGTGTGAATCTCGGTTAACACAAAGCCAGAACGTTATATAATTGTGTCCTTATTTTACAGTCATATTGTAAAAGTTTATAGACAATAAATAATTTAAGCTTTAAGCACTGAAAAATAGGGTAGATCTGGGAGCCTGATGACTTTATACAATTTCCAGATATAATGATTCTTCAGTGAAAACCTGCAGGGAATAAAACAATGGTGGTGTCATGCGATATACAGTGAGGGGAAAAAATTATTTGATCCCCTGCTGATTTTGTACGTTTGCCCACTGACAAAGAAATTATCGGTCTATAATTTTAATGGTAGGTTTATTTGAACAATGAGAGACAAAATAACAACAACAAAAAATCCAGAAAAACACATTTTCTAAATAGATTTGCAATAAGTAAATAAGTATTCGACCCCTCTGCAAAACATGACTTAGTACTTGGTGGCAAAACCCTTGTGGGCAATCACAGAGGTCAGACGTTTCTTGTAGTTGGCCACCAGGTTTGCACACATCTCAGGAGGGATTTTGTCCCACTCCTCTTTGCAGATCTTCTCCAATTCATAAAGGTTTTGAGGCTGACGTTTGGCAACTCGAACCTTCAGCTCCCCCCACAGATTTTCTATGGGATTAAGGTCTGGAGACTGGCTACGCCACTCCAGGACCTTAATATGCTTCTTCTTGAGCCACTCCTTTGTTGCCTTGGCTGTGTATTTTGGGTCATTGTCATGCTGGAATACCCATCCACGAACCATTTTCAATGCCCTGGCTGAGGGAAGGCCCCGTCCATTGTCCCTTTGATGCGGTGAAGTTGTCCTGTCCTCTTAGCAGAAAAATACCCCCAAAGCATAATGTTTCCACCTCCATGTTTGACGGTGGGGATGGTGTTCTTGGGGTCATAGGCAGCATTCTTCCTCCTCCAAACATGGCGAGTTGAGTTGATGCCAAAGAGCTTAATTTTGGTCTCATCTGACCACAACACTTTCACCCAGTTCCCCTCTGAATCATTCAGATGTTCATTGGCAAACTTCAGGCAGGCCTGTACATGTGCCTTCTTGAGCAGGGGGACTTTGTGGGCGCTGCAGGATCTTAGTCCTTCACAGAGTAGTGTGTTACCAATTGTGTTCTTGGTGACTATAGTCTCTGCTGCCTTGAAATCATTGAAAAGATCCTTCCGTGTAGTTCTGGGCTGATTCCTCACCGTTCTCATGATCACTGCAACTCCACAAGGTGAGATCTTGCATGGAGCCACTGACCGAGGGAGATTGACAGTTCTTGTGTGTTTCTGCCATTTGTGAATAATTGCATGATTTATTTTTAGTTTTTCTGTCTCTCACTGTTCCAATAAACCTACTATTAAAATTATAGACAGATAATTTATTTGTCAGTGGGCAAACATACAAAATCAGCAGGGGACCAAATAATCTTTTCCCTCACTGTAAGTACAAAACACAGAAGAATTCATTTTGTTAAATAACTTTGCTTTGTGGGACGATTAGAATGCGGCTGATTTCCTCAAGTTGTTGTGTTTTTACTATCTTAAGATGAGAAGCAAACTGAGTTCATCAATCAATCAAATATAATATTTAATTAGTTGGTGTTTTATAAAGCCCTTTTTACATCAGCAGTTGTCAGAAAGCGCTTTAACATAACAACCAGCCTGAAACACCAAAGAGCAAGTAACAACAGGGTTGATGCTAGTGGCTAGGAAAAACTCCCTAAAAGTGCCAAAACTTAGGAAGAAATCTAGAGAGGAACCAGGCACTGAGGGATGGCCGGGTGAACAATTTAAGAGTACAAATTGTAATAGTTAATAAATGTACGTGGGCTCTGTTCAAAGTTCACAGCTAAAGGTCTTTCAGGCCTGGTAGTCCTGAGGTGTGGTCCAAGTGTCCTTTAGTATATAGCAGCATAAAACCTTGGGCTTAGACAAGGGGTCCAGTGACACTATAGGTCTATCCAAGGGTACTGTAACCCCAGACAGGGCCCAGCAGGCAGGCGTCACTTCACCCAGTTAGCCAAGCATCACCCAGAGAGACATCAACCTAACGCAGCCACCCTGAAAGAAGGCAGAGTATCGCCCACAGAGTTCACTCCCATTGCAAGGAGACAGCAACGGAGAAACGACAGTAAGCCAGTTAGTCGATTATGCTAGCAACAGAATTGGGTCTGCAATAGAATTTGCTTGAAATGTTTCTTGTCATTCACAAAAGAGTTTCACAGGGTTCAATTGTGGATCCTTTAATGTTCACTCTGTATATTAATGAAATTTGTAACAGAATTTTTTAAACTGTAATTTCAATTTATATGCTAATGATATAGTATTATACGTTATGGCTCCCTATTTGTACAAGCTGTTGCACATCTGGAGTCTGATTTCCAAATGTTAAAAAAATCATCTATCGACCACAGGTTGGTACTAAATGGAAATAAAACTGAGTACATGGTATTTTGTAGGTCACAGAACCTAGCTTGGGATGACTCCAGAATGACTATCCTAAATGGATATTTCATGAAATATGTAGCTTCCAACAAATTCCCTGGGATTTGGATAGATTCAAATCTGTATTTAAAACACATTAGTGAGTTTGTTGAAGAAGCTAAATATTAAAATGTGTTCCTTTTATTGGAACAAATCATATCTGTCAAGCAACTTTTATGTCCCTGTTGGATTAGGTTGATGTGGCACGCATAAATGCGATCAGCTGTAATTAAATCTCTGGATTGCATTCTATCATTCAGCCTTGCCTTTTTTCCCTGCTGAATATTTCAACACACACCATTTTCTTTTACATACTTCAGCTGGCTGAGACTTCCTGACCTCTAGAAGGGTCAGACATTGGTTGATGTTTTTATATAAGGCTCTCATGAAAGAAGGCCCTGTCTAACCATGACAATTTGTTGGAGCAGTTACAAAACACTTTCTCAAGACAACCTAGTGCAGGCGATTCCATGGGCTTATTCAGGTCAACATGAAACTGCTGTTGAATACTTTGCTCCATGCACATGCAATGTCATTCAGTGATCTTTAAGTTAAACATTCAATTGGATTTCCTTCTGGTTCACTCTGTTGCTCAAATAGGAGGAAGAAAGCTGCTGACTGACTGACTGAATAGGATGACCAAAGCTGGCTGTTATATTGTTAGTTTAAAAGGTGCTGAACCAAAACAGTTTAATAAATATAAGTTATTGTACATGGATTGGGCTATGCCACATAACTCTACGCAAAATAGATCCAGGAGAAGATCTTTAACTTTCTAACAGAGACACATGTCTCACTTTTTAGGGGACATTGCATAATAGCATAAACTGCCCTGCTGAAGTCTCTCCCAGGAATCCGTTGGCACAGTGTGGCCTTGACTTTTGACATGGTCTACGTACATCATTTTTCACTCAAATAATGGTCCTTATCAGCTTCATATTTACATTACTTGAGCATAGGTTCAAACCAGAGGAACCTGTTTGAAATGGAGTGCCCATGCAAATGTGAGTACCAAAGAATGTGACCAAGACTATTGAAAAACAAATGGCACAATTATCACCCATCAAAAAATCAGCTGTTGGAAAACTGGAGTATCAGCCTTTCATCCTGTTACACAATCAACAGAGGGAGCTTTTATTTATTTATTTAAAGATAAATTAAACGTTGTTGCTGAAAAACTATGCAAAATATAAAAAATAGATCTGCCAATCAATACATGCTTACGTGAGGGTATTGTGTAAATATTTTTCCCTATGAGACAAATGTACATGAAAACATTTGCTACGAGTTAAAGGTTAACAACCTCAAATAACATAGCATCAGTCTGGCAATTATTGACAGCGTTTATTTGACCTATACCAGGGTGGCAGGCATAGAGTTAGGGGTGAAAAATGACCAGAAATAAGCCTTGGCATGTTGGACTAGTCCATTTAGGCATTTGCCCAAAATGCCAGTACGCCCCTGTACACAAGTAACGGTAACCTACCAATAATAAAATGGAATCTAAGCAGAATAGGTCAGTGAGTTCTAACAGGCAGCAGCTAGAAATTAAGCCTTGAGGCAGAGAGATGAAAGGATATCTACCCTTTGAGGTACAGAACCAGTAAACAAAATGCAAATGATCAGAAACAAAGAGTTCCACCTCTGCTCACATTTCAGTCTCAAATCCAGCTGCTGTTTGACTGATGTAGGATCTCAATTCAGCCAGTTTATCTTAACAGGAAAATATACATTTTTAATTTGTAAATCCAGTGAGAAATTTGAACTGGTGTCCCATATCTGCATATCTGAAGGTCCTGTCTTTAATGTAATCAAACAAAAGGGTGGAAACAAAATGAGGAGAAAATTATAGTCTGCACATTTTTAAGTGACCATGAATCTTTCCAAACTGTTCCAACAATTGTATTCGGAAAACTCTGTGAAAGGCAGCTGCTTATTGACAACAGCCAAAACAACGAGCTATTGGATTTGTACAGCACATGCTGCACATTGTAAGATTCCCACAAAACTAGTTAGTTCAACATGCCCTCATGATTTGCAAAAAAAAAAAAACATCCAAAGCAATAAACAATTGTATAAAGGAATTTTATGTGAATGTATAAATCGTTTTTTGCTGAGATAAATGTGGCTTGTTGTGGCCTGTTTAGGTACTTATTTAGGGTTGTTCTCATCTATTTTATTTTGGTTGCTGAATGCTGCATTCGAACCACTGCACCTGCACCTGGTGTATGACTAAGAGCCAGTTCTGCTTGAAGAGAGGCATTTTGCATTGAATTCAAGTTTGAATTCCAAATGTACAAATGGAATTCTACATAACTTTTGAATTGTAACTGTTTTGTAGACTGCCTGTATCATGATCTTCCCCAGTGCTGAGTAAATGAATTAATACAGTGGATATAAAAAGTCTACACACCCCTGTTAAAATGCCAGGTTCTTGTGATGTAAAAGAATGAAACAAAGATTAACTATGTCAGAACTTTTTCCACCTTTAATGTGACATATAATGTGAACAATTCAATTGAAAAATAAACTGAAATCTTTGAGGGGGAAAAATCAAAAATCAAAACCTTACAATAACCTGGTTGCATAAGTGTGCACACCTTCTTATAACTGGGGATGTGGCTGTGTTCTGAATTAACCAATCACATTCAAACTATGTTAAATAAAAGTCATTACACACCTTCCATCATTGAAAGTGACTCTGATTAATCATAAATAAAGTTTCCTGACATTTTCTTAGTTGCATCTCAGAGCAAAAGCCATGGTCCGCAAAGAGCTTCCAAAGCATCAGAGGGATCTCATTGTTGAAAGATATCAGTCAGGAGAAGGGTACAAAATATTTTCCATAGCATTAGATATACCATGGAACACAATGGAGACATTACCAAGAACTGGACGTCTCTCCATAATTTATGAAAAGACGAGAAGAAGACTGGTCTGGGAGGCTTCCAAGAGGCTTACAGCAACATTAAAGGAACTGCAGGAATTTCTGGGAAGTACTGGCTGTGTCCTACATGTGACAACAATATCCCGTATTCTTCATATGAATGGGTTCTGGGGTAGGGTGGCCTTTTCTTACAAAGAAAAACATCCAAGCCCAGCTGAAGTTTGCAAAAACAAACTTGATAACAGATGGACACACGCACACACAAATATATACACACACACAGTTTTGCTGTTGCCAGTGTCTGTGATGTCCATTTTCTTTTCTTTTTTTATGTCCCCTCAAAAGGACATGGGAAAATGTTTTTATTTTTCATTTTTTCCCTCAAAGATTTCAGTATGTTCTTCAATTGAGTTGTTCATGTTATAGGTCACATTAAAGGTGGAAAAAGTTCTGACATGATTTATCTTTGTCTCATTCTTTTACATCACAAGAACCTGGCATTAACAGGGGTGTGTAGACTTTTTATATCTACTGTACATAATTTATACCAACAGTATGCCTCCTGCAGAATATTCATAACGTGTGTTTATGTCAAATGTTTCCTACCCTTTAATAATCCCTCTTAAACAGGGGTTGTATTTGGATTTGGGAAGTACTTTCCAGTTGTATCTAAAATGATTACTGCTGGCCAGTGGAAGCAAAGGAGCTCCCTCAGGTTCTCATTTCGACCATATGTGCCAGAGCTCAGCCCAATTCAACCTCAAATACACCACATGTTTGCTGTCTCTTGAAGCATCAGGTTGATCAAATTGAGAAAATATACCTCTAGGTAGAGCATTGAATCATTGTCAAAACTTCACACAGCTCTATTTTGCTATAGGTTCAACAAAGCATTGTGAAAAGTGATAACAGATGGACACACGCACACACACACAAATATATACACACACACAGTATTGCTATTGCCAGTGTCTGTGATGTCCATTTTCTTTTCTTTTTTTATCCTAGCCCCCAAACCCAACAGAAAGCCTATTAACAACTGTCAGGCTGTCATTATTAAGTTGATCCTAAATTGTCACAATTTTAATGACATTTATTTTATTACTTGTTTTATTTAACCATTGTCTAACCAGGTTAATCACTTCAGAACCAAATTTCATTTATGAGGATGACCTAGCCAACGACATTGAATATGCACGAGGACCGAGTACAAAATACAACATTTATAATGTAAAAATCCAAATAGACAAAAATAAAGTTTATGAACGTTTATGAAAATTAAATGAAAACAAAACAGATTGCTTTGTAATGACATACCCATTGGCCGGCGGATATTATGAGGACTGCAGGAGCTGTGTGCAGAGGCGTTGCTAGGATCACAATACATTCAGGGGTGGCACAACAGAGACATTACCAAGATTTGGAGGGACGTCCAGTTCATTACCAAGAACTGGACATCCCTTCAAAATTGATGAAAAGACGAGAAGAAAACTGGCCTGGGAGGCTTCCAAGAGGCCTACAGCAACATTAAAGGAACTACAGGAATTTCTGGCAAGTACTGGATGTGTGCTACATGTGACAACAATCTCCTGTATTCTTCTTATGAATGGGCTATGGGGTAGGGTGGCCATTTCTTACAAAGAAAAACATCCAAGCCCGGCTGAAGTTTGCAAAAACAAACATCAAGTCTCCCAAAAGCACATGGGAAAATGTGTTATGGTCTGATGAAACCAAGGTTGAACTTTTTGGCAATAATTCCAAAAGGTATGTTTGGCGCAAAAAAACAATGCACATCACCCAAAGAACACCATACCCACAGTGATGCATGGTGGTGGCAGCATCATGCTTTGGGGCTGTTTTTCTTCAGGTGGCACAAAACCTTCAGGTGTCTGTTAGAAAGCTGAAGATGAAGTTCACCTTTCAGCATGAAAATGACCCAAAGCACACATCCAAATCCACAAAAGCATGGCTTCACCAGAAGAAGATTAATGTTTTGAAATGGCCCAGCCAGAGCCCAGACCTGAATCTAATTGAAAATCTATGGGGTGATCTGAAGGGGGCTGTGTCCTCGCAATCTGACAGATTTGGAATGCTTTTGCAAAGCAGAGTGGGCAAATATTGCCACGTCAAGATGTGCCATGCTAATAGACTCCTACCCAAAAACACTGAGTGCTGTAATAAATTAAAAAGGTGCTTCAACAAAGTATTAATTTAAGGGTGTGCACACTTATGCAACCAGGTTATTGTGTTTTTTATTTTTCCCCCTCAAAGATTTCAGTAAGTTTTTTAATTGAGTTGTTCGCGTTATAGGTCAAATTAAAGGTGGAAAAGGTTTTTACATGATTTATCTTTGTCTCATTCTTTTACATCACAAGAACCTGGCATTTTAACAGGGGTGTGTAGACTTTTTATATCCACTGTACTAACAATCTGAATATTTTTTTCAAATTGTTAGTAGACAAACAGATTCTTAAAATCAACTCTTAATAAATTGTATACAAATGCAAATATGATTATAGCAAAGATGGCCCCCAAGTAAAAATAATTATTTTGATTGAGTGTAAAAAAATAAATAAATAATGCCAAAATTGCAGCTTTCTGCGGTTTAGAAATCACACATGTTGAAAATATGATTTCAATATGATTTCGATTGATCGTGCGGCCCTACTCTTCAGCTGCACTTCTTATACTGCTCTTATAATAATTCAATAATCATACATCCATAACCGCCTGAATCAAATGGCAACAATGATAAGCCCTGTAACCAGTGTACTCACTCTCTTTCTCTCGGCTCAAAACATTTGTGTTTTAATCAACAATGTCATATTTTTTAGGGCTTTAATGTATGATCGGAATTACAGATGAACAGATCAGGGGCTACTTTTTATTATTATTTATTAAAGAAAATATACATAAATAATTTGGGGGCTATTGCCCCCAACAATGGTAGGATGTGGGCATCCTAAAAAGAGTAGAGCTCATATTGGCTACCTCATCCTTCTCTAGACCACTGATTGGGCAGCTCACCTTCATGATTATTGCATGGCAATGTCTAAAACATCTGTTTGAGATGCACTTTTTTTTTCAGTTACTTCAATTAAATTATATTCATATTATATTAAACTAATAAACAATATAACGTGATTAAATATTGACCCACCCAATCTGAAGGGCTGCTCCCTCTCATTATGTACATGAAAAGGAGTGGACCTAGGAGTGGAGGTTACTGTGTGTGTGTGTGTGTGTGTGTGTGTGTGTGTGTGTGTGTGTGTGTGTGTGTGTGTGTGTGTGTGACCTGCATTTGCCCCAGGATACATTTTCTTTTGACCTTACAATACATCTAAAGAGGTTATTACCAGAGTATCACTCCTGGAAGAAGCTTACATGCGTATTACTGAATGTGTGCAATAGCAGGTGCCGGAAGCCAGAATTCTCTCTTAAATGTTACTCTTCCCCTTCATTCTTGGCCGAGTTCCTGTCCCAGTCCCTGAGACCGAAACACAGCCGTGAGAGGATTTCCTGCCCTGATACACTCAAGCTATTTATACATCCTTTTGGCGGAGAGTCGGGAAAGGAGATACTGTTATGTGCCCCCAGAAAGTAATCAGTACCACGCCTACACGCACAGACGATCGCGCGCGTACCAACGCTTGCACGCTTGCAAAAACGCAGAAACACACACACACACACACACACACACACACACACAACACATACACGCACCACAACTTTCGAGCAGAAATACAAATGTTACCCCTTTAAAGCATACACTAATTTCAGCACTGTGCATTTAAAAGCACCAGAAGATAACATTATCTTGTCTCTAGAAAACGCACCCTTTGTAATAAAGGAAATTACTTCATTGTACAAACAATGTGAGAGCGGTCTGCCGGTTGTCTGGAACTTCGAAACAACCACATTGCTATTTGGGGGAACTGAGCGAAGTGGTGCGTATCAATGACACGTGACGTGCTGATGTGTGAATGGAGATTTCGAGAGAAAATGGAAGATAAAGTGATAATAGACTACAACGCACGGATAGTAATTCTGGTTATCAAATATAATTATTTTCATGACGCAATTATTTTAGGGGTGGATTAAATATTAGGAGAGCGCTCAGCTGACGGAATGCCATTGTTGGATTTGAATGAACGAAAAAGCAGCGCAGACTATGTACAGTAGATATTGCTTGTTCAGCTCCCGCGGGCGATAGCACACAGAGGTCGGTCTGTGAATCGTTCTCCACGAGGTTAGGCTACACAGAATCAATTGTCCGTGTGAAGGCAGTAGGCTACGGTAAGTGTATTTAAGGTCTTGGCAGTCAAGGCTCCGTGAACAGTTTCCCGTAGCATAACAACAGCTATGTCAGCAAGGCTCGGCGCGGCAGTTGATGCCGTACACTGGCACCTGTGGCTCCTTCCTTATCTGTCTAGAGCAGTCACAGTCAAGTTGGGCGATTGACTGTCTTTGATGTGGCGAGAACGTGCCCATCGCCGCGCAACGTTCGCTTTAGATACCGTTAAAGATTAATGCGGGAAAGCAGGATTATTGCAGTATTTTGCAAATGTGAAGCAAGCTTTCTCGTGAATGTTTTCCCCCATGCCAACGTATATGTAGATTATAAGTAAGTCATTTTAAAGTTGAAATGATATCTTGATTTTTTTGTGTGCATAATCTATTGTGGGCTGTATGTAACGGAAAAGTGTCTGACTCTGAAGGCAAGGGTGTATTCAAAGTACAAAACCCTTTTCGGTTACCTCAGGTTAACCGGAGGGTGTGCCGCGGTGACAAAAGAGAAAAGGCAACTAGAAATAGCGAGGTCGTGTAAAGGCCACGAGAAATGACAAGAATGTTCTCTAATGGCAAGCAGCTAATGGCACTGTTCCACAAGATGTCCCAGGATTGAGACTGGTTTTAAATGTAAGAAATCAGGTTTGTGGGCATCTCTATTTTTAATTGCCAAGTTACCTTAACGCGACATCGTATTAAATATGGAGTTGATTTCAGGTAGTTTGGAGATAAAAAAAATATTTTTACTTTGAAGACTTGTTTGTGCATTGCACATTTGGTGACATAGAAACACGAGTTCGTTGAATAGATCCTGTAGTTCAGAAGTGCGTTTTAATTCAAACAGATTGATTGATGGTTGATTGATTGGTTGATGTATTGATTTAAAGGATTTATGGAATGATTGACTGAAGGAGATTTTAAAGTAATACACATTCCCTCATAGACTAGTGAAGTCTTCACTGATAGCTATGAAGAAATACCACAGATTCCACGGATGTCACAGAGAATTAGATTTAATTTATTTTTGTTCCTTAATTTAGGTTTCATGTAGTCATACAATAGAATACATGCGGCCTACTGCCTGGACACGTTGCTTTTTGAAACACCTCTGTGAACCTGTATGCTTTTCTCCCAAAATTTCAAGCAGTCAGCATGATGCCGCCTCTATCTTTCGCTAGAAAGTCAATGTACAGTGGCTGTGTCAGTGGCTTTGTTATATTATTATAAGTTGAATAATTAAAAAAGTACTTTATTTTGGAGTATCGATTCCAGCAGCAGTGACAGCTTTCTGCTTTTATCACATCCGTATAATAATAACCATGTGAGCGGGAGTATGTAGACATGGGTGCTGGAGCTCATCCAAGACCAAGAACATGGGGTACCCATGACCCGGGACTTGGGGGACCCATGACCCGGGACTTGGGGGACCCAAGACCCAGGACATGGTGGACCCCAGACCCAGGACATGGGGGACCCCAGACCCAGAACATGGGGGACCCCTGAACATGGGGGACCCCAGACACAGAACATGGGGGACCCCAGACCCAGGACATGGGGGACCCTAGAGGGGTGTGCACGGTTCAGTTATAGCATGCTACCTTGGATGAACTTTAATCACAAACAACCCCTCCCTTGGATTGCTAATGTTCCTCATGCCAGCTCATATTTAATTTAATTCCATCTATCTGTCTCTTATCTTTCAGTTTCCTTTCTCTACATCTCTTCCTCCCCCTCCTTTTTCTCCCCCTTCATTCCACTGTCCCTCTCTCCCTCACTCTGACTCGCAGTTTAAATGCCACTCTGCTTCAAAACATGCCCTGACACGCCGAGAAATGGGAGGGGATAAAAAAAGAGGACAAGAAAAACCGGAGAGCAGCTGAGCAAGAGAAAGAGGAAGAAGGCGTGTGAAAGAGGAGGGAATTCTATCATAGCCAACCGAACCGAGAGAGAGAGAGAGAGAGAGACATAAGGCAAGAAACTTTGAGACAAATAGAAGAGGAGTAAGAAGAGAAAGAAGGACTTTCAGCAAGAGGCAGCAGACATTTGAAAGATGTAGGGAGCATGTTACGTTTCTGTGAGGGAGATAAAACAAGGAGATCTTATCTGTGGTGAAGTGAGCCCTCGTGGCAATCTCACATGGTCTGGCACTCACTCTCTCTTCTCTCCATCCCTCTCTCTCTTCTCTCTATCACTCTATCTCTTCTCTCTATCGCTCTCTCTTCTCTCTATCGCTCTCTCTTCTCTCTATCGCTCTCTCTCTAATCTCAGACAGAGAAGAGGAGCGGTGTTGACGACAGAGTCGCTAATGTAACCAAGTAGCGGCGGAGACCGTTCTGTTCATGGACCTTTTTTCTTTGTTCGGTGATTCTGACCTAAGGATGATGCTGAAGTAGCAGTCACACTGACTTCTGGAGACGCCTCTGGAGAGATAACGGCTCCTACTACACTCCCCCGAGTGTTTGAACAACGGATCCAACTTTGCTCCCCACCGAAGGGAAGGATTAATTGTCTGGAATGGCATCACAGAGAGCTATCGACTCATAGCGTCCGACGCAGCACTTTCAGTGTTTGACACTTGTGGAAAACGCCTCTGCTCACTGCCAGCGTTGTCAGAGGTGTGACCCGTGCAGTCAAACCAAACACGAAACTGTAACAGGCCCTGGGAGAGTGGGGGCAGAGTATGGGGCGTGGTGGCCGAGGTGGAGTGACTCCTGTTTGGTTCCCAGGGGCCAGATGAGCGGGAGCAGCCAAAGTCCCAGCCTGCTCCGGGGCCGCCGCTTCTACTGCCGGGAATGGGCCCTGGACAAGCTCCGGCGCTGCTTGGAGGCCAGATCCGCACCTGGCCGCCCCCCAGGGGTGCTGGTGACTGGGGGCCCCGGGGCCGGGAAGACGGCCCTGTGCACGGAGGCGGTGTGGCCCACGTCGGACGCCGGGCTGGCGGCCGGGCTGGCGCCTCGCTGCCTGGCGTTTCACTTCTGCCAGCGGGAGGACGGGAGGAGCGCGGTGCTGTGGCGGTTCGTCCTGGGCCTGGTTGATCAGCTGAAGGCCAGCCCCCTCCTGCCCTCGGGGTACAGGGACACGCTGGCCTCCCCCTCTGTGGCTCCGACGCTGGATCCTCGGCACTGCCAGAGGGACCCGGTTAACACCTTCAAAAGGTCTGCTCTCTCACTGTTGTCCTCCGGCATTCCCGACCAACTATCTGTTAGACAGCTTGGTGAATAGCTCCGCTTTGATGTGAATTTAATATATTCCGTCTGCGGAAGAGAATGTGAAATTCCTCCGGAGGGATTTCAGGGTTGTCAAACCCCCAGCGCTGAGTCACTCCGATTGATAGAGGGAATGAATACATTCGGGAAATAAACCCTGTTGTTTGAAACATATTAGTTACTGTCACTGTGGAGTTTAAATTGCCATATTAGTTGAATGCATAAGGAAAGTGAAAATGATAACACCACCACCTCTAACAGTGAGTTTCAATTAACATTCTGATGTCATTTACATTTCCACTGTCAAAGTCTGTCACTGGTAATGCTGCTCAGTCATACAAAGACCAAAAGAGCCACAGGAAAAAGCAAGCGATTGTCCCGCTTCCTTTGCTTATATATTTATTTATTTCCTCATAATACGAGCCATTCAGGCCTCTCACAATGGATGGCCAGTCCGAATGAACGCTACAATGCCGTTTACCACACATCGTTTGCACATAAAGGACAAAGACGTGAAAAATGTGTCTCCTGACGCAGAGATGGGAGTTGTTGGTACTGCCGGCCAGGTCGCCTTCTCACGAGACCCTCTGTCTCCTGCTGCTTTACTGACTCTGGACATTGGTGGGATGTACATGCAATATAGGGATGTGACAAACGGACGTTTTCTGTTCAAAGGAAAGAAATTATTATAATAATTGTTTTTTTTGGAGGGAGGGGGGGGGGTTCTTAACGTTAGGGATCCCAGTTTGTGTAAACAGTCACTTCCCCTGACACCATTCCCCTCTCCCTGCTCTGTGTCCAGTGTGAGGAACAGGGCCACATTCAACACGGCCCTCACGCTGACCTTTAGCTGGGAGCCGGGGATGCTTCAAGCCTGAGTGAGAGAAAGGAGCTCTGGTTGAGCTGCTCTCATGTGAACACAGAACGGAGGGAACACAGGCTTGAGGTGGCGGTCGTGGATTTGAGCAGATGCTAGCTGCGGCCGTTAATGCTGGCAACGGCCTATAACTGTTAGTTTACAGGGTGAGCCTCCGGCAATGCCTAGTGGACCCCGCCTACCTTAAGGGAATTGCTTTTTTATAGAGCATTCACACTGCCTTTTTATAGAGCTTTGACACTGCCTTTTTATAGAGCTTTCACACTGCCTTTTTATAGAGCTTTCACACTGCCTTTTTATAGAGTTTTGACACTGCCTTTTTATAGAGCTTTCACAATGCCTTCTATTCATCTGTATTGTCTCATAGAATTTGTAGGTTATTCTTTGTAGTCTAGGTCCGTAATGTTGATTTGCTATGCCTCGCGGCGTAGTCAAGCCCATCTCCGCACCTTGTCCAATGAGAGCAGGGTGGAGTAGATCAAAAGCCGGGCTTCTGCCTGGACCACAGGGACAGGCTGGAAAAGGTCTGAGTCAGTCAAAGGGCTGGATCACCTGGATCTGGGCGCCCGTACACACACACACACACACACACACGTACACACTCACAGGGCGTGTCCCCTTCATGATATTACTAATGCAAGCAAACGTGCGATAACCCTGTAGCCTAGATGTTCCGGTCCTCAGCCCATGTTCTCATTTCAATCCATATCTTAATAGGCTGTAAGAGTGTGTCGTTCGCTGTGGTCCTTTGTGATGAAACGAGGACAGCCTTGTAACAATTCTGTTCAGTGAGCTTTACTTCTCCTGCATTTCATTGACTTGCACCTTCTTTTGGATACTTCGTCCAAAGCGTTGCAGAGTGAAATCATTGTGGAGTGAATGGGTGTGAATGACTGCTTCCTTCTGGTCTCTGAATAGTGTCCCCATCGACGCAGACCAACAGGGTATATATACAGTGTATATCGTTGAATAACCTTTCCATTTGTTAAATCTAACACTTCATCACAGTCGTATCTCTGCAGCTGCCGTGTCGTGTGCGAGGAGAGATAAGGTGTTAAAACATGTACACCGCAGTCATGCCAGCGCCCACTTTGTCTTTCACACACGCACACACATTTCTTTCATCCAGCAGAGGCTCTTAGCCGATGCAACGGCGGTCAGGGTGATCTGCCTTGCTCAAGCACATAAAGGCATATTTTTCACCTTGCTTGCTCAATGATTTAGCGTGGACACACACACACACACACACACACATAATTCCTGCATTGTGCAATCTGCATTCCTGCATTGTGCTAGGTATGGTGAGGCCACACTTGCATGAATTAGGAACATAATATTGGAGTGTCCTCTACAAGTGTGTCTCTGTGAGGGGGGAGGAAGTGGACGGTAGGGGTGAGACAAGAGGGGGGAGGATTAGTATATCCCACAACTCCACATGAATACGTTCTTTTAAACAGTGGGACCCACTAAGTTCGTTTGACACGGCGTTGTCCCACCAGTGTCTGTTTTCTGTATCCTAGTCGTCACGCTTGTCTTAACCCCGGTCACTTCAGACGAGGATCGCAGCATCTTCTGCTGGAAGGCCCCGTTTTAATGGGTAGCATGTGATGACATCCGTCTCTGTGTCTGCCTCGGGTTGCTCTTTGGCTTTTGAGGCGGGCGGGGTGTCTGTGAAGCAGTTTGTGACAAATACTGATTGACTGTTTTGAGATTACAATCACAATGGAAGGCTTGAAGACTAACACACTGTGTGTGAATGTACTCATATCCCTGCTTCATGAGGACACTAATGTTATGAAAATCGAAACACATTGAACTTATTTGTGAAAGTAAACATGAAATGATGTTATGAACTTGTGTGTTTTGTAGACTTGGGGTTAGTTTTAAGTGTAGGTTTTGGTAAAGTGTGTGTGTGTATGTATGTGTGTGTGTGTGTGTAACCAGGGCGGTGCAGGAAATATCAGAGCTTCTTAAGAACTTAGTCACTTTTCCCCAAAGAGAATGAGACAGGCTTAGGGAGTGAGACAGGCTTAAGGAATGAAGATAAGGTGAGAGAGTGAGACAGGCATAGGGAGTGAGACAGGCTTAAGGAATGAAGATATGGGGAGAGACTGAGACAGGCTTAGGGAGTGAGACAGGGTGAGAGTGAGACAGGGTGAGAGTAAGACAGGCTTAGGGAGTGAATACATAGTGAGGGAGTGAGACGGGTGAGAGAGTGAGACAGGCTTAGGGAGTGAATACATAGTGAGGGAGTGAGACATGCTTAGGGAGTGAGACAGGTTTAGGGAGTGAAGCCAGAGTGAGGGAATGAGATATGGTTTAGAGATTTGAACCAGTGGTCTGAAAGGCTTGCCTGATAGCTCTAGTAGATCAGCCAAAGTCCAGTGAATATAAGGGAGAATATGCCACCCACTCATGATAACACAGTTCTGCTCTACTTCCATAAAACTAGTGTTATGCTGCAGCCTTCATTACTGTTCATTAAGGTCGTTTCCATCCACAGCATTACACAGCCTGTGTTGACAGTCAGTCCCAGAATGATGCAAGTGTGTCGGTACACTACGGCTGTTTGATCTGTTCCTTCTCCACGTGTGACGAAATACCAGCTACATTCCATTCAAAGAATAACATCTTCCTCATCTTTCACTTCCCTATCTCCGCCCCCCCACCCACCTCTCCAGGGCAGTGTTGTTGCCCTTGCTGGACCTCCAACCCCCTGCACATCCTCTGTTTCTCCTTGTGGACTCCTTGGACTCAGAGGGCCTGGGTGCCGGCGAGGAGCCCAGCTGTGCCAGGGCCCCAGACGGCAGCAGCTCCATCTCTGAACTCCTGTCCAGCCACCAGCACCTCCTTCCTGGCTGGCTGCTGCTGGTCTGCTCCGTACGCAGACAGAACCAGGCTCTGTGCAAGATGTTCTCAGGTATGTCTGCGCTGGTCCTCCGTCTGACGCTAAAGACAAATGATCCGCAGTCTGTCGCAGCAGGACGTCGCTTGCAGTTTGTAGTTTCCACATTGACATTTCCTCCTTGATTTCCTCAAAATGTTTCAAGCCCATTAATTACCATCGTCATACTATTTGTTTATCAGTCATTTCCTGCTGCTATTGGAAATGACTGCCCCCTACTGAAATGATTTCCCCTACTGTTTCCAATTAAGATCCAACATGTTAAAACTCAGTTTTCTGTAGGGTGGGATGTCTGTGACTCCTACTGATGGGATGTCGGCCTCTTTCCATACTGATGGAATGTGTGTTTTACTTCACTCTAACAGTAAAACGGCTTAGTTTGGTGCCAGTGTTGCATGTCCATTTGTTGTCAAAACACGTCCTAACATGGCTGATTACTGTGGCTGTGTTTATAACAGCTGTAGTGGCCTCGGGCACAGGGAACAAACAACACTGTCTTCTTGTTTTCAACATGAATATTATCTCTGGTCAGGCTTTTTAACAGCATTTTTTTCTTTTTTTTACTGAAATTAGTATGATTCTGCTTGGTATTTTCTATGCCTTTCGTTTTGCAGTTCCCTGGCACCAACTATGAATACATTGTGCAGTATAAACCATAGACAGGACCAGTCTAAAGTTTGAATGGATGAGTGTGTTCAAATATTTGATAGTGTTACGTACTGTACGTTTATCTCTGGTCCGAATACAGTTGAATGCTACAACCAAGTTCAAAACCTCCTTCTGATAAATCAAAATATTCTCTCTTTCCCTCTCTCTCCTCCTCTCTCTCTCCATCCATCTCTCCATCCCTCTCTCCATCCATCTCTCCCTCTGTTAGGGTTCCGCAAGCTGTGTCTGGATGACCTGCGGAAGCCTGCCCCGGTGCGTGACGTGCAGCAGTACATCCTGCAGAGGCTGGACCAGGAGGGGGCGCTGCGTCGCCAGCTGACCCCCGAGACGGCCGACATGCTCAACCTGCTGCACATAAAGAGTGGCGGCTGCTTCCTCTTCCTGGAACGCGTTCTGGACGGCGTGGCGGGGGCCCTCGTGGGGCTCCGGGAGATCCGGGACATCCCCGGTACCCTGAACGGCCTCTACCTCTGGCTGTGTCAGAGACTGTTCCCCAGGGGCCTCTTCCTCCAGGTCAGGCCCATCCTCAACACCCTCCTGGCCTCCCCCAAACCCCTTACCGCCCAGGAGATCTACACCGCAGTCTGGACCCAGAACTTGTCCCTCAGCTACCCAGTCTTCCAGGACAAGCTGCAGGCTCTGTCCACCCTGCTCGCAGATGGCCCGGGAGGCAGTAGGCTCCTGTTCCACGCCAGCTTTGCAGAGTGGTTAACGGACGTGAAGTACTGCACTCAGAAGTACCTGTGTAGCACAGCTGAGGGTCACATTATGCTGGCCATGGCTCTCACCCTGCGCGGCCCGCATCTCAACACCGAGGACACCTGTCAGGTGGCCTCTCACCTGGTCAGCTCCGGCGTGCACAAGGACAACCCCGCCCTTCTGTCCCTGTGGTTGATGTGGGCTAACGTTCCCCCTCTGGCCCCTGCCCCCGACACCGCCTCTCATCCCCCCGTCCTCGTCAGGCCGGAGGTGCTCCAGCTGCTGATGAAGAGCGGGGTGTTCCCTCCCTCGCTCACCCCAGACAGAGGCTCCGGAGTGGGGGTACACTGTGCGGGTGGAGGGGGGACGTTGCTCCGACGAGCCCTGGAGAGGAAGGAATCGCTGACTGTGCTACTGGACAGCGGGGTCAGCGTGAACCGGACCGACCCCAAAGACGGACGCACCCTCCTGGCCAGTGCCGCCCACGCCGGTTCCGACGAGGTGGTCCAGCTACTTCTGTCCCGGGGCGCTGACCCCCTGATCAGCGACCACCAGGGCCAGACCTCTCTGACGCTGGCAGCCAGGCAGGGCCACGTGGGGGTGCTGGGGGTCCTGCTGACCTGGGCCAGGGGCCAGGGGCCGGCGGTCTCCGCGGAGATGTTGGAGCACGCCGACAGCGAGGGCTGGACGGCCTTGCGCTCCGCAGCCTGGGGCGGCCACACCGAGGCCGTCCACATGCTGCTGGAGACGGGCGCAGAGGTGGACCAGTCGGACGCCGAGGGCCGGACGGCGCTGAGAGCGGCGGCCTGGGGAGGCCACGAAGAGATCCTCCTGACGCTGCTGGACCACGGGGGGCAGGTGGACAAGGCTGACCGGGAGGGGCGCACGCCGCTGATCGCCGCCGCCTACATGGGTCACCGGGAGGCGGTGGAGATCCTGCTGGATCGCGGGGCGGAGGTCGACCTGGCCGACGGGGACGGACGCACCGCCCTGTCGGTGGCCGCCCTCTGTGTGCCCACGGTGGCCGGAGTCAAAGGTTACGGTGACGTGGCCAGCCTGCTGTTGGAGCGTGGGGCGAACCCCGGGCATAGGGACAAGGACGGAATGACCCCTCTGCTGCTGGCGGCGTCCGAAGGTCACGAGGAGGTGGTGGAGCTGCTGCTGGAGGCCGGCGCCGACGTGGACGAGAGCGCTGGGCCGCGGGCCACTGCCACAGCCGCTGTCACACCGCTGCTGGCGGCCGCCGCCATGGGCCACGCCGGCACGGTGGGCAGGCTGCTGTTCTGGGGCGCGGCAGTGGACGGCATCGACGCGGAGGGTCGCACGGCCCTAAGCTTGGCCGCGGCGCGAGGAAGCGTGGCGGTGGTCCGAGCCCTCCTGGACCGGGGCCTGGACGAGAACCACAAAGACGACCTGGGTTGGACCCCGCTGCACGCCGCCGCCTGCGAAGGCCACCGGGTCATCTGTGCCGCCCTGACGGAGTGCGGAAGCATGGCGAGGGTCGCGGAGATGGACGTGGAGGGTCGGACACCACTCATCCTGGCTGCCCAGGAGGGCCACTGTGGCACGGTGAGGCTCCTACTGGACCGCCGCTCGCCCATCGACCACCGCGCGTATGACGGCCACTCCGCCCTGAGCGGCAGCGCCTTGGAGGGCCATGCCGACGTGGCAGAGCTGTTGATGAAGCGTGGTTCGGACACGGACGTGAGGGACGCCGAGGGCCGTCCGCTCCTCTACCTCCTGGTGCTGGAGGGTCACATGGACATGGCTGCCCTCCTCATGGAGAAAGGAGGTGTGCCCCTGGAGTCCCGGGACGGGGAAGGACGCACGGCGCTTCACGTGGCCTCCTGGCAGGGCAACGCTGAGGCAGTGGGGCTGCTGCTGAGACGCGGGGCGGACCCCAACGCCCAGGACGCGGAGGGCCGCCCACCGCTGCACTCCGTGGCGTGGAGGGGTCACGTGGAGCCCTGCCGGCTGCTCCTGGGGGCCAGTGGGGTCAACGTGGATCTGGCCTGCCGCCGGGAAGGGGCCACCGCGCTGAGCATCGCGGCTCAGGAGGGCCACGCCAACATCGTGGCCATGCTGCTGGAGAGAGGGGCCAACCCGGAGCACGTAGATAAGTACGGCCGCAGCCCTGTGAAGGTGGCGGGGAAGAGGGGCCACTTCACCATCGTCCGGCTCCTGGAGAGCCACGGGGCCAAGCCGTATCCAGGGCTCCTGTCCCACACCCACCCACTGTCCCCGCTGGCGTCCACCACCAAGAGCCCGTCCTCGGCTAGCTCGGGGAGTAACGGTGGCCGGGCGGCGCCTGGTCACGGGGCTGCCGCCTCCAGCTCCTCTACCTCCTGCTCCCCGGGCTCCACGGCCGAGCGCCTCCACTCCGCCCAGGGCTCCCAGACATCCTCCTCCACCGCCTGCTCCCAGGCGACGGTGCTGACGGTGCCCGCGGACAGCCTCAGCTTCACCCAGCAGATCCAGCAGCACTCGCTGCCCCGCAGCCGCTCCCGCCCCTCCACCCTGCCCCAGCCTGGCTCCGCTCACGGCAGCACCCGCAGGGTTCAGTGCCCCAAGGCCAGCCCTCCTCCGTCCAGCCTCGGCACCGTCGCGGCCGTGTTGCACGACTCTGAGCGGCCCTACACGAGCTACCCAGCAGCGTTTGACTACCCTGCCAAACACACACCCCCCAGCCTTGTCCTGGACGACCGGCCGCAAAATGGGGGCCGGTGGAACTCTGTCATGGCCTCCCTGGGGGTCACGCCTGGGCAAGATTTGGCCAAGACATGGGACAATCCTCCAATGGGGTACCCCTGCCAGCTGCAGAGCCCCGCCCAGAGCGAGCCATGGGAGGGGCTCTACAAGATGTCCCTCACCTGTGCCTTACCTGAGGATTCTGTGGTCGCCATGACCACCACAGACCCTCTGCTGAAACTGAAACAGGCCATCAAGCTGCAGTTTGAAGGTCCCAGCAGCGCTGCCTTATGCAAGAGGGAGACACCCCTGTGAACTCATAGCTGTGGTGAGTCCGGTCTGTTTGTCACCAAAGAAAGGAACAGGCTGTCTTTAAGGGCCCAGTGCTGTCAAACAAATCATCTATCTTTTTTTCATTCTTTTTTTTTTATACAGATTCAGGTCAGAATAATAGTAAGATAATTTGAAAATTTTGATAACAGCATTTTTGTTTAATTTTATCCCTGGAATTTTTGCTTATTCAGTTGGCCCACTTTTGGGTAGTTTTGACCCACTTTATGTCTCCCATTTAAATGTATTGTAGTACATTGTAGTAGAACAATTATTTGACTGTTCATCTAAGTTGTTCATCTGGGATTGGGGGTTGGCTCTAAACCATGTTCTCAGCCAGCTGGGGTTGTGGATGTGAATATCATCAAATGTATTTACTAACACCAACTAGAGCAGACTGAGCATTTCAAGACCCAAAAGAGGCAAATCAATTATATAAAATAAAATTCTGAATAGATGTTGGTAGTCTTTTGTCTTAAATGAACACATTGATTTGTTAGACAAAGTAAGTAATGGTTTAAAAGACAGCGTAGTGACCTTTAACACTAGCCTTAGGGAATTTAAGCTTTGTAACAGAGGCTTGAAAATTGTCATTGAAAAGCACAGTTTAGAGCAGGCAGAGCACTAAAATAATATATGTTGTTGGTTCAACTTGTGCCACCAGGTCCTTTCCTTTGAGGTGGTACGTTTAAAGGAATGCCTGGAACTTTAATGACCGCATTCTCTGTTTTAGGTGGACGTGAACATTTAAAGAGTTCAAGGGGCCATTTTCACTGTAGCTACTGGCTCTGTTGGGGCAGATGAGAGACTTCTCTCTCCGCCTCAACGGCCCCACGCCCTCGGCTCAGAGGAACAGAGGAGAAATGGAGAGACTATAAGACTTCAAAGCTGTTTACATTCCGGCCTTTTCGGTTGCCTGTTTTCGAGCAGTGGGCAGCTGTGGCTGAACAGTGGACACGTATGCGCCTTCACACACATACGCGGACGCTCACAAACACAGAGCGCACACTCATTATAGACAAAGCCTTGCCTCTTCTTTTCCTGTTTAGTTGAGTCTAGGTTCAACACTCCAAGGTCAGGACAACACAAGATTCCACATGGAACTGTTTGAGAATAAACAAATGATTGGGACCAGCATGTTGCTGGAAAACGTTGCCCAGTGTTCAGGATATCAAATTGTAACTGGCTGTAGAAAAGAATCCTTTCAAACGCCCAATGGAATAGAGTCGTAATAAAGCAGTAATGCTACGTTTTCATGCGTTAGCCTGCAGAAATGCATTCCGATTGTGTTAATATTTCACTATGACGGCGATGTTTTTGCGCTGCTCTCAGTCACCCCCTTTAGTAACTGAACACGGAAGTTGGTCCCTAGCTGAATAGTAACGCAAAAAGTTATAGTAATGCAAAAATAGTTCCTCTTGTCCTAACCTTGTAGGGCTGAGACTGTCCTGCAGGACAGACACCAGTGGGGCGCGGAGGGGAAGCGTGAGAGAGTGTGACAAGGACATAAAACAGCACACACACACACAGCTTTTCCATTCAGAGAGCCACTAATTAGTGTTTCCTCTCTTAGCCCAAAACAAGGATGTGTGTCACTCTGGTGTCTGATGCTTGACCAACAGAAAGTACTGTATTTCAACACGAGAACAGAGCAGGTATCATGTGAAGGCGCGCTCTCACGCAGGCGAGACGAATTGGCCAGGTGAATGACGAGAACCCACTCGCACAGGAGGATTTTATACCACAACGCGGTCTATAAGTGTCTATAAGGCCACTTATCTTTGTCAGGGCTTTGCTCTGTTTTACTCTTTAACCTGGGACACGTCAGGTATTGTTTATGAATGTGTCAACATTCAAGCCGTGGGGGATGCTGGCCAAACCAAACACAGCAGAAAACACATGACGACTGCCAAAGCCGACCTAGCCTGCAGTCAGCAGTCCTGTCGGATCGCTGGAGAGTTTACGACATGAACTATAAAACCTCTGCCGACCAGTGTAAGTGCACAGGCTAGGACATTGTCAGTAGAAGGCTGTTGGAATGCTTGTAATGGCCTGGACCTGAAAAAAAAAATATGACAGGTTACAAAATTAAGGTATGTAGCTGAATAAATATCGAGATATTGATTTAGCGTCTGTCATCCGGCCTGAGAGTTCTTTTTTTTTTCTTCTTCATTTTGTTAATATTTAATGGCCTGATGGCGTTCTTTAATAAAAAAAGAAAAATTGCAGACATGCAGTAATGAATGTAAAATGCTGATTGAGGGGTCCTGGGCTCTCACTGGTATTTTGGTTTGTGTGTTAACGTGGGTCTGTTTTTGAACATAGAGTTGCAACATTGCCATACTTGCATCCCCGGAGGACTTACGAAGCAGATTTGACAGACCAGACCAGGGTTCAGGGTCTCCATGCCAACAGGAGAAGTGTGTCCTTAACTGATAACATTTTCCAAATCTAAATGTAAAACCTAGATGTTAACAAAAGTCTCAATTGGCTGACACTTTTATTACTACAAATGGATCGACTCAAGCGTTTTAACTGTCAAAAACGGCCGTGTCAAATGAGACTCGACGAAGTAGCTGTGTGTATGCTTAGCAAGCTAACGTTGCCATGACATTGCCTACAAGTGTGATATGGAAAGTCTGTTAGAGCAAAAAAATTAAAAATCTGTATCTTCAGACTAAACCATCTTTGGATATAGGCAGTATGCTGGCATCTCAGAAAGAACAAGACAGGGTTATAAGGAGGTCAGGTGACTCTGGGGTGAGGTCAGACTGATGCTCTGAGAACAGCCGTCTGTACGGTCCTGACCGAAGGCTTCATCTGCGGAGAGAGAGAGAGCAAAGGCAGGATAATGGGGTGAAAGTAAGACAGCGAAATCGACAGGGTTGTTAGATTAATGCCTGTGGGAAGTATTGCCAGATAAAGAGAAAGGTGAGATAATCTGGTGTTAACACTTCAGAGAGGTATTTTTATATATGTGTGTGTGTGTATGAGAGAGAGGGAGCACTGCCCCTAGAATACCAATGAAAGTTTGATCTAAGGAAAGGCCAGTCCTAATTTACAATGTGTGGTAGTGCACACTGATTTCTGCCATCCCCAGTAATCTGGCTTTACTGTCTACTCAGTAACTGACTTAACTATCGCCCCTTCAAAGTGAAAAGGAAATAGACTGACACCCAGGCCTGCCAGTCACGTTACCAAAGACAGCATAATGGACAGTCCCGAACCCTAATAACATGAAGCGTATCTGACAAGAGCGAGGCAGCGTTTGCTCCGTCTCCAACCCCCACAGTCCCAACCACAGGTCTGAGGGGAGGTTTCAGACGAGCACAGAGGTGTAGCCAAGCTCTCTGTCTCTGTTTGTGTGCATGTTAAAATGTCAGGCCTTCCTTACCAGGGCAGCGGATGTTCCTCTCCAGTCCTTATTAGCACAGGAGTGATGGGGGAGGACGTCCTGCAATGAAGAAAGTAGCCACCGCTTCATAGGTCTTTTACACCAGCTAGTGGTTCGTTCCTATAATGTCCCCCGCAAGAGTACAAAGAAAATCTACCCAACGCCACCCACATGCTGCACTTCCTGGAAGCTCAGGCAATATCACCAATGCAGTCTTAAACATGAGGCTTGTCCATTGAAGGCATAATGTGTGATGAAAATATATGCGTTGCTGAATTGAACAAAAACATTTATTGGCCGACATTCACGCCTGAATGTGCTATTTCAAATGATTGTGCGTCATTGTTTTGCACGAACATTCAATTGATTTACATAAGAGGCACGGGGTCTTTTCATTAATAAACACAGGAATCTCTCATGGATAGACTACGTAAACATAAATGCACTTCTCCTAACTTCGCCGAAACCCAAACATTTGTTTCGAGCTGTTTCATCAAGCATCAGAACAATCAGGCAAGTCTGGGTAAACTGAGATGACAAAACACGAGGACGCACATATCCACTGTGAGTAAAGAAAGCAATATTATACATATTTTGTAATTCCATATCGTTTTCCCCCGACAGCAACATTGGAAAACAATGTCATTTGAATATGTCGTATTGTGTATCTTAATTAACGTTATGCGTAAAGCGATCCCATACGACAAAGGCCGCAGTACTGTATATTTATAAGGGACAGAGGGGTTGTCGGTGTCAGGAAGTCTTTGCAATGATGTATCAAGTATTTTATAAAGCCCTTTTCAAGACAGAAGTTTAACAGTACAGAGCCTTAAACTCCAAAGAGCAAGAACTACAGAGCCACATGCACACTGGCTAGGAAAATACAGTTATAGAAATCAGGTACCCAGGAAGAAACAGATGAAAAAGCCTCAGAAGGCATTTACATGAGAATAGCAGTACTAAAAGTTAAAGATGCTGGTGTTATATGCACCCTTTACAAAGGTACCAGAGTGGAAAAAAACATGACCTGCCATACAGAACGTATACAACATCAATTAGTCTTCATTTGTTGTAACATCGCAGAAATAGTACGAGCTTTAACATGAGTAACATGTACGCTCCTAATACCGAAGGCACATCTAAATTCACTGAAATACGCTATGTAACAAAATAAAAACATATTCCCAAAGGATATCACAGGGGTGCGGGGGAATACGGAGAGCAGCCTTACCTTCTAGTGTAACTACTAAATCTGTCTTATGACACATTTAATGCAATAACTGTAAGGACCGCTTCATATACGGGTGTGACATAAGAGAGTGTAAGATGTCTCCTTTTTTATTTCATATTTCAGAGATTAAACGCAGTCTTCTGTGTAAGTGCCCAATACACATGAGCTCTACTACACAGATCTACCACACTGTATTCAGCCACAAGGCAAACACGGCCTGCGGGAGGTTGCTTTTTTCATATCAACTGTTGCTTTGGAAACAGGTTCAGAGATGCTCATATGAATGCGTGGGAGCATGACCGGCAAAATCCTATCCATGACCTGCGAGACCTTACCATGCCGCTGACGTGGAACGGCAGAACCCTGTGAGCACTTGGTAGCAAGCCAACACACACACGGAAATGTGTAAAATTAGACTAGACCCTGTGAGGAATAGGACATCATTAGAAATGAGGCAAGTTCTTTTACATTAGAAATGTTCCAGTTATGATCATTCTAGATACAGTTGGAAAGTTAAAATGTGTTTATGTTCTGTTAACAACACACCCCGACTGTACTCCTTACCTACTTTGCCGCCATTTCAATAATGTTGGCTAAGTTAACGACACACACAGGGCCATTGCCAGGAATCCTGGGCCCCGTGACAAAATGTTTGCCTGGGCCCTCGAGTGGAGTGGAGGGTACCCCGGAAAGGTATCTAACCATTATATTTAGAAAAGTGAATTCTACATTCATCAGCCACTGCATTATTTTGTTTTAAAATATTTATTCAAGTAAAAATAATGACTACTGACATATAAAAAGGCACCCAGTAATGGGCCCCCGCCAAGCCAGGGGCCCCGTAAATCATATCCACCATATGCCTCATAAGCAATGGCCCTGGCGACAGAACAGAGAGATAATGACAATCTCCCCAAAACAGTTCAAGTCCTTACCGAAGCACTTTTAAAACATGGAAGTTAAATGCATTAACGTGATGTTCTATATTATCACTTTTGCTAACATCAAAACAATGTTCCACTTGGCTTGCAAAAAGAACATTCTCCTGCTAAGTGGATAGTATGAGGTGGAAATTGTTAACCGCTGGTCATAAACTGTGCTTTTATGGGAGTTTTGTGTTTTTTTGCCTTGTATTGTATTGCTGGCCACCTCTTTGTTGTTGGAATGGACTCATTTACTAACATTTGGAAAGTACTTACTTTAGTAAGGTAATCTGGCCAATTATTAGCCTAGCAGTTAATATTGAAGTTTTCATATAGCCTGAACTATTAGAATTTAAACTGTTTGTCTAGGTGAAGAGATTGCTTCTCCTTAAGTCCATTGAAAGTACACCAGGCTACATTAAATAGATAATTGTATCTCTTTCTGTGCTCTGTAATTTGATGCATCTTTGGTTTGCTTGTAGCACAATTCAATGCCTGAGCTGTAGTGTTTCTTCTGTTAATGTTAAGATGAACATGTGCTAGCTAGCATGGCTGTCCAAAAACCTTTCAGGAGACAGCTGCTTATTCAGAATGGAAATAAGCATATTCATTTCCACAAATTGTAGCCTAAAAATGTCATTGCCTTAAACACATAATTAACATTGACTTTGTAATAAAAATTATTGAGGTTGATATTTATGCTAGTTAGCATAGCTAATAAGCTTGAATTAATTATTTAATAACGTAATAGTATAGCCTGTTTATTCATCTTTTAATTCCGGATAGTGGATTGTGTGAATATTTTTGGCTTGTGTGAGTGTTATGTGGTTGTTACAATGCCTGTGTTGCTGCTACCTTAATCCTGTCACTATTCTATCACAACATTATCTTAACCTGGCTTTTCAGGCCTGGAATCTATTTTCATCCACTGAAAATGTTTCTGTTCACCCTGGGGATTCTGCTTAGCTTTTTACATTGAACCAAGTCCTCAGAGCAGCAGATACTAGCTGATCAGATCACTGAGATTGAATGTAATTACCCAAATTCCACAGTGACCATTGTGGGGGAAATTAAACCACACACATGCCTTAAACAGTATATAAGGAATTCACATATTGCTTTGCTTATACTTCCCGGTTTTATCACATAAACATCTGCAATTCTCCAACTAACATGCCGTGCACCAACAGTGGACTGAAGGCAGATAACACATCCTACGTACAGCACAGCCTGACAGAGCCTGGCAGAGAGATTCAGTTTTAAAGCCCCTATCGACGTCTAAGAAAGAAATCCTCTTCACCCTGCAGACAGACAGTGATTGCCTATTGTGGGTTTAGTTAGCACTACTACTGAAAATCTGCAATCATGGCACCTTACTTCCCAGCCAGGCGATACCGAGAAAATCCAGACTGCCATGCTGAGAGGTTTAATGCAGGGGTTTCTGGTTGAGAGGCTGTCTGCAATATGTTTGATCTGTCTGTCAGTCTGGTACGTCTGCCTTTCTACCTGTCTGTGCAGAGATGTGAGGTTTCTGAATGAGATCATCGTATGCTTTTCCTCAGGGTCCACAGAGGTTTCTCATGTGTCTTTGTTTTAACCCTAAGCTGGCCACACCTGATTCCATTAGTCAAAGCCTTGATGTGAAGTGTCTGAGTGGCTGGAAGAGAGGGATCAGAGACCCTGTGAGATCCGGTGATTATGTCTGAGACCCTTTTTACAGTACAATAATTACAGTACAACTAAACTTGTTGGGCGATATGCATTGGATATCAAAATTGTTGTAGTCTAAATGGGTGAAAATATAAACTATCACCCATTACCCCCTAAGGTAATGTTCAACAATTTATGCATACCGCTCTGACCTACTGAGGTATAAACACATACAGTTGTGCTCAAAAGTTTGCATACCCCTTGGAGAATTGGTAATATATGTACCATTTGTGAAGAAAACATGAGTGAGCAGACAAAACACATATTTTATTTCTTATGGGATTCACATTCAACTGTAGGTCATAACAGAACGGCACAATCATAAAACAAAACATGGCAACAAAGAAAAAAATGAACTGACCCCAGTTCAAAAGTCTGCATACCCTTAGTTCTTAGTACTGTGTATTGCCCCCTTTAGCATCAATGAGAGCATGCAATCTTTTGTAATAGTTGTCTACAAGGCCCCAAATTCTTGCAGGTGGTATAGCTGCCCATTTGTCTTGGCAAAATGGCAAAAAAGGCATGCAAAGTCTTTGGGCATGCTTGAGACCTCCCCAGAGTGGCTCGTTGATTTTAAGGTCAGGAGACTGTGATGGCCACCCCAGAACCTACACATTTTTCTGCTGTAACCACTGGAGGGTCAACTTGGCCTTGTGCTTAGGGTCATTGTTGTAGAAAGACACTCTTGGAATGTCCAAGAGTGTCCCATGCGCAGCTTTCGTGCAGAAGAATGCAAATTGTCTGCCAGTATTTTCTGATAACATGCTGCATTCATCTTGCCATCAATTTTCACAAGATTCCCCATGTCTTTAGAGCTCACACACCCCCAAAACACTAGTGAGCCACCACCATGCTTCACAGTGGGGATGGTATTCTGTTCACTTTAGGCCTTGTTGATCCCTCTCCAATCATAGCACTTATGGTTGTGACCATAAAGCTTTATTTTGGTCTCGTCACTCCAAATTACATTGTGCGAGAAGCTGTGAGGCATGTCAAGGTGTTCTGGGCCTATTGTAACCAGGTTTTTTTTGTGGCATTGACCCAGTAAAGGCTTCTTTCTGGCACCTCAACCATGCAGCTCATTTTTCAAGTATCGTCGTATTGTGCTCCTTGAAACAACCACACTGTCTTTTTCCAGAGCAACCGTATTTCTCCATATGTTACTTTTGGGATTTTCTTTGTCTCCCAAACAATTCTTCTGGCAATTTTGGCTGAAATCTGTCTTGGTCTACCTGACCTTGGCTTGGTATCAAGAGATCCATGAATTTTCTACTTCTTAATAAGTGATTGAACAGTACTGAGTGGCATTTTCAAGGCTTTAGATATCCTTTTATAGCCTTTCCTGTCTTTATAAAGTTCCATTACCTTGTTGCGCAGGTCTTTTGACAGTTATTTTCTGCTCCCCATGGCTCAGTATCTAGCCTGCTCAGTGCATCCATGTGAGAGCTAACAAACTCATTGACTATTTATACACAGTCACTAATTGCAATTTAAAAAGCCACAGGTGTGGAAAATTCACCTTTGTTTGCAATTTTCACCGTTGTATGACACCTTATGTGTTTGTAACAAGGCCAAACATTCAAGGGCATGTAAACTTTTGATCAGGGCCCTTTGGGTGATTTCTGTTATCATGATTTAAAAAGGAGTCAAACAACTGTGATAATAAATGGCTTCATATGATCACTATCCTTAAATAAAATACCGTTGGTTTTTTTTGCATGATCAGTCATATTATCCAAATGAATGCCAAAATGTCACAATTTCTGCCAGGGTATGCAAACTTATGAGCACAACTGTAGGTCTCTACGTTAGCAATGACTGTGCCAAAGGACACTTCCTGTTGTTATTTAGCTAGTGGTTGTTGTTAGCGAATGACCGAAGCTGCACTTACCGGCGGTAAGCTGGCAAACGTGTTTGCGATTTAGACATTCTGACGCTTCTACTGTCTCTGGAGGACCGCCTCCGGTCCGCCGACTCATTGCTATCTGGGAACTGGCTAAAGAAATTTGCTCAAAAAATATATAACCCCTCATGTAAAATACAAGGTTTGAATTGTTAGCTACCATGCTTCCTTTTCACAGCAGACAATAAACCTGCATTTTTTTTCCAACAGAAATACGTAGCTTTATTTTGTATAGATTTAAAATGAAATAGGTCACTTTTGTGAATAGCAAGCATTTTATGGAAACCAGAATTAGAACATCTGTAAAATGTTGCTGCAGTTGTCGTTTTTCTTTATTTAGTATATTTCAATATTGTTAAAGTTATAGCCACAGTGGGTTTAAAGGTTCAAAGGTTTGCAATACGGCTGATAGGTGCTAGCTCAAATGTGCTTGTTGGTGGATCCATGAATTCGCGCTCACCTGTCCAATAACGGCTTGGTGAGATTTGCATTGTGAATGAGCAGTAATTTATTAATGAAGCATTTAGTATGATGTGTATCTAAACCTGTATTGTTGTGGTGCATTTCATGACTTTCACTGGACGTAGTTTTTATCTTGTGGTTTTCTACTGGAATTAAAGGAAACAACGATTAAAAATGGCTGAGAAGTGGTTCGCTGGGAAAGTTCAGATAGAAACCACCAACCAAACTGTTTAAATACGCCTCTGGTCTCAGCTGTATTAACATGTTTTCTGTGTATTGTGTTTGTCATTAACTGTCGCCTCTTCACATCCTGTATTTACCATCATAAACGAATGTCATCATGATTTATTCCCTGTCATTCTTTTTGTATCATAGTCTGTATTCCCTTTGTCAATACCGCCTGTCTTTAAATTTGTATTGTATAAATTTTATTTACTTACAGTTTATTGAATTGAATTTTTTGTTTAATTGAACTATCAACATGTGGAATTTTAGTCTGCCCGTAATCAAGTTTGAGACCTCACACAGTCAAGCATGCAGATTTAACCTTCATTGAAGAAACAGGACCAAAGACACCGGAAAATTACTGTTATCAACACACACACCACTATGTACAGCGTGTGAAATAGAACAGCTATTTTTTTCTTAATGAGCCAGAGCGTGTTCCAGATAACATTACATTTATAAACAGCACAATCTGCAATGATCTACCAGCATTCAGACTGCATTTTTGCACGCGCATAAGCAGTACATGAGCACAGGTGGAACCGGTTTAAGTTTTCACTGGGGCTGCCTTCCAGGCCATCCATCAAGCTGTATCACAACTTCACGGTCCAAAAAGCCAACTTTTATTGCTTCGGTTGTTAAGTTATAAATCTGGAATTGGGATAGGAATTCTCTAAGTCCGAATCGTTTAGGGTTAAAAGTGCATAGTTGAATTGAATCGATGGCAATGGAATCCACACGCCACGTCAAAGCATGAGAGTATTGGTTAAATATGCAGATAGAGATCATGTGCTGATGAAAATGCGGTGTCATGGGAAAGATTTCGGAGAATGCCAGAGAGAACCAGTAATTTATGTTGTCCCAAATTCCGATATTTTCCCTGTAGAGCGAAAGTGTACTATGGAGTGAATAGGGTGCCATTTGGAAAGTAAGCGGAAAGTGGCCTTAGGCGGACTATAGAAGAGTAGGTAACTGAGAAAACCACACTTCCTGATTTGCCAAGATGCCGCTGTGATGTTTTTCCGGATGAACAAATTAGCATTTTTCACGGTTTCACAGTTAATCCTCAGCAACACCATGGAGCCGCTTCCTCCGCGATACATCCTGAGTATCCGAGACACTCAGACACACACGAGTGCGGAACTGGATACGTGCTGTTTGTTCTGGGTTTAATACAATAAAAAACCCACCGCAGCAACGTTAAAACGGTGCCACTTGGTGAATACGTCAATGCAGGTTTGACTGAATTGAGCAATTGTCAGTGTTAAAGGGCTATTCTCTGGTTGTAAATCCATCCGGGAATAGAGATTCTGTGTGTGCGCTGTTTCTGTCAGCTTGACATCCTGTGAATGGGCTTTAGTGGGAGGGGAGGGGAAGCATGTAGTCTCATTGCTGATTATTGTCACACTTGTTATTCAATTCAACCAAAACTATAAGTCTAACAAGCAAGTATGACCTATTGTTGGTATCAGCGCGATGCTGCTTGTCCAACGGTTCGCATTACAACGCCATCCGCTGGATGCAGGCGGTCTAAGATTATGCATTATGTAGAGCTGTCCTTGATAAATCTGAATTCTCTCAGATCAGGTGGTGTGATGTAAACAGGTACAGCTGGAGTAATGTGTGAGCTGTAGCGAAATGCTAAGCTAACGTTTGAATCCTTTGATCCGAAAGATCACAAACGCATGCAATCTGTCTCAGTAGGACTTGACATAAGCCACCCATACCTTTTTGAAGGTGAAGTACAAAGGCAACTATTACTGACTACAAATGTGTATTGAGCGAGAAGTATGATACGAAGCAGAACGGTTTGGCGAGATTTGCTTTGAGGACACTTCTCTTTGAATTTCCTGAGCCTGCCGGGAGATGAGTTAGAGAAGGGATAACATTTTACTTCTGACAATTAGTCATTACTTCAGTATACATTATAACTATAGGCCCATTAAGACTAATCTGTCATCATAAAAATGTAAAGGATTGACAGGGTGAAAATATTTATTAAAGTTTTACAATTTATGTTGATAATGAAGAATAAATCCACACTGTGCCAATTTATTAGGTCTTAAAGAACCAGGCCACTGTATTCTGCAGCTTCCAGTTTAATAGGGCTCACAAAACCAGTTCACTGTATAATACAGCTTCTGTGCATTGTGTGGATGTAAGGGTTTAGATGTGTCTTGTTAATTGCTCTCTCTGTGCTAAGGGGGCATAGCAAATGTGTGAAAATTGCTCCAACATTGACAGCATAACACAGCAAACAAAAAATATGATATTGAACCGGGGTGATGACTCAAACTGCTATGTACCCTATACAGAAGCTAGACTAAGAACTGAGCAGTAAGCTGCTTTACATGAAACCAATAACAAGCTGATGCCTGTTGCTGCACTTATGTCTCTAGTTGTAAGGTTTCTAGCGTGAGTTGATGTGAGTATAGCTTATGAGAAATCAGTGTAGCGACTCCATGCGGAATGTAATATGGCTACCTTCCCTTGGGTCCAGAACTCACTGCGTTTTGAAAAATAAAGATAAACTGAAATGAAACTCCAAACAGGCATTACAGCAAGCAACAATACAGTCCATACCAAAGTTATTGACCTCTATTCACAGGCATTTCTCTGATTTTTTTCATAATGATAACAAGCCTATACTAGAGAAATGTGACATTTCAAAATATATACGTTTACTATGGGCGACTGTTAATATGAGAATGGATGTGGTGACATCATTTGCTCCTGTAGATCCTCATATAATGGTGACCTCATTTGTACTGGTAGATCTTGACACAGTGGTGCATGCTGTCTGACACCACCAGATGCCCATCAGGCATCAATGTTAGGCCTCGCGGGCCGCTGAGTCCCTGGTTAATTATAGGCCTACCCATCCCCTGTGCGGGGTACAACAGCACCCTGTGCTGGCTACCCCAGTCTGCCACCAGTACGTCCCCATCCCTGTCAATGCAGATCCCCCAGGGACAGGCTAGGACGGGCCCCATTCCGGCGCACACGCCAAGCACCCTTATGGTGTTCCAGCCTGGCTCTAGCACCTTGACACAGGGCTCCCGGCCGGTCTCCCTGCCCCTCTCCGACACAGCCACCAGGCCAGAGCTCTGGCAGGCATCCACCAGGCAGGGCCTGTGGAAACCGGTCACCACCGTGCGCTCAAGCCGAGAGCCCGTCTTGGGGTCTAGCTTTAGGGCGGTCAGGGTGCCTCTTCTGATGTCCGCTACCAGGAACTCGTCCAGGCGGTTTACCGTCACGCCACGGGGGGCCTCCAGCTCATCCTTGGCGGATCCCATCCCCGACCCGCCAAAGGTCTGGAGCAGACGCCCGTGACGGTTGAACACCAGGAGGGCGCGCTCCGCTGCGCAGCTCAGGGCAATCAGTCCCTTGGCGTTGACGGCGATGTCAAAGTAGTTCTGGCAGCGTCGGGGGAAGCCTTCAGACATTCTGCAGTTCACTTGCTGGACGACATTTCCCAGCCGGTCAGTCACCTGGACACGGGCGTTGCCACAGTCCACCACGAAGAGCTGGCCCTGGGGCGTCGCGTGGACCCCGCTAGGCAGGGTTAGGTCGGATCTGCCGGAACCTTGTTTACCGAACTGACGGATGAGGCGCCCGACTTGAGGCTTGAAAAGACCCCCATCATCTTCCAACTCCGTCAGAAAGGGCTCCATCCTGCCTACATCTTGCTGATCATGCTGCCCCTGAGAGGCATAGTCTATGGTTGACATGGAGAGAGACCTGCTCCCTTGGCTGGGACTTCTCTTTAAGTCACTCTGCTTTTCGGCCGATGACACTCCGGAGTCCTTTCGCCTAGAAGCAGCTCTCGGCTCCTCTGAGACATTGTGTCCATGGCTGAGCGTCGGGGGGATGGAGATAGTGGAGGAGGTCCGGTTGATCCTCCAGTCCACTACACGGTCTCCACTCCTGCCGTTGATGTGGGGCCGTGTCTTGCGTGACAGGTCAGCCACAGACTTGGACAAACGAGGGGCACGTTTTATGGACCCACCCCTGCTGTGATCACAAGGGGTGCTGACAATGAATGTGTAGCAGGAGTCCAGACTGTCGGCCGGTGAAGGAGCACGCCCGTGGTCCCCTGGGTTTCCTGTGGGGGACACATCCGAGGACACACTAAAGTAGGAGTTTGGGTGATCTCTGGAGGTGAGGTCCATGAGACTGTAGCTGGTCAGTGGCTCCCTGGGACTGGGAGAGGAGGAGCTCAGTGTTCCACAGCCATAGCTGTGTGCAGGAGAGGACTGTCCCCCGGGGGACTTAAATGGCGTGGCTCTTCCTCGACTATCCCCTCCATCCTGGCTGTCCAGGCTCCAGCAGGGACTCAGGCTGCTGTGCTCCGGTCTGCCTCCTGAAGGGGAGGACGGCTCGCGGTCAGAAACCGTGACCAGGGTGTTTTGCTTCCTTTGGCCCCTGCCACCGTAACCCCGCCAACTGTCGCCACGGTTTCCCCCGTGCCTCGAGTCCTTCTCAGATGCTCCATTGTTAAGTAGCGCAGGAACAGCCAGGAAGAGATCCTCTCCTTGGGGTTCAGTGACAAGGGAGTCTGGCTCCTCATCCTGGGACAACTCCCTTTCAGGGGGCTCCTGCCTCGGAGGCCAATGTCTCGTATTTGACTTCTCTACTCCTGACTCCTTGTCACTTTGGCCAGAGAGGCGGATCTTCCTGACCACCCTCAGATGCCCTGTGCCTGTCGCTGAGGTCCCGGGCTGCCCCGCCCCAATCCCATCATTGGGACTTCTCCCCTCTTCCCCAGCAACCCCACCCTGGGTATCCCCACATTGTTCCCCATAATGAAGGGCACACATCTGACCCCGTGCCCCACAGCCCCCCACGTTGAAACACAGGTCATGCTCCTGGACCCTGATCTCCCCAAATGTCACAGATGTGGCCTGGGAGCTGGGTCTGAAGCTCACCTTCTTCAGGGACAGAGAGATCTCCCAAGGCTGGAGGAGTTCGGCGACCCCTCTGAGCAGCAGGTTTTGGTCAGGCCCATCTTGGCCCTGGCCACTTCTAAGGATCAGCTCCCTGAGCTGGGACAGTTTACGGAGCCTCTGATCCAGTAGGCTCTGGCTGACGCGGGCGGCCGCAGCGTTCTCCCTCTGCAGCTGCTCCAGCCGCCGCTGGGCATCCCGGTGGTCCTGCTCCACCCTCTCCAGCAGACGCCGCTCCTCCTGCCGTGCCCCCAGTATGGCGCGCTCCAGCCCCCTGCTCACGCCCTCCGTCTCAGTCGCCTGGCGGTCCCGCAGCCTTTTCAACTCCGTCTCTGCCCGAGCTAGGTCGCAAAGGGACTGGGTGGCCCAGCAGGCCAGGGGGGAGGGGGAGAGGGAGCCAGGGGTTGGTTTGCCATCATCCGCGGCATCTGTGTCGGACTGGCCCAGAGGACTGGGGCTGTGGGGAGGGTTGGGGGAGGTGCTTGGCGAGGGTTTGCCCACAAACATTGTTACAGACCAAGAGGTGGATGGTTGGGGTTTACCAGGGTAAGAGCCGTCCTGATAACAGATCTCTGCCAAGTCACTGCCTACCCTGAGACAGAAATGAGCAGAGAAAGATAATTGGTTAAAACAGAATGAATACACAAGACTTGTCAGCTAAATAACTGTAAAATAATCAGATTTTTTAATAATGACATACACTCACCTAAAGGATTATTTGGAACACCTGTTCAATTTCTCATTAATGCAGTTATCTAATCAACCAATCACATGGCAGTTGCTTCAATGCATTTAGGGGTGTGGTCCTGGTCCAGACAATCTCCTGAACTCCAAACTGAATGTCAAAATGGGAGAGAAAGGTGATTTAAGCAATTTTGAGCGTGGCATGGTTGTTGGTGCCAGACGGGCCGGTCTGAGTATTTCACAATCTGCTCAGTTATTGGGATTTTCACACACAACCATTTCTAGGGTTTACAAAGAATGGTGTGAAAAGGGAAAAACATCCAGTATGCGGCAGTCCTTTGGGCCAAAATGCCTTGTTGATGCTAGAGGTCAGAGGAGAATGGGCCGACTGATTGAAGCTGATAGAAGAGCAACTTTGACTGAAATAACCACTTGTTAAAACCGAGGTATGCAGCAAAGCATTTGTGAAGCCACAACACGCACAACCTTGAGGCGAATGGGCTACAACAGCAGAAGACCCCACCGGGTACCACTCATCTCCACTACAAATAGGAAAAAGAGGCTACAATTTGCACAAGCTCACCAAAATTGGACAGTTGAAGACTGGAAGAATGTTGCCTGGTCTGATGAGTCTCGATTTCTGTTGAAACATTCAGATGGTAGAGTCAGAATTTGGCCTAAACAGAATGAGAACATGGATCCATCATGCCTTGTTACCGCTGTGCAGGCTGGTGGTGGTGGTGTAATGGTGCGGGGGATGTTTTCTTGGCACACTTTAGGCCCCTTAGTGCCAATTGGGCATCGTTTAAATGCCACGGCCTACCTGAGCATTGTTTCTGACCATGTCCATCCCTTTATTACCACCATGTACCCATCCTCTGATGGCTACTTCCAGCAGGATAATGCACCATGTCACAAAGCTCGAATCATTTCAAATTGGTTTCTTGAACATGACAATGAGTTCACTGTACTGAAATGGCCCCCACAGTCACCAGATCTCAACCCAATAGAGCATCTTTGGGATGTGGTGGAACGGGAGCTTCGTGCCCTGGATGTGCATCCCACAAATCTCCATCAACTGCAAGATGCTATCCTATCAATATGGGCCAACATTTCTAAAGAATGCTTTCAGCACCTTGTTGAATCAATGCCACGTAGAATGAAGGCAGTTCTGAAGGCGAAAGGGGGTCAAACACAGTATTAGTATGGTGTTCCTAATAATCCTTTAGGTGAGTGTATGTTCTATGTAGCCCAACATAAAAATACCAGATGTTCCAATGGACTAGATTTGACTTTGCCTGCTTATCGGGGGTGATTGAGGTACAAGAAGAAAAATTCAATTAGACAATTTGTATACCGCTTAATGTAGTCTTTAAAAATATGTGACTTTTTCTCTCCCATTTTACTCTCTCGGCATATAATGTGTGTTTCTGGGTGAAAACATGATATATCAGTCCCATATAGCAGTAAATGGTGTGCTGGTGTGAAAATGCTTGATATAAAACAAAACCTCTCACAGTAATTGTGACCAGATAGATGACAGAAGACTAAACTGAGTCACAGAATTATCTCACATGCTAATCTGTAATAAAGCATCTTCAGCTTTGATTTCCTTGACTGTTGACATGGCAAAAATGCTTTAGAAACATTATTAGGCTGCGATGCAGTGACAGGATTAGTGATGTTGTGAGTGGATGATCGATGTAATGACAGGATGAGTGATACAGTGAGTGGATGAGTGATACAGTGAGTGGATGAGTGATGCAGTGACAGGATGAGTGATGTAGTGACTTGATGGGTGATGTAGTGACAGGGTGAGAGATGTAATGACGGGATGAGTGATACAGTGAGTGGTGGATGAGTGATACAGTGAGTGGATGAGTGATGCAGTGAGTGGATGAGTGATGCAGTGACAGGATGAGTGATGTAGTGACTAGATGGGTGATGTAGTGACAGGGTGAGAGATGTAATGATGGGATGAGTGATACAGTGAGTGGATGAGTGATGCAGTGAGTGGATGAGTGATGCAGTGACAGGATGAGTGATGTAGTGACAGGGTGAGAGATGTAATGACGGGATGAGTGATACAGTGAGTGGATGAGTGATGCAGTGACAGGATGAGTGATGTAGTGACTAGATGGGTGATGTAGTGACAGGGTGAGAGATGTAATGACGGGATGTGTGATACAGTGAGTGGATGAGTGATATAGTGACTAGATGGGGGATGTAGTGACGGGGTGAGAGATGAAATGACGGGGTGAGTGTTGTATAAAGAGTTGTTAATTTAGAGCCCAAATTATCATCACAACCAGCATCGCTCAAGTGGCACTCACAAAAAATAAATACACTAGCCATGGTCAAGTGTCTCTAATTACATCAAGCAGGTCCCATGTCAACAGCACTGTCTGTCTATATGGCTCCATGGAGAATGGTGCTAACAAAAGTCATCCAAGACAATGCATTTAGACCTCCTGTGCTGAAACCCTGTTGTAACACTACCTATATGCAAACACTATTGATTAGTGGCAGTATCCAGTGAGAGAGAGAGAGACAGAGAAGAATGAGAGAGATGGAGAAGAATGAGAGAGAGAGAGAGAGAGAGAGAGATGGAGAAGAATGAGAGGGAGAGAGAGAGAGAGAGAAGAATGAGAGAGAGAGATGGAGAAGAATGAGAGAGAGAGATGGAGAAGAATGAGAGAGAGAGAGATGGAGAAGAATGGGAGAGAGCATTGGCATTGAGAGGTCTGTTACCATTTCAAATGGAGGCAGACAGTCAGAGTGCTCTATATAGAGTAGGAGTTGGGAGTTGAACCTAGTCAGCCTGGTGTCACCACAAATAATACTCTTCAGGTCCCCGATTCATCTACAGCCCCCCCACCACCACCACCAACCCCGACCAGGCCCCTCCCCCCGACACCCCTCCACCACTTCTCCCTCACTGGAGAAATGGGACATCAGAAGTCATTGAGAACAACCTGCCTTGATATTTTATTCATGAACTAGAACAAAGTGACTGTGAGAAATGGTGGAAAAGGACAGATGTTCCTCACGTCGGTCTCCATGATGTATTACCACGATAACGTGGGGCCACATGAAGGGAAGCAAGCGGAAGGCTTGAACGAGACGTGTTATACCACTTCATAGACTTCTTATTACTTCATGATGGCAAACCATGTCCTGTCTGGTCCATGAAACATTCAGCAACTGTCCCGTCTATGTGTAAAAATATTGAACAGTCTTCGAATATTTTCAGGAGGTTCTACTTCGGTATCTTAAGAGTATAAGTGTATTTCGGCAGTTGAAATAAAGCAATAGAAACGGAAAAGAGTAGACTCATTAAAATAAAAACTTTTTTTTTAATGACGACTAGACCAGTGTTTCCCAACCATGCTCCTGGAGGCACCCCGCCCTGCATGTCCTATCTCTCCCTTCTCCGTCACACCTGGTTCAAATGATCAGCTCATCATCAAGTCCTAGATGAGCTACATTAGGTATGTTTGGGCAGAGAGGGATCTAAAACATGCAGGGCAGCGTGGGGTGTCCAGGAGCAGGGTCGAGAAACACTGCGCTAAACAAAATGCTGATTAGACGGCAGCTAAGAGCAGGTGTGTGTCCGCCTGTCCGGCCTGCTTCGTGGCAACGCCTGTGTCCGTGTGAAGTGGAATCCACGCTTTCTAGAATCCTGACTCCAAAGGATTCAGTTCCTGTGGTGAGTCTCTGTGCTGCTGTCAGAGGCCAGGTTTCTCCTCTCCATTTTCAACCCTGCATTATAGATGAGGAGATCTCGTTGCTGCAGCCGGATGTAGTGTGAGTGAGACTCTCTAATAGCCACAGGCATAACGAGTGACAGGATATGTTTTTTCATGGTTTCGGTTAGGGTTAGGGTTATGTCCGGGCATTTGTGCAGCACGAAACAATGCTGTCATTGAGAATTGACGTGAAATGTAATAAGTATACGTGGAGCTGTTTGGTACAAACTAAATATTTGTTTCTGTTGTGCTTTGATGCTTCAAATAGAAATGCGTAAAAAGGAACCATTTTCATTAATTATCGTGCATAATGGCATCACAGACTGTTTATCCTTAAATTTAATTATTGAAATGATATTAAAGTATACATTGTTAATTACTGTCCCTTTTAAGAAAAAGAATACTGTTATTGCTAAGAAAATACTTAATTGTCTTACCTCTGACCAGGTCCAACACCTGTTCCATCTACACACAGCACTCGTCTATGCTCACACTCCAAACTCACATTTTCTCTCCCTCAACCTCTCTGTCTCCCTGGAACACACTGCTACTGGTTTTGTTAGCATGTTTGGCGTTGCTAGGAGACAGCCTAGACAAATCTAGTTTCCGAGGGCCAAGTCTCAAAGTTAAGGAACTCATCAGCCCTGACAGTTGTAATTTAATATGTTTGTTCCCTCTAATGGGTTTCTTTCGATGTGGAAGGGTACAATGGTTAGGAGAAGGCCACTTCCAACACACAACCAGACCTTATCGTTGTCATATGAAATGCAGGCACACAAATCATCTTGAAGGTTATCAGGTGTTTAGACAGCGCATTATATGAGACACAAATGCTGACAAACAACCATGCCCGCTTGTGTTGTATGCAGTAGTGTCATGATTGTACAGTTCTTGGAAGTCTCCCGCAACAGTTTTTAAACAGTGGTGCCGGGGAACCTGTTTGAACTATGGTACTATCCACAGGAGACCATGAGACAAAACCGAAAGGCGCTCAGAAACAGTGTTTAGAACCGCACCTTACCACGTCGGCCTCAGCTAATCTTCCCATGCGTGCTTGTAAAAAATGTCTGTTAGCCACAGTCAAACCTTAAAGTATCCGCAGCTAAATAGACATTGAAATGTAACCAACTAGGTCGATTGACAGACAGCATGCTAAATAACATTACTATATGTACACTAAGCAGACTAGCTAACAAATTAAACACTACGAGTAGATTTACAGGTTTTTACTTAGTAAACAAAAGCCAGAGACATGCTAACTGATCCGCTCTCGTCACTTGCTGTATTTAAATGGTCTCCTACTAACTGGTCCACCAGGGCAAAGAGTGGATAACAACACCCAGCAGCAATTGCAAATTCCAAGGGCACATGAGGTTGGATTTAGATATATGAAACAATGACAGAACTGACTGGAATAGATTACCTGTAGAAATCAAGACATCACAATTACAAGGTGGGGAAAAAAGCCCCTTTAAAATTGTTAAGAACAAACAGATCACAAACAGCACTGACAAAAACCTATGTGGAGATTAGTAGATAATGTTTAAGTGTACTATAAAATGTAGTTGCCATTATGTGTGTTACTTGATATTGTTTTTCTTGTTTCTTGATCTTTTTTTTTTTTTGCTGCATCTTAAGAGAATTGATCTGTCAAAATGTAAAATAACTTACAAAACATTAAAAAAAACGTATTAATAAAGTGTAATGTCCCAAATAGAATGTGGAATGTTCAGAGTAGAACAGCTCTCTGTCTTTATGACATCATCAACGTACTCTGAAGCCCATGGTTCCATCTGATACAGTACACTACACAGAATCCCCATCCCAATGGCACGGACACGTCAGAGGTGCTACCAGCCACTCTCACATGTCCTATGACCCACAACACTAACAGACCCAGCATGGCCTGCTCCAGCATAGGTCATCCGTACACGTCAGCCCTGGAATTGGAAAAGGCTGATGACATCTGGCAGTGTGTCAAGAATAAGGTGAGAGAGAGAAGCCAGAGGTTATACGTGACAATACTCAACATTATAGTTTACAGCTCGGAAAAAAATTAAGAGACCACTAATCTTTTTAAAAAAAATCAGCATCTCTACATGTATGGCAGCCATTCCATTCCAATTTCTGTTATATTCCAACACAGGCACACCTCATTTTACTTAATTATGTACTGATTAGGTGATTACCTGAACCTAATCTAGTTTAATAAGGAAAATTATAAAAACCACAGCTGTGGTCATCAATGTCCTCTTGAAACAGGACCAGCTGGATGGAAAAAACTGTGCAAGTAGTATCTCATAGGTAATTTGAGTAAAAAAATAAGTATTCAGCATGACAAAAGAGTTGAAAAGAAAAGCTTTAAGTGAGGAAAAGAAGGATTAAATTCTGGCTTTACTGGCAGAAGGATACAGTGAGCGTCAGGTTGCTTCCATCCTGAAAATGTCAAAGACAGCGGTTCAGAAGAACAAAGTCAAGCAGCAGACATTGGGGACAGCAAAGCTACAGACTGGCAGAGGGGGCGAAAACGACTGTCCACTGTCCGAGATGACCGTCAACTCATTCGAATGTCAATCAACAACCGTAGGATGACATCAAGTGACCTACAAAAAGAATGGCAAATAGCAGCTGGAGTGAAGTGCATGGTGAAGACTGTTCGAAACAGGCTCCTAGGGGCAGGGCTAAGCGAGAAAAAAGCCCTTCATCAATGAGAAGCAAAGAAGAGCCAGGCTGAAGTTGGCTAAAGACCATAAGGATTGGACCGTAGAGGAATGGAGCAAGGTCATGTTCTCTCACGAGTCAAACTTTCAGCTTTGCCCCACACCTGGTCGTCTGATGGTTACATGGAGACCTTGAGAGGCCTATAAGCCACAGTGTCTCGCACCCGATTTGGTGGAGGATCAGTGATGATCTGGGGATGCTTCAGCAAGACTAGAATCGGGCAGATTTGTTTTTTTAAAGGAAGCATGAATCCAGCCAAGTATATGGTTATCCGGGAAGAACACCTGCTTCCTTCTGCTCTGACAATGTTCTCTAATTCTGAGAATTGGTTTTTCCAGCAGGACAATGCTCCATGCCACACAGCCAGGTCAATCAATGTGTGGATGGAGGACCACCAGATCAAGACCCTGTCATGGCCAGCCCAATTTCCAGACCTGAACCCCTTGAAAATCTCTGGAATTTGGATGGATGGTCACAAGCCATCAAACAAAGCAGAGCTACTTCATTTTTTGTGCCAGAAGTGGCATAAAGTCACCCAACAGCAATGTGACAGACTGGTGGACAGCATGCCAAGACACATGAAAGCTATGATAAAAAATCTGGGTAATTCCACCAACTATTGATTTCTGAACTCTTCTTAAGTTAAAACATTAGTATTTTTTTGTTGAAAAATGTGTATGAATTTGTTTTCTTTACATTATTTGAGGTCTGAAAACAATATTTTGACCAGTTGTTATTTTCAACAAATAAATACTCTAAATGACAATATTTTTATTTGGAATTTGGGAGTAATGTTGTCAGTAGTTTATAGAATTAAACAAACCTGTTCATTTTACGCAAACACATGAATGGTAAAATCAGAGAAATTGATAATTTTGCACTGGTCTCTTAATTCTTTCCAGAGCTGTATACATATGAGTGCTAGGGCATATACACGAGTGCTATAGGGTGCATGAGTACTTGGGCAAAAACAAAAACATGCACCCCTTGGGGTTCCCAGGACCAGGATTGGGAAACAAGAACATAGTCAGAGTCATGTCTCTTTAACAACGTGTTTACAGCATCAATCATCTCAGAATTGTGGATATAGATCAGTATGGTGCATATGTTTTTAACCCTCATATCAAGGAGGTTCACTCTATAGGTTAGGAACCACTGTTAGTTCTCTGAAACAAAGTGGCGTGAGTGTGCCCTAACCCTCACTCACTCTCCAACCCTGTCTACTCTGCTCTGCCTCTCTCCTTTCGCCTCAGGTGGCTTCCGGTCTCGGTGGCCCCAATGCGACGGCCGTGCCCCACCTGGGCGACGCCCAGATGTTCCGTCCTCTCTGCGTGATTGGAAAGCGCGTGGAGCGATCGCTGTGCATGCGTAAAGTCCGCAGCCTGTTCCCCCTTGGGCCCCTAGTTGACCTGCTGGACGACCCCATCGGCTACCCAGAAGTCTCTCTGAAGGCGGACGGGCCGGCGCAACGCGACTTTCTCCACGAGGAGTTCCTGGACGGCGCGGGACGGGTGAGGGTGCAGGTCAGCCGCCTCAGTAAGGAGGTGGCGGTGTGTCCCGTGGCGCCACACAGACAGCTGGTACTCCGGGACAACCTGCCCTGGCTGGAGTCAGTGCACCGTCTTTACCTGGTGAGAACCTTGAATTAGATACAAATGATGGATTTAAAATCAACAGGACGGTAGGTTCTCCAGTGGCAGGGTAGGATGTAAAACTGACAGGGTTGGAGTTAAAACCGAAAAGACGGTAGGTTCTACAGTAGCAGGGTAGGATGTAAAACCGATAGGATTGGAGTTAAAGCCAACAGGACGGTACGTTCTCCAGTAGGAGGGTTGGAGTTAAAACCGACAGGACGGTAGTTTCTCCAATAGGAGGGTTGGAGTTAAAACCGACAGGACGGGAGGTTCTCTAGTTGCAGGGTTGATCTCTCCCCTTCTTTTGGTTCCAGGTGAGGGAGGCGTACTGTAGCTCTGACGCCAAGATGCGTGTGCTGGGGATGGGGAGGTGGATGGAGCTGAGCCTGGGGCCCCACACTCCTCTGGCCTTCTCCTGCGTCAGGCTGTCAGTCTCCCCCTCGGGCCTGGTAATAGTATGTGACGGCTGGGAGGGAAGCTACCTGCACCCCAAGTCCAGGTGGGCCAAGTTCCAATCCCAGGACTACACGTCTCTAGCAGCAGAGAGACGACCGTCCAAGGTGATGGGCTTGCTCTCCCAGTTTGGTGAGCTCAACTTAACTCTGTTCTCCAATTAAATGGAGATTGCTTTCTTTACCACCCGACAACAGATGTCCCTCTCCCATCCTGTCGCTCTGCCTCCGGCGTTCCATTTCTCCTATCCAATTTCATGGTGCTAACACGGTGCATGCTTCCCTCGCTAATTCACGTTCAGATAGTCACGTGTAACTCCTGCCCCTCTCTTTTTCCAGCTTTGGGTTCATCCCACCCCTCCACCCTCTCTCTGCCCACTTTGGCCCTCCTGTCGGGCCCAGAACCCAGTAAGGATGACCTTCACCAGGTTGCAGAGTGCCAGCAAGAGCAGGAGATCTCCACGCAGGTTCTGTTGCCTGAAGAGTACAAAGAGTAGGGGAGGAGGAGCTGAGGATGAGGAGTAAGGGGGTGCTGAGAGGGAGGACAGGGAGGAGGGGGCTGAATGGGAGCGATATCAGGAGTGTCAGGTGAAGACACTGGCCTCTTGGGGGTAAAAAAACAATGGAATATAATTGACTGATGAACAGCTCTATATTCCATCCTGGGTGTAATTACTGAGTGCAATTACATTATTATCTGTTGTCTGTGGCAATACAGAAAAAATGTTTGTTGTGCAATTCAAAGGACAACCTTTTTGAGAGGGAACACATTAGTTGAGGTACCTTGTGTCATCCTTGTCTGTGGGAAGTTACTTTACATTTACATGACCAAAAGGGGAGAGATGTCAGCAGCAGAAAGAGGTCCTTCTATTTCAGTTTGATTAGCGGCCTAACAGCATGGCGTAAAATAAACTGGCCTCGACGGGTCAGACTGATTCATCAGGCGACCCCTCGCCGCCGGGCAGCCGGTTGATTGGTGCACCACAGCCGGCTAGTGATTGTGCGCAGTTCGCTGAATGGACACCTGATGTAACTGCGCACTATGGATGACGCGTAAACATCACTCCTACGGTCTTGAAAAAAAAAAACCTCCTCCCAACCACATAGTATTAGGGTAGAAATTACATTTATTTTCTGCTGGCCGGCCGAGACGAGATTAGAGTTAGAAGACTGTCTTTTTAGCTGCCCAGCTTTGTGTTAACATAGGGATCAGTAGCAGAAACAGAGCAGTAGACTTTGCGGGAGTGCTCCCATGGGAGTAGGTCCGGGGCATTTAAACATTTCTTTAGGGCCATCAGTCATTTCACAATATTGTGCGAGCACTGACCTAGCTCAGTTTATTTAATGATTCATTCAAGTTCGTTGACTGAGAATATATTCTAATTTACAGCAATAATTACAGGGTGAATGAGCTAATTGGAAGCTGGGGATGAGGAGAGGGTCATGTTGGTTTCAGGGCCTGACTGGAAATATGGTTATGCAACCAAATCACATGGTAAAATCATACAAATCTATGATTTAAAGGCCCAAAAAAATACAATGAAATGCTAACTCTAATTCTGAAGTCTGACTTTAAAACTACGCTTCCTGCAAAAAAACCCACAAAGAATATTTTCCTTTCTAACAGGCCCAGTGAAGCAATTTTTTTTAACACCGAAAATGTAAAATATACTTAAAGAATTGCTTTTAAATATTTCTTGAAAACTAATGATTACAAATAAAATCAGTTGTTTGTTTTTGACCATTTAGGAAGGAACGGTAGGAAGGTGTCACAATAAGTGAATTAATTAAATTACAAAAAAAAACTTTGTTGTGTAAGCGACTAGAGTTGTAGAGAATTACATTTTGTTTCAACCAACAATTGCTTCATTGGTATTACTGAACATCATTATTCCACTAATATTATAGATACATTTTCAACAATTTAAATATTACAAATCAATTCCTCAGGTCAAAGGTCACCCCCCTCTAAAATAATGCAATCAGCCACAGCACTGATTTAAAATGTTCTGCAACTGTAGCATAAGAAACAGGTAATAAACCTGTGCAGTATCGATGAATAATAGGAGAACAAGTGAAAGAGTGAAAAGGCAACCACAAGTGGCAAAGCCACATTCAGCTTAGCCTGAAGATCCTGCAGTATATAGTTGCTAGTACTTTTACTACATTGGTGTGATCACAAGATCAGGAAACTTTAAACATCACAATAAAAAAAAACACCAGGACACAATTAGTATTGCTAGGTAAAACATTTATAAATTAATACAAACATTCCCTTTTTTAGTGTTTCTTACAGATTTTCCCCACAAGTTCATTTCATTAGATTCTTTTTCACTTTTAATTATAGAAAAATATTTCTGACAACATTCATTATCTTGTGTGTTTCATTCAGTCGTGTTGATTAATTCATTCGCCTTTGTATTTCTACGACCCATTGATTGGTTTTTACATTATCTACAGATTAACTCAGTCCATCTCCTGTCTCAGCCTCAGCAACAGGAACTCACTAGAGCATGTTTGCATAGATTCCAGAACAGGAAATATCTCTGGGACAGTCTACCCTTTCACAACACTGAAACAAGAGTGATAAAGAAATCAAAAAACGTGTGAAAAACCAATTTGTTTGAAAAAGAAATCCCAAACGGCACATTCAAATATGACATACAAAATGCAGATTCTTATAAAACGAGAATCATGAATCCATACTCATGAAATAGAAGCTTGTTGGTTTTATTTCATATTCTTGATCAGCTCATGGGTTCTTAGACAGTTGAAACTTCTGTCACATTCTCCCCAACATAGTATAAATCTGATGAAAAGTGACTAAATCATGAATGTTCATTATAGTAAATAGTTACTGATGGAGCAGGGCGCTTGCAACGCCGAGGGTTGTGGGGTTTGATTCCCGCGGAGGCCACCCATATACGAAAACATCTATGAGTGCTTCACTAAGTCACTTTGAGAAAAAACGTCCAGCTCAATAGCATAACATCACTACATACACACCTACCTGGTTGGCTGAGGAAGACACATAACCCACGTCAAAATTCAACACACACCTGTGAAGAGTTGACCACACACACAGTACCTTAAATCAACCAACCACTGATAGTAAAACCTGTTTCAATTTCTTAGAATGTTCCTTTTTCTTACTGGTTCTCATGCATTCTCTTGAATGTTTGAATAAATCACTTTACGCCAAATAACTGAATGATATTTACTCTCTCAGGACCTGATCCGCCCACCCCATTACCCTCAGGAGTAATTAAATAATAATCCCAACACTTTGATAAAAAGTCACCAGCCATTAACAAGGTGAATCCCCCCATATTGTTTGTCTGAAAAGTATCAGTCAGCCAGAGCCGATTCATTTAAAGATGCACTAATATTTTCGATCAAATGGAACTTTTTTTGCCTTTTCGGACACATTTCCTTCTTGCTTTTCCAACAAATGTTCCTATTTTCTTGGTTTGATGATAAAAATAACCTGGGTCATGTGACATGGCCCAAAAGACAGCCGGGGACATCGGGTTTGATTGTGTGTTGCAGGTTTGCTTGGGGATCGGTGGCTGGTTTCAGAATAGGTAATGGTCTAACAAATGTTAGTGAGACTAAAGCAGATTCCAAATGTAGCATTTCTTACCACATAAATCATCCATTTAGGTTAGTGTTCATGTAAAAACGATAATTGTCTCCAGCTACAAAGATAAGCAACCAGTTAAAAAGACTGATTAAATTAACTAACACTACACTCCAGTAAACCTGGAAGGAACCGGATTTAAAACATATTTGTTGACAAAATAATTAGAAAACCACATACACATTTTAAATTGCACAATGAATTCAAACAAAAGAAAACATCCATGATGGCCAAAACATGGCAAGAGCAGTCATCTGCCCTTGAAGGCACCTTCATGCCTAAACAACTCTAACTAAATAGACCGTCAGGAGCAAAAACAGTGTGCGACTCATTATTAAGGGCTAGTATCTGACACTTTAAATCCCACAGGAAAGTTAGCGGAGGACAGTGGAGGTGATTTAGCCGACGGACAGGCGGCGGAGTGTATGTTCGGACAGATGGAGCCATGAACAGCGTTATGGAAAAACACTGCAGACATTCACTTCGCTCTCCTCCATCCCCCACCTTGTACTCCAATTAGCCCACAGCAAGCAGCCCTCTGCTTCCATCTCCCCATCTCTTTCTGGTCAGATGACTCACGAGCTGTTGATGTCACCCTCGCACTCCAACACAGTACCAGCTTGGTTCTCCATTCTCTGTAGAGCACAGCTTACACAGACCCGGGTTGGTTAGCCGTTCTCTGTCAATCACTGCTTAAACAGACCCGGGTTGGTTCGCCGTTCTCTGTCAATCACTGCTTTAACAGACCCGGGTTGGTTGGCCGTTCTCTGTCAATCACTGCTTTAACAGACCCGGGTTGGTTGGCCGTTCTCTGTCAATCACTGCTTTAACAGACCCGGGTTGGTTCGCCGTTCTCTGTCAATCACTGCTTTAACAGACCCGGGTTGGTTCGCCGTTCTCTGTCAATCACTGCTTTAACAGACCCGGGTTGGTTCGCCGTTCTCTGTCAATCACTGCTTTAACAGACCCGGGTTGGTTCGCCGTTCTGTCATTCACTGCTTACACAGACCCGGGCTGGTTGGCCGTTCTCTGTCAATCACTGCTTTAACAGACCCGGGTTGAGGAACTTGCTTCGTGCTCATAGGGTCTTGGTCATACAACCGAATTACTGTGCATTTTTTGTCCTGTTCAAATCTCTGGTTACAGCTGTTTGTTGGGAAGGACTTGAGGAATACATTCCACAGTGGGGGTGATGTTTTTTAGTCTATACATGCCCAGAATAAGAGTAACAACAGACGCCATTGATCGATAGTAGGTATGGCTTTCTAAAGAAGAGTGATGTCTGCAAAACTTGTGCATTATATCAGCCCTGGCAAAGATTTTCTAGAATGTATAAAACAAAAGAGCCAAGTTAATAAGAGATTGGGTTACAGATGGACTGTCACATTCACACACACAACCATGTCAGCTTAAAACAACACAAAATCAAAAGAATAATAACAAATAATACAAAATTAAAGTGATTAAAGTGTCTTGGCAAAACTTAAAACACTGTGTGGGCGCAGCTAGCTTCCTAACGCTCAACATGACACATACTGATGAATATGTGATTCACTGCAACACTGGAATGTTGTATATTTCCACAGATTTGTTTTCTAAAGTGACAAAAGTCCTCTCTTTACTTGGTACCTCAGAGACAAAGCTTTTGTTTCATGCCCATCAGCTAAAAAGGTGAGTAATAGTGTTTAAGAAAACATCCCGCTTATGCTAATTTCATCATTATCCATGCTTGTTGAGTATAGACTTCCATGTTTTGGGTCGATTCAATCTTAATTCAGGCCACTCTGAATGCTTTTGAATTAGTTCATAAAAAAAAAAAAAAAATTAATAGAGTTGGCAATCTGAATGGAAATGGAATTGAGCCCAGCCCTGCTGTATCCCATTGTAGGCTGCCTCAGGGCGATTGGCCTACATAGTATCATTCCCTTTCCAGTTGTCCTACCACCAAAACAATGCCCTTTCAGTAAAGGCTGCCAGACAGAACTGATCGCACCTTGTGTGTGTGTACTCACAGACTATTATTATTATTATTTATTTTTTAAAGGGCCCCAAAAAAAAGACCCGTTGGTTATTTTAGACTGCACCGCAGACAGCAACAGAATCGACGGGACACGTCTTCATGTTCGCCCACGCGAACCCGAACCAAATGTGCTGAGTGTGGCGGTCACATCGAAGAGCTGGGTAACGTGGTTCTCTGTGACTCGACTAAGGAAAACCCATGTAACTCGGCGAGAACAGTGAATACCACAACAAGCATGGTTTCCTCTCATGGCGCACTCAGCGGGGTGGAACAGGGCAGGTGGATCAAACACTTCCCTGACCTTTTCTATCAGTAACGCCAACTATCGAAGGTAGGACCTCAGGCTACAGACTTTCCCAGCCGTATCAAAAGAGTAGGTTGAGCCTCAGTGACGTATACTACGACGTGCATACTAATGTCACCCAGCCACCTTTAATAAATGAGAAATAATGGCAATTCTGAAGGAGGGATACACCCAAGCCAACATGTCAAGCTTATTCTAAATAATTAACCTTTTTTTCCCTCAACATTAACCAACTAATTGATCCTGCTTTTTGTGGAATACACCTCTGAGCTTGGCGTTTTTTTTGTGATAGCCAAACCGAAAACACAACATCACTGAGTGCATGGCAACATAACGGAGTGGGAAGTGTGTGTTCCCTCTGGAACACACAACACACACACACACACACACACACACACACACACACGTATGACAGCATACAGGCCCGTGCGTGCGTGCTGAGGTTTTGCTGCCTGCTCCCACATTGCATCAATACTGTATGTCTTTAAAATGTTTCATTAAAAAATAAATGATTATATAAATAAAGGAAATGACATCACATAGAAAAAAATATAAAACGTTAATAGAGGTTGTGGACACAAACACCAAAATGTTTTGTTTTCCAGTAAAAGGGGGGTCTTTCTCTGGTCTATTTTTCTCCTTATCTTTCCCACACACCTCCTCTATTCTTGACTCTTTTTCTTTCACAAATTTGCCAAGCTGAGGTGATACGTTTAAAAAAAACTCAAAACCAAGGTGCCTTCTTGAGATGCTCCATGTTTATCGGCCAGTTCCCTTCCCGTTGATTCCGTTAAGAGTTGAGACGATTCCGATCAGAGTTCCAGGAGTTTATCGACAAACTCCGTACCGAACAGGCAAATTAAACAGATTTTCTAAAAGACTCAAGCTTTTAACTTTGTTCTCCTTTGAACATATTATAATGTCTGATAAGCATTGCACACTAAAGGAGTGGAAAGTGCCAACTTAGCACCTAGTAGGCAATGTGCATCGACTTCATTTCCTGTGGCACTACCCTACCACCACCCTAATTTGGCATGGTGACTGTATGTTACCTACACTACACAAGACCTCCAGAATCCAGAGCCTCTATTGAGATACAGCTTGTATAGATTATTTACACATAAATAGTATATACATGATATGAACCGTCTCCTCAAAATTAACAGAAGAGTTATTTATAATTTCTCCCCTAACTCTCTTACTGTATATATACTTTCTCCATATAAAACTCATATTCCATTCTTGATTTGTTATCGACAGAAAGTGTCTCCCCTCCCTCTAGTCTCCTCTGCCCCCTGCAGGAGGTAACGGAAGATGCACTGTGAGGCCACAACACCTGCCCACAAGGTACCTCAGAGCCGGATGGCTGAATCTAAGAACTGTCCATAAAATCTCATCCAAAATGGTCTAATACGGACGCTAGATCAATGCTCCTACATGGATGCGTCATGGATTGGGCAGGTAGAACCAATCCCAGTCACAGATTTAACCGCCCTCCATCCAATGTTTTAGGCTGTTGGACGAGACCACACTTTGGGTGAAGGGTTCACATTTGACCTGCAAGACGGAGTCTCACTCCTCGGGGTCCTGGTTTTTGGGGAAGGGCATGGACACGGCGTGCTCCTGCGCCAAGGCGGCCAGCTCCTTCAGAAACTCTGTGAAGACGACGGCACAGTAGACGGCGTTCTTCACCCTCAGAGCCTCCGCCTGCTTCTCCAGCCCCGAGGCCCCTCCCCCGGAACCGCCACGAAACAGGGCGCTGTGCAGCGATTGGCCACCGTCTCGTACGTGGGCCAGAGCGAGCTGGGCGGCGTGGCGCGCCCTAGTGGGGCTGTTGGTGTGGCGGAGGATCAAGTCTCCTAGCGACGGTTTCCTGCTCTTCACTGAAACGAAGATGGAGAAACATGGTGCAGCACATGAGCTTTAAGAACACGCCCAGATTGGCAGCAAAAGGTAAGCAGCTGAAGATTGTCAGTCTGTCAGCGTCAACCTAAGAGACGCCACATCTTAACGAAGGTCAAGTTAGGGCAGGTCATTGCCCAATACTGGTACAGCGATATAGACCCAAGTAAAGCTATTGATGTTTACATAACCAACGGGAACTATGTTTTGAGACCGTGCTAAATTAAGTATATGACTTTCAGTTTAACAGAGGGTCGTATTATGGTTGAGAATCATTAAAACGTGTTTTCATAAAGATGAACTACCTTCACTCCCACCCACACTGAATTATGAAAATATACAAATAAATAACAATAATATAGTGATGTACAGTTAGGGAAGAAATTGTTTAATCCCCTGCTGATTTTGTTTGCCCACTGACGAAGAAATTATCAGTCTTTAATTTTTATGGTAGGTTTCTTTGAAAAATGAGAGACAGAATAAAAATACAAAAATAAAACATGTCATAAATGGTATAAATTGATTTGCATTTTAATGAGGGAAATAAGTATTTGATCCCCTCTCAATCAGAAAGATTTCTGGCTCCCAGGTGTCTTTTATACAGGTAACGAGCTGAGATTAGGAGCACACTCTTAAAGGGAGTGCTCCTAATCTCAGTTTGTTACCTGTATAAAAACACCTGTCAACAGAAGCAATCAATCAGATTCCAAACTCTCCACCATGGCCAAGACCAAAGAGCTGTCCAAGGATGTCAGGGACAAGATTGTAGACCAACACAAGGCTGGAATGGGCTACAAGACCATCACCAAGCAGCTTGGTGAGAAGGTGACAACAGTTGGTGCGATTATTCACAAATGGAAGAAACACAAATGAACTGTCAATCTCCCTCGGTCTGGGGCTCCATGCAAGATCTCACCTTGCAATGATCATGAGAACGGTGAGGAATCAGCCCAGAACTACACGGGAGGATCTTTTCAATGATTTCAAGGCAGCACTGTGAGGCCACAACACCTGCCCACAAGGTACCTGGAATGGGCTACAAGACCATCACCAAGCAGCTTGGTGAGAAGGTGACAACAGTTGGTGCGATTATTCACAAATGGAAGAAACACAAATGAACTGTCAATCTCCCTCGGTCTGGGGCTCCATGCAAGATCTCACCTTGCAATGATCATGAGAACGGTGAGGAATCAGCCCAGAACTACACGGGAGGATCTTTTCAATGATTTCAAGGCAGCACTGTGAGGCCACAACACCTGCCCACAAGGTACCTGGAATGGGCTACAAGACCATCACCAAGCAGCTTGGTGAGAAGGTGACAACAGTTGGTGCGATTATTCACAAATGGAAGAAACACAAATGAACTGTCAATCTCCCTCGGTCTGGGGCTCCATGCAAGATCTCACCTTGCAATGATCATGAGAACGGTGAGGAATCAGCCCAGAACTACACGGGAGGATCTTTTCAATGATTTCAAGGCAGCAGAGACTATAGTAACCAAGAAAACAATTAGTAACACACTACGCCATGGAGGACTGAAATCCTGCAGTGCACACAATGTCCTGCTCAAGAAAGCACATGTACAGGCCCGCCTGAAGTTTGCCAATGAACATCTGAATGATTCAAATGAGAACTTTGGCATCAACTCAACTTGCTGTGTTTGGAGGAGGAGGAATGCTGCCTATGACCCCAAGAACACCATCCCCACCGTCAAACATGGAGGTGAAAACATTATGCTTTGGGGGTGTTTTTCTGCTAAGGGGAGAGGACAACTTCACCGCATCAAAGGGATGATGGACGGGGCCATGTACCGTCAAATCTTGGGTGAGAACCTCCTTCCCTCAGCCAGGGCATTGAAAATGGGTCGTGGATGGGTATTCCAGCATGACAATGACCCAAAACACACAGCCAAGGCAACAAAGGAGTGGCTCAAGAAGAAGCATATTAAGGTCCTGGAGTGGCCTAGCCAGTCTCCAGACCTTAATCCCATAGAAAAGGTTTGAGTTGCCAAACATCAGCCTCGAAACCTTAATGACTTGGAGAAGATCTGCAAAGAGGAGTGGGACAAAATCCCTCCTGAGATGTGTGCAAACTTGGTGGCCAACTACTAGAAACATCTGACCCCTGTGATTGCCAACAAGGATTTTACCACCAAGTACTAAATCATGTTTTGCAGAGGGGTCGAATACTTTCTATTTCACATTTATAACTTTTTTGACATGGGTTTTTCTAGATTTGTTTGTTTGTTATTCTGTCTTTCACTGTTCAAATAAACCTACCATTAAAATTATAGACTGATAATTTCTTTGTCAGTGGGCAAACGTACAAAATCAGCAGGGGATCAAATAATTTTTTCCCTCACTGTAAGTGTTTTGGCCATTGCAGGTTGTACTGACAGAATCAAAGACGGTTCCCTCAGACGGTTCCTGTGTTTGTGGCAGGAAGTCAGTCAGACCAGTTTGAGCCACCTTCATTAAATATTCCCTGACACATGGATTCAGCTCAACCAGATCAGAGTCATCCAGATATTAGCAGCCAATCCAAAAAAACAACCAGCACCATAAGCCGCCTCTTGCCCAACCCATTCCTACTGAAGGGCACCTAAAAGCCAGCAGAACCTCCGTCCTGGCACCCCATAGTCGGAACCAGCTTCCCCTTGAAGCTACAACCATTTTTCAGAACCCTACCTTTTCAAAGAGCATCTAAAATATCTCCAACTAGAACGGCGGTGCTGTTCGCCAAGCTAAATACACAATACAGTGACTCCCCCTGATGAACTCCGGCAGTGTTCATTCTCTCCTCAGCTCCACGGGATGGGCTGTGTTTGTGTGGGAATGTCTCCCTCACCCAGAGAGTCGGAGCGTCTCAGCGGAGGTACCCCCATTGGGGAGGTGTCGGCCCAGTCCACCTTGCTCCTGGCGGCGAGGTAGCGCTGGGCTTTCCTCAGCATGGCAGGGAAGTCCTCGTGGGACGCAGCAAACGCCTCGATACGGTTCTTCACTGAGCCCAAGACCTGTTTGGGGGGGGGGGGGGGGGTTTAGGGAGAAGAGGGTAGAAAGAGATGAGAGAGTAGGAAGAAGAGGGTGGAGATAGTTTATTATATCTGGTGTTAAGTAAAAATCCCAGCCATGTATTCAAGTCTATTGTGAAGGAAGAAGAAACTATAGCCCCTCCCTAACCGGGCCGCCGAGGGCCTTGCCCCTCCCTAACGAGACCGTTGAGGGCCTTGCCCCTCCCTAACCAGACCGTTGAGGGCATTGCCCCTCCCTAACCGGGCCGCCGAGGGCAGGTCTCTACCTGTATGAGTGACTTGACGCTGGGCTGGAACACCATGTTGGTATTGAGAAGGAAGGAGCGCAGCAGAGGCTGAGGGTAGCAGGCCAGCTGGCTCAAGATACCAGTCAGCAGGATGTTGACGTACAGAGAATTCTGGAGCATGTTCTCCAGCTTGGCGAACAGAACCACCATGAACGGACCTGATGGAGGGAAAGGGGGAGACAGAGAGGAAGGCAGAGGAAGACAACAGCATGTAAAAGACAAGACCCAACGTGAAGAGAACCAAACGGCCACTCAAAATATCCAACGGTCATTGTCCATGTGAGTGCACACCGGGCCACGACAAAGCTGTCACCCAACCTCCAGTGAAACGACCCACAACATCAAACGCCTGTGCAGAGTCCTTACAACGGACGAATGAACTCACACAGTCAAGAGTCCAAAACGAACACAAGTGTTCAACGGACAACAAACCCCCCCCCCCCCCCCCCCCCCCGCTAAGAACGGAGATATTCCAACAGCCTCGCTGAGAGAGTCAACTAGACCTCAAATATCAGAAACCTCAAATGGTTACTCCATGGTTACTTGGCTGTTGTTTCTCACCTGTGTATGGCTGAGAGGCAGGCTGTCCCAGGGGCCTGGCCGGACTGACCAACCCCATGGCAGACGTCTCCCCCCTGGGCTCCCCTCCAGCCCCAGTCAGGTCAGCATCCAGGGCTGAGGGGGTCGGCGGCTCCTCTGAAAGGGAATCCCTGGTGACGTCCTCCTGCAGTCTGGCCGCCCTGCCCTCCCCCCTGCCCCTGTCCCTGTCCCTCACCCTCTCCTCCAGCTCCCGGAGCTCCTGTGTAAAGGCCTCGATGCTAATGCCCTGAATGTTGGAGTCGCCACCTCCCGGCACGATCTGCCCCCCCTCCCCTTGCCCGGGTCCGTCCAGGAGCTCGGAGATCAGGCGCTCCACGACTTCAGACGGGCTGGAGAGCATCTCCTCTGGGGGACCCCACCCAGGACTGGGATCCGGAGCGCGGGTCAGCATGTCGGGGGAGCTGGAGCGGGGCGCCGAGGAGGGCACGGGAACCGGCTGGGACGGGAGACCTCCGGAGCGCTCCCCGGACACACCCCTGTTCGCCTCACCATAGGAGGCGAGGAGGGAACCACAGGCCGGGGGAGGACCCGGACCCGCCGTCCCGTTCTGTTCCGCCCCGACGGGCTTCCACTGCTCACCCAGGTCCCTCTTCACCTTCTTCACCTCCATCCCTCCGTCCCGGCCGTCCGCGCGCCCGTCCTCCCGCCCAGTCGACGACGTCCCGTTGAAGAGGGACCTGCGGGGGCCCGTGGCGGCGGACGAGGGGAGGCCGGGCCCAGCCGAGGGGGCGGGTACGGAGGGCGCGTCGGGGGGGAGGTGGAGTGGTTTGGGAAGGGGGAGCTCCTCGCGCTGAAGGCTGCGTTTCTTGGTTCGCGGCGTCAGGCTGATGGTACAGTTGTTCTTACCGATGGTAACGTCCCACTCACCGCTGTCCCTGTCCGAGCTGCTCCACTCGGAGCGCGCCGCCGCCACCACCGCTGCCCTCTGCTGGCCGGGGGAGGTACCGCTGCCCCCTCCGCCCTGCTGGAAGGAGAAGTGCTCCGGGAACATGGCCAGGGAGGGGTTGGAGGTCGGGGCAGGGGGCGGCAACGGGGCCGTGTTAGGCGAGGGGTCCTCTCCGTCATAGGGGGCCGACCAGTTTCGGCAGGCCCAGGAACACAGCTCTATCCCGCGCCGCGCGTCCCTGAGGTACTCCAGGTATCCGGACTCCCAGTCCAGCCCCTCTGGAACGGTGTGAATGGGGCTGTCGGGGGAGAGGGGGGCGCTGGGGCCTCCACGGGGGGACGAGGGGACGGTCTCCATGGGGGGCGGGGTGGACGAGTTTCCTCCGGTGCTCTGCTGGCGCATAAAGAGGGCGAGGCGGGACGGAGTGCTGGGTTTGGGGTGGGCGGGGGACTCTGAGCCGGGGCTGTTCAGGACTACAGACGGACAGAGAACACACGTGAAAATACACCCAAACCGTAAACGCAACAGTGTCTGGACAACTACCATGACAAGCATGCTCGTAGGGTGCAGTTCATATCAGGATGTAAATTGTAGGACACTTTGTGCTGGAGCATCTTCTCAGTGATTGAAATGTCTCAAACAATCCCAAATGGAAGGGAAGCAACCTCTGACCCTCTCATCCAAGGTGGGGACACAGGAAATGGCTAGTGACCAGTCAGTTACCTTTCCCCCAGAAGGCAGGTTCCTCCTCCCGGTCAGCAGGGGGCAGTGTGCTAAGGCGGCAGCACTCTGGGATGAGGGACAGGAACTTGTCTGCTGATTTACCATAGAGATCTGTCTCCCTGACCGCACGCCGCTGACTCAACATTACATGTGTACAGGGCAGCAGATACCTGAAAAACAGCACCACAAAATTGCTGACTCAACACCAAGACAACACACGGCTAACGACTCAACACCAAGACACGGCTAACGACTCAACACCAAGACAACACACGGCTAACGACTCAACACCAAGACACCACACGGCTAACGACTCAACACCAAGACACCACACGGCTAACGACTCAACACCAAGACAACACACGGCTAACGACTCAACACCAAAACATGACAGCGTTACAGACTCAACACCAAAACCCACCCAACAACACACAGTTTGTGACCAAACACCAACACACCGACACTTTTACTGACCCACCACCACTACCAACAGCACAAGCAAACGACGGTCAGTAAGCTAGCGATGTAAAAGCTCATCTATGGACAGAAACTACAGTTCACACCCTGGCAAGCCTTTCCTTCCTGAAAACACAGTACCTGAGAACGAGCTGCAACATGAGGTCTTCACAGTTCAGCGAGAGCAGAGTCCTGAAGAGACCTAAAGACACCATGCAAAGCTGTAGGGGAAGGACACACACACACACGCACACACACACACACACACACACACACACATACACACACACACACACATACACATACACAAACAGTTTTAATAACCTGGTGGGGACAACAACAGTTATTTCTATTCATCAGAAGCTTAAAATAGCCAGATTCTCCTTGTGTTATGATCACAATGTGATTTCTGTTCTTTACTTCTTCAAGGCCTGCATCATTCTGTGACAACTTGTTAGAACATCATTAAACAACAGCTTAGGTGGTGGCTTGTAACTGTGGAAAGAGTCCACCAATACTTAAAGATGACATGCTATTCTTAATAAATACATTTTGGTCTATTATATTTCCAATATACTTTCACTGTTAACAGTTAATCTGTTAAATGACTAAAATGCAGCATCGTATTCAAAATCCCACCACCCACACAATCCCACCAGAAGAGAGAGGATTGTCATCACACACACACACACACACACACACGCACAGACAGGCACAGACAGACAGACAGACAGACAGACAGACAGACAGACAGACAGACAGACACACAGACAGACAGACAGACACACAGACAGACAGACAGACAGACAGACACACAGACAGACACACAGACACACAGACAGACAGACAGACACACACACAGACAGACAGACAGACACACAGACAGACAGACACACAGACAGACAGACACACAGACAGACAGACACAGACAGACAGACACAGACAGACACACAGACAGACACACAGACACACAGAGACAGACACACAGAGACAGACACACAGAGACAGACACACAGAGACAGACACACAGAGACAGACACACAGAGAGACAGACACACAGACACACAGACTGACTCGTGAGTTGCTGCTGATGCGTGTTAACAATGTGTCCAGAATGGTGTCGTTGTCATGGCGATGCACAAGGATGAAGCGCAGGAAGGTTTTCAGAAGAGCCGTCTCCGTGACGCTGCGCAGGAAGAGGTCCAGGTAGGCTGTGCTGGCTATCATCTCATCAACAGACGACTACAGGCAGAGAGAGGGACAACAGACAGTCAGAACCACATCGGGGGGCTAGGGTGGGTCCAGAGATCTGAGCGGCACAGGTACCACTGCAGGATTGGTCCAAATCTGGCCTTCCTCCATCTGTCAGTATGCATAAAGCATATACACTCTGCCTGTGTGTGAGACACAGTTCAATGGCTGTGTGACAAAAGACCGGGAGCGCAGGTGGAGAAATAGAAAGCGTCTGTGGACATGTCAAACTCCGCAATAGAACCCAAAGCAATTATTTGTCAACTCATAACAGCGCCTCGGACGGAAACGTCTAGGACAGCCAGCTAGCTAAGCTGTCCAGCTGTATGCCATTTGCTTAACTTTCCGTTTCCTGCACTTCCCAACATCCTGCTGACTGCGCTTTGATTTTGTATGTAACTTTAACTGTGTAAAAGTATCAATCAATCAATCAAATGTATTTATAAAGCCCTTTTTACATCAGCAGTTCTCAGAAAGTGCTTTTACAAAAACACCCGGCCTTAAACCCCAAGGAGCAAACGACAGTAGTGTTGAAATTCAGTGGCTAGGAAAAACTCCCTAAGAATGCCAAAATGTAGGAAGAAACATTGAGAGGACCCAGGCTCAGAGGGGTGACCAGTCCTCTTCTGGCTGTGCCAGGTGAATATATTAAGATTACAATTGTAATAATTAATAAATGTGTGTGGGCTGAGTCTAGAGTCTATTTAAATCGTCAAAAAAAAATTGCAATGTTTTGAAGATGAAAATAAGCATATTTTATATGTTCATCAAAGGAGAAGTCAGCGTCACGAGTAACGCAGAGGTTTCTTACAGTTTATGTATTCCACCTTCTCTTGAATTAGCTAATTATAAACAGCAAATACATGAAGGAGCACACTTCATAAAAATGACTTAGCAACACTGTGAAAAAAGAAAGATATTTCAAATGCAATGTATATTGTATGTAAAAATTACAGATTAGATTCATTTTTGTATGTTGATAAGGCATGTTTAGGCCTATTTATTTAAATGGTAATTTCTTCACAAAAATGTATACACGTATTCAAATACTCATACAGATATTTATACAACCGATGCATTCCTCCATATACAGGTGCTGGTCATAAAATTTGAATATCATCAAAACGTTTATTTCAGTAATTCCATTCAAAAAGTGAAACTTGTATATTATATTCATTCATTACACACAGACTGATATATTTCAAATGTTTAAATCTTTTTGTCTTTAGCCCAGGCGAGACACTTCTGACGCTGTGTCTTGTTCAAGAGTGGCTGGACACAAGGAATGCGACAGCTGAAACCCATGTCTTGCATACGTCTGTGCGAGGTGGTTCTTGAAGCACTCCAGCTGCAGTCCACTCTTTGTGAATCTCCCCCACATTTTTGAATGGGTTTTGTTTCACAATCCTCTCCAGGGTGCGGTTATCCCTATTGCTTGTACACTTTCTTCTACCACATCTTTTCCTTCCCTTCGCCTCTCTATTAATGTGCTTGGACACAGAGCTCTGTGAACAGCCAGCCTTTTTAGCTATGACCTTTTGTGTCTTGCCCTCCTTGTGCAAGGTGTCAATGGTCGTCTTTTGGACAGCTGTCAAGTCAGCAGTCTTCCCCATGATTGTGTTGCCTACAGAACTAGACTGAGAGACCTTTTAAAGGCCTTTGCAGGTGTTTTGGGTTAATTAGCTGATTAGAGTGCGGCACCAGGTGTCTTCAATATTGAACCTTTTCACAATATTCAAATTTTCTGAGATACTGATTTTGGGGTTTTCATTAGTTGTCAGTTATAATCATCTAAATTAAAAGAAATAAACACTTGAAATATATCAGTCTGTGTGGAATGAATGTATACATTATATAAGTTTCACTTTTTTAATGGAATTACTGAAATAAATAAACCTTTTGATGACATTCTAATTTTATGACCAGCACCTGTATACGCTTTTTAATGCTTTTTGAATCATTCTCTCTTATACACAAAGCCAGAGCGTCTCCTCACCTTGTGCAGGGCAGGTCCCATGACAGGTACCAGGAAGCCATTGTGAACATAGTCCACCAGCTGTCCGCGTACCAGAGGATGGGCCACTTGGATGACAGCGTTGCAGAACTCCAGAGAGTTCATGAAGAGCACCAGGGAGGCCACGCCCATCCAGTCCTCCCTCCGCAGAGCATGCCAGTCATCGCCCCGCACCTCAATCTTCCGGGGCAGGGAGGAGTAGAGGGCGCTCAGGCCGGTGGCCAGAACCTGGAGGGGGGGGGGGGGGGGCAGAAAGGAGGCGCAGAAAGGAGGTGGTCAGTGGGTGTTTAGCATGGAGTGTCATCCTGGACAGCACACTTTCATTTCAAGCTCACATTTTTAATGTGACCTGGTCTGCATACTTCCATTTATGTAACATCAATCGTCTCCGTCCGTCTCTCACACCCACTAGTACAGCCACTCGTTCACACCCTGGTTACATCCCGTATCGATTACTGTAACTCTCTTCTCTTCGGTCTTCCTCTCAAACGTATAAAAAACTTCAACTGGTTCAGAACTCTGCCGCTCGTATCATCACCAGAACATCTTCTATTAATCACATCACTCCTGTTCTTCAGTAGTTACATTGGATCCTTGTAAAGTACTGCATTGATTTTAAGATTCTGCTCCTCAGCTTCAAGACCATTCACAATCTCGCTTCTCTGTACCTCACTGACCTACTTCATATCAACATACCCACCCGTACTCTAAGGTCTTCTCCTTCTATTCACCTCACTGTACCTCCTTCATATCAACATACCCACCCGTACTCAAAGGTCTTCTCCTTCTATTCACCTCACTGTACCTCCTTCATATCAATATAACCACCCATACTCTCAGGTCTTCTATTCAACTCACTGTACCTCCTTCATATCAATATAACCACCCATACTCTCAGGTCTTCTATTCAACTCACTGTACCTCCTTCATATCAATATAACCACCCATACTCTCTGGTCTTCTATTCAACTCACTGTACCTCCTTCATATCAATTTACCCACCCATACTCTCTGGTCTTCTATTCAACTCACTGTACCTCCTTCATATCAATATACCCACCCATACTCTCTGGTCTTCTATTCAACTCACTGTACCTCCTTCATATCAATATACCCACCCATACTCTCTGGTCTTCTATTCAACTCACTGTACCTCCTTCATATCAATATACCCACCCATACTCTCTGGTCTTCTATTCAACTCACTGTACCTCCTTCATATCAATATACCCACCCATACTCTCTGGTCTTCTATTCAACTCACTGTACCTCCTTCATATCAATATACCCACCCATACTCTCTGGTCTTCTATTCACCTCACTGTACCTCCGGCCCATTTGACCACTATGGGGTTTAGAGTCTTCAACCGCTCTGCCCCTCGCCTCTGGAATTCTCTTCCAGCAGACATCCGTAACATCAAATCCGTAACAGACAATGGAATGGCTGGTATACATGCAGAGATGCTGATTTAAGAAACATTTGGAGTGGTCTCAACATTTTTTATGTATACATTATATTTTCTGTGTATATTATATATATATAAAAACTGAGAGAGGTGGTACAATCATGGACCTTGACTTTCACTGCAACCATCTAATCAGGAACACCACGTGGGGGCAATTAAGGATGAGGTAGAACAGAAAACCAGCAGGCTCCAGACCTCGTAGTGTAAGAGTTGAGTACCCCTGGTCTACACGCCATAGATTTACTGGTCACAACTGATTGGTTTAACAATGCCACAGTGATTGTTTGAAACATAATGCCTAGAAAAAAACTATACGGACCAAAATAGGTCCTGTACCTGGAGATTGGGAAAGCGTGACAGACGCTGGTTCAACCACTGCACAGGCCCTGCTGTACAAGAGACCACTGCACAGGGCCCGCTGTACCAGAGACCACTGCACAGGGCCCGCTGTACCAGAGACCACTGCACAGGGCCCGCTGTACCAGAGACCACTGCACAGGGCCCGCTGTACCAGAGACCACTGCACAGGGCCCGTCATGTGTGGTGACTCACAACCTCCCTCCCTCACTTATTCACACTCATTCACACGAGTCCATTGGCACAGAGCTGGGGGGGGGCAGCCAAGGGTGAGAGGGAGAAGTGTGTGTGTGTGCCAGGACTCCGCAACCAACACAGAGCCACTTTGATGTCCTGTCCAGAGCAGATCTAAACTCAAACACACAAAGCTCTGTACAAGCCCTGTCTGCAGCCATCGACCTCCAACACCACAGCCAGGTCACAGTTAGCACAGCGGTCCAAGACTCGATTCTCTCCCACATTTCCATCCGTCTGTTCCACCAACACAACACAGCCTGACCCGGCCCGGGGCCAGATACCACTGCAGCAGGGAGGGGCGACTGCGGCACAGAACCATGAGAACTCACTGGAAGACATCTGCACAGAACCATGAGAACTCACTGGAAGACATCTGCACAGAACCATGAGAACTCACTGGAAGACATCTGCACAGAACCATGAGATCTCACTGGAAGACATCTGCACAGAACCATGAGATCTCACTGGAAGACATCTGCACAGAACCATGAGAACTCACTGGAAGACAGCTGCACACAACCAAGAGATCTCACTGGAAGACAGCTGCACACAACCAAGAGATCTCACTGGAAGACAGCTGCACACAACCAAGAGATCTCACTGGAAGACAGCTGCACGCAACCAAGAGATCTCACTGGATGACATCTGCACACAACCAAGAGATCTCACTGGAAGACATCTGCACACAACCAAGAGATCTCACTGGAAGACATCTGCACACAACCAAGAGATCTCACTGGAAGACATCTGCACAGAACCATGAGAACTCACTGGAAGACATCTGCACAGAACCATGAGAACTCACTGGAAGACATCTGCACAGAACCATGAGATCTCACTGGAAGACATCTGCACAGAACCATTAGATTTCACTGGAAGACTGCGGCACACAACCAAGAGATCTCACTGGAAGACATCTGCACAGAACCATTAGATTTCACTGGAAGACTGCTGGACACAACCAAGAGATTTCACTGGAAGATCCAACACCCTGATCTGTGTCACTCCACAAATGTGTCTGTTGGTTCTTCTGAAAGCTCCTTGGTGCTCATGTTTGAGCATTAGCTTTGAAATGTGATGCCTTATCAGTGCATTATCAGTAAGGGGATGTGTGATGGAGGGAGATGACGACAGGGGAAAAAAGCAGAAGGAGATGCATGCCGCTTTATCATAACCACTGACTCATCAATTCCACTCATATCTCAAACACACACACGCACACCTTTACAAATCTTCAGTGAGTTGCAAACGTAAAGTGTGTTAGCGGAGCCCATATGGAAGCATGAGTCTAAACACGCACTTAGTAGGCAAGTTCATTCCAGCTCTGGGGTTTCCTCATAATCCTCCGACATAGTCCCACAGAACATGGATAAACCCGAACCTGCTGATCAGCTCACCACAGACCCTGAATAATGACATGTACCTTATCCATCAGCGTTCACGCACTACGATGAGCCGTTTCTCCGCATGCCAACTTCACAAAATGCATTTGGAATACCAGGAACGTCCCATTCCTCTCAGAGATCATCTCACTCACCGGACAGAAGTAGGAGTTCTCAGCGATGTAGCGTGCCACGCCCTGGTTGCTGGCGGAGGTCGCCATGACGAGGAGCAGGGCATCGCGGGCCTGCTGTCCGATGGCCCCGTCGCGGTGGATGAAGGGCACCAGCAGGGAGAAGATGAGCAGGTTGGTCGGACCCTGCTGGGCCGGACCAGTCCGGAACAACAGCTCCAGCACCGCCGGCGCTCGCGCCATCGACACACAGACCTGGGGACAAGACGACAAAGCCCAGGTCGTCAGGGGGCAAAGGGTCACACGGCCGTCCGTCAGAAATGTCTTCCCGGCTGGAAGTCCCGCCTTTTTAATTGGTTTAGAAGACAATAAGAGTGGTTTCCGATTGTAGATCCTTCCCCACTTTATAGATGATACGTGTAATGAGAGAAGACAGCCTAATGGCGTCCTGAAACTCATCTACAGTGATCCACTTAAATCCAAGTGCCCCTCTACCCACACTGGGCCAAATGTGAGCCGAGGGCCTGCTTCGGGTCTCGACCTTCTGCATCACACTCATCCAGCATAGCCCAGTAGGTAGAGATGGTGAAAAGGACACCCCCCTGTGTATCACCCACCTGATTGAGCAGCAGGACCAGGCTGTTCTCCAGGGAGAGCGGGCAGCCAAGCTGAGGCTCGGCACATGCCCCCAGAAGGGATAGGAGTGGCTGCAGGACAGCCTTGTGCTGGAGCAGCGGCTGATGCGACTGGCCTATCAGCATCTCGAAGAGCTTCAGCAGCGCCCCCTGGCTGTCGGGGTCCAGGCCGCGCCGGAGGTGCCACTGCACCACACGCTCCAGAACGTTCTCCGTGACCACCAGGCGCAGGATGGGGCCCATGTCGGCGCCCTCGCCCCCCTCGCCCGGCCGCTCCTCGGCCAGGAGGCACAGCATCTGGTCGGTGTGGTTACGTACCGCTGTGAGGTCGTCGCTGGAACCCGACGGGTCCCTCTGCTCCAGCACCCAGGACACCTGACCAGGAGGGAGGTGGGGGTTACTACCTGGTTCAACCGGACAAACACCCCGAGCAGAATATGCAGAGGGACTGCGCGTGCAAAGAGTGTGTGTGTGTGTGTGTGTGTGTGCCCGTTTTTGCTTGATACATTAACCACCAATCAGTAACTGCCTGGTGGAACCACCATATAAATGTGGACAACATAGTGAGTTTGACAAGTGAAATGACAAGTGTGTGTGTCGGTCTGTCCGTAAATGCAAGGGAACAGCCAGCATGACCAAAGATTAACTGAGTTACTCAGCAGGAAGACTCACAGATAGAGATCTGCTAGCATTGTGTCGGGCCCTGGCGTGTGCGTGGCTCTGTGTTATCTGTGTGTTGTGTGTGTGCGTGGCTCTGTGTTATATGTGTGTTGTGTGTGTGCGTGGCTCTGTGTTATCTGTGTGATATGTGTGTGATATGTGTGTGTGTGTGATATGTGTGTGTGTGTGATATGTGTGTGTGTGTGATATGTGTGTGTGTGTGATATGTGTGTGTGTGATATGTGTGTGTGTGATATGTGTGTGTGTGATATGTGTGTGTGTGATATGTGTGTGTGTGATATGTGTGTGTGTGATATGTGTGTGTATGTTATATGTGTGTGTGTTATGTGTGTGTGTGTTATGTGTGTGTGTGTTATGTGTGTGTGTTATGTGTGCAGCGTCCTTGCAGTCAGTCTTGGGTCTGTGAATCCACTCTCCATACAGACAACACCTCCCCCATACACTAATAAACATACAGGCCCCAGTCAGCAGTGAGCTATGAAAGAGACATTCTAGTGGAGTATCAGCGGGAGAAAGAGAGGACATTAAAGAGAGAAAGCAGTAGAGAGATGAAGAGAGAGAGAGAGAAAGTGTTGTTATGACTGTTATTTGTTTATTTGTACTTGTTGTTCACTCTGACAATGCTGGTTATTGTTGTTCTTGATGTCACCTTAAATGGGGCTGCTACCATGTAGACTCCTTCTTACTGTACCTCTAACTTTGGCAATATGGTTGTAATACCTGTCATGCTAATAAAGCTGAATTGAATCGAGAGAGAGAGAGCGGTAGAGAGATGGAGGGAGAGAGAGAGCGGTAGAGAGAGACGGCAGAAAGGACCTAGCGGTTATAACATAGACCCCAGAAATGGGTCTGTCTGTGGCAGCACGGATGGAGGAAGTGGTGAGGCGGTAAGGCGAGGCAGTGAGGTGAGGCAGCGCGTAGGCGAGTGCATGTCAGGAGATATAGAGGAGGATGGGCGAGGCTCGCTGTGGGCTGTGTGTGAGCGGACCAGAGGTTATTCTGTCGGTAGAACATAGTGGAGATAACGGCCCAGAGTCCCAACTGGGCCGCCCATGCAGACTATCAATATGCACGCGGAATGAATACAACAGCCTGTTAAATATAAATCCTCCGCTAGAATTTCTCTCACCTGTCGCCAATGGTTGTCGAAGACCATGAGGCAGGTCTCTGGGTCGGCCGTACACGGACTGGAGAGGGCTGACGTCCTGCTGGACCTGTTGCCCGGACCTCGGGGGGTCAGTCGGCTCAGCCAACTCATCCTGGCCTTCAGCGAGGGGTCAAGGTCAGAGGTCAGGGTTCAGAAAGGGGCAGGAGAGGAGGACGGGGGTGGGGAGAGGGGAGGGAGGTAGGGAGGGGTGGTGGACGTGGAGAGGCCGAGAGAGAGAGCGATTCCAGACACAGGGATGAGAAGGAAAATTCTAAAAGAAACAGTAGAACGGGGACAACGACTCTGTGGTGGTCTTCGCGATGAGGCTGTCACTCGGTGTCAGTGTCACAGTGGTAACTCGAATGCGTGTCGGCTCTCCCTGAAGATCCTGTCATCCAGTCTGCAGCCGACACCACTCCATGCCCAGGCAGAGGACCACAGACCTGCAGGGACCGCATTCATTAACATACCCAGGCAGAGAACCACTGTCCTGCAGGGATCGCATTCATTAACATACCCAAGCAGAGTACCACAAAACTGCAAGGACCACGTTCATTAACATACCCAGGCAGAGAACCACTGTCCTGCAGGGATCGCATTCATTAACATACCCAAGCAGAGTACCACAAAACTGCAAGGACCACGTTCATTAACATACCCAGGCAGAGAACCACTGTCCTGCAGGGATCGCATTCATTAACATACCCAAGCAGAGTACCACAAACCTGCAAGGACCAAGTTCGTTAACATACCCAGGCAGAAAACCACTGACCTGCAAGGACCACATACATTAACATATCCAGGCAGGGGACCACTGTCCTGCAGGGACCACATTCATTAACATACCCAGGCAAAGAACCACTGTCCTGCAGGGACCACATTCATTAACAAATCCAGGCTGAGGACCACAGACCTGTAGGGACCACATTCATTAACATACCCAGCCAGAGGACCACAGACCTGAAGGGACCACATTCATTAAGATACCCAGGCAGAGGGCCACAGACATGCAGTGACCACATTCATTAAGATACCCAGGCAGAGGACCACAGACCTGCAGGGACCACATTCATTAACATACCCAAGCAGAGAACCACTGTCCGGCATGGACCACATTCATTAACATACCCAAACAGAGAACCACTGTCCTGCATGGACCACATTCATCAATCCAGAGGTCACTGCTGGAGATTTGGAGTGGGGACCACTTTTGTGTTGTTAAATACTGTTATAATTCTAGACATGGGAGGTTAAGAGCAGGAAAATACAGAAAGAAGCAAAGACAGACAACAGCTGAGGAAGATGTAGTACAGTAGAAGTAATGTCCTCTAGTAGTCTAAAATAAGCTTTTGGAACATAGCAGAGAAACCACACAGAAGAGTGACGTCTCTCTTCATCTCATTACATCCCACGCTATACCGCTCCAGTAATTCCCCAATGACACAGAGTGGAATGGCAACACTGGTACCCAAACCAAAGACTCTGCTCAATAAAGACCAAGCTGCATGCTTCAGTGTGAGCTACAGGAAGTGATTGCCTCCTCTGGGCTACAAATGTTAATAATCAGCACTAACACTACCACAAATCAGGATACTGGGGAAATATGCAACGCAATAATAACTGAAGCCCATTGAAGTCCCAGAAGGACAGGAGAGGGAGATAGAAACACCAAGAAAGAACCAGGGGTCAGACCATATGCCCACGTGAGAAGCTGCAGACAGAAAACACACAAATAGAAGATATAATAACTTTCATGGAGACAATGTTACTGCCACATCAAGTGGATATTTGGCCCACTATATAATTCTGCTCGTGAACTATAGGTCCTGAGTTCATATCTCCTCGCAGGCGAATTATTCCGTATAGATGAAAACTTTGCTGGCTAAAACAGTTAGTATCTACATTATGGCAAGCCTGAAATAAAACAGTTTATGGAGGATTTTTGAATTACGCATTGTGCATGTGTTTTGGGTCAGGATAGACAAACACATTTGCTGGGTTAACAACATAGTTACGATATCATAAGCCTAAACTGATACTGTATACGGTTATATTTCTACTGTATTTGGCATGGAATAGTTCATCTTCAGTCTCGCTAGCAATTTCTCAAATCTTTTGATTATTCCAAGGACATTAGTAGATACTAGTAAGCCTATCTTTAATGGAGTCTAGCGACTGCTGAAACGTGTAATGCCGTGGCGTAGTGGTTAACGACAGCGTCTCTAATATGGAAGACCTACGTTTGAATCTATTGAGAGCAACAACATTTATTTCTGGTAGATTCCAAGATTCTCTCGTCTTTTCACTTGATGAAAAAGTTTGTTATAGTCGCCTTTATTGAAAGTTATTGTATAAATGTCATTCACGAATGACAGAAAAAATTATGTTTTTTTGCAATGAAAGAAAAAAATACGTTCCTATGCTATGAAATGAAATAGCTTTGGCAGACTCGCTAGCAAATGCTAAATTCTTATGACTATTCCAGTAAGTTAGTAGATACCGGTAAAGCTTATTACTGGCTAATACGCTGTTAAAACGGGCAGTGGCAAACGCCATACATAGACGCTATTTGTGGTGGAGGTAAACTTAGTAAGAAACGTTAGTCAGTTTAACTATCAATTTCATTCACAAATGGCCAATTAACTATTAAAACGGCCAGTGGCAAAAGAGCATTTGTTTAGGATAGAGACAAGAGGCTATACCGACACCCAGCACAAGCACAGCTCTGTGGTGTAGTGGTTAATGACACAGCCTTTCACGTGGGTGACCCAGGTTCGAATCTCGAGATGGCAGCACATTCTATTGCGGGCCGGCTAAACTAGGCTTGCCTGGTTTATTGTTTAAATATCACGGTAATTGTCAATACCGGTGTATCGCAACACCCTTATAAGAAAATCACTCCATAATAAAACAGCCTTGCTACAGTTGGGAGAACTAGTATTTGATAATTTTTATCATCAGTGCTCTTCAACTGTGAGTGACGGAATCTAAAACAGAAATCCAGAAAATCACACTATGATTTTTAAATAATTAATTTGCATTTTATTGCATGACATTTGATACATCAGAAAAGCAAAATTTTATATTTGGTACAGAAACCTTTGTTTGCAATTACAGAGATCATACGTTTCCTGTAGTTTTTGAGCAGGTTTGCACACACTGCAGCAGGGATTTTGGCCCACTCCTCCATACAGACCTTCTCCAGATCCTTGAGGTTTCGGGGCTGTCGCTGGGCAATATGGACTTTCAACTCCCTCCAAAGATTTTCTATTGGGTTCAGGTCTGGAGACTGGCTAGGCCACTCCAGGACCTTGAGATGCTTCTTACAGAGCCACTCCTTAGTTGCCCTGGCTGTGTGTTTCGGGTCATTGTCATGCTGGAAGACCCAGCCACGACCCATCTTCAATGCTCTTACTGAGGGAAGATCTCCCGATACATGGCCCCATCCATCCTTCCCTCAATACGGTGCAGTCATCCTGTCCCCTTTGCAGAAAAGCATCCCCAAAGAATGATGTTTCCACCTCCAAAGCTCTATTTTTGTCTAATCAGATCACATGACCTTCTCACATTCCTCCTCTGGATCATCCAGATGGTCAGATGGTCCATGAATGCGTAGTGTGTTACTAATGGTTTTCTTTGAGACTGTGTTCCCAGCTCTCTTCAGGTCATTGACCAGGTCCTGCCGTGTAGTTCTGGGCTGATCCCTCACCTTCCTCATGATCATTGATGCCCCATGAGGTGAGATCTTGCATGGAGCCCCAGACCGAGGGAGATTGACTTTCATCTTGAACTCTTTCCATTTTCTAATAATTGCGCCAACAGTTGCCGCCTTCTCACCAAGCTGCTTGCTTATTGTCCTGTAGCCCATCCCAGCCTTGTACAGGTCTACAATTTTATCCCTGATGTCCTTACACAGCTCTCTGGTCTTGGCCATTGTGGAGAGGTTGGAGTCTGTTTGATTGAGTGTGTGGACAGGTGTCTTTTATACAGGTAACGAGTTCAAACAGGTGCAGTTAATACAGGTGATGAGTGGAAAACAGGAGCTTGGCTGCTTCAAGAAAAACTAACAGGTCTGTGAGATCCAGAATTATTAGTGGTTGGTAGGTGATCAAATACTTGTGTCATGAAATACAATGCAAATTAATTATTTAAAAATCATACAATGTGATTTTCTGGATTTTTGTTTTAGATTCCGTCTCTCACAGTTAAAGTGTACCTGTTAAAAATTACAGACCTCTACATGCTTTGTAAGTAGGAAAACCTGCAAAATCGGCAGTGTATCAAATACTTGTTCTCCCCACTGTACATAGACACTAAATAAGATTTCACAAAATCACCATAACAAAAAGCCAGGCTACATAGATACAAAACATAATTACCAAAATCACTCCACAACAAACAGCCTTGCTACATAGATACTATACATTATATAACTAAATCAATCGACTGAAGATTGATAAAAGGTGAAAGAATAAAGGAGAGTGAGAGATAGATGCCGGCCACTCAGAGTAAGAATAATAGCAAAATAAACGTTTCAAAAAGCACTCCTGATCTTTTTACCCCAATCAGTTCCAAATTCCATTTCCTTTGTTGCCCTTGAGAAGACTTCTCCATTCATCTCATTCCATTCCACTCCTTACTTCTCCAGTAGTTCCCCAATGACACCGACTATTAGGCTCTGCTTCCGGTGCAGAGGTACTGTTGGCAATAACGCTCTTCATCATTCACTGCTTCCTGGTCAAAGAGAAGTATGAAATGGCAAAAAAAGAAAACCATACTACATGAACTGCTACTGGTCTAAAGTGACATAGCTAACAGAGTAACGTGAACGCATCCTGAAGAAAGTACCACATTGCTCTCTCTCACTAAATCAATGGCCCTCATTCATGAAAACCTCACAGAAAAGATCACAGATTCAAGTGTGTGGGGAGAGACGTACGATCATCTCCCAGCGTGATTTACAGAACCTCTTCGAAATGAGCGTAAGTGTCATCGCAGATTGATAAATAGGATTAAGCCCTGGTTGCGAGAACGTTCTGCGCCTGTCCTCATTTACATAAGGCACACCCGTAATTTGTGCGGGCGTGGCGATCTTCAACCTGCAAATTGACAGCATTCAGTATAAAATATAGTTAATTACCCATTCTCCATGAGAAAATCAGCGCAGTTACAGAATACTCTTTCCTGTCTCAGTCCAGAGCCGAGGTCCTTTAGAAGAGCAAGCTCTGCCATCATTAGGGTAACTGCTCGACCCACAACCACTGGTTAATTTATACTTGAGTCAATGTAAGACCTGTTTGCTGATCATATATCGTTTTATATGACCTGTTATTATCAACATTATAACTGTGGTTGTTACTGAAGCTGTTCCGATTGCTGTTTTTCATGATAATGATGGTCTCATGAATCAAGTATTATCTTATTTTTTGACATTGGTTTACTCAGTCCCCTGAGTTTGATCGTAAGGAAACAAAGATAATATTGATGTCGGTGAAACGATCATACGATCATTTTAAGATCAAATTTGATCGTCCGCACGTATCATGAACGAGGGCCAATGTCTCTAGCTGCATCTGCCCTACAATCTCTACTGTAGTTTAACAAAGCTCACAGTAGATTAGTGTGTCTGGGTGGAACGGAGCGAATGCATTCGGTTGAACGACTGAGGAACCCCAGGCTATTTCCATGTAAAAAAGGACAAGTAATCACCGAAATGTGAAGTTCATAAACACAGCCTCTACAGAGATTACAGAGAATGGCCGATAAACAAAATACATTCTGCGAGCTGCAGTTCGACAGGCAAAAACACCTTGTAAATGAGAGGCCAGAGACCAGATGCACAGACTCAAGCTGACAGAAAAGCAAAAAAAACCTGAAGTAACCACTCTCTGCAACAGTTGTGTGCAGAAGAGGCAAACGGGCGTCCAACCCGAAACTAGATATGTGTACCTAATCAAGAGGCCAGTGAGTGCACACCATAAAAATGGTTAAAAATATATTTAAGGTTTGCTTTTGCTACTTTGTGCATTGAATGTGCACTGGTGGCAACCTCCAAAGGCCACGCCAGTTCAAACTTATAGAAAACTGTTTTTTAACACACTGTGACTGTATATATGGAATACAATTAAAAAGGTTAAAACGCCAAAGCACACTTGCGTTGCCTTGAAATTATCCTTCAGCTAACACAATTCTGACAAGCAAATAAAGAGATTCCACCACCAAGTCATCTGGCATCCCGTCCTTCCCCACCCTGAGTTGTGAAAAACCTCCATGGAGCATCCTGTGACTGTTTCCTTCCGAGAGCCAGCCTCAGATGAACCCTCTAGATGTTCCAATGACATCATTTACCGGGTGGGGTCAAATGAAGCGGCTCTTACTGAACCCAACCTTAGCTTTGCAGTCCGTTAAACCAAGCAGCTCCAACTAAACCAAAACCTCCCCGGGCAGTCCGATCTTCTCTTCCCCTGATAATTCAAACAGACACTTGTGCTCCGTATCCACAACAAATTATGAGCTGAACCTCAACTCAAACAACACGTTTAAAACAATCCCTCTGGTCTGTGGTAGAGACACTTAAAGGTGTAATCCACCTACAGACACACAAAACATTTGGGGAAAGCCTATGGACTATAAGTCAGTAAAATGTGGTTTCCCCATTAGTTAAATTCTGTGGCCAGAAAAAAAATGTCAAAAATGTGATCTATGTTCTAAGATCAACATGGTAAGCTTTAAACTCCTAAATTTACAATGCAGTTTGTTTAAGCGATGTAACAACTTTAAATATATATATTTTACCTGCAGATATTTGCTTGGGATTATTGCATTGATATGATCTAGCTAGCCACTGAAGTGAAAACATTATAAGCTAGTCAGTACCTGTCAAGAGAGATCATGGCAGTGCTGCTTTCGTAGTCAGCAGAGTCGCAAACACGTTGCACATGGGTAGCCAACTTAGAATAACGACGAAATGCAGAGAAATGACAACATACATTGTGGTGATATATTAGCAGTATTTAACTACATATGTCAGAGCCAAGTGCGTTTTCTGGGTGGATTATCACTGTCAGTGTGCCTCAGTGTGTGTTGGCGCCGGACCGCAACAACAGTACGGGCAGTAAATAATTACAGTGACCAAACCAGCGCTCTTCCCAGAACTATGAGTCCCTGGGTATTTATAGCACAGCGTCCTGACAGGCATCCCCACTCGACAAAGCCCCACCAGGCCGGTGAACCGGCAACACTTTCCCCTCAGGCCCGCCCAGTGACTCAGCCTTGCAGTCTCGGGAACAGCCACGTGGACACTCGGGACGGCAGTCGTACCCATTTACGATGGTTATACGTCTGTTTATGTCACAACCAAGGGGAGGGGGATGGATACTGGGAGAGCTGGTGGCATCTGGCTGCTTTGTCGGCAGCTCCATGTTTTTCCGCGGCCCAAATTAAAACAGAACCAGGAAATCCCAAATGGACACGCCTACATTCCAGCTCACCTCGGCGAGCATGAGTCGCCGAACAGCTTAAATTCATGTCACCTGGTCCCTCTCCTTAAAACATGTCACCAAAAGCCCGGGAGTTCCCGAGACGCTGTCACATGACCGCCGTACATTGCCTTGGATCCTGGACGCAGAGCAGTCCCATTGGGGTTGAATATGCCGGCTGATATCCGCCTAGACCTCGGGGCACCGCGACACCTGCCATGGCCCTGGTGCGGAATGGAAAGGGGCTCCAGCCACTCTGTGTCTGTTGTGATGAGTGTGTGTTTGTGTTGCGAGGGGTGTGCGCGCAGGTGTTTTGTGAGATATGTTTGTGTGTGTGTGTGATGTGTGTCATTCGGTTCTGGGTAGTCGGTGGTGGTGGGTCAGAGTTGACCTCAGCAGCCTATTAAACATGATGTAAGCACACAGCCCTGCTTGTTGACACTCAATATTACACAACTGTAATTATGAATATAATAAAGATGTATATATAATATCTACAAAGATATTAGTGCACTTTGATGTACCAGGTTACCATGTAACATGTTGCTTCCCATACTATGTAAACAAGCAAGAGTGTTTTGGTGTAAAATACTACAGCGGAACCATCCCAGGGTGTGTTCACCACCATTACTACTTCCTGGAAATGGCACTCGGCTGAAATTCTTACAGCAAACTGGGATAAGAAGAACCTAAAGGCCTCTGCCTGGGTCTCTCAGTGATGACCTCCAAGTAGGGGTAGAGAAGGAGCAGGGAGCTGGGGTAGAGAAGGAGCAGAGATGTATGAAGGAAATGCCACCGTTAAGACAGGAGTGTTTTGTTTTCAGTAACCAAAAACAGGTTACCATAGACAACATGACCTGCCTCACCATAACCGTCACACTCACACGTCATAGCCATCCAATCCACTAACCGTCACACGCGTAACACCGTCACACGCGTAACACCGTCACACGCGTAACACCGTCACACGCGTAACACCGTCACACGCGTAACACCGTCACACGCGTAACACCGTCACACGCGTAACACCGTCACACGCGTAACACCGTCACACGCGTAACACCGTCACACGCGTAACACCGTCACACGCGTAACACCGTCACACGCGTAACACCGTCACACGCGTAACACCGTCACACGCATACGCCATAGCCATCCAACCCCCTAACCGTCACACGCATAACCGTCACACGCATAACCGTCACACGCATACGCCATAGCCATCCAACCCCCTAACCGTCACACTCATAACCGTCACACTCATAACCGTCACACTCATAACCGTCACACTCATAACCGTCACACTCATACACCATAGCCATCCAACCCCCTAACTGTCCCTTTGAATTCATCACCACTATCTTCATTTATGTACAGAGGATGTTGGGGCCCAGGAACATTCCCCTCCAACAGCCCCACATTCCCAACAAGTGACGAGAGCAGAAGCTGCTGGTACATCAGACAGCTCATCGCGAACCTTCTGTGCGCTCTGCATACATACTGCAGGAAGGGAATATTCCATCTCACCTGAACACTTGCTCAGTGTCTATGTGGGCTAAACCTCCACGCTGGCCAGGTTCCACAGCGGGGGGAGGGTGGGGTCTTGGCTCATGGTCCCGTCAGCCACTCGAGGCCGACGCCAGCTTTTCAGGAAAGTCACTAACACGCAGTGATCGGCTTAGCCGTTCCCAGCTCCAACTGCTCTTCAGAGGAGGGATGTTGAACGTCACAACCTAGACAAGAGAGAGAGAGGTTCTAAGATGTGGCGTCATACTGGACTAGACCCGGTGGGGTCTAGATGTGGCGTCATACTGTACTACACCCGGTGGGGTCTAGATGTGGCGTCATACTGTACTAGACCCGGTGGGGTCTAGATGTGGCGTCATACTGTACTAGACCCGGTGGGGTCTAGATGTGGCGTCATACTGTACTAGACCCGGTGGGGTCTAGATGTGGCCTCATACTGTACTAGACCCGGTGGGGTCTAGATGTGGCCTCATACTGTACTAGACCCGGTGGGGTCTAGATGTGGCCTCATACTGTACTAGACCCGGTGGGGTCTAGATGTGGCCTCATACTGTACTAGACCCGGTGGGGTCTAGATGTGGCCTCATACTGTACTAGACCCGGTGGGGTCTAGATGTGGCCTCATACTGTACTAGACCCCGGTGGGGTCTAGATGTGGCCTCATACTGTACTAGACCCCGGTGGGGTCTAGATGTGGCCTCATACTGTACTGGACCCCGGTGGGGTCTAGATGTGGCCTCATACTGTACTGGACCCCGGTGGGGTCTAGATGTGGCCTCATACTGTACTGGACCCCGGTGGGGTCTAGATGTGGCCTCATACTGTACTGGACCCCGGTGGGGTCTAGATGTGGCCTCATACTGTACTAGACCCGGTGGGGTCTAGATGTGGCCTCATACTGTACTAGACCCGGTGGGGTCTAGATGTGGCCTCATACTGTACTAGACCCGGTGGGGTCTAGATGTGGCCTCATACTGTACTAGACCCGGTGGGGTCTAGATGTGGCCTCATACTGTACTAGACCCGGTGGGGTCTAGATGTGGCCTCATACTGTACTAGACCCGGTGGGGTCTAGATGTGGCCTCATACTGTACTAGACCCGGTGGGGTCTAGATGTGGCCTCATACTGTACTAGACCCGGTGGGGTCTAGATGTGGCCTCATACTGTACTAGACCCGGTGGGGTCTAGATGTGGCCTCATACTGTACTAGACCCGGTGGGGTCTAGATGTGGCCTCATACTGTACTAGACCCGGTGGGGTCTAGATGTGGCGTCATACTGTACTAGACCCGGTGGGGTCTAGATGTGGCGTCATACTGTACTAGACCCGGTGGGGTCTAGATGTGGCGTCATACTGTACTAGACCCGGTGGGGTCTAGATGTGGCGTCATACTGTACTAGACCCGGTGGGGTCTAGATGTGGCGTCATACTGTACTAGACCCGGTGGGGTCTAGATGTGGCGTCATACTGTACTAGACCCGGTGGGGTCTAGATGTGGCGTCATACTGTACTAGACCCGGTGGGGTCTAGATGTGGCGTCATACTGTACTAGACCCGGTGGGGTCTAGATGTGGCGTCATACTGTACTAGACCCGGTGGGGTCTAGATGTGGCGTCATACTGTACTAGACCCGGTGGGGTCTAGATGTGGCGTCATACTGTACTAGACCCGGTGGGGTCTAGATGTGGCGTCATACTGTACTAGACCCGGTGGGGTCTAGATGTGGCGTCATACTGTACTAGACCCGGTGGGGTCTAGATGTGGCGTCATACTGTACTAGACCCGGTGGGGTCTAGATGTGGCGTCATACTGTACTAGACCCGGTGGGGTCTAGATGTGGCGTCATACTGTACTAGACCCGGTGGGGTCTAGATGTGGCGTCATACTGTACTAGACCCGGTGGGGTCTAGATGTGGCGTCATACTGTACTAGACCCGGTGGGGTCTAGATGTGGCGTCATACTGTACTACACCTGGTGGTGTCTAGCGACAGACAGGTGTGCTGTTCCACCCATTTGGGGGACATAATAGTAGACTAAGGCAGGGCAAGCAGTCTTAAGTTGTTTCCCTCAGGGATACCGGACTGTGACTCATCAGCCCAGACAACCATAGACCACACGGCTTCGCCATCACACAGACTGTTTTCAAGAAGCAATATGAGAGCGGAGGTCTGTCAGCTATTCTGCGATTGCAGGACTCAATGTAACAGGATGTTCCCTGAGCTCAGTTCTGTTTGCTGTTTGCCGAGCAGGGCCACGAACCACAAAAACCTCAGCTCAGGGCCAGACACTCACTCATGTTTGTTTTACTGTCAAAGTGAGGCCCGGCATCTTAGTACCATAACAGAAAATCCCAAACCCCGAACCTTGCTTAAACCCAACCTAACCGAGTCCTAACCCTTAATGCCTGAACTTAAGCCTAACCCTAATTCTAACCCTAAACTTAAACCAGTGAGAGGCAAAGCCTCACATCACAGTGAGGACCAGCCATATGTCCTCACTTTTCATGACTGTCCTTGTTATACTACTGAAGAGGAAACACCCACACAAACACACACGCAAACACACACACAAAAGCAAAACCAAAGAACTGAGGAATTGGGGACAGTTTGCGGTGGTCATGTGACACAAAGACATGTTGAAACACTTGGCAGATGCATTATGGGAGCTGTGCCAGAGGAGGTGTAAACACACCTGGCTGACTGGCGAAACACGCATTCTCTAAGCCAAACAGCGCAGGCACGCTGAGTCACCGTAACCATACAGACCAGGAACTGAGAGGATGTCTAATGACAGAAGTATAATGACAGACCTAGCGTTCACCAACAGTTGTTCACCTAGCCTAGCAGCTCCCTCGCCACTCTGCCGGTGTTCAACACACTGACTACGCTAACGACAGAGATAACATGCCAGCTTGCAGAAGGACGCGTCTGCATGTCCTTGACTAGGCTACAAGAAGTGAGACGAGGACAAAAGGGTAAACCTTGAATCATTCAATGCACATGGTGAAGCGTGTCATACCCTGAGGAAGTGGGACAAAACACCATTGTATGAAGAACTCCAAGTATTTGGGTTCTTCATTAGTCAGGGGCAATTTCAGGGGCAGTGGAGGGGTACCTAGGAAGGGAAGAAGGCAATCAAGGCCAGCAGAAGGATTGGCCAAGTCTACAATAACATGTACACAAGCCCCCATGAATGGATGGTTAATAAGCTACTACATCCAAGAGCATTTCAGAGATTAGTCATGTTTTAGTGCTCCAGAGGTCCTCTGTGGAGACGGTTGGCCTTCTTGGAAGGTTTTCCCCATCTCTGCAGCAGCCCAACATCAGGCAATATCGGCCAAACGGAAGCCACTCCTCAGTAAACATCACATAACAGCCTGTTTGGGGTTTGCCAGAAGGCAACGTAAGGACTCTCAGACCATTGAGAAACAAGATCCTAGGGTCCGACGAAACCAAGACTGATGGTCGTTGGCCTGAATGCCAAAGCTGAACCTCTGGAGGAACTAGGGACCGCTTAACACCTGGCCAGTACCATTCCAGTGGTGAAGCATGGTGGTGGCTACATGACCAGTGAAGACTGAAGGAAAGATAAACAGAGCAGAGCACAGACAGGTCCTTGATGAAAAGCTGCTCCTGAATGCTTATGATCTCAGACAGGGCCGAAGGTTCACCATCAAACAGTAAAACAACCCGAAGTACACAGGTCAAGAGAACGCAGAGGTGTTGCTTTAGGACAAGTCTGTGAATGTCCTTGAGTTGCCCAGAGAGTGTGGACTTGAACCCAATCAAAGATCTCTGGAGAGATCTGAAAATGGCTGTGCAGTAATGTTCCACGTTCAACCTGACAGAGCTTAAGAAGATCTGCAGAGAAGAATGGGAGGGCTCCCAAACAGCTGTGCCAAGTTTGTAGCATCAAACCCAAGAAGACAAGGTTGTAATCACTGCCAAATGTGCTTCAAGAAAGTAATGGTTAAAAATGTCAAAATACTTGTGGAACTAAATGTGGAATAAATCGAGGGGTGTGAATACTTCCTGAATTAACAGTATACCATTTGACCCTGCTTAAGCATTCAAAAATAAAATGGATGATCTAAGATTTAAACCATGTCACTTATTAACTTTAAGATGTACATTTTGGAATGCTTTATTGGAATCCTTAATTGTTCTTACAGCAAAAACTCCCTTTCAACACGCAAATAGCCAAACAGCTAATCGCATGCTGGCAATTAATAATAAAGCACGGAGACGTGGTCAAGAGCTTTACTCGCTGTTTGACCCAACCTTTCAGGAAGATACGTTATCTAAGCATCTTTGACCACGGTGCGATAGAGGCATCTCTAAATGCACAATACATAGAAACTCCAAACAGATGGAGGGTAAAATGGGGTCCCACCCAATATCAGACAGGTGTACCTAATAAAGTGGCCAGGGCATATAAGGTCCACAATGCTGTAATGGCCCTTTTACAGCATAATAACTAGGCAAACCCATAGCCAAGCTTCCACAAAGCTCCTAATTATATTCCTATCGTGTGGCATAGTTTGTGCGTTGGTTTAAGCTAAACAGCAGCTAAGCTGAAGGCTCAACAGTTCGGACCTAAAACAATAAAGTCAACCTTTCAATCCCTGGGCTATTGTCAGTAAATAAGATAAGCTGCGAGGTGAGCCAACTAGGTAACCATTTACAATTCAAAAGGGATTTTTATTTTCAGGTCAACTTTTTCAGTGTAGTAAAAGTTGGTAAGCTGAGCTCAAAGTTCAGCCGCTCAAATCCCAACACTGGAATATTGACAATAGGAGATGAGACAACAAATATGCAATAAAAATGTTTCTAGTAAAATATAAGTTAACCGAATTTCACTAAGCAAGAACAAACCCTCTAAACCTCTCAGTCAACAACAGACATAATAAATGTCAGCCCGCCTGTCTGAGTGGACTGTGTGACGGGCCTTCTGGCAGGAGCTGACCCTCAATCAGAGGAGCTGTTCAGCAAAAATATTGTTTTCCTCGAGTTAGACTGGGCCCTACTGTTGCACTTCATGGGATCTCAATGAGTGCCTATATTCTGTGAGGAGAACAAATGTACGTGGGAGAGGGAGAGGCGCGGGGAAAGATAAAGTGAATATAGATATTATTTTGCCATCTATTCCCGGGATGTTATGTTCAGACTCTAAGGCTAAGACAGGTCCCAGATAGACGTTTCTCAGATGAACCTGCATGCACGCACACACACACACACACTAAAAGCCATGTGATTAATTAGAATCCATCTGAAAAGGCAGAGCTTGAGCTCTTAGTGCTCAAGTCCCAAATGGGCATGGAAAGATATTGAGCACGGGGGTAGAGGAGAGATTCTCCAAGAGATGCTAATTGAACTCAGCCATGTTCACTTTACACTGCACGTCTGAAATGGAACACTAGCACTTCCTCCTCCTACCAACACTCATAAGGCTTGGTATGCATTTCGGTGTATTCATCCCTGCCGATGCAGCCTGTCTCTGCTAGCTGGCCTAGCCACTGGAAGATGTGTCCTTGTGATAAGTTAGTTCGCCTGTCGAATGTACTGTATGTTCATCTTGAGAACCTCCTGACCACTACAGTTAAGCCATGTTAAAAATGTTATCGATCAAAGGACTAAATCTAGATTCACGTTTGGACGTTTTACAGTAGACAGGAACGCATTGCAGGCTGCACAGTAGCTACAGTACTGAAATAAGCCATGACTACAACAGGTAGTAGTGTATACTTAGTTGAGTCAAAGGAGTTGGTATTATATAGCTAAGCTATACTGGAAATGTCTAAGCTAGTCAGCATTACTAACGTTAGTGATCATTCCTATGAAAATTGGATGGACGTTAACTAGCTAAACCCCTAGCATTTTTATAACCTACAGTTACATTTCAAAGCAATTATATATTTTAGAAACAGGAATACTGTAGCTAGTACTAGTCCTGCGGATGCCTGCTGTTCCTTGGCAAATGTCGAGACTAGATGAGTAGATCACTTTCACGTTTGCTATAGCGAATAACAGTAATGGATAGCTATTTCATCATACTGTTATTAGGTAGAGGATATCTACAGTAGATGTGTGAAATACCGTAAATTAAAAAACGCCCGAAGTATTTCAGTGACGCGCTAATTTCGAGTAGAAAGCTACAGTACCTAGATATGGTAACTGTTAGAAAGCTAACAGCTAACGTTGGCTAATTTATTATAGCTAGGTATTTTTCAAAGAATTAAAGATAAAATGCAAAACAAACCTGAGCCTTTCTGAATGTACTGAATATAAAGCTAACCTTAGATAGCAAGTAAAAATAATAAAGACATTATTTAAGCGTATCCGTAAAATACTCACCGGTTACTGTAGATTTGCAGTATTTTCCCAAGAGCCAAGCTGCTGTGGAACAGTGATTGTCACGGAATAACTTAGCTAGCTAGCTAGTTAGCCAAACTGCTAACGGTGGCTATCCAGGCAATTCCACTTGTCAGTCGATCACCGTGTACGGTAAAAAAGAAAGACAACACTACAAAAACGACCTCGCGGACGCAAAGACTATCACCAATGAACTGTCTAATTTGTCGGACAGAGTATTGCTTCAGACAACAACAAACAATTTCATGATTTCACAATCACTCTCTCTTTTCGCTGCCATCTTACTTGAATTCCTCTATCTCACACCCACACGCAAGGGACGCTATCATTACGTTTTTAGGAACCCTCCCTCCACCGACCTTGAAAGGAGCCTAAAATCGAAAAGACACTCTTGCAGTTATTTACCGGTCAGGCATGGTGTCGGGATGCGGAGAACTGGCTCATCAGTCAATTTCCGACATACTGTATATACAGTGTATAAAACATATATACACGCAGTATAAATTGTATATCCAAGCATTAAAAGTAACGCAGCATTAATTAAAGCTGAAGCTGCATACAGACCCCTAAATGTGTCATACATGTGGGGTTAGAGTTAAACAATATTAAACATACATAAATACACACATACAGTACCAGATAAAGGTTTAGACAGAGCTACTCATAACACATAAGTAATCATGTTGTAACCAAAAAACAAATAGAAATATATTTATACTTCAGATTCCTTACAAAAGCCACCCTTTGCCTTAATGACAGCTTTGCATACTCACGGTATGATTTCAAGGTACACTCAACTAGCATGGCTACCACAGCATTCTACCTCATGAAGCTGGTTGAGAGAATGCAATGTGTGCAAAGTTGTCATAAATGCAACGGGTGGCTACTTTGAAGAATCTACAATATGAAATGTATTTTGTTCTGTTTAACGATTCCATCTGTTATTTCATAGTTTTGTTGTCTTTTTTCTATTATTCTACAATGTGCATAAAAGTAAAACTAAAGAAATTCCCTGGAATGAGTAGGTGTGTCCACATTTTTTACAGGTACTGTACAAACAAACACACACACACTCACACAAACACACAAGCAGACATATGTACATACATACATACATACACACGTGTACAATACAGTGATATTTCAGCCTTCTTTCTATCTTGAACTGATTAACAGAAAACCCTGTGGGATCATCAAAACCCAGTGGGATTTTCCACAGGACATCACCAGTTGGTTAATGAACAATTAGGTACATACACACGCTCAACCCGGTTAAAGAGGCTCCTGCTCACCTCCATGGAAACAGACCGGACAGAATCATGATCAACAGGCGTGCCTGTGCCTCGGTAGGCTTGGCTTGTCGTCATGTTAACACAGACCTGCTACAACACCGGCTCAATGCTCCCTATTACCGAGTAGGTGCCAGTTGTCAGGACCATCAAGGCGCAGCTGGAGGCAACACTACAGAGGGTACACAGCAGGTCACCGTCATCCAGACAAGGCTTGTGATTGAGGCCAAACCCTGACTGCACCCGAGCAGACCCACTACAAGAGGCAAAATGAACCGATGGGCCCAGGTGTTCAGGTGGCATCGGATGAAGAAAGAGGACGAGCAGGAGGAGAAGGGGGAGCAGGAGGAGAAGGGGGAGAAGGGGGAGAAGGAGGAGAAGGGGGAGAGGAAACAGGAGAGTGAAGATGTGAAAAGGGCCCTGGCAAAGCCCAAAGTGAAGTAAGACACCCGCGTTTCGATACAATTAGCGAAACATGTCTAGTACTGGATAACGTGGCCCACGTAGATTAGTCAGTAAGGTATAAGAACACCGAGGATGTCTCTGGATTTATGTTGTTGACCGCTACTTCTTCACAGATGTATATGTGTGTGTGTGTTCTTTTTTTGCGTCTCCTCGTCAGCTGGAGAGAGTGGGTGATTGACCCATCAGAGGAGTTTTATTATGGATGGCTTCAGGTCATGATCGTTCCTGTCTTCTACAACTGGGTCATCCTCATCTGCAGGTGTGCATTATTTAGACCATCCGTATGTGCCTTTTTGCAGACACTTATCCAGGTTCGAGCGACAGGTACGGGTGCTGCATTTGTCTTATAGTGACTGCAAAGTGTCCCCATATTTCTATTGCATGTCTAATTACATACTTAAATCACAAATGATTTAAAGAATTACGAGACGAGAAACATTGTTTTTGTTAACGAACAGTTGTAACTATAAAGCAGCTTTTCTGTGTAGGATTGATGTGGGCGCACTTCAACAAAAGAATGATGTGGTTGTATACCAGGCATGAAGAAAATATGAATGTTAGCAGATATCCTACTTACGTGACTTGGCTGGTTCATACCCCTCTGCAGGATGACATCATCTCCATGAGTATTCTTCAAACTGTTTTAATTTGTTCACTTTCATAAGCTTTGGCCAGAAATGTGACTATTCGACAAGTCACCAACAATATTTGTGTGTGTGAGTAAACAGGATGTCACATTTTAACTGGGTAGTTACTTCACAATAGCTAGGTGAGACAACAACATCACAGTGATAGTGAGTCAAGTGTTTTTCAAGCATAACAGCTACCAGCAAAGTCGGAGCCGGTGACAAAAGACAAGAGCAAATAATACACAGAAGAATAAATTGACCTCACGGACCGATTTGATTTTGTTTACATTTCAAATGGAACTTCACCTTCTTTTCTAGGACGTGCTTCAAGGAGATAGATCAACAATACCTGACATTGTGGCTTACACTTGACTACCTATCTGACCTTTTATATGTGGCAGATACCTTCATCAAATTTCACACTGGTAAAGACCTACCCCTTTTTACCATTTGTGTGATTGTGTGTGTGTCCGTGTCATTGGGGGTTGAACTGTCCTTTGCTATTCTGCTTATTGGATGGAACATACATTCTATTGCAAAAAAAATCTTATAAGGTAACAAAACCGAATAACTTGGGGAGTGGCTTATCTTGTTTTTTTTTTACATTATAATATTTCATATTCTCTGGCTGCTTGAAGTGAACTCTGACAGACAGTATCTGTGCTGCCCCCTGCAGGCTACCTGGAGCAGGGCATCCTGGTGAGGGACAGGGCCCGTCTACAAAAGCGCTACCTCCACTCCTCGCGCTTCCGGTGGGACCTGGCGTCCCTGTTGCCCACAGACCTCCTCTACCTGTGGGTCGGCATTCACCAGCCCCTGGTGCGAGTCAACCGCTTCCTGCGCACCTCCCGCGTCAATGAAGCTGTGGACCGCATAGAGACCCGCACCTCCTACCCCAACGTCTTCCGCATCTCCAAGCTCATGCTCTACATCTTCGTGCTCCTCCACTGGAACGCCTGCCTCTACTTCGCCCTGTCCCGCTACATCGGTTTCGGGTCGGACCACTGGGTCTACCCGGACACCTCGGACCCGGAGTTTGCCGCGGTGAGGCGCCAGTACTACTACTGCTTCTGGTTCTCCGTGCTGATCTTGACCACGGTGGGCGACACGCCGCAACCCACGTGCGAAGAGGAGTTCCTGTTCATGATTGCAGACCTGCTGATTGCCGTGCTGGTGTTTGCCTATGTTGTGGGGGACGTGGGGAACGTCATCACCAACCTCAGGGACAGGGACAACGTCTTCTTTCCAAACCATGAGCTGGTGAGGGGCTGGGCACGACAGCAAAAACCTCATACGTGTGCTTTTATTTGTATGTTTTTTACATGTATATTATTGGGGGATTTTGGGGGCTGAAAGAGCAGTGGGCAAGATTCAATCACCTGGTGAAGTGATGGATGTGCGTCTGAGGCAGAAGCTGAGACTGCTGGACCACACTAGGCCAGCATGCTTTGGCTCTCAAAAGTATTCAACCCCTTGGACTTTTCCACAAAAGGTGAAATAACAAATCTAAAAACAAATCTAAATTACATACAAATTCAAAACAGAAAATAATTAATTGCATAAGTATTCAGGCCCTTTAGTCAATATTTGGTAGATACACCTTGGCAGCAATTACAGACATGAGTCAATTAGGATAAATCTCTACTAGCTTTGCATATGGTATTTTTCCTGAAATTACTGAAGTAGGATGGGGATCTTTCATAAACAGCAATGTTCTACATACTTTCAACTGGATTGAGGTCCAGGCTATGACTGGGCAACTTCAGGATATTGACCTTTTTGTTTTTAAAACACTCCAGTGTGGCTTTGGATTTAAGTTTGGGATAATTATCCTGCTAGAAGATGAATGTTTTCTCAAGTCCCAGGTTTCTTGTAGATGAGAGGTTTTCTTTCAAGATTTCTCTGTGGCTATTGTTGAAGTATGTGCATTATCTCAGCTTTGGAAGACTTAAACTCCTTTATTGTTGCTATAGGCCTCTTTGTGACCTCCCTGACTTGACCCCTTTTCACTTTTTTGGAAAACAGCTTGTTCTAGACAGATTTGCAGATTGACAGTTGCGCCATATTTCTTAATAATAGATGTTACTGTTTTCTGTTTAATTTAATTTGTCTCCATGATTAGGTTTTTGTTAGGAATTTAATAACCAACTGTGGTACCTCTTAGAGACAAGTGTATTTAACCTGAAATCATGTAAAATATCTTGATTGTTCACAACTGGACTCTATTCAACTAATTACGTGAAAATTTGTTTCACCACACAATTTGGTGTCATAGCCAAGGTGAACTTATTCAATCATTTAGTTTCACATCTCTCATTAATTTAGAACAATTTGTTATTTTTCACGATTACATAACTTTTTGTGTTATGATCAGTGGCAAAAACTCCTGATTAAATCCACTGTGATTTCATGTTTTAACACAATGAAATGTGACAAAGTCTAAGAGGGTGAATACTTTGATGAACACCGATACCTTTTTCTTCATACCAACACTTTCAAAGTTGGTCTTTGATGCTGAAGGTCTACAACGATAAAACCTAGCTTACCATGAGATAACTAAACCCCTCTTGATAAGTGTCAGCTTATTTCATTGTAACATACAATGTAAGTTAACCTTGTTTTCTCCCCCCAACCATCTTGTTATTTATGACATGCCCAGCATGGCTAATCCTAACTAATTGAATTCCAGGTCAAGAGCTATCTGCGCAACAGGTACATCAGCAAGGAGCTGCGTAAACGTGTGAACGACTGGTACCAGCACTTGTATATCAACCGTAAGATAACGCGGGAGAACGAGATCCTGCGGCAGCTTCCCGTTCAACTGCAGACAGAGATCGCTGTGAGCGTGCACCTGCCCACTCTTTCCAAAGTCACCATCTTCCAGAACTGTGAGACCAGCTTGCTGGAGGAGCTGGTTCTCAAACTCACCCCACAGGTCAGGGGTCAGGGGTTAAAAGTCTGGGTTTCAAATTTTCTGTACACTACTGTTCAAAAGTTTGTGGTCTGGTCATTTTGAACGGTAGTGTATGTATGTGTACTTTACATTTTGGTGTTAAGGTTGCAAGTGTTGTATATTGCCAATATAGCATAGTTTTTTATCCTGCATATAGGCCTTGGCTGGGGTATATTGGCCATATACCATAAACCCTTAGTTTCCTTATTGCTATTATAAACTAGCTACCAGCCTGATAAGAAGGCTGGAAAACATTTTTGGTCATACACATGTCTGATATACAACGGCTTTCAGCCAATCAGCAGGCAGATAAAAAAAAATATATATTGTAATACTGTACTGTATGTCCTGCTAACTTCATTAGGGGAATGCGCCTAGTGGTTAGATCACTGGACCAGGAACCAATAGGTCACTAGTTTGAATCCCAAGGCCGACAAGATGAAATAGTAGACTGGTCTCCCTTGATCGGAGACCAGTTGCAGCTGAAAGAGGCCTTGGAGGGCCAGTAGGGGGCACTCTTCACTCTGGTCTACATACAGCAGTCAATGCACCAGAGTAATAAATAGCACATTGCCTGGCGTAAAATAAGGGATGAATGAAAACCCTATTGCTCCTATAAGCTGTGAATAGGTGTGTGTCTGCTATATGACTAAAAGGTCAGAAGCTTCAACATTACTTCTCAGACCTGCTTCCCTTCCTCTCGACTGCAGGTGTACAGCCCTGGGGAATATGTCTGCAGGAAGGGGGATGTAGGACACGAGATGTACATCATCAAGGAGGGAAAACTGGCTGTGGTGGCCGACGACGGGGTCACCGAGTACGCTGTGCTTAGTGACGGCAATTTCTTTGGCGAGATCAGCATCCTCAACATCAAAGGTAAGAAAGGGAGAGGGAACGTTGCTGTGTATTTTCCGGGAAACAAGCCTCATATTCCAAACCCGATACTCCTGAGCAATGCCTCGGTAGACGCAGTCCGAGCTAACAGAGGGAGAAGGCTCAGGAGTGAGTCAGCCGGTGAGAAACGACGGTCAGAATGCATAGTTAAGTAGGAAGTATGAATGGGCGCACACCCGGTACGCTGGTGGAGGCCCCGCCCTGGCGGATCGTAAACTCCGGGATACAGAGACGAAACAGGAATGTTGCTCTGTGTTCAAGCTGAGAGGGATTCACAGGGTGTCTTCGGGGGTTGTCGAACGGACCAATGAAAACACTCCTCTTCCTCTGACAGGGAACAAATCAGGCAACCGTCGGACAGCCAACATACGCAGCATCGGCCACTCCGACCTGTTCAGCCTGTCCAAGGAGGACCTGACGAATGTGCTGTCCGAGTTCCCGGCCGCTAAGAGACACCTGGAGGAGAAGGGCCGTCAGATCCTCACTAAGATGGGCATGCTGGTGGAGGCCGTGTCGGGCGAGGAGGAACAGGAGCGGATGCAGGCCAAGGTGGAGAGGCTGGAGGGTTGCCTGAACGCCCTGCAAACCAAGCTGGCTCGTCTGATGGCCGAGCTGGAGTCCAGCAATCACAAGCTCCTGGCCAGAGTGGGGCAACTGGAATTTGAGATGGAAGGCTGGACAGACTCCATGTCTGAGGAGGAGGGTGGGGGAGAGAGATGGGGGGGGACGGGGGAGAGAGGAGAAGGGGTGGGTGAGGAGGTTGAGGGGGAGCGGGGAGAAGGGGAGGGGAAGGAGCGTGTGTGTGGAAGTAAGGGAGAAGACGAAGGATTTGGAGAGGCAAAAAGAGAAGGAGGAGAGGAAGGGGACACAAGCGAGACCCAGAGTGGAGGAGAGGAAAAGGGGGGGAGTTGTGGAGGGGAGTAAGGGAGAGGGGGTGATCTGGGGGACAGGGAAAAGGAGACAAAACAGATATAGGTGTGGAATTTCAGACCGATGATGGGAGGAAGTTGAACAGAGAGAGAAAAGAGAATCAGGTGAGAGAGGGGATCGAGGAAAAAAGGAGGCAAGCAGGAGTAAAGGAGGCAGAGCTCCATTTGGAGAAGGGAGGGAGGCAGACATGTGTTTAGACAAAACAAAGGAGTGGTAAATGCAGAGGACTGCAAAATATTCTGTAAGTGCAACTGTATACCTTAATCCCAACCAAACGGTCACACTTATGAAACCAAAATAAGCTTTTTGGTTCTCCTACTGCACTATCCTTAAGCAGACTGAAAAGTGCAATCCAATAACTGTACCATGATGGACCATATTCAATAAATGCCTGATTTCTTATTTCTTGTGTTTAAACTGCTCTCGAACAGTAAGCAGTTACTGAAAGCTTCTTTGGGTGTGTCTTCTCTGCTTGGGGTAGGACCTGGTTGGTGTCTGGGTAACCAGCCTCTGATATTTATGTTTGTCCTCATTTTATGTATATAAGATGCTTACACGTTTTTTCTTAAATCACAATATATTAGGGTGCAAACATTATGAAGCGATATAGTATGAACTGCTTTGTTTGTAAATAGTGACATATTTGTTGAATTCATTGACTTATTGGTTATCAAGAAAGCGGAAATAGTATGTCATTCAAGTTAAATAGCTCCCATACCTGTCTGTAGCCTCTTGCATCTTTCAGTTTTCCTTGGGAAAATCCCTTTGGGCCATGCAGGGGTGGTTGGTGGGTATCATTATTTTATTGTGCTGTCACGTGTTTGTTGTTGATATTTTTTGTTGTCTTTGTGAATTTAACAGCATTTTTTTTAATTAAAATTTCCAACTTAACGTGCTAGGCAATGTGCTTTCTGACCTGTCTCGAGGGCACCACACAATCTAAATTAACATTCATTAGAGATCAATGGAATTTCCAGAGACTTGGTTTCATTCGTCAAAGTACATTGGGTTGAATTTCACTATTAGAAATGATTATCTTATGCCACTTTCAGGGCCACTTGGAACTCGGAAAACTCTGACATACAACTACAGTGCTTTCAATACGTTAGGGACTTTTTTAATCGTCACCCAAATATGAATTTCAAGTCTGAATTTCCGGAATAGTCAAATGCGGAATAGTCAAATGCGTCCCTCACTATCTGCAAATTTGTTTTAAAATCAAGGGAGACCAGTCTATTTCACCTTGTTGGCTTGAGATTCAAACCAGTGACCTATTGGTTCCTGGTCCAGTGATCTAACCACTAGTCGAACCCCTAGTGAAGTTAGCGGGATATTGAGTACAGTATTACAAGATCGCGCAAAGACTAATCCGCGCGTGCATTTTAGCCTCACAGCAAAAACGTCGTCGCGGTAAAGGCTCTTGTTATAAATCTGAAAATAATCATCATCATCATCATCTTCTTCCGCTTCATCCGGGGCCGGGTCGCGGGGGCAGCAGTCTAAGCAGGGATGCCCAGACTTCCCTCTCCCCAGACACTTCCTCCAGCTCTTCCGGGGGGACACCGAGGCGTTCCCAGGCCAGCCGGGAGACATAGTCCCTCCAGCGTGTCCTAGGTCTTCCCCGGGGTCTCCTCCCGGTGGGACGGGACCGGAACACCTTCCCTGGAAGGCGTTCCGGAGGCATCCGAAACAGATGCCCAAGCCATCTCAGCTGACCCCTCTCGATGTGGAGGAGCAGCGGCTCTACTCCGAGCTCCTCCCGGGTGACCGAGCTTCTCACCCTATCTCTAAGGGAACGCCCAGCCACCCTGCGGAGAAAGCTCATTTCGGCCGCCTGTATCCGGGATCTTGTCCTTTCGGTCATGACCCAAAGCTCATGACCATAGGTGAGAGTAGGAACGTAGATTGACCGGTAAATCGAGAGCTTCGCCTTGCGGCTCAGCTCTTTCTTCACCACGACAGACCGATACATCGACCGCATTACTGCAGAAGCTGCACCGATCCGTCTGTCAATCTCCCGTTCCATCCTTCCCTCACTCGTGAACAAGACCCCTAGATACTTAAACTCCTCCACTTGAGGCAGGCACTCTCCACCAACCTGAAGTGAGCAAGCCACCCTTTTCCGACTGAGGACCATGGCCTCAGATTTGGAGGTACTGATTCTCATCCCCACCGCTTCACACTCGGCTGCAAACCGTCCCAGCGCATGCTGAAGGTCCTGGTTTGAAGAGGCCAACACGACAACATCATCCGCAAAGAGCAGAGACGAAATCGTGTGGTCCCCAAACCTGACACCCTCCGGCCCCTGGCTGCGTCTAGAAATTCTGTCCATAAAAATTATGAACAGAACCGGTGACAAAGGGCAGCCCTGCCGGAGTCCAACATGCACTGGGAACAAGTCTGACTTACTGCCGGCAATGCGGACCAAGCTCCTGCTTCGGTCGTACAGGGACCTGACAGCCCTTAGCAAAGGACCCAGGACCCCATATTCCCGAAGCACTCTCCACAGGATGCCGCGAGGGACACAGTCGAATGCCTTCTCCAAATCCACAAAACACATGTGGATTGGTTGGGCAAACTCCCATGAACCCTCCAACACCCCGTAGAGGGTATAGAGCTGGTCCAGTGTTCCACGGCCCGGACGAAAACCACACTGTTCCTCCTGAATCCGAGGTTCTACTATCGGCCGTATTCTCCTCTCCAGAGCCCTGGCATAGACTTTCCCGGGGAGGCTGAGAAGTGTGATCCCCCTGTAGTTGGAACACACCCTCCGGTCCCCCTTCTTAAAAAGAGGGACCACCACCCCGGTCTGCCATCCCAAAGGCACTGTCCCCGACCGCCACGCGATGTTGCACAGGCGTGTCAACCAAGACAGCCCCACAACATCCAGAGACTTGAGGTACTCAGGGCGGATCTCATCCACCCCCGGTGCCTTGCCACCGAGGAGTTTCTTGACCACCTCAGTGACTTCAGCCCGGGTGATGGACGAGTCCACCTCTGAGCCCTCATCCTCTGCTTCCTCAATGGAAGATGTGACGGCGGGATTGAGGAGATCCTCGAAGTACTCCTTCCACCGCCCGACGACATCCCCAGTTGAGGTCAACAGCTGGCCACCTCTACTGTAAACAGCGTTGGTAGGGCACTGTTTCCCTCTCCTGAGGCGCCGGACGGTTTGCCAGAATCTCTTCGAGGCCAGCCGATAGTCCTTCTCCATGGCCTCACCGAACTCCTCCCAGGCCCGAGTTTTTGCCTCCACAACCACCCGGGCTGCAGTCCGCTTGGCCTGTCGGTACCCGTCAGCTGCCTCAGGAGTCCCACAAGCCAACCAGGCCTGATAGGACTCCTTCTTCAGCTTGACGGCATCCCTTACTTCCGGTGTCCACCACCGGGTTCGGGGATTGCCGCCTCGACAGGCACCGGAGACCTTACGTCCACAGCTCCGAACGGCCGCTTCGACAATGGCGGTGGAGAACATGGTCCACTCGGACTCAATATCTCCAGCCTCCCTCGGGATCCAGTCGAAGCTCTGTCGGAGGTGGGAGTTAAAGATCTCTCTGACAGGAGACTCGGCCAGACGTTCCCAGCAGACCCTTACAGTACGCTTGGGCCTGCCGAGTCTGTCCAGCTTCCTCCCCCGCCATCGGATCCAGCTCACCACCAGGTGGTGATCAGTTGACAGCTCCGCCCCTCTCTTCACCCGAGTGTCCAAGACATACGGCCGCAGGTCAGATGAAACGACAACAAAGTCGATCATCGACCTGCGGCCTAGGGTGTCCTGGTGCCATGTGCACTGATGGACACCCTTATGCTTGAACATGGTGTTCGTTATGGACAAACTGTGACTAGCACAGAAGTCCAATAACTGAACACCACTCGGGTTCAGATCAGGGGGGCCGTTCCTCCCAATCACACCCCTCCAGGTGTCACTGTCGTTGCCCACGTGGGCGTTGAAGTCCCCCAGTAGAACGATAGAGTCCCCAGTTGGAGCACTTTCCAGCACCCCTCCCAGAGACTCCAAGAAGGTCGGGTACTCTGCACTGCCGTTCGGCCCATAGGCACAAACAACAGTGAGAGACCTATCCCCGACCCGAAGGCGCAGGGAAACGACCCTCTCGTTCACCGGGGTAAACTCCAACACATGGCGGCAGAGCTGGGGAGCTATAAGCAAACCCACACCAGCCCGCCGCCTCTCACCATGGGCAACTCCAGAGTGGTGAAGAGTCCATCCTCTCTCAAGGAGTGTGGTTCCAGAGCCCAAGCCGTGCGTAGAGGTGATTCCGACTACCTCCAGTCGGAACCTCTCAACCTCACGCACTATCTCAGGCTCCTTCCCCGCCAGCGAGGTGACGTTCCACGTCCCTAGAGCTAGTTTCCGTGTCCAGGGATCGGGTTGCCCAGGCCCCTGCCTTCGACTGCCGCCCGATCCTCTACGCACCGACCCCTTATGGTCCCTCCTGTGGGTGGTGAGCCCACGGGAAGGCGGCCCCACGTCGCTCCTTCGGGCTATGCCCGGCCGGGCCCCATGGGGAAAGGCCCGGCCACCAGGCGCTCGCGTGCGAGCCCCAACCCCGGGCCTGGCTCCAGGGTGGGGCCCCGGCTGCGCCATACCGGGCGACGTCACGGAACTCAAATAATTATTCATCATTAAGGGGTATTTTGAACCGCTCTTAGTCTGACCCGTCGCCTAGGACCTGTTTGCCTTGGGAGACCCTACCAGGGGCATATAGCCCCAGACAACATAGCTCCTAGGGTCACTCAGGTACTCAAACCCCTCCACCACGTTAAGGTGGCAGTTCATGGAGGAGTCTGAAAATAATGATTAAATAAATAAATGTTCAAGTTTAATTTATACAAATGTTTGGTTACGGAATTGCGAGTTTGTGAAACGTGTTAAAACTTAATTGTACAAGCTTGTCAAATATAGCTTGCATCATGCTCATATTAAATGTAACAAACTTTCGAAGATAAGCTTGCAAGCACGTACCTAAATGTACAAGCAAGCAAAACGTAATTACAGATTTGAGCATCAGACTTGCGACCACGGCTCTCAATATAGCCTACTGTACGACCACAAATTTAGTGACTCAAGTGCACGGAGTATTTACGGTATTACGTTATTGACATTCCATAGGCTACATATTAAGTATATACCATAATGATTATAAAGAGACAATTACGCATTTACAGTCGAAGCTAAATTCGATGTCTTCCGATTTATCGGTTCTGACCAGTTCATTTAGACCCAGTTGTCTTGAAAGCACAACCTGGACACCGTATGATGCGACATTCTGTGCGTAACTTTCCCTTTAAATTGCGCTCAGCCTAACGTACGTAGTGGAGTAAGGTGCTGACAGCACTCAGCCCCATGGAGACACCACGACGGACTACCTGACTGCATAAGCGCAAATGACAGCCCAGACTTCAACAAATGTGGGCTTTCCACTGACTGTCGGAATCCATGGAGCCTCAAGAGGAAAAGCCGATTATTTACACAATGGAGAACAAGCCAATTGTGACATGTGAGTGTTTTGCTAGTGTGGCCATGCAGTCGTTTTATTCAGCCCGACAGCTATTTGGAGAGAGGTCAGTGGGTCTGACACTTTCACCCCGGCAAGGCAGTTGCCGTTACATATCAACGAATGCACTGGTTGTCCACACGTCAGCACCAGTTCTATCTGGACAGCGACCGTGGCCGAAATATGTTTTTACAGTGTTTTAACCATGTTTATTGCCATATCATTTTATGATGACTAATTATTGTCACTAATGTCAGCTAAGTGTCACATGTGATGTCGTTTATGCTCCAACATTCGTTGTGCGTTGTTACAGTTTCATTTTCATGTGGGTCTCTGTGGGTGCGTGTGGTCGCGCACGTGGATCACACTAGCTGGCTAGTGGACAGTGGGGTTATGATAGTCTATTTGAAGGTTGAATAAATGTCAACTCATGTGACATTGCATTTGAAGAATGAATCACCTCTGTCCTGTACCTATCAGAGACAGACCAACAGTGTCTCTATGAGAAGCAGTTCCCTCTGGGGGACCAGTCCGGCCTTGGGTGTGGGTGTGATCTATAAAACAAATCACAAGACCAGTATCCATTCCATATGGACTTTACACATCCTGTTATGCAAGGGCTGCAGTTGCTCTTAGAGGCAGTGATACCAGTATTTAATAGTAGAACTATAAAGCTTTGGCCCCTTAAAAGCGCTGTTCACAAGGTCAAAGTGTCGGCTTTATGATGCTGCCCAGCCATTGATCGCTTACGTGTTTTAAACTGGATTAAATATGTACAAGGTGTATTTTATGTATGTCTGTACTGGTGATGTGTTTTTGCACACGTTCAGACAAGTTTAGAAGTCCAGTGACTGTTTTCACGTGACAGCGGTATAATACAGCAGCAATAAAGAAAGACATTTCACTGTTTGCTTGTGTATAACAGTGTCATAACCTGATCAGAGCTTCATGATGTCAAACCTTTTTTTTTGTTCCATGACCCATAAATATTATCGGGCTTGGCTTTGCTGTAGACAGTTTACACTACTACAACAGAATGCTGCTACTAAGATACTAAATATTTTCCACAGTAGAACATGTGAACAGGTGTTGCTCTTCGCCCTTCACCACACAGGGAGTGTTTAGCTTTTGGTGCTTCGGTGGGGGATGGGCTGGGCCCGACTCCTGCCATGTCTGTGCTTTTTTTAAGCAGCATGGATGTGCCTGGGGACACTAGAAGAGAGAGTGATAGCCAGTTGAGCTTAGTGAGTCTGGAGCTGCTTTAGGTCACTGGGCATTCGATTCCCTGCCTGAGGTTTAGCTGGCTATTTGCAATGGACATGTCATACAGTGTTGACAGGCACTTATTGGGTATCAGGGAATGTGCTGTTTGTCTCACTGTTACTCCTTCCTCTCCCTCTACCCTCTCTCTCTCCTACCCCCCGCCACCGTACCCCCCCCCCCCCCCCCCCCACTCATTTCTCCTTCTTTGACCGTTCCCTCGACTTCTCTCTTGGACCTTTGTTCACTCGCTGCCACTCTTCTGCCCCCCGGCAGGTGCTGGGGACCAGGCTTTGTTCAGCTCTCTTTACACCCCGCTGGCCCAGCAACTTCCCAGGGAACCAGTGGAGTGGAGGAGGTACGTGCCGTGGTTTTGTTACGGGATGCCTCTATTTCCGTACTCGTGCCCGCCCCCCACGGGGAAATAATTCAGAAACACGGTGATGCAAGCGTCCTGCTCTTACCAAGGGAGCTACACAGGACCTGTGTGGAAGCGGAACTAAAATATAAACACTCCAGGAACAGGGTCACCCATCATACTTGTTTTTATCTTTAGGTCATACGGTCGGGCACCGAAGACAATCCACCTAGAGGCCAACTTTATCCAGTTCAAAGAGGAGTTCCTACCCAAAGAGGGAAACAAAGCTCTCCTCACCTTCCCTTTCCTCCATATATACTGGACGGACTGTTGTGTGAGTGGCGCCATACCGGTCTACTGTGTATAGCACGGGCAGCCACAGAGAGACTGACAGACTGACATTCAGGCACAGACAGGCTGCAACAAACTGACAAACTGACAGGCACAGACAGACGGGCACAGACAGACGGGCACAGACACCGTTCCAAATGTCACACGGATGCAAGTTATGTATGTAACTATGTATGTAACTATGTATGTAACTAATCAGGTACTGCAACTAGATTGTAACTCGATTATTAGATTCTTAGAGGTTTGACTCTTAGATTCTTTGATTTCAGATTCTTAGATGTAACTAGATTCTTTGATCCAGACTGAATGAACAGTACATTCCTTGTATAAACAAGCAGCAGATGAACGCTTGACAGTTTGTGTTTAGTCTCAGGATGTGTATCGTGTATTCCCTGTGAGGGTAAACTGCCTGGCCTTTCAGTTTGTCCGGGAGGAGGAGCTCAGCAGAATAGTGCTTAGTGAGGAAACGGAAGTGCTGAGGCTGATGTACTTTGCCAAGGAGGATCTTCCTTAAAGAGGTACAGTCAGCAACTTGTGAGCAACATAGGAGGCATTGGATAACAGATAACTAATACAGAAGAGGATGTTGCAAAATAAATTTGCTAAGAAAAAGGAGGATGAAACCCGGTGATCGGGCATGTCAGACATTGCAGGAGCCCACCAGCATAAATTGCCAGTCAACAGGGTTTGAGAAAGAGAAAACAGAACCTTCTGCTCCTTGAACCATTGGCCAAGATGGTGAACCGTTTTTTATTGAATTGTTTTATTATTATACCGTTTTTTTTAACTTGGCAAGTTGATTAAGAACCAATTCTAATGTACAGGAATGACCTGGGTGGGATTTTACTGGCCTAGGAGTAGCAATGAGGGTTTACTGTCCTGCTCAGGGATAGAATGACATACTTTCCCCTTTGGGAATGGTCAGGTCTGTTCCCATACAAGTCCTAAGGCAGAGTGGGCCAAAATATGTTTGAATAGTGCGAACGGGTGAGAAAATGTTTGGCCTCATCGAGACTCGCTTAGATACATTAGTGATTACGCAAATGTTGGAAACTAGAGTGATTTACAATGTTTCCGGGTATGTGAGAGGAGAGGGGAATTCTCAGCAAATTGAAGGCTAACGATGATTAGCTGGCCTTAATGCTATGAGGCCAGGACACTTGGATGCCGTGGGACTTTTAATGACCAGAGAGACAGGAAATCTGTTTAATCTCCCATCTGAAGGACTTGTGAGCGACTAGGACCGACACTGCTTATAGCTCAAGAGACTAGCATGGGAGTGGGAAGCAGGATGCCTTGCTGCTGGTAAACCCATTATGTCTAAACCATGAACACAAAGAAAATGTGTAATTATTACAGTTTGAGAATGGACCACCCAGTAAGCTGTAACTTGTGATATTTACTGCTCTACACTATGAAGTAATAATGGACTGCGGATGTCTCCTCCAGGACACAGGGGTGTACAAGGCACACGTCAGAGATGACATCATGAGATGGCACGGCACCCTTCGTCTCCATGGGTCGGCTGACTGGGTCATCATTGTTGCGGAGACGAGCAACGCCAAGAAGAAGAGCAAGACCAACATCCTGCCTCGCTCAACATTAGTGGACAGGATCCGCAACGACTTCTGTAACAAACAGAATGACCGGTGAGACACTCGACACAATCGAACACAGGCCTGGAAATGAAAAACACATTGGCACACAAAGGCATTAGATCAAGTAAAAAATTTGATAAATATCAGCCTCTTTGTCTCTCTCTGTCTCTCTGTCTCTCTCTGTCTCTCTCTGTCTCTCTCTCTCTGTTTCTCTCTGCCTCTCTCTCTCTGTCTCTCTCTCTCTCCTAGGTGTGTGGTACTGTTGGATCCTCTGAAGGACTCTTCCAGGTCTCGGGAGTCATGGGGTGCCTTACTGCTGAAACTGAGGACTTTACTCCTCAAGTCGTTCACTCAGAACCTGGGACGCTTCGAGGACGACATGCGCAAACTCCGCGAGAAACGTAATCTACCCGGCTGGAGCTTCTGTGAATACTTCATGGTACAGGTAGGTCTGGCCCTGCTTCTTTCTGTGACTACTTCATGGTACAGGTAGGTCTGGGCCTGCTTCTTTCTATGACTACTTCATGGTACAGGTAGGTCTGGCCCTGCTTCTTTCTGTGACTACTTCATGGTACAGGTAGGTCTGGGCCTGCTTCTTTCTGTGACTACTTCATGGTACAGGCAGGTCTGGCCCTGCTTCTTTCTGTGAATACTTCATGGTACAGGTAGGTCTGGCCCTGCTTCTTTCTGTGACTACTTCATGGTACAGGTAGGTCTGGCCCTGCTTCTTTCTGTGACTACTTCATGGTACAGGTAGGTCTGGCCCTGCTTCTTCTGGGTGGAGCTGTCGGCTCAAATGGATGAACGATGTGTTGGAGCAAGTGAGGTGCGAAATAATCGGAGTGAGTGACCCGTGTAAAAAAGACGGATGACACATGCATGTCCTCATCCGTTACCAAAACGGACGAGGACATGTCAACTAGAAAGGGAACTAGATGGCTAAAGGGCGTGTACTCTGCATGTGTGTGTGTGTGTGTATATATGTGCGTAAAAGGACCCTTAAGGAGCAAATCAAGGTGCAGGGAACACAGGCAGTTAAAGCCTGGGTCTAGATGCTGACAGCCTGGGGGGCGATGCTGCTGTATGTGTCTGTATATCTGCTAGATGGTAGCATTGCAAACAGCCCAGGCTTGAGAGGCTGTTCGCAAATAATGGTCTACTGACTTTCTTTAACTAGGTTATCCTAGGTCCCATCTGCCAAGAAAAATAGGTCAAATTCACTGCAACACCGTGCACATAGTTACCCCAAATGGCTCAAAACTGTTTGCAGTGAAAGGTGGTTCTACCAAATAGGTGTGTCACCTTACAATAATTTGAGTTTCAGGGTGTTCAAGTGAAATATCAAACACAAAGAAATGTCAATGTACCATTTGTAATTCCATAATATGAGAGAATTCATCGGTGGTCTGAATATGTTTGGCACTGCATGTACACACTGAGTAAAACAATTAAACCTGCCCTAAAGCAGAGTAGTTCTGAAAAATTAATTGCCATGGAAATGTATCTGGTCTGAAAAGTGAGCCACTTTTGTATGACACGTTATCCAAGATGAATTCTGACCAAAGTTTGAATTCTCAAACACCCCTCAGATCTATGTGTGTTTTGTATGCAGGAGGAGCTGGCATTTGTGTTTGAGATGCTGCAGCAGTTTGAAGACGCCCTGGTCCAGTATGACGAGCTTGATGCTCTCTTTACCCAGTATGTCCTCAACTACGGAGCTGGAGGTACAAACCCTCCCTCTTCACTTACCTCTAATATCGATCTAGTATCGATGTTTCAACCAATCCTTTAAATGGGGAGGGGGTGGGTAGGGGTCTTTAAACAGGGAGTGAGTGGTGAGGGGTCTGTAAACAGGGAGTGGGTGGGTAGGATTCTTTAAAGGGGAGGGGTCATTAAATGGGGAGTTGGTGGGTAGGATTCTTTAAAGGGGAGGGGTCATTAAATGGGGAGGTGGTGGGTAGGGGGTCTTTAAACGAGGAGGGGGAGGGGTCTTTAAAGGGGAGGGCCATGGGTCTTTAAAGGGGAGGGGATGAGGAGGGGTCTTTAAAGGGGAGGGGGGATCAGTTGATGAGCCAGCTGCACATTTAACTCTCCATTTAAATCACAAACTAGCTACGTTTTTCCGCTCACACGGCCCCCGTGTGTCTCTGTGTAGATGGGGCCAACTGGCTGGGTCCCTTCTGCTCCCCGGTGAACAGCTGGACCGGGCTGCTCTTGCGGCGGCCCATAGACATGGAGAGCAGGGCCGCGATCCGGCGCGGCGAGGCCAGCCTCCTGGAGCTCCGCAGCTACCTGTTCTGTCGCCAGTGTACCCTGCTCATATTCCTCGGGAGGCCCTGGGAGGTCACCCAGCGCGCCCTGGAACTGATGCACAGCTGTGTTCAGGAGCTATGCCTCCTGGAGGTACACACATACACGCAGTCATACAGACACACGCACACACAGTCACACACAGATGTTTACTGGGTGGGGGTGGGATTTTATCACTGCTTGTTGCTCTCAACTGTTTTCTGTGGCTCATTACAGGTTCAGGGTGAACTTGTGGTTTTGTTCCTGTTGTGTAGGTGCCTGTTGTGGAGGGAGCACTAGACTGCTGGGTGTTCATGAGCTGCCTGGAGGTTCTGCACCGTATAGAAGGCTGCTGTGACCTGGCCCAGCTAGAGGCAAACAGGTCCCACACTGTAGGGCTGTGGGCCTATGCTACGGACAAGGTACTGAACTAAAGACCATGGGTCTATAATACTGACCAGGTACTGAACTAGAGACCCTGGGTCTATAATACTGACTAGGTACTGAACTAGAGACCCTGGGTCTATAATACTGACCAGGTACTGAACTAGAGACCCTGGGTCTGTAATACTGACCAGGTACGGAACTAGAGACCCTGGGTCTATAATACTGACCAGGTACTGAACTAGAGACCCTGGGTCTATAATACTGACCAGGTATTGAACTAGAGACCCTGGGTCTATAATACTGACCAGGTACTGAACTAGAGACCCTGGGTCTATAATACTGACCAGATACTGAACTAGAGACCCTGGGTCTATAATACTGACCAGGTACTGAAATAGAGTTGATGTAAAAAAGTGATTTACCAAATAGATATTATTGATTTTGAAGGTAACATTCCCTCCTTCCCTCCCTAACTGCCCCAGCTGAAGTCCCTGGGCTATTTGTGTGGTCTGGTGTCAGAAAATGGGCCACAGTCTGAAGAGCTGAACAGAACCGTGGACCTGCTGGCTGGACTGGGCGATGAGAAGCCTGAGACTGGTGAGTAAAGTGCGGAGCTGAGAGGGGAGTGATGTATGTATGTGGGTGGCTCTTACGATATAAAATCGTGGAGCACATTTTTAGTTCAACAATAATTGGCACTCGAAAAAAGGCTGTCTGCCCAATGACCTACATGAAGATGCTAAAGACACGAATGGGTTAAGATTAGCTTGAAACCAGATGCGAAGCAGATTGGGTGTTATAGTGTCCTAAGCCAAGTGATACAACAATGGGCAGATCACATCTTCAGTGTGATAAATCATAACTCCTTCCCTCTGTTCCCTGTCCCTCACTCTGTCCTCACTTTTAGTCCACAGCTTGCAGAGCCCATATAAAAAACTGAAGCAGGCCCTGTCTTCTGTGGAGGCGTTTGAGAGACACTATCTTGTAAGTTTAGCTATGAAACCTGGGTTTTTACGTGGTGACAGTCTGTCAGCTCGCTTCTATAGACGACGCGACGGAAATGTATTCCAGTGTCGCATCTCCTGTCTGCTCCCCTGCTTCTCCTCCCTTGGACCCCTCCATCCACCTGACTCCCCTCTGTCTTTCCGTTCTCCCGTCTGTCCTTCAGGAGCTGTGCCATGCTGCGGAAGAGATGTACAGGGCCATTGGCAGGATGAGGTCGGCCTGGCTGGTTGGGAAGAGCCTTGCAGAGTTCTACCTGTAAGCGAGCATGGTGGATAACATGACAATAATTATTGACTAATTATTATTACTTCTTAGCTGGTTTTTAACTACCCGGGTAGAGACAAAACGGTGTGTCTCAATTCATCCCTTCTATTTTTCAGTACGTGATGAGACCTCAGTGTGTGTGTCTGTCTGTGTGTGTGATCAGGAGAAAGGGCGACCCTGGACGGGCGGAGGTCTTCTTGCAGGATGCTCTGAGGTCTTACCTGTCAGAGGGGTGGAGTCTGCTTGTTACTCACACCAGGAAGCAGATGGCTGAGTGTCAGAAACGGATGGGCAGGACAGAGGAGTATCCTTCACTGGCTTCTCCACTGTATTTAAAGATGGGTTTCGGCTGGTTGTGAAAGTGGCGTTGCTTATCCCATGTCCAGTATGTGCCAATTAGTTCTGCCATCAAAACCACTTGTTTTTTAACTTGTAATGTTATGTCTGAGTGTAGTGCCATAGATGCCAATATTATATAATGTTTATTATGTGACTACTGTGAATGAATGGATATTTGATTAAACATTTTCTGTGAAGTAGTGAAGAGTGTAACTCACTTTAGCTCATTGTGCTTATTGACCTATGGCTGCTGGGGTCCTTGACAACCAACGCACTTAGCTACCTGCAGACAAGTGTCTTGTTGGCAAGTGATGCCAATCTCACCATAGAGGAAAGGAAGCACTTCTGTCAGGAAATTCTGATCTTTGCCAATCGATCAACTGACATCAAGGGTAAACATAATACATATTTACTGCTTGAGTGAGGATGGATATTACCGGAACTCAGTTCTGGCCCAAACTGTTCCACTGCCTGAGTTCAGGCACCTGTTATTGGTTTAAAGTTTATTTAGAGTTTCAACATCTAAATACAAGCAGCCCAAATAACTGCCAATGGTTCTTTATTAAGTTAAGCACTGGATCCTTCCACTGAAACATTATCAGTAGTGACGCTGGAGGTATAAAACAGTGACCCACATTCTTTATTTGTGTTTCGTACCTTTTTGTGGAAATCCACTGTAACTTAGAGAGGGAGCTTTCCTTTCTCTCCCCCCTCAGTCAGTTTACACATTTATGTCTTTGCCATAACTCCCATACTTTTAATTTAATCATTGCTCTTCAGCTCCCTCTGCCTGTTATCCCTCTACAGTCCAGAAGGTGGCGATCAGTATGAACGCATTTGCCCAGCTCATGCAGGTGCAGTTCCGCCCGTCAACAGCCGTAGTGCACTCTGGCGCCGCCCTGCAGGTGGAGTTGCATCTGCGCAGCCTGATGCCTGTGGCCGTGCACCTGGAGCAGCTGGCTGTCAGCGTCCACTTCAGCCTGAAGCAGGGAGGCACCGACGGGAAGGCCAGGGAGACTCAGAGTCGGCCAGGGACAGTGCTCTTCCCCCTGGGTAACTCGTCAGTGATTCCCCCCTCCTGGGCTGTGGCTGGTCCCTCGCTGGTAGAGGTCCAGGACCACAGCCCTTCGGACCCCCGGATACTCAGCTCGGCCGGCGTGGTGTGTAACAACACGCACCTCGTCATGCGCCACAATGACAGTGGCCCGTCGACAGACATGCCCAGCCGCGTCAGCCCAGTTCACGTCGCTGTGGACAACGGAGTGCAGATGCTGAAGACCCGGGATGTCACTCTGTTGCCGGGAAACAACAGCATTGCCTTCAGCGCTCCAGTGAGACATAATGCTATGTATTATACTACAATGCTACATATTGACTTTAATGCTTTATATTAAACTACAGTGCTAAATATCATGCTATGATGCTACATATTGACTTTAATGCTTTATATTAAACTACAGTGCTAAATATCATGCTATGATGCTCCGATTGTTCTCTCCTTGTGTTCAGACCTGTAACGGTGGTTAAAGTGTCAGTTAAGAGATAGTCCATAAACTGTTTCTCTCCCTCTCTTTCCCTCCTTCTCTCCCTCTCTCTCTCTCCTTCTCTCTCCTCGCCGTCCACCTGGTACAGAGTCAGGAGCCGGGAACCTACAAGTTGTGTCAGCTGTGTGCCACTGTGGGTCACATCCAGTTGGTCCTGCCTCACATCTCCCCTCTGGTCCAGTATGACGTCTACTCCCAGGATCCTCTGCTCAGCGTGGAGCCCCTAACAGGTCTGTCCCCGGGAAGATAGTGTGTATCCTTGTGTGCTTTATGCTGTTCTTGGTGGTGACCGTCATGTATTAAACATGATGAAATGCAATGTTTGAAAGGAAAGGGCGATGATGTTGTCCCCCTCTGCCTCTCCGTTCCAGACACGCTGCTTGCAGGCCTCCCACAGAGGGCAAAGGTCAGGCTGGAGACAGGCCACTACACTGTAAAGAAAGGAGACGCCCTGCAACTGTCTAACATCGACACCATGCCCATCCTCACCGCCCCGTCCTCCTGCTTTTCTGCTGCCATCCTCGACAGTACTGAAGGTTGGAGCAGAGACGTCTGATGTGTGTGATGCCCTGATTTGGTTTTGTGGAATATTAACGACGCATAGGTTTCAAGGGCTCCGTTTGTGAGATGTAGAGTCTACATGAAGTTGACATGGTAGCTTGTTTGCAGTGAGCGAAAAAAGGTCAGCGTCACAACACCTGGTTTTCTAGTTTTGAATCTTGGACCCCCTATTGCAGGTAGATCCAGAATTGGTTTCTGCCACTGTTTGAAATCATTTCAAACGTGCTTTATAACTTAGATCCAACTTCTAAATACTCCAGGATCCATATTATACAGGAAACTGTGGCAGTTGGCCTCCTGGTCCTAGCCATATTTATTAGCTTCTTCGAGTCGACTGCACTCATTCTTTCTCTCTCCCAAACCTCTCTTCTACTCTCCTCTACAGAACTTGTGGGGCAGTGTCTTCTGTCCATCCATTCTTCTGAGAAGGTGACCAGGATCTCTTTGCCTCCCACGCCTTCGCACCACGTCCTGGAGTTCCAGCTGGAGATGCTGTGTGTCATCCCGCTTGGCTGTGACCCGCCTGAGGACCTCGGCCTCAACGAAGGGGCCCGCCACCGACTTCGGCGCTCCAGCCATCCCAATGAACCCATGGCCATTATCACCCAGAGGGCAGTAGAAGTAGAATCTAGTTTTTACTTTAGGCTTTGCTCCGATACTGTAGGTACACATTCGACGGCTGCCAGTCCAACCACTACAACATCATAGACTTTGAAGGGCAGATGCCCATTCTGTAGATTATATTTCTATGGGTACACAGCTCATTTAATCTTATGACATTTGTATTTGTATAGAAGCATTACGACTACGTTGACAAGTCGAAGATAGATTTTCTTTATTCAATACTTTGTTTTGAAGGGAGGAAAGTAACTTGTCATTGTCTCTGTCCTATGATCACAGATGTCCGTGGACTGTCCCTGGTCCATCTACACCACTCCTATATTCCTGACCTTCCACATCCCCTTTAAGGCCAGACACCAACTTCTGTCTGCCGGTAAGAGGTAAGCCTTGGCCAAAGACGTCCCCTAGTACTTAAAATATCAGTTTCCACATCCAAATATAAAAACACATTTACCACAATTCTTAAATATACATACATTATGAGGTTTCACTCCCCTATATAACAATGCATCCTAGATTTTAGATTTAGTTTTAATAAAACATTTTAAAATATTAAAACATTTCTTAGATAATTCCAGCTAGAGGGAGCACAAGTGTGCCTTGGCATGGCCTTGTTAATCTAGTGAAGGCCTGCCCGCTTTCAGCCAGTCATGGAAATGTGTTTTATAAAGCCCTTACATCAGCGGTTGTTACAAAGTGCTTTTTACAGCCCACAGTCCAAGCAACAGAGTTGATGCCCCGTGGCGGACTCCCTAACAGGGTCATAGTCAGACTTAGTGATGGTCAGACCTCTGCTGTCTGTGCTGGGCAAAAATGATAAGAGCACATGACCTTTTGGGATGCATGGATATTCTCGCATGTTCCGATTGACCAGCGAGTCAGTAAATACAGATGGGCTGTGACCAGGGGTCTTTAAACAGAATCCAGATCTGCAGCACAACCAGGAAGACAGGGATTTCTATCAGGCGTCATACCAGGTCGCCCTGAGGGCGGGATTTAAGGGCTCAGGTCCTCCAAAAGGTTCTACCAGGACGCCAGAAAATAGTGGAGAATATTCCTTGGATACCAAGGACACCTCAGCATGTAACACAGACTGACCCCCTTGTCCCCCGTCACGTTAACGAATGGAACGTAAATAACTGGGACTGAGATAGAAAAGACTGACATTATGCTGAAGCATCATTAAAATATGGACTGAGATACCACATCTGGAGGTGGGAAATAACTCTGCCCACTTTGCCAAGCACCAGGTTGATATTGTCAGGCTGATATCTCAACCTTTGACCTGATCCGCAGGAAGTACATTCAGGTTTGTCTCCAGAATGTGTCAGGGGTGAACTTTCGGTTAACGGACCTGAGGCTTACAGAAACACAACAGGGACCCTCTCTGAAGCTGCAGTCCCTCAACGCCAAAACACAACAGGTAACCAAATAATATGCAGGACCATTAGAGGAGCCATGCGATGTGGCATGTTAACTATACGCAATGTGCCAGTTGTTGTTTTTCTATCACAGATTTAAAAGCCTACTCCAGTCAAGTTAATCTAGTGGTTATTCTTGTGGTTATTTCCGCACAATAAGGTCTAAATTACACAGAATTATGGTAATGTGCCTTTTGAGTGAGAGCTGCTGATAACACCTGGTATTTTAATCCGTTTTTGATGATTTTAATGATGCTGGTTTGATTTTAAAAGTCCAATGAATGTGCATTTCTATAAGGGAGTGGGCTCCAGAACAAGCTTTCCCTTGGATTAGTGAAGTATGGAGCCTTTGAATTTGACATACATAAGACCCAAGATTTTTTTTTTTATTAACTCAGTTGAACTAAATTCTAACCTGAAAAATATGACCTGTGTGTTGTGGTGATTGAAATTCATCAGAATGCTATTGAAATGTCTGTGAAAACATCAGGGAATATTTTGAAAGTATATAAAAGAAGATTCTACCAGCCAAATTTGACAGTGTAGGTAAATATGTTAAAATTGATTTCCTAAAGCCCACATGATCAGACTCAGGGGGTTCAAAGTATCTCTGGTTTTTAACAATACAGGAATCATTTAGTAGTTAAATAAAATGACTGCATGTAGATCATCTGAAAAATGTGCTGCCAATTTGTGATCTCCTGAAGAGGTGAAAGACACTTGCTAATGGTCAATGACACTAACTTGCAGACAGAGAGTCTAGAGGAATTAATGGTCAGGGGTAGGGGTCCAGCTGGTGAAATGGCATAGAGGACAAAATTAGTTTAGAGGGTCAGGTTATCCTACAGAGATGGTTCTATTTTTCAGGAATTGAATCCATCAGAAATGTTTTGGTAGATAACATGATCGACTGCAACCGGGTCATCCAGAGGTCATCCAATTAATTTTACTGATATGAACTGCTTCAGCATTGGTACTGATATGAACTCGTTCAGCATTGATACTGAAATTAACTGCTTCAGCATTGATACTGATATGAACTCGTTCAGCATTGATACTGATATGAACTGCTTCAGCATTGATACTGAAATGAACTTGTTCAACATTCATACTGAAAGGAACTGCTTCAGCATTGATACTGATATGAACTGCTTCAGCATTGATACTGATATTAACTTGTTCAGCATTGATACTGATATGAACTGCTTCAGCATTAATACTGATATGAACTGCTTCAACATTGATACTGAAATGAACTGCTTCAGCATTGATACTGAAATGAACTGCTTCAGCATTGATATTGATATGAACTCGTTCAGCATTGATACTGAAATGAATTGCTTCAGCATTGATATTAATATGAACTCCTTCAGCAGTGATACTGAAATGAACTGCTGCAGCATTGATACTGAAATAAACTGCTTCAGCATTGATATGTTCACTGGTTCAGTCCATGCTGGAACTCTTTAATGGCACAGAGAATTGACATATTTCTCAGTCTAAATTTCTTCTCCAAACCAGTGTTGGGCTCCTCTAATGTGAGAATGGTAGCCTCAACTAGCCTCAACTCCGTCGTTAACCCTTCGCTAAAGTTTGTGCCTCTCTGAAGTTTGCCTCTTTTACTGTCTCTGTGTGTGTTTGTGTGCAGGCAGAAAGAGGATATGTTGTCTCTTTCATTACTTCATGTAACATTATTCTCTGTCTTCCTCCCTGTAGTTGGTGTGCAGTCAGCAGAGTGTATACTGTGTGTGGGATGTGGGGTGGAAGGAAGACAAGCCAGCCTGTCTACAATGTGTGTTCTCTGCCAACTTTGCTCCTGCCTCTGAGAAGGACCCAGCCTTCCATCCTTTTAACTATGAGTTTCAACTGGAGAGAGTGATGGTGAGCAGTCTATTGTACATTGTAGTTACTGCCTACTGTCCCTGGTATCTGACATCTATTGTCCCTGTTATCTCATGTCTACTGTCCCTGTCCCTGGTATCTGATGTCTACTGTCCCTGGTATCTGATGTCTACTGTCCCTGGTATCTGATGTCTACTGTCCCTGGTATCTGATGTCTACTGTCCCTGTCCCTGGTATCTGATGTCTACTGTCCCTGGTATCTGATATCTACTGTCCCTGGTATCTGATGTCTACTGTCCCTGGTATCTGATATCTACTGTCCCTGGTATCTGATGTCTACTGTCCCTAGTATCTGATGTCTACTGTCCCTGGTATCTGACATCTATTGTCCCTGTTATCTCATGTCTACTGTCCCTGTCCCTGGTATCTGATGTCTACTGTCCCTGGTATCTGACACCTATTGTCCCTGGTATCTCACATCTACTGTCTCTGTCCCTTGTATGTGATGTCTACTGTCCCTAGTATCTGATGTCTACTCTCCCTAATATCTGATGTCTACTGTCCCTGGTATCTGATGTCTACTGTCCCTGGTATCTGATGTCTACTGTCCCTGGTATCTGATGTCTACTGTCCCTGTCCCTGGTATCTGATGTCTACTGTCCCTGGTATCTGATATCTACTGTCCCTGGTATCTGATGTCTACTGTCCCTGGTATCTGACATCTATTGTCCCTGGTATCTCACGTCTACTGTCCCTGTAATCTGATGGTTACAGTACCTGGTATCTGATGGCTACTGCCCCTGGTTTCCAATCGCTACTGTCCCTGGTATCTGTCAACTAGTTTAAATTCTCATCAGATCCTGATGTGTTGTGGTGCAGACGCTGTATACAATGAGAGCAGAGATCCTGCCTGCAGCTGGTGAGCAGCACTGTCGCTCTGGTGTCCTCTGTGGGCTAGAGATGTCTATAACACGACTAGTTGTCCCTGATGATGATGAGGGAAAGGCCGATGAAGAAGGGCAAACTGAGGAGTTTCCTACCACCAACACCAAGCTAATGTATAAAGGTAAGTGACCAAGTTTAGAGAGTGTTTAGTTCCTGTGTTTGCATTTTTATTTCCGAGGCCTAGTTAGGACCACAACTTGGAAGGATAGTCAAACAAATCAGACCTAATTTTGCCATTTTTCACAGGAACAAAATCTCTGACTTAGGTGTGTGATGTGTAACCGAAGCAGAACCACAGGAGAAAAAAAGACACAGAACGATGTACCAATTATCTAGAGCATTCATTATTATAGATCGCCACACAACATACTAAGACAATAACCCACAAAGAACAAGACAAACACAGTGATATAGTGTCGGGTAATGAGAGGCAGGTGTGATGTTGATTAGTGGAGTGGAGTCCAGTGAGTCCAGTGTGAGCAGAAAGGGAGGGTTTGAAGACTGCATCGTTGCAGAGAGAGGGTTAGTACACCAGCGATGTGGACCATAGAAGAGAGGGTCTAAAGGTTGTACACATGAGGAGACGTTACAAGGTAGGGCTGGGCGATATCAACAACAATCAGCATTGTGATAAGTGGACCCAATTACCTCAGTAATGACATATGCCTTAAGTTACATCTTAATGTTAATTACACTAATTTGGTTAGCAGAATGTCTAAACTGCATTGGAACATGGCACAATTGTACTCAGCCTTTTCTTAACCCTTGTGTTGTGTTAACATTATTTAACCCTTGTTGTTATGTTAACATTATTTAACACAAAGTTATTGCAATATGTACTGTTAGAGGGAATTGGGTCCACATATCATGATACAGATTTTTGTTGATTTCGCCCAGCCCTATTACAAGGTCCTAGAATTGGGGCTATGCCTTTGAGAGGTCTAGAGGGATGGTCGAGGTTGGGAGGTTGGGTTAGGTGTAGACATGCACGTTAGGTAACTGAGGTTAGGGTTATGTTAGGGTTATGTTAGGGTTATGTTAGGGTTAAATGTTTGGGACAATACTTCACTGAATGAAAAATGAAACGTTGACCAAGTGAGGAAAGAATGGTGTTGTGCATCTTTCGTCTCTTAGTGACGGACAGCAGCGGTAGCTGGGCCGTGTGCGGGCGGAGCTCTGGGCTGGTGTCCATGCCAGCCGATGCTAATGCCAACCATCGGGTACAGGTTGAGTTGATGCCCCTGTTCTCCGGGCACCTACCCTTCCCCAACGTCAATGTGTTCCAGTACTTGCCCAACAGTGCCTCCTCCGGCCAGCCTCTTACAAGTAACTCATCACTCCTTTTTCTCTGTCTCACCGAGGCTGAATATGCGCCAGGCCGGTTCTGACTTCAGCTCTGTGCATGTCTTCCGTTGACATGAACGTGTGTTGTCGCTTCCTGCGTTGTGGTGTTAAAGTCCCTTTACCATCCCCTCAACAGACAGCTGTGTAGAGAACAACGCCCTCCCCCTGCCGGTTCTGCTGGATGACCAAGTGGACGCGGCCAGCGTGCCCCGTCTGGGGAGTGTCCGTCGCACCGCCACTGGGGAGCAGCGGTCTGGGGGTCTCCACATGCCCCGCCTGGAGCCGTTCAGGCCGGGACAGGTCTTCAACCACAGCCAGGGACGGCAGGTCCTGGTGCTGCCTTCCGTGGACCAACACGTCCTGGAGATGAACGCAACGTGACCCTGGTGGTTGGTCAGCCCCCTTCTACTACCACCACCTCATCTGCATGGACTGGGTTGGCTTGTCCTAGGCCAAGATGGGGCTCCACTGGTCTGGAGCTTTAGTTGTTTTATACCCAGACTACGAACTCTGTTTTAAACCCAGACTACAAACAATTTTTTTAAACCCAGACTGTTTTAAAGACTTCGTACTCAGCTCTGCTAGCTGGGCTAGTACTGGGCCTGGAAGTGAAACATGAGCTACACCCACCACAATCAGTCTTTATCCAAGCATTTCCTGCTTCTTCGGACTGTTTGAATCACTCTATTGATCCATCACTGAGAAAGAGGGCACACGTTGCCAAACTGTGGAGATAATGAGGCAGTTCTTGCCCCGCCCCAAAACTCTTTAAAACTCTGATGTTCAATCCAAAGCCCTGAGTTGTGTGTTGATGTGTTTGACTGTGTATGCTTGTAGACTGAGGGAAACTGTTTTATACCTCAGCTATGCACACGTTCCTTTCACCATTTCTAACCAAACCTCTAAACCATCTCTGACATGGTGGGTTATATCGCCCTCCAGTGGATACCATTTACTCTGCTACATAAATCAATGAAAGGAGTCAGCAGATTTCTACCTCATAGGGGGGAAAATGCTACTGTATTTATCAGATAAAGGAAATATAATGTGTTTAGTTCCTTCGTTTGGTTGAGATGTTCCAGTAAACCCATTTTCCAGCAAGCTTTTTTTCTCAAATTTACATGAATAATTCTTACATTGTCTGGTTAGTATCAGATGTCAATACAGTGTAGCCCAGAAACACATTTTTTACAACCCTGTTTCCCAAAATCTTTAAGATGCAAATAAAAACAGAATGCAATGATGTGCAAATTATTCATCCCAAAATTTCTAAATAGTACAAAGACAACATATCAAGTGTTGAAACTCAGAAATGTTATTGTTTTTGGAAAAATACATGCCTATTTTGAATTTGATACCACCGAATTGCAGAAGGATCTGTTTGTAAATCTCAAAATGCATTTGTTTGGACATCCACTCAGATGGAGCCTTTAGAGGTTCTTGGTTGTGTGTAATGCGTGGGTTTTTATCTTTGTTCATGGGCATTATGATAACCATTGTTGCTTGTCCACACTATTTAGCTGGTAAACAGACTAGTTAAATGGTAAACAACAATTTAGATGGTAAACATCTTAGTTAGCTGATAAACACGCTAGTTAGCTGGTAGTTCCATACTGTAGTACATCCTAACTCGCGTGTTCTTTAGGAGATGTTTCTATTGTCTTTTATGTGGGCACCATATAAATAATCTGTACAGGAAGAACAAGTGTAACCGTAGAAACTGGAAGAAACCTTGAAGAACCACAAACCGTGTGAGGAACCATACTTCCTACACTATTTTGAATCATAGTCTGTTTTGTATCCTGCTGTTTGTATGCGTTTCAGTGACATTTTTAGGTGAGTTGCCAGGAGCCAAAACCTGTCCCTGCATCTTAACATTTAGGAGCTTATCTATGCAACACGTAAAATATATCAAATCTGGATTTGAGTAAGATATCTTTTAACCCTTTTCTGAAAAGGTGTTTGTACTATTTGGCACCATACATTAATTGCCATTGTCAGGCTGTTGTAATATGGTTGTCATGAAGTCAGATTTTGAAAATTGTTCCCAGAAGTTACTGAGCAATGTAATTTTATCAGATGTCAGCTAATAAACTTTATTTTAAAATTTTGTAGTTTTGTAATTCAACTCTGACCTTATTATGGGACATAATGTAATTATTTTCTATTTTCTAGAAACTTCATTTTGGATAGTGAATCACACAGTCTTGTAGTTTAATTGGTTGGACTGAATATGATGTTGATCATGACTCCTTCAGTCTTGCAGGTTCTACTACCCAGAGATTTGTCAAATGACTATGCACAGTCTTCGGGATAATATCGTTACCATTTCCTCTTTTTGAATGGCACTGGTGCAGACATCTAAGACATTCTGGTTCCTTAGTACTAGGGTAATCTCATGTGAAACAAGATGACGTCAAAGCAAACTGGTAAGTAACACCTATTTTCAAATCTATATTCTATGGTTGGCAGTGTGTTTTGGGTCATTGTCCTGTTGCATTATGAAGCGCCCAAATGAGTCTGTTAGCATTTTCTTCTACATTGATAGCCAAGTTGCTCCAGTACAATTCAGATTTCTTTCTGATGCTGCCATGATTTGTTACCTCATCCAAAAGATGACTGAGACCCCAATTTTTCTGTTATCATCTGCTGTCATGTTTCTTGACTGACCTGGTTGTTGTTGATTGCTGAAGACAGCAGTGGTTTCTTTTTCAGGACATTCCAAACTGTTGCTTTGACTGCCTAAAATGTATCCTGTGGATCTTTCTGAGTTTCTCATTACTGTTTAGCATCCAAATGGCTCCCTAGTCTTCAGGTTGGAATACAGTATGCCTATTGAAACCAAACGCAGACTCCAAAAACAAAAGAAAAAGGATAGAACTGAGACAACACATTGACAGTGTCTTCTATGTGTGAATAATCAATGCAACCTGATCAGTTATAAACAGCGGTGTGCCAAATGTCCCAATAATAAAATTGTGAATGGAACACTGACAGTTATGCTATTCTTCTGACGGTCCCGGCAGTTCCGCTTCGTGTTTTCTATGTGTCCTTGGTTTGTCATGTCCTTGTTTAGTCTTTGTGGTTCCTATGTGTCCTTGGTTTGGCATGTCCTTGTTTGGTCTTTCCTGTTCTTGTTTCAGTTAATCGGTTTATTCCTTTCACCTGTGTTTAGCCCCCACCTGTTTCTGTCCAATACCATTTATTTAGTTCAGGCATGTTCTCCCCGTCCTTGTGTTGTTACTGTGGTGTTCTGTGTATCGTCTGTTTTTGTATCTCAGTACATGACACTTCTTAGTTGGTAAAACATGTAAGCATTGGAACAGACAGAAATAACAAGTGACATTCTGCACTTTTGCCTCATATTCAAATTTTTATCATATTTTCATAAGCCTTGAGTATACAACAAAAGGAGCCATTTTGACTTTACTGACCCAATACTAAATATATTTATCTTTATAGGGATTACTAATGGATACTTGGCATTTAACTAGCAGAGATGCCACTATATCATTATTTATTTTAGAAATACACATACAATTCCCATACTCTGCCTGTCTATCTTTCATCACCTTGCTTTGTCTATGTTTTGAACTGTTTGGCAATGTTCAGTAAAAAATTTGCAATGTGGTTCAATCAAATACATCAGCCAGACCATGAAAAAAATATCTTTATAGAAGAAGTTAAGGGTGAATAAATATTTTTTTATGCATGTTAAACTGCCTCATTCTCATACATTTTAAGATAATATTGAATCCCATTACAAAGGAACTAGTTAAGGAACCAAGGACATAGATAAAGATGTTTTAAACATTGTTACTCTGAGGTGATGTTCTACTGCCCTCCTCTGGCTACTCCTCACAAAGACAGATCTCCGTCTCGCCGGACTGAAACACTATAATGACACACAAAGTTCAGTGGATGAGGAATACCAATGAATGATTTACATATTATACAGTGTCAGTCTATCTGGGGTTTACCAAAGAAAATAGAGGGAGCTGTGACGACAATAATACTGTACCACTATAGACATCGTTGGGCAGAAAACTCAACACTTATCGTATTTGTCACACACACACACAAGGTGTACTAAATGCAAGTTAATTTCTTCCTCTCTGTGACAATGTCAGAGAAAAGGCTACAGCCGTTACCAACAGCAAGAGTCAACTGGGCTGGCGTGTCACCAACGCAATGCGGGTGTGTCGCGGTGCTGACGGGTGTAGCTGGCCTTCCGGCCCTGTACAGGCGCGACACGTGTTGTTCTTGCGTAAAGTTGGACTACTTCAGCTGGTCTTTGGCCGTGTAGCAGGCGTGCGCGGACGAGGACACAGAGTGTTCCTCCGTGTGTGTGTAGGCGGGGTTAGGAATGGAGACCAGCCTGGTGAGACGCGGGTCGTGGAGCGTGTCCAGGTCGTAGAGCGCGTTTGTCCTCGAGCCCAGGCCTCTCTTCCTGAGCCGGTGCAGCCAAACGCTTAACGCGATGACCGCTATCACCAGGGCGGAACACAGTCCAACCAGGACATACAACACGGTGGCCTCTACAGCGATCGGCGTGGACACGGGGACACAGCGGATGTGCGACTTTCCCGCCTGGTTCGCCGCTCTCACGCACACGTGGTAACGCCGGCCCGGCTCCAGCCCGTACACGCTGGCCTGGCGTGACCAGGAGCTCACGCTGCTGTTGGACAACATGCTGTCGCTGTCCCCGAGAGCCCACACGCTGAACATGCTCACGGAGGAGTACGGGGCGCACCAGCGCACTCTGACTGCCTCGGGCCACACGTCCCACACCTCCAGCCCCACCACGGGGTCGGGGGTCACTGAAGGTGGAGTCAGGCCCGGGCAGCGGCAGCTCCGCCCTTTGGACTCCCTGACCTCTGGGCAGGTTCTCTGCAGGTGCAGGCAGGGGTCGAAGTCACATAGAGTCCCCGTTGTATGGATCCGTCCCTCCTCTTCTTCAGATTGGTCATCATAGTCGACCTCGACGCCCACGAACTGATGAGGGGGGAGGGTACGCCAGCGGGTGGGGCGCGGCAGTAGATGTGGATTTATTGCTGCTGGGGCTCCTGCTGTGGTTGTTGCCATGTCTGTGGTCCCTGCAGTGGTCGTCATGGTCCCTGCAGTGGTCGTCATGGTCCCTGCAGTGGTCGTCATGGTCTCTACAGTGGTCATCATGGCCCCTGCAGTGGTCGTCATGGTCCCTGCAGTGGTCGTCATGGTCTCTACAGTGGTCGTCATGGCCCCTGCAGTGGTCGTCATGGCCCCTGCAGTGGTCGTCATGGCCCCTGTAGTGGTCGTCATGGTCCCTGCAGTGGTCGTCATGGCCCCTGCAGTGGTCGTCATGGTCCCTGCAGTGGTCGTCATGGTCCCTGCAGTGGTCGTCATGGTCTCTACAGTGGTCGTCATGGCCCCTGCAGTGGTCGTCATGGTCCCTGCAGTGGTCGTCATGGTCCCTGCAGTGGTCGTCATGCCCCCTGCAGTGGTCGTCATGGTCCCTGCAGTGGTCGTCATGGTTCCTACAGTGGTCGTCATGGTACCTGGAGTGGTCATTCCAGTTTGTGTTTTCAGACCTCTCTGTGTGGCGCTCCAAACCTCTGCAGTTCTAAGGGCACAGACAACATGCAATGCACTGAACATAATGGTGAATCAACTGCCTAAGCCTTCCAGGTTATCACTCCAGTTATAGGCCGGTTTTAGCCTCTACTGACGATATCTAAGTTGAAGATGTGTGTCTTACCCAAACCAATGTGGTGTCATTTTTCACTACATTATTTCATACTGTAGATTTTAGAGATATTATTAACATTAAACTTTTCACCATGCACATTCATTCCTCTAATGTAACAGCCTGAGTTCAACATAATACTGAAAATGAAATCATAATTTAAATTACTTTTAATTATGAATTATAATTTAAATACAATTATTATTTATTCATCTGACTGTTTCCAATTTCTGCTTCTTATCTGTTTCCGTAATAAGACCAAGTGGGGTAAATAGGTGGTTTTAACGGTTTGCACTTATTACAGGATTTAAAAAATATTCCAGTTTAATATGAACTTTGACAATTATATAATTATTGATGCTGTATTTACGGATTAAATAAAGAAACTATTTGTGTTTCCTTTAGTTTTTTCTTTCAAATTTAAGAGGCTGACTTGAGTCATGAAAAACTGTCAATCTCTGTCTCTTTCTCAATTTGAAAACAGAAAAATTGTCTTCAATGACGTTGGTAGACTACATAACTCCCACTCGATACTGTTTTAGTCTCCAGAGTCTGGGTGTATATGTCAGTAACTCCCACTCGATACTCTTTTAGTCTCCAGAGTCTGGGTGTATATGAACCGGAACTGATCTAACAACCGGAACTGATGTAACAAAATGTACTATTGACGAAACATTCTAGTTTTGGGTGTAAATGAACAAAGTAAATGCAAAAAATATATAATTTGCTGAAACCATTTTCAAACTGTTTTGTAGCTCACCTGTCTGTTTGACTGCTGCTGTGCGCTATTGGGGTGTCCGGAGGGTGTGTGTTAGACGGGGTGTCTGGAGTGTGTGTGTTAGACGGGGTGTCTGGAGTGTGTGTGTTAGACGGGGTGTCTGGAGTGTGTGTGTTAGACGGGGTGTCTGGAGTGTGTGTGTTAGACGGGGTGTCTGGAGTGTGTGTGATAGGGCGATTGATTGTGTGTGTTACAGGGCGGTTGATTGTGTGTGTGTTGTTTTCATTGGCTGTAGCAGTATTTTCGGCCTCTGTGGGTTTAAAGTCTGGAGTCTGGTCACCTGCAGCTGTTGCCCAGATGACACACACAGTGATGACCAAGACGGATATCAGCCGCAGGGGTGACCTCTCACTGAGAACAACAACATACATATTCAGGGGTGACCTCTCACTGAGAACAACAACATACATATTCAGGGGTGACCTCTCACTGAGAACAACAACATACACATTCAGGGGTGACCTCTCACTGAGAACAACAACATACATATTCAGGGGTGACCTCTCACTGAGAACAACAACATACACATTGTGGAATCTGAGCATTAACAATTACAATATGAATGTACGTTTCATTGGAAGTGAATGTGCCTAGATAATGAGAACAACAGAAACATCTCTGTTTAGATTATCTCTCTGCAGGTTGTGGTCTAATGACCAAAGGAATGTTTACGATGGCCATTTGGCATGGGGGTTACTGTCTAGGAAACCTGATCTTTGCTAGGTAGACACACCCTTCAATGTATATATATCAGCTTGTAACCAACATTACAGTGAGAAGATAATGGAACGTTCACCGAATGACATCTGTGCTGTAATTTTCCAATAAACTTGAGCGAACTTCTCCCTCGATTTGATACAGGTTCTACATTATTTGACCACTATACGAAACCGCCGATTTCTAACAACATTCAGGGGTGACCTCTCACTGAGAACAACAACATACACATTCAGGGGTGACCTCTCACTGGGAACCACAACATACACATATTCAGAAAAAAAATAAAATGCTTGTTTTATTCCAGGTTACCCTAACCTTAACTTTCTATAATGGGTTATTGTTCCTCTGATTCTTATAAGTATAGAAATAAATGTACACACACAAAATCACACACACACTTACCAATGGCTCCTCATTGTCCTGCTGACACCTTGTTCCAAGATTTCCAGTTAAATGTAAAACTAGTAGGTCTAAAATGTAGATTTGTGGAGCGTCAATACTTCAATGTTCTGGTCATGACAGAACTGTGTTGAAACAAAGACGTCCGACCTGCCTGTGTTTTATACCCTTGAGAGAAAAACCAGGAATGAAAGGTGAAACCTTCCAGTCTGGGAGATATAATGTGTTTCAGACAAAGTTCTTCATTTCACTCACACTTATTGCTCTCTAGAGAAAGAGTGTGTGTGCTTGGGTATGCAAGGGCTCAGATATGATAGATGGACACACATGCTTGTTCCTTAGCAACGTGAGGTCATGGCATGGCCCTGTACCAGGCTCAGATCTCCACGGATGCATGGGTCCAGGACATCCTAGAATACCCCTACGCTGCTCACTGAAACTCATGCTGATTACAGGAATTACTCTCTAATCTACTCCTACACACACACGCACACGCACACGCACACGCGAGCACACAACACACACTTCTTGTTCAACTTGTAGTAATGTCAAGCCAAACAGAAGCAGCCTACCAAGCTTTCTAACCATTTTTGCAGTCTGCAATGTATTAAGACCAAAGTTACTGCTCACGCATAGGTTGTTTTAAATGTGTTCGCATTGAAATGTTAGGTGTTTATGCTTAAATCTAACAGAACATTGCAAGTTACGTCATCGTTTATATTTCAGGGCGATAATTCTATTCTACTTTTTCACAGCTTTTCAAACAGGGTCTGTGACAATGTTAACCAGATGTAGTTTACTTTTGATTTGCCACGTTCAAAGCTAGTCAATTTAGGGTTTGTCAAGTAGGGTTTATGTTAGTTGGCAAATGCCGGCTTTTCGCCGGTATCAGGTGTACAATATCTCCATTGTTGTTCCTGTGTGTATCGAGGTGGAGTCATGACAGTTTTCCTGTGATGACACTATGGGCGGGTACAGGGTAATATCTGCAGTGGAAAACCAACCGAGGCGAGCCGAGTTGAGCCGGTACCATCCAGTGGAAAAGCCTTATGAAATAGCCTTTTTCATAAGGGAGCTGTTAAATGCCTTTACGATGTCCTCAGAGTTTCCATGTATTTCTATTGATATTAGGATTTCTGGTTCTTATAGTAATGATACACTATAGTAATAGTATAGTAATATTAACACTGTGCCCAACTATATATATATATATATATTTATTTATTTATTTATTTTTCATATATGAATGACTAACCATGAAATCCAAGTTCCCAATTCCCTATACATAACCCTTACCCTGACCTTAATTTAATTAGCCTAACATTTATGTCCAAACTCAACTCAGCCCTGACACTTAATCCTGCCTAAACCTAAAGGTAACCACAACTCTAACACATAAGAACTGAGAGGTCTTATCTGGTTTGTGGGTGTCAGCTCCCTATGCAGAGCCCCAGGAGATGGGAACAGAGATGTGAACCCTGATATTAATCATTATTATTCATTAGAATCTTCTAGATTCCTCCCTGGAGATAACTTACAACACTGCTGAGAATAAGACATTTGGTCTACAACCAGTTTGGCCCTCGTCCTGAGGAACACAGCCTAATACTCTGGCAGTTGTGCAAGTGTAGTGACATTACGCCAACATATTATGGTTCCCTCAGCATCCCCAACATTTAAACAAAAGGCTACAGCCCAGCAATGACCCCTCGTCGGTGTGGAAAGACTTGCAGGTACTCACCAACTACAGGAGACCCTCCCCCCACACTGCTGTATCTCAACGACTGGCTGACTAGCTGCATGTTGTTTATTGTAGGTTTGAGCGGCCCCCAGTCACACCTCTCCCCCACTCCAGCACCATCTTCAAACAGTCACCTTCCCCCACTGCTACCCTGTCACCTCCACTCACCATTGGGACTCTGCCCCACATCACCATTCTCAACAACCCAGTGTCTGCAGTGGAATCCTTCAGGTTTCTGGAATCTCCCAGGATCTAAAGTGGGAGCCCAACACAGTCGCCATCATTAAAAAGGCCCAGCAGAAGATGTACTTCCTGCGCCAGCTTAAGAAGCTTAACCTGTGCATGGAGCTACTGATCCACTTTTACACGGCCATCATCCAGTCTGTTCTCTGCACGTCCATCACTGTTTGGTTTGGATCTGCCACGAAACTGAAAAGGAACAGACTACAACGGACAGTCAGAACTGCAGAAAAGATCATTGGTGCCAACCTGCCCTCCATCCAGGACTTATACAAAACCAGAGTCAGTAAAAGGGCAGGAAACATCACTGCAGATCCATCACACCCTGTTCCAGCCCCTCCCCTCTGGTAGGCGCTACAGAGCACTGTACGCCAAAACGAACAGACACAGGAACAGTTTCTACCCACAGGCCATCCCTCTGATGAACAGTCAACTTGACACACAGTGCCAGGCACAATCCCTCTATAACAACCCAGTAACTCTGACCCTAACATCCACCTGTCTACTACTTATTTTGTTTGTGATCCTGTAATTCAGTGCTGTTCATACTGCATATATACTGTATTTATCATATCCACCTACCTCATGTACATTACACCTGCACAAAGATTACTCATTTATTCATTCCAGCATCGTTTGCACTCTGCTCCAATACACTATATATATATATATATACATATATACATATATATATATACATATCACATCCACCATCATTATGTAAATAATAATACATGTACAAATATATTTATTTCCAGCTCCCTTTATACCCTGCTCATTGCACTATTGTCTCATCAGTCTTACTATGCTATTGTTTTGGTTTATTATGTGTATTTATGTGTACTGTATATTGTCTCATCAGTCTTACTATGTTATTGTTTTGGTTTATTATGTGTATTTATGTGTACTGTATATTGTCTCATCAGTCTTACTATGCTGTTGTTTTGGTTTATTATGTGTATTTATGTGTACTGTATATTGTCTCATCAGTCTTACTATGCTATTGTTTTGGTTTATTATGTGTATTTATGTGTACTGTATATTGTCTCATCAGTCTTACTATGCTATTGTTTTGGTTTATTATGTGTATTTATGTTAACTGTATATTGTTTCATCAGTCTTACTATGTTGTTGTTTTGGTTTATTATGTGTATTTATGTGTACTGTATATTGTCTCATCAGTCTTACTATGTTATTGTTTTGGTTTATTATGTGTATTTATGTGTACTGTATATTGCAGTCGGTGAATCTTGTTGAGTGTCCTTTGTTTAAGTTTTTTTATGAGTAACCACATCATGAGCCTGATAATCCAGAGTAAAATTCCTTGTATGTGTACACATACCTGGCAAATAAAGCTGATTCTGATTCACGACATTTAAACAAAAGGCTACAGACCAGCAAAGACAAACTGATGAGAGTTATCCTTACAAAAAATACCTTATCTTCTACCCTGGGGGGGGGTCAAGCATTTTAGCCAGCTTAGCTTAATCGCTATCTGTAGGGAAAACGATTATGTTAACTAAAGTGGGATCATTCTAGATATAATTTTGGAAACTTGCCTATGGTTGGAAACGTGTTCTCTGGGGTAAAGAGAATATCTCACTGGGGGTAAAGAGACTGTATCTCAATGTGGACCTGTATAAATGAAGGTCATTTAAAAACAAAAACAGAGCAGGCACCATGACCTGCATGTGAAAAAATGAGCTTCCTTTTAAAACTAGATCATCGTGTGGAGACATAGGACAGCTGTCAAGTTTCTAAACGAGGTCAAGGTTCTCAAAGATCCATTTAGTTAAGAGACAAAATATAACGTCTCCATGTAATACAATAACGTTTTATTATTATTTTTACTTTCATTCATGCTGACAAAAACTCAAGGAAACTAGATATTTGAGGATACTTGTATGCTGTTTATCGAAGATAGCTCTTGGTCTATGCAGTCTCGCACCCGAGTGTCGATAGAAACTCGCCGGGAAGCACGCGTATTCGCCAATTAATCAGCGCCAATGATCAATCAGATGGAGACGTGCCAAGACTTAAAAATTCACGGGCAAACGCGTAACTGACAGTTTGGTGAATAGAATAGTTCGTACCAAGCACACTTCCACGTTTAGCGCAAAAATGACGGTTTTAAAGGTTCTAATAATGTTATGCATTCGCGCGTTTGTTTTAGGAACTGGTGAAGATTTGAAAACACAAGAACGTTTGTTTTTAAATTCGCTGGGACTCTCCGAACGACCCACGCCGTCGGAGCACCGCCGGGTTCCCTCGGTGTTTTGGAGGATGTTGAAGCGGATGAGCACCCGAGAGATGGAGGCCCGTGAAAACGACCCTTGCATGGTGTTGGAGTATGGAGTTCGCGGGAACATAGTTCGATTTGTGCAGGATCAGGGTAAGATGTATTACTTTGTCTCTTAACCAGGTGTCTTGACGGAGACCGTAGGCTACTCTTAAGAGACACTGCATTTCTTTAATCTTTAGTTTAACTAAAGTCAAAGCGGCCGCCATTGCTTGTTGAAAGCTGAGTAACGTGAAGAGTTGTAACAACGCTGAAGTAACATCCATACCTGATGCTTTCACCTGTGTTTTCATACTACAGAAAATGTCCATCTATCATCACTTTTTAGAAAATAGGTGGATTATGGTTTTCATGGGGACATATAGGCTGCAACAGATTGTTATCCACGCTGGTGTAGCTATTTTTTAGCTTTTTCATTTCATGTTGTGAGTTTTATTCTACTCCAGGATCGACTTCACGTGTGTCCACACAAGGCATGTAGCTTGTTAATTAAAACACAGGCAAATGTATAATCCTTCAAATTCCCCTGGATCTTTTAATGACTAGAATCAAGAATACAATTGTGATTGTTGAAGACTTCTGACATTCTGAACATTTTAAGTCAAACACATGGTTCATTCATTTACATTGTGAACCTAATAATGTTTTTTCATCTGTATTGCAGGGCGACTGCTGTCAGGCTGGAGTGGCAGCTGTCATGGCTGTGTGGAGAAACATCTTTTCTTCAACATGTCTGTCCTGCAGCCCGTGGAGCAGCTCTCTCTTGCGCGTCTGGAAGTCCAGTTCCAGCTGGACGTGTTCCGCACCCCCATGTTCTTCCTGGGCCCCCAGGCCCTCAGCGTCTCCGTTTACAAGGTTCTGCGAGTGACCTTGAGGGGCGCGAATCACGAGGCCAACCGCCGACTGGTGCTGTCCAAGTCGGTGCAGCTGGAGCCACAGTCCGGCTCCCTCACTCTGGACCTCACAGCGCTGGCGGAGAGCTGGCGCAAACCGGGCCGTAACTACGGCTTGGTGCTGGAGGTGCAACCCCACCCCGCTGGCGCCCTCGCCAGGGACAGCTTTATGGCTCACCACCCGGGGAGCGCGCTGGCGTTCGGGACGGCCGAAGCCTCCCCGGAGTTCCAGGCCTCCCTGGTGGCCGTGTCCCTGAACCCGTTGCAGTGCCGCACTCGACGGAAGAGGAGCGCCGTCTACCTCCCGGTGACCCCCAGCAACGTGTGTAAACCCCGCCGCCTCTACATCGACTTCAGGGACGTGGGCTGGCAGGACTGGATCATCGCGCCGCAGGGCTACCTGGCCAACTACTGTCACGGAGAGTGTCCGTTCCCGCTGAGCGAGAGCCTGAACGGCACCAACCACGCCATCCTGCAGACACTGGTCCACTCCCTGGACCCCCGAGGCACGCCCCAGCCCTGCTGCGTACCCATCCGCCTGTCCCCGGTCTCAATGCTCTACTACGACAACAACGATAACGTGGTCCTGCGACACTACCAGGACATGGTGGTGGATGAGTGTGGATGCAGGTGAGGTTGGGTGTGAACGGGCCATTTACTTTAACTAGATGTTCTTACATTTTTATCGCTCATAATAAAACCAAATGTTCATTGAGACTCCTGTGTGAGTTTGTTTCATTTGTTTGTTCTGTGTGAATTTTTGTCTTTGAAATGTCCAGTTGATTTGTGCTGTGGTCACGGATGTTATACTGCCATCCTCTGGCCACTGAACACACAAAGCAATTTCTGAGCTGAGTTGGACCCAGCTGTAAAACTTTGACATGCAGCCAATAAACGGACACATTGCAGAGTTGCTATAAAATGTTTGGCCTTGCCGTGGAGGTGCTTTACAGCACATTGCGCTGGGGGTTGTGCGTTTGTTTGTTTAATCAGAAGTTTCAATGTGCTAAACAAATAAATTTTATCTTGGAATGTCTGATATAAAGTTGCGTTAATGGCCTTAACATTCTAAATCGTATCTAATTCCGCTTTTTTGTTAAGATACCCAAATTGTAATTTGTAGTTAAATGAACCCATGATGATTGGTAAACTTTATTTTATACTGGAATAGATGTTTCGGCAAACAATTACAATGCTGAGAACTTGGACCAAATAAAAATGTGTAAACAAACTGTTCACTGAATAATAATGCCTTAAAAGGATTACAGTGGTATTGATAAAACCATTGAGTCATATGTACTACCCAGATGTTAGTGTCATTTAGGATTTTACTTCAAATCTATCACTGGTTTATTTTGTTTAGTTCCTATATGTGGTTTTAAAGGTAACTGATATCATGCAAAGTCAGAGGCTGGAGATTTAATCTGGCTTCATAATAAAAGAATAGTTGGAATTTCATTGAGGCAGTTTGGATTGGACATTATTGTAGCGGTGCTGGGTATTGAAGACATTTTCGGCACAAATGTTATTTTTTTCCAGTATAAGTTCATTTGACCAACCACATCAGATCTTTTTACATCAATTAAAGGACAAATTATTGACAAGAAAAATATATGGAATAGGTTTAAACCAAACCAAATTAAACCAATAGAGGGCAATGTTAAAAAATGTTAGACTATATTTTTAGATGACTTTAAGAATAGATGTATACTATTTGCCATTTCAAAATATGGAATCGCCACACTGTAAGCCATAAAACTAATTATGACAGGTAACCAAGATCGTTACCTGAAATAAGCAATTACAAAAACCAAACAGCATACAACAACTATTTAAAGTCGTCTGAAAACCTGATCTTCAGAGTTAAAATATGCTTAACTGTCACTTTGAACCATGGATAAAAGAAAGCATAAATCAATGGATTAATGAAGGAGTTTACAAGTGGCAGTAAGCTGCAGATAAATGATGCTAAATTGTTACGTAAAATAAAACATAAATAAACAATTGGATTCCAAAAAAGTAGATAGTTGAAAACAACAATACCAAGTGTTTTTGCTGCTTTCCTCTCAGACATGTTAGTTTGTACAGTTTTAACACCAGATGAACTGGTAGTTTTTTTTGAAAATATCTGTCTGGCCTGTGATCTGGCCACCATAAATATGTTTAAATAAAGTGTTATAATAATACAGCATGGGAGAACCATTGAAATAATAAAGTCAATTGTACTGACCCAGAAATGTCCTTCAATTAAATAACATTCTTCAAAACATCTACTGGGTACCTGTACATTTACATATATTTTTACAAGAACAGCATCATATATAATGACACAACACCAGGAGATGGACATAACCCACTTAATTCTTGTTGTTGTTATTCTCAATTGGTACACTAATGGATCACATATAGCAACATAGCGGTCAATAGAAATCAAGAGCAAATTGCAGATAGATGACGATTCACCTACATAAGTGGTGTAAAGAAGTAATGCACAATAATATTCCCCAATAATCCAGCATGATTCCAGTATTGCTACAGTCATTGATGGTATCACAATGAGTCCCACCAGGAGATCTGACACAGCCAGAGAGAGGATGAGCAGGTTGGTTGGAGTCTGAAGCTGCTTGAAGTGAGAGATAGAGATGATCACCAGTAGGTTCGAAAATACTGTAACCACTGAAATCAATGAGAAGAAGATGTACAGGGTTACATAAATAGATGTTGATATTGAAGCCTTTCTGCAAGAAGAGTTTCTATCTTGAAAACAGTATTGATTATCTTCATGTTCCTCCATTTGTAATAAAGGGTAAAATGCTGAGGTTGTCCTGCTTGGTCCTGTATTTGACCCTGTCAGGTCAGTCTTCTGACAAACTCTGAGCTCTGGCTCTCTTTTTATTTCTGATTCACTGACACTCCCCTGTTTGTTTGCATGCGCAAATAATCTGTGAAAACATGATGTGTGACAGGATTAGATGTTGCTGTGCCCATTTAGCATGTCATTCAGCCTTACTGATAAATATACGAGAAGTGACATTTTTGCAATATCTGAAAGAGTTTGAATGCGAACAATATTTTATATTTGAAAGTCTGGTCAGTCAAAGGCTGTTTGTTTTATGTGTAAAATCGGATGTCTGTTTTGGGTCACGGCAGAGCTCTGTTTGGACTATACATGGAGATCAATATTTCTTCATCAATAGCAAATCATTACATTTTTTAAAAATGTGTTTATCTTATGAATAATAATGTATATTACTTAGCCTATTGTTCATGCAACTAGCTACACGAATACATGTCCTGCGTCAACATAAAAAAATTACAGTACAAACTGTTTGTTCCTGCAAAATCGACATGAGTTTATGTCCTGTGTCCACATGAACAAATGACACTACACACTGTTAGTTAATAATGCATTTGTAAATCATGAATAAAGTAAGGTTAATCATTATTAACCGTTTGTTAATGTCTTTGTTCATAATTTTTTCTTGTGAAAGATTGACTGGGCCAGTAGTGCAACAATTTAAGAATACAATTTCTCAAGGTATATCCAGATACGCCACTGCCTTATTTAGGCTTTAGCTAATTTCAGATGGACTGACGCAAAGTGGAAAACTGTCCTGTGGTCTGACAAATCAACATTTTTAATTATTCTGGGGAATCATGGAGGTTGCATCCTCTGGCCTAAAAAGGGAAGGCACCATCCAGCTTGTTATCAGTGCACAGTTCAAAAGCCAACATCCGTGATGGTATGGGGGTGCATTAATGCACATAGCATGGGTGATATACACATCTGTGAAGGCACCATTAATGCTGAACAATATTTACAGGTTTTGGAGTAAAATATGCTGGCATCCAGACAATGGCCCTCATTCATGAAAGGTGCGTACGATCAAATTTGATCTTAAAATGATTGTACAATAATTTCACCGACAGAGCTGGTATTCATCAGTATTATCGTTGTCGTATCTTTACAATCAAACTCACATCTGGTTGAAGACTGGGTAATCCAACGTAAAAAAATTAAATCATGCTTGATTTCGCAATAAGACCATCATTATCACGAAAAACAACAATCATAACAGCCTCAGTGACAACAACAACAAGAATAATAATAGGCAACATAAAATAAGATGACGAGGAATATAACACATACAAATGTAACACCATATTAAATATTGTATCACTTTCCATGCGTTTGTAAGGTTTGAAATGCCTTTGTGTAGGCTATGTTTGTCAAGAAGCAGGTGTAGTGGAGTGTGTAGAAAGAACTTGGAGCCAAACGCAGGGATGCGATAACGAAACTGTATTCTTAATTAAATCAAACACAAAGGCACGCTATCACACGGCGATCAAAACGCTCAAACGAACGTGCCTCTCTCCACAATAGAAAGACATAGAACAATACCACACAAAGACACCCAGAAACACAGGAACTAATATAGGCAACCTAATGAGGGAATGGACACCAGGTGTGTGCAATAACAAGACATGACAGTGCCGTGGGAGGAGGAGCGGCGTGGCTAGAAGACCGGCGACGACGCGCGCCGAATACCACGTCGGTGGGGGGTGGCGCGCGTCCTCCACGCGCGTCCTCGTTACAATGTTATGTGCTAGACAAATAAACTTGCTTTGCCTTGCTTTTTCCTAAGTCACTCAGGCCGTATCGATATACTTGGAAATCATAAATGGTTGTTATACTTTCGATGGCTGGCATCTTGATTAGCTAACAAGTCTTAAATTGACTAGTAAGAATACAAATAAACCAGTGGTTCTGAATGAGGGCCAATTTCTTTTACAGGGAAGGTCTTGCTTATTTCAGCAAGACAATGCCAAACCACATTCTGTATGTATTACAAAAGCATGGCTCCGTAGTAAAAGAGACTGCCTACAGTCCAGACCTGTCACACACTGAAAATATTATGGGTGAATAATGGCGCATTATGAAAATAAATACAACAAAGGAGACCCCATACTGTTGAGCTGCTGCAATCCTAAATCAAGAAAGAATGGGACAACATTTCACTTTCAAAACTACAGCAATTGGCCTCCTCAGTTCCTAAACTCTGACAGAGTGTTGTTAAAAGAAGAGGAGATACGAGACAGTAATAAACATGCCCCTGTGCCAACTTTTTTTAAACATGTTGCTGACATCAAATTGCATTTCTTTTCCGAAAACAATAACATTTCTCTGGTTCAACATTTGAAATGGGGTCTTTATAATATTTTCCATTAAATATAGGGATAAACAGATTTAAACATCATTGTATTCTGTTTTTGTTTGCATTTTACACAGCGTCCCAACTCATTTGGATACGGGTTGTATAATAAATAACACATTACTAAACTGATGAAGGCCTTGTGTCTAATATAATCCACTAAATTGTACTGTTAAACAAAACAGAATTCCTCATGAGATCTTTAAAATGTTGCTTTTAGAGTAGTTCAGTACTATTGATTATCTAACATGGAACTACCACAAACTTTGAAATTTTGAATAATACCCCCCCCCAAAAAAAATTCTTAACAATAATTAAAGTAAGTGCTTATGACTTCTACAAATCATTCTGTCTCAATACTTCATTTATCTATGATGAAAATTACATTTTGGACATTTAGCAAATGCTGTTATCCTGAGTAACTTCCTGTTATTGATTACATCTTAAGATTGGTAGGGGAGATAACCACACAACTCTTGTAGTACATACAGTACACCTTATATAAGGAAGCAGCCATCCGCAAAGTCAGTGCTAGAAGGAAAAGAACAAAACAGCACAGTATTTAGTAACTATAACTGACCTATGTTTATCAGACTTAAAAATAAAAACATGGACTATTTACGCCTAAACTGCAGAGTGAACATTTGTTTAGTTGTCACTTTGAACCATGAATAAAAGAAAGCATAAATTATTGGATTAATAAAGGAATTAACAAGAGGCAAAAAAGTCATGATAAGTGATGTTAAATTGTCACTTGATAACAAAATACACAGTAGAAAAGTTATTGGATTCCAACATAGGAAGTAGTTGAAAACAACGAAAGCCAATGTTTTTTCTGCTTTTCTTTCATGTTTACTTGCCTTTACAGCTTTAACACCGGACACAATGGCAGCCCCTTTAGAAAATACCCGTCTGGCCTGTGATCTGGCCACCACAAATATATTCAAATAAAGTGTTATAATAATAGAACACGGAACAACCATTGTTATTATGAAGTCAATGATATTGACCCAGAAATGTCCTTCAACAACATAACATTCTTCAAAACACCCACTAGGTACCTGTTCATTTACCAAGATTTTTATAATAACAGCATCATATGTGAGACAACAACACCATGTAATAAATATAAAACACTTCATCCTTGCTATTGTTATTTTCAAGGGGTATAATAATGGATCACACACAGCAACATAACGGTCAATAGATATCAAGACCAAATTGCCAACAGATGAAGAACAACTCAAAAAATTGGTGTAGAGAAGCAATGCACAGAAGCAATCCCCAAGAACCCAGCATGATTCCATTATTGCTACAGTCATTGATGGTATCACAATGAGTCCCACCAGGAGATCTGACACAGCCAGAGAGAGGATGAGCAGGTTGGTTGGTGTGTGGAGCTGCTTGAAGTGAGAGATGGAGATGATCACCAGTAGATTCAAAAATACTGTAACCACTGAAATCAATGAGAAGATGATGTACACTGTTATGTAAGCAGATGTTGATAGTGAAGATCTTTTGCAAGAAGAGTTTCGAAAAGAGTTTTGAAAACAGTATTGGTCATCTTCATGTTCCTCCATTAGTAATAAAAGGTAAAATGCTGAGGTCCTCCTCCTGCTTGGTCCTTTGTGTGACCCTGTCAGGTCAGCCTTCTGACAAACTCTGAACTTAGCTTCTCCTTTTATCCCCTCTCAGAGTCCATCTCCATGCACATGCACCCACACACACACAGACACACACAAATAATATTGAAAAACATGGTGTAATGTATGACATCATTGAATTGCTGTCCCCAGTAACCTTACCTATAGTTAGAAAAACAGATACATTACTCTGGGAGAAAAAGGGAGTAAAATTATATATATATATATATATATATATATATATATATATATATATATATATAATTATATATATATATATATATATATATATATATATATATATATATAATTATATATATATAAAATAATTAAAAGACCAGTGCACCTTTTTCATTCAAGTTGAAAAAGAAGGTTTTGAGTGAGGAACAAGGGTTAAAATTGAGAGACCACTGCAAATTTAACACTCCTGTTCCCCACCCAAAACTTTCCTTTTCAACTTTTTGGGAAATTGGGAAATTGTCTCAGTGGCTAGTAATATTTAGAGAGGTAACTAGACTTAAAATAAACTTTGTCTTCGGGTTGTTCTCCTAATCTTAAGTGCCTGGTGATTAGATGTTGGCCGTATTGTCTTCCTGGGGAGTTTACATCAATGATTCTCACAGCTGTGTCCATCCTCCAACACGCCGACAACACCGCGACACATGTTTCAAGCTATCATTTGACATGAGTCTTTATATCCGGAAGATGCCTTTGTTGCAGACTTTAATAGTGCCAGCCTAAGGAAAACACTACTGAAATATCATCACATTTCACATTAGTTTTGTAACAGGGACTAGGGTTACTCCGTCCTGTCTTAGTCCTAATTGTTTATGTTGAGTTTGTTGACATGACAGGAGGCTTGGGTCAGTTGGAATTTTGTGATGCAGTATCTTCAGATCCAAGGGTATTTCTGGTATTTTCTGGTCCATTCCTCAGGACTGCCTGACGACTCGTAGCTGTTCCAATCCGAAGTCTTCCAGGTTGTGTTGCAGCAACTACAGTGGGTATAACATTTCTACACACCCCAGTTAAAATGCCAGGTTCTTGTGAACCTGGCGTTTTTCAATTGAATTGTTCACATTATAGGTAACATTAAAAATGGAAAAGGTTCTGACATGATTTATCTTTGTCTTATTCTTTTACATCACAAGAACCTGGCATTTTAACAGGGGTGTGTAGACTTTTTATATCCACTGTAGTTTCTGCCTGATGATTCTATCACTACTGCCACTGTCCACAGCCCAACTGGGTTTCCCTGTCTATGTCCACCTGGCCATGCAGCTGATCTGGATTCTGCGCAGTGATTCTGGACACAACCCATCCGGATTTATTGACCCGCTTATCATCTGAACTTTGAAGTAAAAACATTGATGTGACCCAAAAAGGTCATGAACTATTCTAATATCCTGGCTCCTCTCTAGGTTTCTTCCTAGGTTCTGACCCTACTAAGGAGTCACTCCTATCCATTGTGATTCAATTTGTTGTTGTTGCTTGGACTTTGAGGGTTTCAGACTGGGTATCTGTATAAAAACATTGATGTTGCAGTAGACCAACGTTAGAATATTGAATATATTTACATCACCAATTTGTATTCATAACTTATAATCCTCTTGTAAGTCTTGATCTTCTTTCTGGTTAGCATCAGCATTCTACACTATGAACTATGCAAATTTAGTGGATCGCTCTACCAATTAAAGATGGCAAACACTCCAATAACAGTGTGTGACAGTGTTGGATGTTGCTTTGCTTTAAAGGTGTCCTTCCAAATTGTTGTCCTTTCTACACAACAGCCATCCGTGTCAGGCATTGCCAGCAGCCAGTAGCTAGAACATTACATTGACTCAATGTTGATGGCAGGGCAACCCAATGCATTCAAGATTTACCAGGAGTTAGATATGCCAGTTTATGTATTTACTGATGTGAGGAAAAATGCCTCCCCCCTGCAGACAGAACTTTACTGACAACCAGGCTTATGGACATGGAAATGGTGGTAGAATAATTCACCCCCACTAATGTATTCTGTTCAGCAGCGCAGGAAAATGAGGTAGGGCTGTACATATGGTAACAGGGATAAGAGCAGTTATAACAGTGCAAAGTAATGTGGTAGGGCTATACATGTGGTAACATGGATAAGAGCAGTTGTAACAGTGCAAAGTAATGACGAATGACATAAGTCAGGGTGAGAATAATCAAAATAGTTTATATGAATTCAAACATATTCCAGTTCACGAAAATGTGATATTAATCACTTAGCGACTGCTCTACAACTAACAACCTGGGGGGATTTTACAGGTGGGAGAAAATGTTATTGTCCGCGACAAGAATGACATTCCTTTCACCACGGTGGTTGGGGGATAATAACCAGGGATATGACAGTTGTCAGATCCCCAAACCACCAGTCAGCTTTGCCTTCTCCATAACCAACAGTGGTGGGCCTTGCTCCTCTATAAACAGACATGAAGGTCTGTGTATCTGGTCGGTTTAGCAAGTGCAGGGCCAGCCAGATGTCTTTAATCAATAAAGGTTGCATGTTCAGTTCATGTTTGTGTTTTTTGTGAGTGTGAAACGGGTCCTGTCACAGTTGTGCAACACATAAGGCACCTTTCAACTCTATTATGCATTTTGATTGATTAATTAATTTAACCTATGAATAAAAAAGCTCAAGAATGCATGCTCTCACACAGACACATATGAACGCACACATCTAATACATTGTTCCTCATCTGCATATTACATCAGTCAACACTTAGGAGTGTCACCATGACTGTGCGGTCTCTATTGGGTGAGTGAATAACTCTTTAATTATGTTAGTTTGAGTTGTTTAAGACCATTCTCACACCAGAGGGTTCTGTCATCATCTGTAAACAAGGCTCTGACAATACTGGCCGACTCCCTCAGGATTAAACACCAATTAAAGGTGTTGGAGACAGACACACATTGTACTCCAGAGTCTCATTAATGTCCTAATACAGCATAAACATAGAGAGTTAACCTGCAGTGAACTGAAATAGACCTCAAGTGTCATTTGTGTTTAGGCACAACATGAAATGGGCCTTAGTTACAACCCTCAGTCAAAGCGAGTCCACCCTGCAAAGGTCAGGGGTCATGACTTTGTTACAGGTCTGATCTTGAGATCCTGACTGCTTTAGCAACAAGACAGAATGACCTAGTTGGACTGACACTGATGTTGATGATGTCTCAGACTGGTATCCAGTGTAACTTACATTTACACAGACAGAATGACCTAGTTGGACTGACACTGATGTTGATGATGTCTCAGACTGGTATCCAGTGTAACTTACATTTACACTGACAGAATGACCTAGTTGGACTGACACTGATGTTGATGATGTCTCAGACTGGTATCCAGTGTAACTTACATTTACACTGACAGAATGACCTAGTTGGACTGACACTGATGTTGATGATGTCTCAGACTGGTATCCAGTGTAACTTACATTTACACTGACAGAATGACCTAGTTGGACTGACACTGATGTTGATGATGTCTCAGACTGGTATCCAGTGTAACTTACATTTACACTGACAGAATGACCTAGTTGGACTGACACTGATGTTGATGATGTCTCAGACTGGTATCCAGTGTAACTTACATTTACACTGACAGAATGACCTAGTTGGACTGACACTGATGTTGATGATGTCTCAGACTGGTATCCAGTGTAACTTACATTTACACTGACAGAATGACCTAGTTGGACTGACACTGATGTTGGTGATGTCTCAGACTGGTATCCAGTGTAACTTACATTTACACTGACAGAATGACCTAGTTGGACTGACACTGATGTTGATGATGTCTCAGACTGGTATCCAGTGTAACTTACATTTACACTGACAGAATGACCTAGTTGGACTGACACTGATGTTGATGATGTCTCAGACTGGTATCCAGTGTAACTTACATTTACACTGACAGAATGACCTAGTTGGACTGACACTGATGTTGATGATGTCTCAGACTGGTATCCAGTGTAACTTACATTTACACTGACAGAATGACCTAGTTGGACTGACACTGATGTTGATGATGTCTCAGACTGGTATCCAGTGTAACTTACATTTACACTGACAGAATGACCTAGTTGGACTGATACTGATGTTGATGATGTCTCAGACTGGTATCCAGTGTATTATGAGGGCATTTTAATGAGGTAGGCCTACTGTTATAGAGGTAATTTTCCACTCTGGATGTATTAACTGCATGATTGCATTGACAGCATACAGGTAGTGTTGAACATACAGTACATATTGGATACAGCTTCACCTAAAACCTTGTGCACCAATGAAAGGGAATGTCAACTTACCCAGTGACACTCAGGAAATACAACTGTGAAGAGTTGAACCTATAGTGTTGTAGGTCAGTTCTTAAAAGTACAGCACTTGCAACACGAGCTTAAGGGTTCAATTCACCTACATGTAAGATGCTGTCAAAAAGTAATGAAGACACTACAGTGAGTTAATAAGATAACAGCAATATTACTAAAATGGAGAATGATTGGGATGCTGTCTTACATGAAAATGTATGTACATTAAATCTATGTACCTCAGAGCTATGCATTATCATCAGAATGTGTGAAATCCAAAATTTTATCATGATCGTTAGTTTTTCTTAAAACACTGGGAATATGGAGAAAGTATGCCTTCCCCTCGCTGTGGTCCTGGAGGGCTGAACAACTTGGGCTGTTTGTGTCTATCTGGTGGTAGATTTCACATATCTGATGGCACAGGCATGATTCATGTACATCATACCAAGGACGACTCAAGGCTGCAATCACTGCAAAAGCTGCTTCAACAAATTAAAGTAGTTCATGAATACCCGTGAATAAACACTGTTTTTGCTTGGAAATTGCTTGTGATATTGTTGGTAAATTGATGAGGAAAAAAATGAACAGATTTGAATACTTTTGTAATACACTGTATTGGGTTTCAGACAATGTTTGAATCATAATCCATTGAATACTGTGCTATTATCTGTGCTGTTATAAAAAGAACAAAGGACAACATACTTAAACAGTGCCCAAATATCAGGCAAAACAAATATCTAGATTATCAAGCTTAATGTTTCAATAAAGAAAATAAATAAATGAATGACAATAATGAAGTATATAAACTAGTTGAAATCTTTCTGTTTCACTATCAACTAACTCAAACATTACTACTCCTTCTGTTTCAGCAAGGCTTAATAACATTCTAGATGGTTACAGCAACAACCAATTATTTCATACATTTCTTCATGTTTTCACAAATGATTTGTTTATTCTACAGTTTGTTCAGATATGTGATCTCTTGTGTAACTCTTTGGTTGAGTGTGTGTGTAATTGATTGTGTGCATAGAGACTCTGAGCAGGGGAGTGTCTGTCAGTCAGGGATAAAAAGAGAGGAAGAGCTCAGAGTTTGTCAGAAGACTGACCTGACAGGGTCACACACAGGACCAAGCAGGAGGACCTCAGCATGTTCACTTTTTATTACAAATGGAGGATTTCAACAATGCTCAATACTGTTTTCAAGACAGAAACACTTCTTGCAGAAAAACTTCAATATCAACATCTATTTACATAACACTGTATATCTTCTTCTCGTTGATTTCAGCTTTTACAGTATTTTTGAATCTACTAGTGATCATCTCCATCTCTCACTTTAAGCATCTCCACACTCCAACCAACCTGCTCATCCTCTCTCTGGCTGTGTCAGATCTCCTGGTGGGACTCATTGTGATACCAGCAATGACTGTAGCGATAATGGAACCATGCTGGGTCCTTGGGAGATATTTCTGTGCATTACTTCTCTACATAAATTTTTTATGCTGTACCTCATCTCTAGGTAATTTAATATTGATATCGATTGACCGTTATGTTGCTGTGTGTGCGCCTTTATTTTACCACTCAAGAATAACAATAGCAAGAATTAAGTTTTGTATTTTTATTACCTGGGGTTGTTGTATCATGTACGATGCTGTTCTTATAAAAAGTTATGTAAATGTAAAGGTACCCAGTGGGTGTTTTGAAGAATGTTATTTTATTGAAGGAGATTTTTTGGTTAGTATCATTGACTTTGTAATTTCAATTTTTGTCCCGTGCTCTATTATTGTAATACTTTATTTTAAGATTTTTGTGGTGGCCAGATCACAGGCCAGAAAGATATTTTTTAAAGGGGCTGCCACTCTTTCTGGTATTAAAATTGTACAGGCAAGTAAGTCTGAAAGAAAAGCAGCAAAGACTTTAGGTATTGTTGTCTTTAACTACCTACTTTGTTGGAACCCATTTTTGTACATATTTTGTATACTTTTTTCAAGTGGCAATTTAACATCAGTTATCATTACCTTTCTTCCACTTGTTAATTCCTTTATTAATCCAATAATTTATGCTTTATTTTATCCATGGTTCAAAGTCACAGCAAAACGTATTTTAACTCTGAAACTGTTGTAGTTCCTATGACTTTTATTCGTATGTCTGACAAACATCAATTTGACACAATTTTGTTGTTCTAATTTGTGGTTGTCATGGCTAATTTTAAGAAAATTACTCTGGCATACATTTTCTTAATATCCTGTTGTCGTAGATATATGTTGTGTTGATACAGGCGATTTAACTGGTTTGCAAAGACTCAAGAAAGTATTGCAGCCATAAGCTTGTTTTACAAAATGTATTGTACAGTAGTCATTGTGTGTTGTGTATACAAAAATAGCGTAGTATATGTGGCTGTTCCATGTTGTTTATTAATAGTATGTAAGTCGTTTTTGTGGACATTGTTAATCGTTTAATGTTTAACATCCCCCTTTGGTGAATCAAGGCCTTCAATTACTGTATAGGTTGTATTTTACAGACGACATGTTATCACATGAGATACAAGTCCCAACCAATGATGTAAAAACATTTATACATAACATTTGATGATGCAATTAAGAATATGTTATGATTGGTAAGGTTTAATAACAGTTCCAAAACAACCTATGTGAAAGGACATTTACAGAGATATGCTAATTCTGTATTTATAATTAATCCCACATTGCTGACCACATTAGCATTGTAAAACCTTAGGAAGCCTTTTATTTACATATATATGTAATCAAAGATATTAGTCTATGAATAATTTTAAGATCAATAATAAAGTTCTTCATATGCCAATTATCCGTTCAATCATTAGTACACATTTATTTCAGACCCAAAAGGCATCATTCATTTAATGTTTTAAAAAATTCAAATGGACCAAAACATGAACATTCCTGTTGTAGATCTTCCAGAAGTAAACTGATCATCTTTATGGTCTCAGAATGAACAAGAAAATGTCAGTAGCAGAGGTCTCTGTGTAATCCCCCTCACCTTGACTCTTTCCCTGTCAATGGTCAGATACAGTTGTGCTCATAAGTTTGCATACCCTGGCAGAAACACTGAAATGTTGGCATTGTTTTTGAAAATATGACTGATCATGCAAGAAAAAAATATTTTATTTAGGGATAGTGATCATATAAAGCCATTGACTATCACATAGTTGTTTGGCTCCTTTTAAAATCATAATGATAACAGAAATCACCCTGATCAAAAGTTTACATACACTTGAATGTTTGGCCTTTTTACGGACACAAGATGACACACACAGGTGAAAATGGCAATTAAAGGTGAATTTCCCACACCTGTGGCTTTTTAAATTGCAATTAGTGTCTGTGTATAAATAGTCAGTGAGTTTGTTAGCTCTCATATGAATGCACCAAGCAGGCTAGATACTGAGTCATGGGGACTTTTGTGCAGAAGAATGGACTTTCCAGTACGACAATGATAACTAAGCCCAAGACCATGTTGACCCTCCAGATGTTACAGCAGAAAAAGGTGATGGTTCTGGAGTGGTCATCACAGTCTCCTGACCTTAATATCATCGAAACACTCTGGGGAGATCTCAAAAGTGCAGTTCATGCAAGACGACCAAAGACTTTGCCTGACCTGGAGGCATTCTGCCAATTCGCTGTACTGTACCACCTGCAAGAATTCGGGGCCTCGTAGATAACTATTACAACAGGTGGTACTTTTGAACAGGGGTCAGATCATTTCTTTCAGTTGAAAATAAATCCCATAAGACATAAAACACATGTGTTTTGACTACTCATTCATGTTTTCTTTACAAATTGTACATATATTATCAATATTCCAAGGGTATGCAAACTTTTGAGCAAAATACTTTTGTGTAAATAATGAATATATGCTGAAAATGCAGTCTCTCAGCTTTAATTTTTGGTTGATCACATCCAAATTGGAGGAAAATCCAAATTACAAAATGTAAACCCCTTTTTTCAAGGGACCAAAGGAAATTGGACAATTCACTCAAAAGCTGTTTCATGGACAGGTGTGGACCATTCCTTTATTATTTCTTCATGGATTAAGCAGATAAAGGTCTGGAGTTGATTCCAGGTGTGGCATTCACAACTGGAAGCTGTTGTGAACCCACCACATGCGGTCAAAGGAGCTCTCAATGCAAGTGAAACAGGCCATCCTTAGGCAATTATTATTATTTTTAATCCATCAGAGAGATAGCAGGAACATTATGAGTGGCCAAATAGAATAAAAAAATATTAGGAGAAAAAAAGAACGCATTGGTGAACACGAAAAGGCATGGACGTCCACGGAAGACAAAAGTGGTGCATGATGGTAGGATGCTTTCCATGGTAAAGAAAAACCACTTCACAACATCCAGCCAAGTGAAGAACACTCTCCAGGAGGTAGGCATATCATTATCCAAGTCTAACATGAAGAGAAGACTTCACAAGAGCAAATACAGAGGGTTCAGCACAAGGTGTAAACCATTCATAAGCCTCAAAAATAGAAAGGCCGGATTAGACTTTGCCAAAAAACATCTAAAAAAGCCAGCCCAGTTCTGGAACAGATGAAACTAAGATCAACCTGTACCAGAATGATGGGAAGAGAAAAGTATGGAAAAGGCTTGGAACGGCTCATGATCTGAAGCATACCACATCCTCTGTAAAACAAGATGGAGGCAGTGTAATGGCATGGGCATGCATAGCTTCCAGTGGCACTGGGTCATTAGAGTTTATTAATGATATGACAGGAGACAGAAGCAGCTGGATGAATTCAGATGTGTATAGGGATATATTGTCCGCTTAGATTTCGTGAAGTTGATTGGACGGCGCTTCAGTTTACAGATGGACAGTGACCCAAAACATACTGAAAAGCAACCCAGGAGTTTTTGTAGGCAAATAAGTAGTTGAATGTTCTGCAATGGCCGAGTCAATCACCTGATCTCAATCCAATTGGACATGCATTTCACGTGCTGATGACAAAAAACAAAGTAGAAAGGTCCACAAACAAAGAACAAATAAAAACAGTTGCAGTAAAGACCTGACAAAAAATCACAAAGCAGGAAACCTAGCTTTTGGTGATGTCTATGATTTCCAGACTTCAAGCATTCAAACATGTTATTTATAATTGTGTTAATTTGTCCAATTATGCTTGAGCCCCTGATATTAGGGGACTGTGTATGAAAATGTTTGCAATTCCTAAACCTTTCATACAGTATTTTTGTCCCACCTATTAAAATAAAGCTGGCACCAAAACGTTAGCAGCAGATCCATAGCAAGTCCATAGGTTGCGAGGTGGAGCTGACATGGATTGGACATCCCACATATGCTCAATCATATTGGGATCTGGGAAATTTGGAGGCCAGGGTGCAACACCTTGGCATTGTTTTCCCACAGTGAATCCTTGAGCCATCACTTCCCCAAGTGAACGCCGTTCATGTAATGTAAAAGACTACAGGACTCACCGGACCAGGCGACATTCCACTGAACCAAGATCCAGTTCAGACACTCGTGTGCCCAATGTAGGCACTTTTTCAGTAGCCATAATTAAAATGTTCTGCCAAATGGATCTTCGGTCTGTTCGGACCCAACAAGATAGCCTTCCTTGCCCTTGTGCATTGATGATCAATGGGCGCCCAACCCCTTGTCGCTGGTGTGTGGTTTGTCCCTCCTCGGACCAGTGTCGTCAGGATACTCTCCACTGCTGAGCGAGAGTACCCCACCCTGCGCCGGCTCCTGACCCTCCGCCGGCTCTCCTGTCGGCTCCTGTCTCTCGGCCGGCTCTCCCGTCTCCTGGCCCTCCGCCGGTTCCGCCTCCCCGGCCTGTCCCGGCAGCTCCACCTCCCCGGCCTGTGCCGGCGGCTCCGGGTCCTGGACAGGACAGGAGGTGGCACATCTAGCCACCTCCAATCCTTTTGGTCTCCCCAATTGGAGGCAGGTGTTGGTCGTTGCCGCCAATTGGGGACCCTATTTAAGTCCTTTGATTTTGCCATGCTGGTGTAGTTCATTTTTGTTTCTCCTTTGTATGGAATACCCCACGTCATTGGTTGCTGCCGCTGTATGTTTTGTTTGAGTCTTTTTTGTTTCATTAAATCATGGATTATACCCTTTACCTCGACTCTGCGCCCGTGTCCTACTCCTACCACAACCATGACAGGTTGAGTGTGTGTGTAATTGATTGTGTGCATAGAGACTCTGAGCAGGGGAGTGACTGTCAGTCAGGGATAAAAAGAGAGGAAGAGCACAGAGTTTGTCAGAAGACTGACCTGACAGGGTCACACACAGGACCAAGGAGGAGGAGGACCTCAGCATGTTCACTTTTTATTACAAATGGAGGATTTCAACAATGCTCAATACTGTTTTCAAGACAGAAACACTTCTTGCAGAAAAACTTCAATATCAACATCTATTTACATAACACTGTATATCTTCTTCTCATTGATTTCAGCTGTTACAGTATTTTTGAATCTACTGGTGATCATCTCCATCTCTCACTTCAAGCATCTCCAGACTCCAACCAACCTGCTCATCCTCTCTCTGGCTGTGTCTGATCTCCTGGTGGGACTCATTGTGATACCAGCAATGACTGTAGCGATAATGGAAACATGCTGGGTCCTTGGGAGATATTTCTGTGCGTTACTTCTCTACATCCATTTTTTATGCTGTACCTCATCTCTAGGTAATTTAATATTGATATCGATTGACCGTTATGTTGCTGTGTGTCTGCCTTTATTTTACCACTCAAGAATAACAATAGCAAGAATTAAGTTTTGTATTTTTATTACCTGGGGTTGTTGTATCATGTACGATGCTGTTCTTATAAAAAGTTATGTAAATGTAAAGGTACCCAGTGGGTGTTTTGAAGAATGTTATTTTTTTGAAGGAGATTTTTTGGTTAGTATCATTGATTTTGTAATTTCCCTTTTTGTCCCGTGCTCTATTATTGTAATACTTTATTTTAAGATTTTTGTGGTGGCCAGATCACAGGCCAGAAAGATATTTTTTAAAGGGGCTGCCACTCTTTCTGGTATTAAAATTGTACAGGCAAGTAAGTCTGAAAGAAAAGCAGCAAAGACTTTAGGTATTGTTGTCTTTAACTACCTACTTTGTTGGAACCCATTTTTGTACATATTTTGTATACTTTTTTCAAGTGGCAATTTAACATTAGTTATTAGTGCCTTTCTTCCACTTGTTAATGCCTTTATTAATCCAATAGTTTATGCTTTATTTTATCCATGGTTCAAAGTCACAGCAAAACGTATTTTAACTCTGAAGCTGTTGTAGTTCCTATATCTATGTCTGACAAACATCAATTTGACATAATTTTGTTGTTCTAATTTGTGGTTGTAATGGCTAATTTTAAGAATAAGTACTCTGGCATACATTTTCTTAATATCCTGTTGTCGTAGATATATGTTGTGTTGATACAGGCGATTTAACTGGTTTGCAAAGACTCAAGAAAGTATAGCAGCCATAAGCTTGTTTTACAAAATGTATTGTACAGTAGTCATTGTGTGTTGTGTATACAAAAATAGCGTAGCATATGTGGCTGTTCCATGTTGTTTATTAATAGTATGTAAGTCGTTTTTGTGGACATTGTGAATCGTTTAATGTTTAACATCCCCCTTTGGTGAATCAAGGCCTTCAATTACTGTATAGGTTGTAATTTACAGACGGCATGTTATCACATGAGATTCAAGTCTCAACCAATGATGTAAAAACATTTATACATAACATTTGATGATGCAATTAAGAATATGTTATGATGGGTAAGGTTTAATAACAGTTCCAAAACAACCTATGTGAAAGGACATTTACAGAGATTTGCTAATTCTGTATTTATAATTAATCCCACAGTGCTGACCACATTAGCATTGTAAAACCTTAGGAAGCCTTTTATTTACACATATATGTAATCAAAGATATTAGTCTATGCATAATTTTAAGATCAATAATAAAGTTCTTCATATGCCAATTATCCGTTCAATCATTAGTACACATTTATTTCAGACCCAAAAGGCATCATTCATTTAATGTTTTAAAAAATTCAAATGGACCAAAACATGAACATTCCTGTTGTAGATCTTCCAGAAGTAAACTGATCATCTTTATGGTCTCAGAATGAACAAGAAAATGTCAGTAGCAGAGGTCTCTGTGTAATCTCCCTCACCTTGACTCTTCCCCTTTCAATGGTCAGTTACTGTTGTGCTCATAAGTTTGCATACCCTGGCAGAAATGGTGAAATGTTGGCATTGTTTTTGAAAATATGACTGATCATGCAAGAAAAAAATAAATATTTAGGGATAGGGATGATTATATGAAGCCATTAATTATCACATAGTTGTTTGGCTCCTTTTAAAATCATAATGATAACAGAAATCACCCTGATCAAAAGTTTCCATACACTTGAATGTTTGACCTTTTTACGGACACTAGATGACACACACAGGTGAAAATGGCAATTAAAGGTGAATTTCCCACACCTGTGGCTTTTTAAATAGCAATTTGTGTCTGTGCATAAATAGTCAGTGAGTTTGTTAGCTCTCATATGAATGCACCAAGCAGGCTAGATACTGAGTCATGGGGACTTTTGTGCAGAAGAATGGACTTTCCAGTACGACAATGACAACTAAGCCCAAGACCATGTTGACCCTCCAGATGTTACAGCAGAAAAAGGTGATGGTTCTGGAGTGGTCATCACAGTCTTCTGACCTTAATATCATCGAAACACTCTGGGGAGATCTCAAAAGTGCAGTTCATGCAAGACGACCAAAGACTTTGCCTGACCTGGAAGCATTTTGCCATTTCGAATGTGTAGCTGTACTGTACCACCTGCAAGAATTCGGGGCCTCGTAGATAACTATTACAACAGGTGGTACTTTTGAACAGGGGTCAGATAATTTTTTTCAGTTGAAAATAAATCCCATAAGACATAAAACACATGTGTTTTGCCTACTCATTCATGTTTTCTTTACAAATTGTACATATATTATCAATATTCCAAGGGTGTGCAAACTTTTGAGCAAAAAATGTTGTGTAAATAATGAATATATGCTGAAAGTGCAGTCTCTCAGCTTTAATTTTAGGTTATTCACATCCAAATTGGAGGAAAATCCAAATTACAAAATGTAAACCCCTTTTTCAAGGGACCAAAAGATATTGGACAATTCACTCAAAAGCTGTTTCATGGACAGGTGTGGACCATTCCTTTATTATTTCTTCATGGATTAAGCAGATAAAGGTCTGGAGTTGATTCCAGGTGTGGCATTTGACAACTGGAAGCTGTTGTGAACCCACCACATGCGGTCAAAGGAGCTCTCAATGCAAGTGAAACAGGCCATCCTTAGGCAATTATTATTATTTTTAATCCATCAGAGAGATAGCAGGAACATTATGAGTGGCCAAATAGAATAAAAAAAGATTAGGAGAAAAAAAGAACACATTGGTGAACACGAAAAGGCATGGACGTCCACGGAAGACAAAAGTGGTGCATGATGGTAGGATCCTTTCCATGGTAAAGAAAAACCACTTCACAACATCCAGCCAAGTGAAGAACACTCTCCAGGAGGTAGGCATATCATTATCCAAGTCTAACATGAAGAGAAGACTTCACAAGAGCAAATACAGAGGGTTCAGCACAAGGTGTAAACCATTCATAAGCCTCAAAAATAGAAAGGCCAGATTAGACTTTGCCAAAAAACATCTAAAAAAGCCAGCCCAGTTCTGGAACAGATGAAACTAAGATCAACCTGTACCAGAATGACGTGAAGAGAAAAGTATGGAAAAGGCTTGGAACGACTCATGATCTGAAGCATACCACATCCTCTGTAAAACAAGATGGAGGCAGTGTGATGGCATGGGCATGCATAGCTTCCAGTGGCACTGGGTCATTAGGGTTTATTAATGATATGACAGGAGACAGAAGCAGCTGGATGAATTTGGATGTGTATAGGGATGTATTGTCTGCTTAGATTCAGTGAAGTTGATTGGACGGCGCTTCAGTTTACAGATGGACAGTGACCCAAAACATACTGAAAAGCAACCCAGGAGTTTTTGTAGGCAAATAAGTAGTTGAATGTTCTGCAATGGCCGAGTCAATCACCTGATCTCAATCCAATTGGACATGCATTTCACGTGCTGATGACAAAAAACAAAGTAGAAAGGTCCACAAACAAAGAACAACTAAAAACAGTTGCAGTAAAGACCTGACAAAAAATCACAAAGCAGGAAACCTAGCTTTTGGTGATGTCTATGATTTCCAGACTTCAAGCATTCAAACATGTTATTTATAATTGTGTTAATTTGTCCAATTATGCTTGAGCCCCTGATATTAGGGGACTGTGTATGAAAATGTTTGCAATTCCTAAACCTTTCATACAGTATTTTTGTCCCACCTATTAAAATAAAGCTGGCACCAAAACGTTAGCAGCAGATCCATAGCAAGTCCATAGGTTGCGAGGTGGAGCTGACATGGATTGGACATCCCACATATGCTCAATCATATTGGGATCTGGGAAATTTGGAGGCCAGGGTGCAACACCTTGGCATTGTTTTCCCACAGTGAATCCTTGAGCCATCACTTCCCCAAGTGAATGCCGTTCATGTAATGTAAAAGACTACAGGACTCACCGGACCAGGCGACATTCCACTGAACCAAGATCCAGTTCAGACACTCGTGTGCCCAATGTAGGCACTTTTTCAGTAGCCATAATTAAAATGTTCTGCCAAATGGATCTTCGGTCTGTTCGGACCCAACAAGATAGCCTTCCTTGCCCTTGTGCATTGATGATCAATGGGCGCCCAACCCCTTGTCGCTGGTGTGTGGTTTGTCCCTCCTCGGACCAGTGTCGTCAGGATACTCTCCACTGCTGAGCGAGAGTACCCCACCCTGCGCCGGCTCCTGACCCTCCGCCGGCTCTCCTGTCGGCTCCTGTCTCTCGGCCGGCTCTCCCGTCTCCTGGCCCTCCGCCGGTTCCGCCTCCCCGGCCTGTCCCGGCAGCTCCACCTCCCCGGCCTGTGCCGGCGGCTCCGGGTCCTGGACAGGACAGGAGGTGGCACATCTAGCCACCTCCAATCCTTTTGGTCTCCCCAATTGGAGGCAGGTGTTGGTCGTTGCCGCCAATTGGGGACCCTATTTAAGTCCTTTGATTTTGCCATGCTGGTGTAGTTCATTTTTGTTTCTCCTTTGTATGGAATACCCCACGTCATTGGTTGCTGCCGCTGTATGTTTTGTTTGAGTCTTTTTTGTTTCATTAAATCATGGATTATACCCTTTACCTCGACTCTGCGCCCGTGTCCTACTCCTACCACAACCATGACAGGTTGAGTGTGTGTGTAATTGATTGTGTGCATAGAGACTCTGAGCAGGGGAGTGACTGTCAGTCAGGGATAAAAAGAGAGGAAGAGCACAGAGTTTGTCAGAAGACTGACCTGACAGGGTCACACACAGGACCAAGGAGGAGGAGGACCTCAGCATGTTCACTTTTTATTACAAATGGAGGATTTCAACAATGCTCAATACTGTTTTCAAGACAGAAACACTTCTTGCAGAAAAACTTCAATATCAACATCTATTTACATAACACTGTATATCTTCTTCTCATTGATTTCAGCTGTTACAGTATTTTTGAATCTACTGGTGATCATCTCCATCTCTCACTTCAAGCATCTCCAGACTCCAACCAACCTGCTCATCCTCTCTCTGGCTGTGTCTGATCTCCTGGTGGGACTCATTGTGATACCAGCAATGACTGTAGCGATAATGGAAACATGCTGGGTCCTTGGGAGATATTTCTGTGCGTTACTTCTCTACATCCATTTTTTATGCTGTACCTCATCTCTAGGTAATTTAATATTGATATCGATTGACCGTTATGTTGCTGTGTGTCTGCCTTTATTTTACCACTCAAGAATAACAATAGCAAGAATTAAGTTTTGTATTTTTATTACCTGGGGTTGTTGTATCATGTACGATGCTGTTCTTATAAAAAGTTATGTAAATGTAAAGGTACCCAGTGGGTGTTTTGAAGAATGTTATTTTTTTGAAGGAGATTTTTTGGTTAGTATCATTGATTTTGTAATTTCCCTTTTTGTCCCGTGCTCTATTATTGTAATACTTTATTTTAAGATTTTTGTGGTGGCCAGATCACAGGCCAGAAAGATATTTTTTAAAGGGGCTGCCACTCTTTCTGGTATTAAAATTGTACAGGCAAGTAAGTCTGAAAGAAAAGCAGCAAAGACTTTAGGTATTGTTGTCTTTAACTACCTACTTTGTTGGAACCCATTTTTGTACATATTTTGTATACTTTTTTCAAGTGGCAATTTAACATTAGTTATTAGTGCCTTTCTTCCACTTGTTAATGCCTTTATTAATCCAATAGTTTATGCTTTATTTTATCCATGGTTCAAAGTCACAGCAAAACGTATTTTAACTCTGAAGCTGTTGTAGTTCCTATATCTATGTCTGACAAACATCAATTTGACATAATTTTGTTGTTCTAATTTGTGGTTGTAATGGCTAATTTTAAGAATAAGTACTCTGGCATACATTTTCTTAATATCCTGTTGTCGTAGATATATGTTGTGTTGATACAGGCGATTTAACTGGTTTGCAAAGACTCAAGAAAGTATAGCAGCCATAAGCTTGTTTTACAAAATGTATTGTACAGTAGTCATTGTGTGTTGTGTATACAAAAATAGCGTAGCATATGTGGCTGTTCCATGTTGTTTATTAATAGTATGTAAGTCGTTTTTGTGGACATTGTGAATCGTTTAATGTTTAACATCCCCCTTTGGTGAATCAAGGCCTTCAATTACTGTATAGGTTGTAATTTACAGACGGCATGTTATCACATGAGATTCAAGTCTCAACCAATGATGTAAAAACATTTATACATAACATTTGATGATGCAATTAAGAATATGTTATGATGGGTAAGGTTTAATAACAGTTCCAAAACAACCTATGTGAAAGGACATTTACAGAGATTTGCTAATTCTGTATTTATAATTAATCCCACAGTGCTGACCACATTAGCATTGTAAAACCTTAGGAAGCCTTTTATTTACACATATATGTAATCAAAGATATTAGTCTATGCATAATTTTAAGATCAATAATAAAGTTCTTCATATGCCAATTATCCGTTCAATCATTAGTACACATTTATTTCAGACCCAAAAGGCATCATTCATTTAATGTTTTAAAAAATTCAAATGGACCAAAACATGAACATTCCTGTTGTAGATCTTCCAGAAGTAAACTGATCATCTTTATGGTCTCAGAATGAACAAGAAAATGTCAGTAGCAGAGGTCTCTGTGTAATCTCCCTCACCTTGACTCTTCCCCTTTCAATGGTCAGTTACTGTTGTGCTCATAAGTTTGCATACCCTGGCAGAAATGGTGAAATGTTGGCATTGTTTTTGAAAATATGACTGATCATGCAAGAAAAAAATAAATATTTAGGGATAGGGATGATTATATGAAGCCATTAATTATCACATAGTTGTTTGGCTCCTTTTAAAATCATAATGATAACAGAAATCACCCTGATCAAAAGTTTCCATACACTTGAATGTTTGACCTTTTTACGGACACTAGATGACACACACAGGTGAAAATGGCAATTAAAGGTGAATTTCCCACACCTGTGGCTTTTTAAATAGCAATTTGTGTCTGTGCATAAATAGTCAGTGAGTTTGTTAGCTCTCATATGAATGCACCAAGCAGGCTAGATACTGAGTCATGGGGACTTTTGTGCAGAAGAATGGACTTTCCAGTACGACAATGACAACTAAGCCCAAGACCATGTTGACCCTCCAGATGTTACAGCAGAAAAAGGTGATGGTTCTGGAGTGGTCATCACAGTCTTCTGACCTTAATATCATCGAAACACTCTGGGGAGATCTCAAAAGTGCAGTTCATGCAAGACGACCAAAGACTTTGCCTGACCTGGAAGCATTTTGCCATTTCGAATGTGTAGCTGTACTGTACCACCTGCAAGAATTCGGGGCCTCGTAGATAACTATTACAACAGGTGGTACTTTTGAACAGGGGTCAGATAATTTTTTTCAGTTGAAAATAAATCCCATAAGACATAAAACATGTGTTTTGCCTACTCATTCATGTTTTCTTTACAAATTGTACATATATTATCAATATTCCAAGGGTGTGCAAACTTTTGAGCAAAAAATGTTGTGTAAATAATGAATATATGCTGAAAGTGCAGTCTCTCAGCTTTAATTTTAGGTTATTCATATCCAAATTGGAGGAAAATCCAAATTACAAAATGTAAACCCCTTTTTCAAGGGACCAAAAGAAATTGGACAATTCACTCAAAAGCTGTTTCATGGACAGGTGTGGACCATTCCTTTATTATTTCTTCATGGATTAAGCAGATAAAGGTCTGGAGTTGATTCCAGGTGTGGCATTCACAACTGGAAGCTGTTGTGAACCCACCACATGCGGTCAAAGGAGCTCTCAATGCAAGTGAAACAGGCCATCCTTAGGCAATTATTATTATTTTTAATCCATCAGAGAGATAGCAGGAACATTATGAGTGGCCAAATAGAATAAAAAAATATTAGGAGAAAAAAAGAACGCATTGGTGAACACGAAAAGGCATGGACGTCCACGGAAGACAAAAGTGGTGCATGATGGTAGGATCCTTTCCATGGTAAAGAAAAACCACTTCACAACATCCAGCCAAGTGAAGAACACTCTCCAGGAGGTAGGCATATCACTATCCAAGTCTAACATGAAGAGAAGACTTCACAAGAGCAAATACAGAGGGTTCAGCACAAGGTGTAAACCATTCATAAGCCTCAAAAATAGAAAGGCCAGATTAGACTTTGCCAAAAAACATCTAAAAAAGCCAGCCCAGTTCTGGAACAGATGAAACTAAGATCAACCTGTACCAGAATGACGGGAAGAGAAAAGTATGGAAAAGGCTTGGAACGACTCATGATCTGAAGCATACCACATCCTCTGTAAAACAAGATGGAGGCAGTGTGATGGCATGGGCATGCATAGCTTCCAGTGGCACTGGGTCATTAGGGTTTATTAATGATATGACAGGAGACAGAAGCAGCTGGATGAATTTGGATGTGTATAGGGATGTATTGTCTGCTTAGATTCAGTGAAGTTGATTGGACGGCGCTTCAGTTTACAGATGGACAGTGACCCAAAACATACTGAAAAAGCAACCCAGGAGTTTTTGAAGGCAAATAAGTAGTTGAATGTTCTGCAATGGCCGAGTCAATCACCTGATCTCAATCCAATCGGACATACATTTCACGTGCTGATGACAAAAAACCTTGGCATTGTTTTCCCACAGTGAATCCTTGAGCCATCACTTCCCCAAGTGAACGCCTTCCATGTAATGTAAAAGACTGCAGGACTCACCGGACCAGGCGACATTCCACTGAACCAAGATCCAGTTTTCCGTAGCCATAATTAAAATGTTCTGCCACATGGATCTTCGGTCTGTTCGGACCCAACAAGATAGCCTTCCTTGCCCTTGTGCATTGATGATCAATGGGCGCCCAACCCCTTGTCGCTGGTGTGTGGTTTGTCCCTCCTCGGACCAGTGTCGTCAGGATACTCTCCACTGCTGAGCGAGAGTACCCCATCCCACGCTTGCGATGTTGTGCTTTTACTGTGTTTTTGGCAGTTGTATAGTCCCAAATAACCTTCAGAAATCTGGACTGTGCAAATCTGAACTGCGCACAGCTGTGCATACACAGAAGTGACCAAATGACCAAAACATCTCATTTATTATTATAGGTATTTCATAGGAATATTTCTGAACTCTCAAACTTTACGTATTGGAACAATATAATCAGCACGATAAACATAGATTTTTTATCCTAAAAGTGCATTAGGGAATCATAAATCAAATGCAGAGGTTTGTCACTTCAAACTCTATAGCAAATCAACAACATTATGAATAAACTACGATTACGACTTAAATTTTTTCCCTTGGTGATGCAGTTATTGTTCTCTGGCCTATTTTACTGTGGCGCCAGAATCCAAACGGAATCACTGCCTGCTACAATAGTAATTTCCAACATTAACAATGTCTTACACTGTATTTCTGATGAATTTTATGTTAATTTAATGGCCAATTATTTATTTTCTTTCAAAAACAATTCAAATTACAAAATGAGCTGTAGTGTACAGATATTTTTAATTACTATTGACATAGACTTGTTGACACAGACTGTTAGAGAATAATTCTAGAAGGGGAGTGTTTGATATATAGACATTAATAAAAAAAAAATTAAAGGAAAAGACTGAGAAGTTTGAGAATATAAAAGATAACTCTGCACATTTCAATTATTGTTGCCCATCACATAGAGTTACATAGTGGGAAAAGTATGTAATCGGTTATTGTTTCCTAGCACACAGAGTTCTGTAGGGGGGAAAATACCACATTTGAATGATTATTGTTGCCGAGAACAGAGTTCTGTAGGGAAAAAATGTGGGATTGATTCTTATTGGCTAGCATGTAGAACCCTGTAGAGGTAAAAATATGTGATTTATTATCATTGCCTGGCATGTAGGACATTCCCTTTAGGTGGAGCACTTTTGAATTTAATTGAAGACACTTCAGATCCTGTGTAAATACTTGATTTATTTCCCCTCCCTTTCTGTCAGGGGGTGCAACACATGCACATCAAAATCCATGGTAGCACCTGTAGCCAGGTTCACCCTGTCTCAGCCTGCATTTTCCCCTGTCATATTTAACATGCTATTAGTGTGCTCTGCAGTCCCTCCTAACTGAGGGTGGTTGTTTTTCACAAATGTATTTGCAAGGCTTCTGACACAAAGGTTGTTACCTTTTTGAAGAAGTGGGTAAGCTGTAAAAAATTGCTGTAAAATTATGGTAAATTTATACAGCGCACTACTGTTAAAGTGTACTACATGAAATTGCCGAATGCAACAATGCATTATGGGAGTTATGTTAGAGTCAATGATCCACATACATTTTTGGCCATGGTCCACTGTATTTTGCATTGCATGTAGGAATGCAATGCAAATTTTCGGTTTATCATTTATCCACAGTGTAGTTAGTAGACCAAAACATTATCTGCACAATATTTTATCCATTAGAAATATTAAAATTTGAACAAATCCAAAGAAATGTTTTATTCAGCTGAAGGACAGATCAGGAGCGTCCAGCAACTAGATACAATTATGTCACATATTATTACATCATGTCTTCACAAATTATTTATTTGGTTTATTTTATTGCTTCAACATCTGTGTGTGTGTATTTGTGGGAGCAGGCACAAAGAGTTTACAAGAGGGAAAAGGCTGTTTGTCATTCAGGGATATAAAGAGATAAGGAGCTCACTGTTTCTCAGAAGGCTGACCTGACAGGGTTACACACAGGACCAAGCAGGAGGATATCAGCATTTTACCTTCTGTTACATATGGAAGAACACGAAGACTCTCAATACTGTTTTCAAGAAAGAAACTCTTCTTGCAGAAAGACTTCAATATCAACATCTATTTATATAGCACTTTACATCTCGTTCTCACTGATTTCAGCGGTTACAGTATTTTTAAACCTATTGGTGATCATCTCCATCTCTCTCTTCAAGCAGCTCCACACTCCAACCAACCTGCTCATCCTCTCTCTGGCTGTGTCAGATCTCCTGGTGGGTCTCATTGTGATACCATCAATGACTGTAGCGATAATGGAACCATGCTGGATACTTGGGAACTATTTCTGTACGTTGCTTCTCTATACAACTTTTTTATGTGAATCTTCATCTCTTGGTAATTTGGTGTTGATTTCTATTGACCGTTATGTTGCTGTGTGTGATCCTTTGATGTATCACTTAAAAATAACAACAAAAAGAATTAATTGTTGTATTTTCATTACCTGGTGTTGTTGTATCATATATGATGCTGCTATTTTACAATTCTATGTAAACATGCAGGTACCAAGTAGATGTTTTCAAGAATGTTATTTACTTGAAGGACATTTCTGGGTTAGTATCATGGACTTTGTTATTTCCATGGCTGCCCCGTGCTCTATTATTATAACACTTTACTTGAAAATATTTGTGGTGGCCAGATCACAGGCCAGAAAGGTATTTTCTAAGGGGGCTACCACTGTGTCTGGTGTAAACATTGTACGGGCAAGTAAGTCTGAAAGAAAAGCTGCAAGATCCCTAGGTATTGTTGTATTTAATTACATCCTTTTTTGGAATCCAGTGATTTTTATTATTTTATTTTTTTCAAGTTACAATTCAGCATCAATTATCCTCAGTTTCTTGCCACTTATTAATTCTTTCATTAATCCAATTATTTATGCTTTCTTCTATCCATGGTTCAAAATGACAGCTAAACATATTTTAAATCTTAAGTTCAGGTTTATAGTTAATTTACATTCTCATCATTTTATTTGAACATATTACAAAGTTTTAATGTAAATATGTTGTACTCTATTGTTTGACTGATGGCTTCTTTTATTCAACAGTACTCTGACTTTACTCATCTAATTTATTCATAAATAAATCTAGTGTTGATACAGAATGATATGAATAGATTGTTTTGGAATGAATTGGAGAAGAAATATGAAGGCATTATCTTTATTTTACACATTCTGGGTTGCATATATGATATATCAAACTCAGTTGTAGTTCCATGTTGTTTAATAATGAAATTGGATGCAAGTGTTCTAAATGTATGTTTTTATAAATCAGTACACCACCACACCCGAGTGACTCATTTGGGACTTTGTGATCGTTAGCTCAATTCTGGTATTTTCCTTCTCAATAGCTTTCCTTCTTTCTAGACCTAATAATGTGATGACCTGATGATTGATTAAAAGTAAAAATCATCTAAATTGGCCAGCCGGTTGAAACTTCATCCTCAGTCTCCACCCCCGTAGGTTTCCAATCCAGACAGTCTCAAATCCCATACTTTTTTATATCAAGTCAACAAAACAAATCTTTTGTCTCTGGCAGTTTTGTGTAATACACAAAACCTAAAAATGTATGTATCAACAGGTGATCTTGCAACTAATGTAAATTAATTGAGGTATGTTTAAATATACAATAACTCAAGCTATATAACATATAGATATGTGGGATTATAGTGTATAATATGCCATTATAGGCAGCATATTCTAACAATGTTTTTTAATTGACCAGGTATGGGGAATTTATACATTAATGCATTATTTTTTATTATTATTACAATGTATCTATTCTTTTTGTTTATCTATTGTGGGTTACATGCAAATAAATGTGGATTAAATCAGATTTTAAGTGTTTTCATTTCAGGCTGGAAAGCAACAAAATGGTAAGAATTTTTATGAGGGGGGTGACTTTCTATACTCACTATATATACAGCTCCAGAAAAAGACCACTTCACCTTTCCAAAAAAGTCAAAAAAGGAGGGGTTTTGAGTGAGGAAAGAAGGGGTTAAAATTAAGAGACTTCTGTTCCTCGATGGGGTTGAGATCAGCTGATTGACTCGGCCATTGCAGAATATTCCACTTCTCTGCCTATCGCTTTTTTGGGTTGCTTTCACAGTATGTTTTGGGTCATTGTCAATCTGTAAAGTGAAGCACCATCCAATCCATTTTGCTGAATTTGGCAAACACTAGTGCCGTTGAAAACCATGCATGCCCATGCCATCTCACTGCCTCCAAAGTGTTTTACAGATTATATAGTATGCTTCGGTTTTCAATGGCGCTGGGTCACTATTGTTTTTTGATGATATGTCAGAAGACAATCTACGTTCCTACTCTCACCTATGGTCATGAGCTTTGGGTCATGACCGAAAGGACAAGATCCCGGATACAGGCGGCCGAAATGAGCTTTCTCCGCAGAGTGGCTGGGTGATCCCTTAGAGATAGGGTGAGAAGCTCGGTCACCCGGGAGGAGCTCAGAGTAGAGCCGCTGCTCCTCCACATGGAGAGGGGTCAGCTGAGGTGGCTTGGGCATCTGTTTCGGATGCCTCCGGAACGCCTTCCTGGGAAGGTGTTTCCGGTCCTGTCCCACCGGGAGGAGACCTAGGACACGCTGGAGGGACTATGTCTCCCGGCTGGCCTGGGAACGCCTCAGTGTCCCCCCGGAAGAGCTGGAGGAAGTGTCTGGGGAGAGGGAAGTCTGGGCATGCCTGCTTAGACTGCTGCCCCTGCGACCCGGCCCCGGATAAGCGGAAGATGATGGAATGGAATGGAATTTCAGAAGACAGAATCAGCCAGATGAATTGTGAAGTGTACACGGATATATTGTCTGCTCAGATTCAGCCAAATTCAGAGATCTTGATTGGATGGCACTACACTTTACAGATGGACAATGACCCAAAACATACTGCAAAGGCAATCCAGGAGGTTTTTTGGCGTAGAAGTGGAATATTCTGCAATGGCCGAGTGAATCACCTGATCTCAACCCTGATCGTGCATGCATTTCACTTGCTGATGACAAAACTTGCCAACTAAAATATTGTAATCGGATTACAGATACTTTTGAAAAACAATATGATTACTTTTGCATTACTTCCATTTAAAAAGAATAAATGCATGAAAAATTATGACAGGCTGCATGCTTGGTTTTTGTATTTAATGTTTTAAAAACATTGTTATTGGAACCATTTGTAATATAGTTGTAACATGGGCTGCCTTCAAGATAAAACATTATATGGAATTAATCACGATATTTAAGGAGAAAAGGTGTGTTGGGAAGCACTTTGCCGAAGGATGATGATATGCATTTGACGCAACCACCTCAACTCCGTCCATACAGGTATGCCATGTGATTCTGCTTGCTTTGTATCTCAGAATATTGTATCCATTGGTTATCATTGGCTGCTGACGACATTGACTTTAAACTAAGAGTGTTGAAAAATAAATGGCAATCATCGAATACTTACATAGGTAAACAATTAAATATATAAATAGATGAATACACATTGCATTTGCATTGTGTACATTTATGCCGTAGACAATTCGTTTGGATGCTCTAAAATTGTACATTGTCCAAATGGACTAGACATTTTATTTGGATGATTTGAAGTTGTGCGTCGAACAGTGCTGGCAGCACATACATTTCTCTGGTCCTCCACCTCCATGCGCTTGCCAAGATGAAAGTAACTGAAAACAGGCCACATGCTAACGATATATTCTCTTAAATCGTTTTACCAGTGGCCCAATTTTGTGTCAATAACGGACAAGGCAACACTGAAACTCGTTCGTGTGTTACTTGATTGACAGATCTCATTTGATAGTGTCCAACCACAGCGTTCCAAGCATAAAACAAGCAGTCCAATGTGGACAGCTCTATCAAATGGGTTAGGTCCCACTCCATTGCATTTGGATGACACATACGTGTGTACAATGAAAATGCAATGTATATTTGCTTAATTTTACCTTTAAATATTTAAGTATTTTATTATTAATATATGTATTTTTTTCATATTATGGGACATTTAATCCTCCATATTTTTGACCTCACTGAAAATATTATTAAAACAAATCTCACCAGTTTATGCCTTTTGCACCATTACCTAATAACTCTGAGTTTGTGGTACAGTCGATGGGTAGATTGCAGTTAAAATGCTAACATTAGCATTTCTTGGCATTGTCTTTGTAAAAAAAGTATGTATTTCAGTCACTAATTTAATCAGTTAATATACTGCTTAAAAGGTGCAAGTTTAAAACATCAATACTATCCATTAAATACTTATTTACTTCCGTATAAAAACTTTATGGGATGTGGCCAAAATAATGGATTTCACATAATAAAATATACATAAATGGTTTGTAAACGTCAAACTGACATGAATGACAATAGTCTCAAAAAAACTAAAAAAGTTGACGGAATAAATGCTTTGCTGCAAAGTGATAATATAATTAGTATATATACTACAGCGGGGAGAACAAGTATTTGATACACTGCCGATTTTGCAGCTTTTCCTACTTACAATGCATGTAGAGGTCTGTAATTTTTTATCATAGGTAGACTTCAAATGTGAGAGACGGAGATTGTATGATGTTTAAATAATTAATTAGCAATTTCTGACAAGATTTGGGAAGGATTTGTGTAAGTGAGTATAGGTCCTTATCTAATTTGTGAATTACATGAAAATGGATTTTGGTTTCTGAATTTAAAAAAACTAATTGGAAAATGATATTTGTTTACTAATATATAGTGTCAATTTTGAACAGCATAATTTATATACAAAGTTATATATGCTTTTCAGTACTCAAAGGATGTCCCCTCAGGGGGTGTTTATTTTGTACACAGACGTAATTTAAACCACAAATAAAAATGTAATTATGTGTGTTCTACACAAAGACAAAAATACTTATGTTAGCTAAGATGCTGAGGTTTTCATGCGGTTAATATTTCAACAAATTAAACAAAAAAGAAATATCTAAGAAAGTTGGTTTGCAATAGCTGTATAGTACAATATTTTTGGTATACATTTTTGTTAGTTGCTTTTGCTTTTGAAAGTGTTATGATTTGTCTATTCCCAGTCGAGTCTACCCCTCGAAATGAATGCAATTTACACCAATCACCCATAAAATGTGACCACTGACAGGTGAAGTGAATAACACTGATAATCTCGTCATCATGGTACCTGTCAGTGGGTGGGATATATTAGGTAGCAAGTGAACATTCTGTCCTCAAAGGGTGACAAGACTAAAGCCTTTTCTTACAAAGAAAAACATCCAAGCCTGTTTGAAGTTTGCAAAAACAAACATCAATTCCCCCAAAACCACATGACCTTTTTGGGTCACATCAATGTTTTTACTTCAAAGTTCAGATGATAAGCGGGTCAATAAATCAGGATGGGTTGTGTCCAGAATCACTGCGCAGAATCCAGATCAGCTGCATGGCCAGGTGGACATAGACAGGGATACCCAGTTGGGCTGTGGACAGTGGCAGTAGTGATAGAATCATCAGGCAGAAACTACAGTGGATATAAAAAGTCTACACACCCCTGTTAAAATGCCTGGTTCTTGTGATGTAAAAGAATGAGACATTAGAATGAGTTGCATTACTCTGGATGCATGATTGCATTGACAGCATACAGGTAGTGTTGAACATACACTCACCTAAAGAATTATTAGGAACACCATACTAATACTGTGTTTGACCCCCTTTCGCCTTCAGAACTGCCTTAATTCTACGTGGCATTGATTCAACAAGGTGCTGAAAGCATTCTTTAGAAATGTTGGCCCATATTGATAGGATAGCATCTTGCAGTTGATGGAGATTTGTGGGATGCACATCCAGGGCACGAAGCTCCCGTTCCACCACATTCCAAAGATGCTCTATTGGGTTGAGATCTGGTGACTGTGGGGGCCATTTCAGTACAGTGAACTCATTGTCATGTTCAAGAAACCAATTTGAAATGATTCAAGCTTTGTGACATGGTGCATTATCCTGCTGGAAGTAGCAATCAGAGAATGGGTACATGGTGGTCATAAAGGGATGGACATGGTCAGAAACAATGCTCAGGTAGGCTGTGGCATTTAAACCATGCCCAATTGGCACTAAGGGGCCTAAAGTGTGCCAAGAAAACATCCCCCACACCATTACACCACCAGCAGCAGCCTGCACAGTGGTAACAAGGCATGATGGAACCATGTTCTCATTCTGTTTATGCCAAATTCTGACTCTACCATCTGAATGTCTCAACAGAAATCGAGACTCATCAGACCAGGCAACATTCTTCCAGTCTTCATCTGTCCAATTTTGATGAGCTTGTGCAAATTGTAGCCTCTTTTTCCTATTTGTAGTGGAGATGAGTGGTACCCGGTGGGGTCTTCTGCTGTTGTAGCCCATCCGCCTCAAGGTTGTGCGTGTTGTGGCTTCACAAATGCTTTGCTGCATACCTCGGTTGTAACAAGTGGTTATTTCAGTCAAAGTTGCTCTTCTATCAGCTTGAATCAGTCGGCCCATTCTCCTCTGACCTCTAGCATCAACAAGGCATTTTTTCGCCCACAGGACTGCTGCATACTGGATGTTTTTCCCTTTTCACACCATTCTTTGTAAACCCTAGAAATGGTTGTGCGTGAAAATCCCAGTAACTGAGCAGATTGTGAAATACTCAGACCGGCCCGTCTGTCACCGACAACCATGCCACGCTCAAAATTGCTTAAATCACCTTTCTTTCCCATTCTGACATTCAGTTTGGAGTTCAGGAGATTGTCTTGACCAGGACCACACCCCTAAATGCATTGAAGCAACTGCCATGTGATTGGTTGATTAGATAATTGCATTAATGAGAAATTGGACAGGTGTTCCTAATAATCCTTTAGGTGAGTGTATTTTAACCTAAGGAATTTTAGAAAACATTAACAGGTTTGAATACTTTTGTATTACACTGTATTAGGTTTTAGACAATGTCTGAATCATAATCCATTGAATCTGTGCTGTTATAAAAAGAACAAAGGACAACACACCAAAACAGTGACGGGGGCCAAAAGGCCGGGGGCCAAAATCACAGACAAAATACCTTTCTAGATTATCAAGCTTACTGTTTTTGTAAAGAAAACAATTAAATTCACGACAATAATTTTAATAATAAAGTATATAAACTAGTTGAAATCTTTCTGTTTCACTATTAACTAACTCAAACATTACTACTCCTTCTGTTTGTCAGCTAGGCTGAAGGACATTCTAGATGGTTACAGCAACAACCAATTCCGTCAACAACAAATGTATGTTTTCACAAATGATTTGTTTATCCTACAGTTTGTTCAGATTTGTGATCTCTTGAGTAACTCTTTGAGATTGCGTGTGTGTGTAAATGTTTGTGTGCATAGAGTCCCTGAGCAGGGGAGTGACTGTCAGTCAGGGATAAAAAGAGAGGAAGAGCTCAGAGTTTGTCAGAAGACTGACCTGAGAGGGTCATACACAGGACCAAGCAGGAGGACCTCAGCATGTTCACTTTTTATTATAAATGGAGGATTTCAACAATGCTCAATACTGTTTTCAAGACAGAAACACTTCTTGCAGAAAAAGTTCAATATCAACATCTCTTTACATAACACTGTATATCTTCTTCTCGTTGATTTCAGCTGTTACAGTATTTTTGAATCTACTGGTGATCATCTCCATCTCTCACTTCAAGCATCTCCAGACTCCAACCAACCTGCTCATCCTCTCTCTGGCTGTGTCAGATCTCCTGGTGGGACTCATTGTGATACCAGCAATGACTGTAGCATTAATGGAATCATGCTGGGTTCTTGGGGAATATTTCTGTGCTTTACTAATGTTCATCACTTTTTTATGCGGTACCTCATCTCTAGGTAATTTAATCTTGATTTCAATTGATCGTTATGTTGCAGTGTGTGATCCTTTACCCTACCATTCTAAAATAACAATTACAAGAATTAAGTTTTGCATATTCATTAGCTGGTGTTTCTGTATCATATACAATGCTGTTTATATAAAATTATCTGTAAATGTAAAAGTCCCCAGTTTTTGTTTTGAAGAATGTTATATTGTTGAAGGAGATCTCTTGTTTAATATATTTGACTTTATCTTTTCAATGGCTGCCCCGTGCTCTGTTATCATAACACTTTATTTGAAAATATTTGTGGTGGCCAGATCACAGGCCAGACAGGTATTTTATAAAGGGGCTGCCACTCTTTCTGGTATTAAAATTGTACAGGCAAGTAAGTCTGAAAGAAAAGCAGCAAAGACTTTAGGTATTGTTGTCTTTAACTACCTACTTTGTTGGAACCCATTTTTGTACATATTTTGTATACTTTTTTCAAGTGGCAATTTAACATCAGTTATCATTACCTTTCTTCCACTTGTTAATTCCTTTATTAATCCAATAGTTTATGCTTTATTTTATCCATGGTTCAAAGTCACAGCAAAACGTATTTTATCTCTGAAGCTGTTGTAGTTCCTATGACTTTTACTTCATTTTATGTCTGACAAACATCAATTTGACGTAATTATGTTGTTCTATTTTGTGGTTGTAATGGCTAATTTAAAGAAAAAGTACTCTGGCATACATTTTTTTTAATATCCTGTTGTCGTAGATATATGTTGTGTTGTGTCATGGTGCGGTGAGCAGCAGCGCCACCGTGCCATAGTTTCTCAGTTCCCATATCTCACGAACACATCCCGGACTGTCACATGTTTCCAATCTTCCACACCAGGGGCCTGTTGCACAAAACCAGGATAAGGGATTAAGTTGGGATATCCAAGTTATCCTGGATTAATTTAGCTTTGACTTGGTTGCACAAAAGCAGGCTGAATTAAACCCAGCCAAGTAACCATGGAGATTTATTCTTTGCAGCTAGCCTGCTCCAGAGCAGGCTAACAGCCAGGCTAAGATTAATCCTGGAGTCTTGTGTTAAATCAGCTGCCGCTCTGATCCGAAATAAACATCTTTAACAGTCTTTCCGTTGTCTTCTGAATGTGTTCTGCTTTATTGTTATTAACACGCATTACTTGTCACTATTGCTGTGACGAGTTTGATTTAAATCCTACTATTGCAGTTAATATGGTTTGAAATGGTTGATGCATTTGCAACAGGGATTTCAATGAAGTCAGTGATGAGGGCAATATATGAAGTCCCATTCACCTGTGTTTCTCCCTGCACCATGGCATGCCCATTTCTGAATGACATTTTGGATGAAGAAGCGCTGATATTTAGACGTGCTTTCAAACGTGAGAGGGTGTTTTGGGACAGATCAGACCCTTTAGCTTTTCCCAACGAGTACCTGCATGAGAGGTATCGATTTACTGGAGATGGAATCCGTTATTGTGTGGCACTGCAATTTTTTAGAAGCGGCATGTTTTTATATGCCGTGGGACATGCCGAAATTCTAAATAAAGGCACTATTTGCCGTTGTGTCAGAAGTGTGTTTGGCACTGAAATCCTTGGCACACATCTTTATTACCTTCGCTGGCCACAGAAGAATGTGCTTCATCAAAGAGATTTCTACAAGATTGCAGGTAACATGAATTACAGATTACAAAAATGTGTTACATTACAACAGTCACAGGATATACTCAGACTATTTTGTGTTACAGCTTTCCCTAATGTCATTGGTGCGCTGGACTGCACACAGATCCACATTAAACGCCCCTAAGGGGCCCACGAGGGAGATTGTGTCAACAGAAAATCCTTCCACAGTATCAATATTTCATGTAAAAATTAGCCCAAATGTATTCTGTGCATGACATGTATACTGAATAGGAAACATTGCATTGTTTCAGATGATCTGTGATGTTGCCTGCATCATTACCAATGTGGAGGCAAAGTGGCCTGGGTCCGTCCATGACTCCCGAGTTTTAAGGTCCAGTACCATTTCCCAGCGACTATCACAAGGTAGGCCACACACATTTCACTGATAAACACAATTGCGTCAAAGGTTTTACTTGTGTAGTTGTAATGATTACATTTTGTATTCTCAGGTGAATTATCTGGCGTTCTGCTGGGAGACAAGGGTTATGCCTGTGAGACATAACTTCTCACTCCCCTTGCAGACCCTCAGACAGCAGCACAGCAAGGATACAATCTTGCCCATGCAAGAACAAGGGCCTGAATTGAGATGGCATTTGGCCTTCTCAAGCCACGATTTCAGTGTCTCCACCACCTGAAGGTCACCCCAGACAGGGCCTGTGACATTACTGTAGTCTGCACGGTCCAACACAATATTGCCTGTCTGAGAAAGGAAAGGGGTCCAGCAGTGGAACCGGAGATTGAGTGGGACAATGCAGCTATATTCCCAGATGACATTAATGGCAGGCTGGTCAGACACCAATACATTATTTCAGATGAGTGATTTCATTGTCTTGTCCTTCTCCAATAAAGGATTGTTTGTGTTACTCCTTCATTAGGCCTAATGTTTTGTTCGATATTATAGTAGCTTACTTTGGTTTCATAACCTCAATTTTTATCTCACCTCACTGAACTAATAACTTTGCATAGTGTAGTGTACATTCATCACACAGGGAACACCACAACGCTTCTCAAACTTTTTATTTTAGTGCTGTCACTTGCCAGTTTGGAGCTTGGGAGAGAGAAAGAAAAACATGATTAATACATTGTTTTACAGATGAGCTAACAGTGTGGATTGAAGTCACTTATTTTTCTAGTTTCTGGATTTTCCTTAGTGTTCTATTCTTGATTTCTATACCAAGGTCCAGATCCTGGAGAGTCCTTAAACTTACAGCAATCTGTGCATCTGCCAGCTCTATTTGCTTGTTCAGATGTCATGTATACAGACATCTTACAGTTTGTGAATTCTGTAAACCACCCATTGATTAGCACAGCAGGAATTGTGCATAATTCAGATTTCCATTAGCCCATACTTACTATGTTGCCAGGCTGGCTGTCATACTGTACTGCGTCTGGATCCTGTTACATACAGATCCTTCCATCACAGGCCTTCCTTGGTTCAAATCAAGGAAGCCCCCCCCCCCCCCCTACTCAAAGACACCGACAGTACAACCAGCACATTTAGCACACAACGAGATACAGCACTGAAACCGACACATAAAACAAGCATATTAAAAGCAATTAAAACAGTGTACAACTTTTCTAGAAAGTAGATATTTTTAAATACTTACGCATTCAGTCGGTCCGCTATTGTCTGCCAGGCTTTTTCTCTCAGTTTAATAACAGCCGCCGTATTTCCTTTTCTGCACATTATATGCTTTACATAATTAGTTGCTGCTATCGATCACAGTGAATCTGTGATCGATACCGTGGTCTATTTAAGAACGCCGTGGACGTGCACTTATCCCGATTAGCGTCATGCAGGCAACATTAGAGATTCCGTAGCAACAATAAGACTTCCGGTTTTCGGATTTTGCCTTCAAAATAGAAGTCCGCGGTAAAACGCGATTTTAATAATATTAAATGTATCTATTTTGACACTTTGCTTAGTGTATATTGTAAAAATGTACTCTAGGAAATGTTCAGGAGACTCTATAGAATAATTATATGCAAAGAAATCAAGGGGCACTATGTATTTGCAATTGTTGCTGGTGTTTTACTCCACCCATCCTAGATCCTATTGGCCACAATGTAACTCAATGGATATGAAATATATATTGGCCTATAAAAAAAAAACTGTTCTATACGCCGCGGTGAATGTATTGTAGGAAATGTTCAGGAGACTCTATAGAATGATTATATGCAAAGAAATCAAGGGGCACTGTGTATTTGCAATTGTTGCTGGTGTTTTACTCCACCCATTCCATTGGCCACAATGCAACTCAATGGATATGAAATACATATTGGCCTATAAAAAAAAAACTATTCTACACGCCGCGGTGAATGTATTGGAATGGGTGGAGTAAAACACCAGCAACAATTGCAAATACAGAGTGCCCCTTGATTTCTTTGCATATAATCATTCTATAGAGCCTCCTGAACATTTCCTACAATACATTCACCGCGGCGTGTAGAATAGTTTTTTTTTTATAGGCCAATATGTATTTCATATCCATTGAGTTGCATTGTGGCCAATGGAATGGGTGGAGTAAAACACCAGCAACAATTGCAAATACAGAGTGCCCCTTGATTTCTTTGCATATAATTACTCTATCCACCTTCCTTGACATTTCCTACAATACATTCACCGCGGCGTGTAGAATAGTTTTTTTTTATAGGCCAATATGTATTTCATATCCATTGAGTTGCATTGTGGCCAATGGAATGGGTGGAGTAAAACACCAGCAACAATTGCAAATACAGAGTGCCCCTTGATTTCTTTGCATATAATTACTCTATCCACCTTCCTTGACATTTCCTACAATACATTCACCGCGGCATGTAGAATAGTTTTTTTTTTATAGGCCAATATGTATTTCATATCCATTGAGTTGCGTAGTGGAAAAAGAGGGTGTGGAAATATTGTGTTGCTAGATGTAGCACACTGTTCCCCATGATTAGACAGGTTTGTCTTACTCTACACATTCTCCTGGACATTTCCTACACTGCTTTCTCTGTGGAATATTGAATAGTTTATTAGTTATGAGGCAATATGTATTCCATATTCTGTCATTGGCATTGTCTGAATTTTACCCTTGGAACGTGTTTTAACACCCACTAACACCCACTTTTTATCGAAATTACTCTTAAATATGATCATATGTGAATTGTTGTCAATGTTTTGAGAGTTACATGTTCTCAAACAATAAATAAACTCAATTTATCTCCGTTTTTAAGTAATTCGTTGGTCTCTTTTATTTTGAAAAATTCCAGATTGTCGTGACCCGGAAGTGTTTCTTTAATGTTGCTCACAAGACGCAGATCTTATCCCGACTATCTACACCTGGCTTGACATAGCTTCACCTTCTCATCCTGGCTCGGCAAACGTGCAACCGATTAAGCCGCGATGAGCGGATCACGCTAAGTCAAGCTGCGCTTTTTCAGTTATCCTGGATTTCTTCATTCTACTTTTGTGCAACAGGCCCCGGGTCCCAATCTAGCTAATTTGTATGTGTATGTATGTTTCCCCTCTGCTCCCCACACTGTGGCTCATTGTGCTTGTCATGTTTGGATGTCGTGTATGTTGCCGTAGTTGTGAGTAGTTGTGAGTAGTTGTGAGTAGTTGTGTTATTTCATATTGTCGTTTTTTGCTGCTTTAGTCAGCCCTTTACTTTGTGTGTTTTGTGCTCCGTGTTTGTTTATTTCTTGTCTATTAAAGACTCAACACCGACTACACCTGCCTGCACCTGGTTCCTTGCTCTCGCAACACATCACTACACCACCTATTGTGACATGTTGATACAGGTGATTTAACTGGTTTGATAAGACTCAAGAAAGCATAGCAGCCATAAGCTTGTTTTACAAAATGTATTGTACAGTAGTCATTGTGTGTTGTGTATACAAAAATAGCGTAGTATATGTGGCTGTTCCACGTTGTGTATTAATAGTATGTAAGTCGTTTTTGTGGACATTGTGAATCGTTTCATGTTTAACATCCCCCTTTGGTGAATCAAGGCCTTCAGTTACTGTATAAGTTGTAATTTACAGACGGCATGTTATCACATGAGATACAAGTCCCACCCAATGATGTAAAAATATTTATACATAACATTTGATGATGCAATTAAGAATATGTTATGATGGGTAAGGTTTAATAACAGTTCCAAAACAACCTATGTGAAAGGACATTTACAGAGATTTGCTAATTCTGTATTTATAATTAATCCCACAGTGCTGACCACATTAGCATTGTAAAACCTTAGGAAGCCTTTTATTTACATATATATGTAATCAAAGATATTAGTCTATGAATGATTTTAAGATCAATAATAAAGTTCTTCATATGCCAATTATCCGTTCAATCATTAGTACACATTTATTTCAGACCCAAAAGGCATCATTCATTTAATGTTTTAAAAAATTCAAATGGACCAAAACATGAACATTCCTGTTGTAGATCTTCCAGAAGTAAACTGATCATCTTTATGGTCTCAGAATGAACAAGAAGATGTCAGTAGCAGAGGTCTCTGTGTAATCCCCCTCACCTTGACTCCTCCTCTGTCAATGGTCAGATACAGTTGTGCTCATAAGTTTGCATACCCTGGCAGAAATTGTGACATTTTGGCATTGTTTTTGAAAATAGGACTGATCATGCAATAATTATTTATTTAGGGATAGTGATCATATGAAGCCATTTATTATCACACAGTTGTTTGGCTCCTTTTTAAATCATAATGATAACAGAAGTCACCCTGATCAAAAGTTTACATACACTTGAATGTTTGACCTTTTTACAGACACAAGATGACACACACAGGTGAAAATGGCAATTAAAGGTGAATTTCCCACACCTGTGGCTTTTTAAATTGCAATTAGTGTCTGTGTATAAATAGTCAATGAGTTTGTTCGCTCTCATGTGGATGCACTGAGCAGGCTAGATACTGAGTCATGGGGACTTTTGTGCAGAAGAATGGACTTTCCAGTACGACAATGACAACTAAGCCCAAGACCATGTTGACCCTCCAGATGTTACAGCAGAAAAAGGTGATGGTTCTGGAGTGGTCATCACAGTCTCCTGACCTTAATATCATGGATGCACTGAGCAGGCTAGATACTGAGGGATGGGGAGCAGAAAATAACTGTCAAAAGACCTGCGTAACAAGGTAATGGAACTTTATAAAGATTGAAAATGATATCAAAAGATATCAAAAGCCTGCCAGTCAGTACTGTTCAATCACTCACTAAAAAGTATCTTCATACCATGCCAAGCTCAGGTAGACCAAGAAAGATTTCAGCAAGAAGAATTGTTAGTGATACAAAGAAAAACCCACAGGTAACCTCAGGAGAAATGTATGCTGCTCTGGACAACTGTCAAGACTGTGTGGTTGTTTCAAGGAGCACAATATGACGATACTTGAACAAAAATGCATGATCATGTTGTCAGAAATAAGCCTTCACTGCGCCAATGCCACAAAATGACTGGTTTCAATATGCTTGACAAAACCTTGACACACCTCACAGCTTCTTGCACATTGTATTTTGGAGTGATAAGACAAAAATAGAGCATAATGTCCACAGCCATAAGCGCTATGTTTGGAGAGGGGTCAAGAAGGCCTATAGTAAACAGTATACCGTCCCCACTGTGAAGCATGGTGGTGGCTCACTGATGTTTTGAGGGTGTCTGAGCTCTAAAGGCACGGGGGATCTTGTGATAATTGATGGAAAGGTGAATGCAGCATGTTATCAGAAAATACTGGCAGACAATTTGCATTCTTCTGCATGAAAGCTGCGCATGGGCCACTCTTGGACTTTTTAGTAAAACAATGACCCTAAGCACAAGGCCAAGTTGACCCTCCAGTGGAATTTTTTCTATGTTGCCATGTTTTGTTTTATGACTGTGCCATTCTCTTATAACCTACAGTTGAATGTGAGTCCAATAAGAAATAAAAGTTTTCTTTACAAACGGTCAATATATTACCAATTCTCCAAGGGTATGGAAACTTTTGAGCGCAACTGAATGTTGACATTAAAGCATTTCTTTCATGGTTCCATAGTGCACTTTTAGGATCAACAAATCCGCAGGAGGATCGTGTAAGTTGTTGCCGGCTAACGTTACAATGACATCAGCATGCCAGTGTCTGTTGAGAAAGGGAAGGAAGACAGTGATGATCAATTCCAACAGTCGCTAGCAGCCAGAGATTAAAGGGAGTTGCATTAATGACATTGCACCAACCTGCATTTCCAATTGTCTCTTTGGATGAAGAAGATACACATGGTCAGCAAACATGTTTATAGATACTGCTAAAATGATATAATGTTAACAGAGGCTGGGCTAAACAAGTGAGTGTGTTAGAGAAAACTAGTAATGTATTTAAATGAATTGGGGATTCTAGCGCTCTGTTTGGACCATTATCCCCAACCTCAGGTAACCCAATCTTCTCACATTCTTCTCGGAAGGCCTGTGGATTTCTTAGGAAGAGAATAATTAAGGAATAATTAAGTGTAGGAAGCTCTTAAGTTTTTTGGTAGTTAGCTATCAAAAGACACAAAACAAAGACTGTCCATTACAAGCCAGCTCTTCTGTTCAAATGCAAAATTCCATTATTGAATTTCTCCATAATTAATGTCGACATAAAAATGCTGTGTGGGAGGGTCATTTGCAAAAACTACAAGAAGAATCACAACATCACAATATGTTATTTGGCCAGTGCTTAATTAACAAAATTGATTTTATAAGATGGCATATGATGGCTACATCAGGTCCCTATATGTAAATATAAACCAGGATCACACACACAAATGAGAAGAACATGAGGTATTGAATGACAGGATTGGATAAAGGTGTGCCACCCTAGCCTGTCCCTCAGCCCTACTGATCCAGAGAAAAGGGTATATTATTTGTCATCATGCTGTATTCTACTACTGCACTACACTAGTTAAATGAACAATATATTTTGTGTTTTATGTTTAGATTTTTAAAAAACTTTCCCACGCACACACATCCACTACAGTGTAATGGAGCCTATGTTCTGCATGATTCACATAGAGCATATTACATCAGCACAACTCAAATTTTCATTGTGACTGTATCATTTCCATTGGGTAATGTAACAACACTTTAATGATGTTAGTTTGACTTGTTTTAGTAATTTCTCACACCAGAAGATTCTGTCATCATCTGTAAGCAAGGCTCTGACATAATACTTGCCAACTCCCTCAGGATTAAACACCAATTAAAGGTGTGAGACACATGCTTTGCTCCATGGGCCTCGAAAAAGGCCTTGATACAACAACAACATTCAAAGTTAATCTCAGTTGTCCTGAGAATGTACTGAACCTCCCTGACCAGATGTCAATGGGGACACTTGAGTTTTTTTATCCCGTATCGCTCGACACGTTTACTACATTTGTAATGAGTTCTAAACCCACAAATTGTCAGCTAGACCCGATTCCAACAAAATTACTTAAGGAGCTCTTTCCTGTTCTAGGTCAGCCACTGTTGAACATAATACATTGCTCCCTTTCCTCCGGATGTGTCATCCACTTCCTAATAACTAAAACACATGCTTCCAAAATAGCCAATTTTGGGGCTTCTCCATGCTTCATTTGAATATATAACTGTGCAAGCATGGAGAAGCCCCAAAATTTGCTATTTTGGAAGCATGTGTTTTAGATATTAGGAAGTGGATGACAGAGAACTTCTTGCTTTTAAACTCAAATAAAACAGCAGTGCTCATTTTGGGACCCAAGAAACAAATAGCGTTGTTAGCAGATCTCACTGTGAACCTTGACGGCTGCATGGTCATATCCCAAAAAACTGTAAGAAACCTCAGCGTTACCCTTGACCTTGACCTCTCCTTTGATGAACATAAAAATACAGGTTCTGGTCATAAAATTAGAATATCATCAAAAAGAAGATTTATTTCAGCAATTCCATACAAAAAGTGAAACTTGTATAATGTATACATTCATTCCACACAGACACAGACTATATTTCAAATGTTTAGATCTTTTAATTTTTATGATTATAACTGACAACTAATGAAAACCACAAATGCAGTATCTCAGAAAACTTCAGAAAAGTATCTCAGAAAACTTCTGACTGGAGAAGAGAGAGCTCCAGTCAGAAGATCATCTTCCCCTCATCGGTTCTGGAGCAGCGTGTCAGTTGGCCCTGGTGTTTGGGACTGGCTGTTGCTGGTTGCCCATGGAGTCCTCCTTGAACGGGTCTATGGGCTTCGGTGGAGCTCCAGGATTGGCGGCTGCTGTCAAATCCTGTCATGCCAAAACCCAGATTCATTGTCTTTGTTTGTTCACCTTGTATCCCTCTATTGGTCCCAGAATAATTACTTTGCTTAGAGAATAGGCAGTAGGCAAATAAACAGGTAAAAAAAGACTTTGAACCCGGGTTTCTCCGTAACATAATACAGTTATACACTACTGTGTTTAAAACTCAGTGTCAGCTTTTTTAGGTTCGTCTGTGAGTTCTCCTAGAAACACAATAAAACCTAATAGACTATAAATAAACAATTCAGGAAACCAATCTAATCTATTCAATATGATGCATTACAAGCTTGTAGGTGATGCATCAGTTGTTACACAAAGTGTTCAGCAAAGTAAAATATATTTTTTACACAAAAGTGTATGACAACGAAATACAGTTTAGGAATCCTTTTATAATGAAACACGATCCCAATCCAGGTTACCTCCCTCTGACTTCTGACCATGGGTGTATATGTTCTTGGCCTAGGGCCTATATGACTAGCCTAATTTAGCTCCTCTCCATAGCATTGAAGGAATGGAAAAATGACATATTTATGTTCAATGCTGTTTATATCCTGCCTAACCATCACCCTGTGTGTCCGGTCACATGCCACCACTGGAATGACAATGCTCCATTGATGCTCCTGTCGGGTCTGAATACAGGACCTAAAGTCATGCCTTAATCATACTATCTTGATACATAAGTAGATCATGTTGTCTTACAATATGGTGTTGGGAAGCATACAGTAGATTGATAAGAATGGCTACTCTTCAAGAACAGCTTATGATCCTTTGTTGGGGCTTTATTACTAACCTAAGAGACTGCATTTGGTATGAAAAAGAATAAAATCTTCCACAGAATCCAGTATTCTCAGAGGGTGGTGAAGACCTGTTAGATCCATCTTGACAGCTCTCTGGCTAGATTTAGTGTTTACCGGATGTCTGTATGACAGTTCTATGAAGTATTAATACATTTGACATTTTAATCATTTAGCTAAAGCTCTGAGAGTGACATTTCCCTACATAATTAAAGAAAATTTTGCATATGTTTATGTGCAAAAAGAATAAGGTAATTTTTGGTTTTGTCATGCGTTACATGTAATTAAACAGTACAATCTAAGACAGACACATTAAGCCTACTTAGATTTAAGATTAGATTTGATTAAACTTTATTGTCATAGAACAAGTACAAGAACAGTACATCTAACCGGAAGTAAAAATAGAAGAGGGCAGAAAATGTGCAAGTATTTAGTATATGTATATTAGAAGTGGAATGTATAGATAAGCAGTGAAGGCAAATGCAGTACAAGTGTTTACAAGTATTAGGTATAATGTATGTAAGTGGGATAAATAGTTGTGCGGGTACAAATGTTGATTCTAAACATGCAATCGAGGCAATTTGAAGGCATAGGGTAGCAGGTGCAACAGAAATACAGGGACAGCAGCAATGAGGTCCCTGAGGTAGACATGTACAACCACTGAAAACTTCCTTCAGACTTTGCAAGGCAGTGTCCGAGTCCAGTAGTACAGAGGGAGTAGTACAAGGAAGCATGTGCTGCCCCTGAGAGATAGTACAAAGCAATGGGCAGGTGGGAATGGATAGTGATGGGACAAAGAGTTCAGCAGGGTTACAGTGGATGGGAAGAAAGTGTTCCTGAGCCTGCTGGTGCGGGAACAAAGAGACCTGTACTGCCTGCCTGATGATAGGAGGGCAAACAGTTTGTGGCATGGATGTGAAGGGTCCCTGATGATGCCGTGCGCCCTGTACAGACAACGCTTGTGCTGGAGGTCTACGATGGCTGGGAGCTGGACCCCAGTGATGTAGAGCCTTCCAGTCGGCCACAGAGCATCCGCCAAACCACACTGGGACACAGTTTGTCAGAATGTTCTCAATTGTGCACCGGTAAATGTTCACAAGGACCTTGGAAGAGGGAGTACAGGAGAGGGCTCAGCACACAGCCTTGTGGAAAACCAGTGTTCAGCACATCCATGCCACAAACTGAGCTCGAGGTGGGGAAGTTGTCTAACCTGACAGACTGGGGTCTGTTGGTAAGGAAGTCCAATGTCCAGTTACAGAGAAAAGAGCTGATCCCCAGGTCATGCAGTTTGTTGACCAGCTTAGAGGGGATGACAGTGTTGAATGCTGAGCTAAAGTCTATGAACAGCATTCTCACGTAGGTGTTGGTTTTGTCCAGGTGGGCCAGGGCAGAGTGTAAAGCTGTGGAAATGTTGTCCTCTGTAGACCTGTTCGACCGTTAGGCAAACTGGTAGGGATCCAGTGTTGGGGGTGGGCCAGAACTAGTCTTTCAGAGCCCTTTATGATTGTGGGGTGAGTGCGACACAATCTGCTTGACCCCAACTTAGAAATAACAGTCCAGTAATGTCAGTAAATTGGTTCGTAATAATATAGAAACACTAACAATGCTCATACAGTAGCTTCAGGGTAACATTTCTGCAAAACTACCAAATAAACTTCTGGATCATTTATACATATTCATACATTGAAGTGGGTATATTCATTAATAAAAAGCAACCTGTAAATGTGATATGACTGGTATATAACATTGCATTTGAACCACTAGAGGGTGGTGTAAAACCACATATAAAATAGTCAATGACATCCTCAAAATGTACTAACCAATGTTTGCCAGTCTTACAGTATGAATGCAAATATAAGGACTACAAATGCCCAGACTTTAGAGTTAAAACATGTTTAATTGTCACTTTGAACCATGGATAGAAGAAAGCATAAATTATTGGATTAATAAAGGAATTCATAAGTGGCAGAAAGCACATGAAAATTGATGATGAATCACCAGTAGCAAAATAAATTAATTGAGTGAAATAAATTGGAATCCAACAAATGAGATAATTGAAAATCACAATACCTAGAGTTTTTGCTGCTTTTCTCTCTGACTTATTTGCCTCTAAAGTTTTAACACCAGACAGCGTTTTTGAAAATACCTTTTGGGCCTGAGATCTGGCCACCAGAAATATTTTCAAATAAAGTGTTAAAATAATAGAGCACGGGAGAGCAACTGTAATAATTAGGTCCATGATATTAACCCAGGTATGCCCTTCAACAAAAAAGCATTCTTCAAAACATCTACTGGGTACTTGTACATTTACAGAGATTTTTATAAGAACAGCATCATATATGATACAACAACACCAGGTCTTCAATATCCAACACTTAATTCTTGTTAAAGTAATTTTCAAGTGGTACATTAAGGGATCACACACAGCAACATAACGGTCAACAGATATCAAAACCAAATTACCAAGAGAGGATGAAGCACTTAACAAGGTGATGTACATGTGCAACGCACAGAAATATTCCCCTATAACCCAGCATGATTCCATTATTGCTACAGTCATTGCTGGTATCACAATGAGTCCCACCAGTAGATCTGATACAGCCAGAGAGAGGATGAGCAGGTTGGTTGGAGTGTGGAGCTGCTTGAATTGAGAGATAGAGATGATCACCAGTAGGTTCAAAAATACTGTAACAGCTGAAACCAATGAAAAGAAGATGTACAGTGTTATGTAAATAGATGTTGATAGTGAATATGTTTTGCAAGAAGAGTTTCTGTCTTGATAACAGTATTGAGCATTGTTGAAATCCTCCATTTGCAATGAAAGGTAGATTTTGATATCCTCATCCTGCTTGGTCCTGTGTGTGACCCTGTCAGGTCGGCATTCTGGCAAATCCTGGGTTCTGCCTCTCTTTTTATCACTGACACTACCCCCTTCAGACTATCTTTGCCATCCCCCACATACACACATGGACACAAACGCACATGGGAGTGCACAGTCGGAAAACAAATCATTTGTGAAAACATGATGTAATGTACACATGCTGTTGTTACATAATGTGGTCAGCATTGGGTGTTGCCCAGCTAGCCTTCCTTTAGCTTTACTGATAGACATGACAGGAAAGCTACTGAGAGTTAGAGATGATTCTGAACATTGTAATGGGGACAATATGCAACCCTATTTCCAAAAGAGTTGGGACGCTGGATAAAATGTAAATAACCACAGAATGCAATGATGTGCAAGTCATGGAAACCCATAAGCAATAGAAAATAGTACCAAGACAACATATCAAATGTTGATGCTGTCATTGTTTCGTGACAGCATCAACATTTGCCCATCTGGAATTTGATGCCAGCAACATGTTTCAGAAAACCTGGGACGGAGGCACCAGAAGACTAGAAATGTTCAATTCAAAATCTCAGTTTCAACATTTGATATGTTGTCTTGGTGATTCTTTCTATTGCATATGGTTTTAAATAACGTGCACGTCATTGCATTCTTTTGTTATTTACTTTTTATGGAACGTCCCTACTTTTTCGGAAATGGGGTTGTGGTAAAGGAGGTGTTTTGGTCACTCAAAACACCTGTGATAGGACATACAGGTATTTAGATTTGTTTGGAAAGGTTATTCGGGATTACCAGAGCCCATCGACAAGTCATACTATGCTGGTCTGTCAAGTCATGTGGAATTCCTATTGGAGGATACAGTAGCTGGAGTAGGTACACGGATGAGCCAAAACATTTTGACCACTCACAGGTGAAGCAAATAACATTGATCATCCCCGAACAAGGACACAGGGTAGACCGGGGGAAATTAGATGGTAAACGAACAATCAGTTATCGTGGTCAACGTGTTGCATGCAGGAGATATGGGCAGGAGTAAAGGGCCAAATTGTTATGGCCATATGACTGGGTCACAGCATCGCTGAAATGACAAGGCTTGTTGGGGTGCTCCTGGTCAGCAGTGGTGAGTACCTGCTAACAGTACTCCGAGGAGAGACATACCATAAACTGGCGACAGGGTGTTCAATGTGCGAGGGCAACAAAGGCTATCCTGTCTGGTTCGAACCAAAAGTTCTAATGTGGCACAAGTCAAAGAAACTGTAATGATGGTTATGGGAGGAATGTGTCACAACACACACTGCATTGCAGCCTGCTGCGTATGGGTCTCTGTAGCTGCAGACCGGTCAGAGTGCCCATGATGACCCCTGTCCACCGTCGAAGTGCCTGCAATTGACACATGAATATCAGAACTGGATCTTGGAGCAGTGGAAGACGGTCGTCTGGTCTGATGTGTCCTGTTCTCTTTTCCATCACACGGACTGATGTCTACATGTGTGCCGTTGGCCTGGGGAGGTGAAGGCACCAGGATGCACTGTGGGAATACAACAAGCCGGCGGAGAGAAACTGTGATGCTCTGGGCAATGTTCGGCTGTGAAACTTTGGGTCTGGGATGTCAGTTTGACACATGCCACCTTCTAAAACATTGTTGCAGACCAGTTACATTCATGGCAATGGTATTACCTGATGGCAGTGACCTAATTCTGTAGGATAATGTGCCCTGCCACACTGCACACATTGCTTGGAAATGGTTTGAGGAACATGATGAAGAGTTCAAGGTGTTGCCCTGGCCTCCAAATTCCCAAAATCCCAATCCATTTGAGAATCTGTTGGATGTGCTTGACCATGGTGACTTCACCTCACAACTTACAGGAGAAAGATGTGATGCTTATGTCTTTGTGCCAGATGCCACAACACACCTTTAGGGAAAGACACCTTCAGGGGTCATGTAGAGTCCATGCCTCAGCAGGTTGGTGCTGTTTTGGCAGCATGCAGAGGACCAACAGGAAATTAGGCAGGTGGTTATAATGTTTTGGCTCATCAGTGTGTATAAATGCACACTACAGGTCAAAAGTTTTAGAAAACCCCAATGTTCTAAACCTGCGAGAGGTAAAAAAAAAAAAATGTAGGTTACCAAAAACTTACGTACATATATATATATATTTTTTTTTTCAAGCAACAAGTAATGGGTTAATAACTTACAGCTGTACGGCAGCAATGGAAGTAAATTATGCCTGGACATTTTATGCTAACAATTCCTACAGGTGTCCCAACTTTTGTTGATTACTTACAAACCCTCTGGCTTTACAAAAGCAGTGTTGGAACAGACTGTGTTACTACACCCTCATAAGCAGTATTCAGACTGTGTTGTACTGCAGGAAGTAGTATATTGCTATGATAAAGACGAGAAAAAGGCAATTTACAAAATTAACTGTACGTCCAATGTGTTGGTTAGGTTATGGACTATTGGAGTATTGTAGTACTTCCTACATGCTTTCCAATTGGTTTTCTGCTGTGCTCTGATTGGCTTTCCGCCACAGAAAAAAATACAAATACAAAAATGTACAATGCTAAAGAAATTTCCCACCTGCCATGGCCAGCCCTGCCGTCCCACTTCGAGGAGCGGGGCAGGAAGCCCTTTTTTGAATGGTCAATGCCAACAAATTCTCCCATTAGAATGGACTACCATTACTAAGGTGGAGAGAATCCCATAATTACATGCAGATCCCTGTACATGTTGTAGGACATTTTGAGAAATTAACAAGGTTGGTACAGTTGGAGGTTAAACTATCGACATTTTCATCTTTTGAGAACAAATATACATTAAAATATACATGTGTGTGAATAGTCCCTTCAGGTTGTGGAAAAATACTAATTATTTAATAATTGAATCGACAATGGACCTTTATTAAGGACGTCTCTCCAAAATTGATGAAAAGACGAGAAGAAAACTGGTCAGGGAGGCTTCCAAGAGACCTACAGCCACATTAAAGGAACTGCAGGAATTTCTGGGAAGTACGGGGTAGGGTGACAAGACGGAAGCCTTTTCTTACAAAGAAAAACATCCAAGCCCGGCTGAAGTTTGCAAAAACAAACATTAAGTACCCCAAAAGCACACGGGAAAATGTGTTATGGTCTGATGAAACCAAGTTTGAACTTTTTGGCCATAATTCCAAAAGGTATGTTTGTCGCAAAAACAACACTGCACATAACCCAAAGAACACCATGCCCACAGTGAAGCTTTTGGGTCTGTTTTTCTTCAGCTGGAACCGGGGCCTTAGTCAGGGTGGAGGGAATTATGAACAGTTCGAAATACCAGGCAATTTTGGCACAAAACCTTCAGGCGTCCGTTAGAAAGCTGAAGATGAAGAGGAATTTCACCTTTCAGCATGACAACGACCCAAAGCACACATTCAAATCCACAAAAGCATGTCTTTACCAGAAGAAGATTAACGTTTTGGAATGGCCCAGCCAGAGCCCAGACCTGAATCGAATTGAACATCTGTGGGGTGATCTGAAGGGGGCTGTACACAGGAGGTGTCCTCGTAATCTGACAGATTTGGAGTGCTTTTGCAAAGATGAGTGTTGCATGTGACACATTGGTCGAGATGTGGTGTCTATTTACTTTAGCATTGTCAAACCAATTGTTGAAACTCAATGGTTCTCAAAATTAGTTCCCTACATAATTAGTTGACATCCATACCAACATCAGGTACAGTTGTGCTCAAATGTTTGCATACCCTTGGAGAATTGATAATGTATGTACCATTTGTAAAGAAAACATGAGTGAGCAGGCAAAACACATCTTTTATTTCTTATGGGGTTCACATTCAACTATAGGTCATAACAGAATGGCACAAAGTCAGGTAGTACAGGTCTCTTCTTTCAAACCAGTAGGTTTAATTATTAAAACAGATACATTTTATGAACTAGTTTATACACAGTATTTTTTTCATTTACAAAAGCAAATTATTAATTTAGATATTTTTTTTGTCTGGTTAAGGCCCTTGTCACTGTGTTGGTATGTTGTCCTTTGTTCTTTTCAACAGACATCATAGCCTACATAATGTGCTATTAAACTGAATAAATATCAAGTTTTCAAGTCCAGTTTTCTATTTTACACGAATTACCAATTTGAAGGTGCAGCCTGTGTCAAACGATTCGTTTAACTGCTCATTTAATGCAATGGTGTTTGCATGTTTGTGCCGTTGCCATAGCTGGTTAGGCAAAACCTCTCAACCCTTGAGGTATATTTTCTCCCATATTAAGTAGCCTATGTTATTAGGCACCAACACTGAAGTCGAAACTTTTAAATAATATGCTGTTGGGTATGTGGGACAATATCTTGGTGCCACTCTCCAGCTTGAAGCAGACATATTTGCTTGTAGTTGCAGTGTTAACTCAAACTAACATTGAAAAACCAGTAAGAGACATTCGCTCTTCTTGGCCGCTTACGTCGTCTGGCAAAAAATACAAAGGAAAAAAAAAATCCATCAGAGAGTTAGCAGGATCACTAAGAGTAGCCAAATCAACAGTTGGGTACATTCAGAGAAAAAAGAATGCATTGGTGAGCTCTGCAACAAAAAAAGGCCTGGATGTCCACAGAAGACAACAGTGGTGGATGATCATAGGATCCTTTCCATGGAAAAGAAACAACATCCAGCCAAGTGAAGGACATTCTACAGGAGTCCTTATCCAATAGAAGACTTCATGAGAGCAAATACAGAGGGTTCACCACAAGGTGCAAACCATTCATAAGCCTCAAGAATAGAAAGGCCAGATTAGTCCATCCATCCATCTTCTACCGCTTATCCGGGGCCGGGTCGCGGGGGCAGCAGTCTAAGCAGGGATGCCCAGACTTCCCTCTCCCCAGACACTTCCTCTAGCTCTTCCGGGGGGACACCGAGGCGTTCCCAGGCCAGCCGGGAGACATAGTCCCTCCAGCGTGTCCTAGGTCTTCCCCGGGGTCTCCTCCCGGTGGGATGGGACCGGAACACCTTCCCAGGAAGGCGTTCCGGAGGCATCCGAAAAAGATGCCCAAGCCACCTCAGCTGACCCCTCTCGATGTGGAGGAGCAACGGCTCTACTCTGAGCTCCTCCCGGGTGACCGAGCTTCTCACCCTATCTCTAAGGGATCGCCCAGCCACCCTGCGGAGAAAACTCATTTCGGCCGCCTGTATCCGGGATCTTGTCCTTTCGGTCATGACCCAAAGCTCATGACCATAGGTGAGAGTAGGAACGTAGATTGACTGGTAAATCGAGAGCTTCGCCTTGCGGCTCAGCTCTTTCTTCACCACGACAGACCGATACATCGACTGCATTACTGCAGAAGCTGCACCGATCCGTCTGTCAATCTCCCGTTCCATCCTTCCCTCACTCGTGAACAAGACCCCTAGATACTTAAACTCCTCCACTTGAGGCAGGCACTCTCCACCAACCTGAAGTGGGCAAGCCACCCTTTTCCGACTGAGGACCATGGCCTCGGATTTGGAGGTACTGATTTTCATCCCCACCGCTTCACACTCGGCTGCAAACCGTCCCAGTGCATGCTGAAGGTCCTGGTTAGAAGGGGCCAACACGACAACATCATCTGCAAAGAGCAGAGACGAAATCGTGTGGTCCCCAAACCTGACACCCTCCGGCCCCTGGCTGCGCCTAGAAATTCTGTCCATAAAAATTACAAACAGAACCGGTGAGAACCGGTGGACTCCGGCAGGCCAGATTAGACTTTGACAAAAATATCTAAAAAAGCCAGCCCAGTTCTGGAAGAGCATTCTTTGGACAGATGAAACTAAGATCAACCTGTACCAGAATGATGGGAAGAAAAAAGTATGGAGAATGGCTCATGATCCGAGGCATACCACATTATCTGTAAAACACGGTGGAGGCTGTGTGATGGCATGGGCATGCATGGCTTCCAATGGCACTGGGTCACTAGTGTTTATTGATGATGTGACAGATGCAGCTGATGAATTCTGAAGTGTATAGGGATATATTGTCAACTAAGATTCAGCCAAATTCAGCGAAGTTGATTGGACGGGGCTTCATTTTAGAGATGGACAATGACCCAAAACATACAGCGAAAGCAACCCAGGAGTTTTTTGAAGGCAAAGAAGTGGAATATTCTGCAATGGCTGAGTCACCTGATCTCAACCCGATCCAGCATGCATTTCACTTTCTGAAGACAAAACTTAAGGCAGAAAGACCCAGGAACAAACAACAACTGAAGACAGCTGCAGTAAAGGCATGGCAAAGCATCACAAAGGAGGGAACCCAGCATTTGGTGATGTCCATGTGTTCCAGATTTCAAACAGTCATTGCCTACATTTTATTTATGATTGTGTTAATTTGTCCAACTGCATTTGAGGCCCTGAAATAAGGGAACAGTATATGAAAATGGTGGCAATTCCTAAACATTTCATATGATAATTTTGTTCCACCCTTTTAATAATTGCATCTCGGTTGTTTAATTTCAAATCCATTGTGGTGGCATACTGAGCCAAAATTATGAAAATTGTGTCAGTGTCCAAATATTTCCAGCTGTAACTGTAAAATCTCAGACTACAAATAGATTTCTTGATATTCTTCCAGGTTCGTTCATCAATAACAGGGTAAATAAATCTGCAAACTCTCTAATCGCCCTGCAACGGGTGGTGAAAACCGCCCCGCACACCACTGGTGCCCAGCTTCTTGCCATCCCAGACCTCCTGCGCAGGGCACACAGGATCATCAGCGACCTTTCACATCCAGGCCACACATTTTTTTCTTTCCTACCATCAGGCAGGCAGTACAGGTCTCTTCAGACCCGCACCAGCAGGCTCAGGAACAGTTTCAACTCTGTACCCATCACTAACCATAACGCCCCCCCTGCCTCTCAGGGATCTTGTTGCACTACTCCCTTGTACTACTCTGACACTGCCTTGCAAGCCTGATAATGGACGTTTTCAATTTTTAAAGGTATGTCTACCTCTGCACTCCAAGCAGTGGGAGGCAGAGTCCCCCTTGCTCCCACAAAAGGAGCACTCCCTAGGCTGCACCGTCTCCCTATGTACGGCGCCTCCCATCTCCATGGGTTCAGGTCTGACGACGGGCTGTGCCGGAGGGGGAATCCCTGGGGAAGGCTCAGTTGTATGGTCCTCGTCTGCGACGGTGGAGACGACAGTAAGGGCACCTTGCTGGTGGTGCCTGCTCGGCCGGCATCCTCGCCTCCAACGGCCGCATTGCCTGGACCATATTGGTCAAGGCCTCCCCCAGGGATGTGATCATGTCCCTGTGCTGTTGTTGCAGGTCGCTCCCTGCTGACTCAATCGGTGGGTGAGGTATTCTGTCACTTAGTGGTGTGTATAGAGGAAATGAGTCAAGCGCAGGGAGGCGATAAATGTTTCTTGTATTATAATATTTGAATGGCACGCAATAAACAGACGCACAAGCGCTAAACAAGCGTGCAAGGCTCTCCAGTACAGACACAGACATGGAACAATACCTCACAAAGACACCCAGAAACACAGGAACTAACATAGACAACCTAATGAGGGAATGGACAACAGGTGCGTACAATAACAAGACATGACAGTGCCGTGGAAGGAGGAGCGGCGTGACTAGAAGGCCTGCGATGACGCACGCCGAACACCACGCCGGGGGGGAGGGCATGCGTTATCCACGCGAGTCCTCATTACAGTATCGAAGAGAAATTTTCACCTCAATCAGGTTGGAGCTGAAATGAGCTGATCGAGCAGATGTGAGTGATTTTCAGTATTGTAGTATACTGTCTATCCAGGCTAGTCTAGCACTGAGTGCTCTAGTATTGTCTGTGTACCAGGGAGCAAGTTTCTTGTCGCGTATTTCTTTTGTTTTTAGTGGTGCAACCGTATCTAAAGTATTTTGCAGTATTGTGATTAAATCCTCGATTTGATCGTTTGTGGATTTACACTCACCTAAAGGATTATTAGGAACACCATACTAATACTGTGTTTGACCCCCTTTCGCCTTCAGAACTGCCTTAATTCTACGTGGCATTGATTCAACAAGGTGCTGAAAGCATTCTTTAGAAATGTTGGCCCATGTTGATAGGATAGCATCTTGCAGTTGATGGAGATTTGTGGGATGCACATCCAGGGCTCGAAGCTCCACCACATCCCAAAGATGCTCTATTGGGCTGAGATCTGGTGACTGTGGGGCCATTTCAGTACAGTGAACTCATTGTCATGTTCAAGAAACCAATTTGAAATGATTCAAGCTTTGTGACATGGTGCATTATCCTGCTGGAAGTAGCCATCAGAGGATGGGTACATGGTGGTCATAAAGGGATGGACATGGTCAGAAAAAATGCTCAGGTAGGCTGTGGCATTTAAACCATGCCCAATTGGCACTAAGGGGCCTAAAGTGTGCCAAGAAAACATGTGCTGTGGGGGCAGGCGGAATGGAAGGACGCGGCCGTGCCACCCGTGCTCACGTGTGGGGTAGTCCAGGTGCCCCAGCCCTGCCCGGTGCCAGCTCCTAGGCGTCGGGCAACAACACCGGGGGGGCCTATGAGGGCTTTCCCTGATGTTGGGAGATGTGAGGACTGGTGGGGCTATCGGGACCCGCCGTACCGGTTCTCGCAGCCAGCGCCCCCCGCTGCCCGGGAGCCGCAGCCAGCGCCGCCAGCGCCCCACGCTGCCCGGGAGCTGCAGCCAGCGCCCCACGCTGCCCGGGAACCGCAGCCAGCGCCCCCCGCTGCCCGGGAGCCGCAGCCAGCGCTCCTCGCTGCCTGGGAGCCGCAGCCAGCGCCGCCAGCGCCCCCCGCTGCCCAGGAGCCGCAGCCAGCGTCGCCAGCGCCCCCCGCTGCCTGGGAGCCGCAGCCAGCGTCGCCAGCGCCCCCTGCTGCCTGGGAGCCGCAGCCAGCGCCCCCTGCTGCCTGGGAGCCGCAGCCAGCGCCCCCTGCTGCTTGGGAACCGCAGCCAGCGCCCCCCGCTGCCTGGGAGCCGCCGCCAGCGCCCCCTGCTGCCTGGGAGCCGCAGCCAGCGCCCCCTGCTGCCTGGGAGCAGCAGCCAGCACCCCCTGCTGCCTGGGAGCCGCAGCCAGCGCCCCCTGCTGCCTGGGAGCCGCAGCCAGCGCCGCTAGCACCCCCTGCTGCTTGGGAACCGCAGCCAGCGCCCCCCGCTGCCTGGGAGCCGCCGCCAGCGCTGCAGCCAGCGCCGCCAGCGCCCCCCGCTGCCTGGGAGCCGCAGCCAGCGCCCCCTGCTGCCTGGGAGCCGCAGCCAGCGCCGCCAGCGCCCCCTGCTGCCTGGGAGCCGCAGCCAGCGCCACCAGCACCCCCTGCTGCTTGGGAGCCGCAGCCAGCGCCCCCCGCTGCCTGCTCCTCCCGCTGCCCAGTGGCCTCAGCTGCCAGCTCCACCCGCTGCCCAGTGGCCTCAGCCGCCAGCGGTTGACTGGCCGCCCGAGGCCGCGGATGACTGGCCGCCGCCGCCCGAGGCCGCGGTTGACTGGCCGCCGCCGCCCGAGCGTGCGGTTGACTGGCCGCCTTGTCCCGCAGCGCCTTCCCCTGCCCAGGAGCCCCCGCATCGTCCCACGGCGCCCTCGCCTGTCCCGGCCTCAGCGGCGCCCTCGCCTGTCCCGGCCTCAGCGGCGCCCTCGCCTGTCCCGGTCTCAGCGGCGCCCTCGCCTGTCCCGGCTCCCCCGTCTCCTGCTCCCCCGCCGGCCGTCAACCCTCCGCCGGCTCCTGTTCCTCCGCCGGCTGCCGACCTGCCGCCGGCTGCCGACCTGCCGCCGGCTCCTATTCCCCCGCCGGCTCCCCCGTCTCCTATTCCTCTGCCGGCTCCTGTTCCTCCACCGGCTCCCCTGTCTCCTATTCCTCCGCCGGCTCCCCCGGCTCCTACTCCTCCGCCGGCTCTCCCGCCGGCTCCGGACCCTCCGCCGGCTCCCCCGGCTCCTGCTCCTCCACCGGCTCCTATTCCCCCGCCGGCTCCCCCGTCTCCTATTCCTCCGCCGGCTCCCCCGGCTCCTACTCCTCCGCCGGCTCTTCCGCCGGCTCCGGACCCTCCGCCGGCTCCCCCGGCTCCTGCTCCTCCACCGGCTCCTATTCCCCCGCCGGCTCCCCCGTCTCCTATTCCTCTGCCGGCTCCTATTCCTCCGCCGGCTCCCCCGGCTCCTACTCCTCCGCCGGCTCCCCCGGCTCCTACTCCTCCGCCGGCTCTTCCGCCGGCTCCGGACCCTCCGCCGGCTCTTCCGCTGGCTCCGGACCCACCGCCGGCCCTTCCGCCGGCTCCGGACCCTCCGCCGGCTCCCCCGGCTCCTTCTCCTCCACCGGCTCCTGCTCCTCCGCCGGCTCCTACTCCTCCACCGGCTCTTCCGCCGGCTCCTGACCCTCCACCGGTTTCCCCGTCTCCTACTCCTCCGCCGGCTCTTCCGCAGGCTCCTGACCCTCCGCCGGCTCCGCCGGCTCCCCCGGCTCCTACTCCTCCGCCGGCTATTCCGCCGGCTCCGGACCCTCCGCCGGCTCCCCCGGCTCCTGCTCCTCCACCGGCTCCTATTCCCCCGCCGGCTCCCCCATCTCCTGCTCCTCCGCCGGCTCCTACTCCTCCGCCGGCTCTTCCCCCGGCTCCGGACCCTCCGCCGCCTCCCCCGGCTCCTGCTCCTCCGCTGGCTCCTATTCCCCCCGCCGGCTCCCCCGTCTCCTGCTCCTCCGCCGGCTCTTCCGCCGGCTCCTGACCCTCCGCCGGTTTCCCCGTCTCCTGTTCCTCCACCGGCTCCCCCGGCTCCTGCTCCTCCGCCGGCTGTCGACCCTCTGCCGGCTCCCCCGGCTCCTGCTCCTCCGCCGGCTGTCGACCCGCTGCCGGCTCTCCTGCCGGCTCCTGTCCCTCCGCCGGCTCTCCCGTCTCTTGAACCTCTGCCTCCCCGGCCTGTCCCTGTGGCTCCGCCTCCCCGGCCTGTGCCGGCGGCTCCGGGCGCTGAGCCTCCGCCGGTCCGGGTGTGGTCGTCCCGGTCTTGCGGTCGGGAGCCCGCGCCTTTGGGGGGGGGTACTGTCACGTCCCGGCTGTGCCCCTAGCCATCTCTGCGCTGGGCTCGGGGCATAGCCGGGACAGGACAGGAGGTGGCATTTAGCCACCTCTACTCCTTTTTTTGGTTTCCCCAATTGGAGGCAGGTGTTAGTTATTGCCTCCAATTGGGGACCCTATTTAAGTTTAGTTTGTTAGGCCCCAAGGCGTGGTTCATTTTGGTTTTGTGTATCCTGTGTAAGGAAGACCCACGTCACTGGTTGCTGCCTTTTTGTTTGTTGGAGTCCTTCTTTCTTTTGTTTGATTAAAAATGGATTACCTTCCCTACCTCTACTCTGCGCCTGTGTCCTTTCCATCCCACGACCGTGACAGAATCTATTTTTAGTCAGAGAATTTATAGTACGGCTTTTGAAACTCATTGTTTGCGGAGCAATTGGATTTCTAGTTTTAACAGTAAATGTAATAAGACAGTGATCAGATAAACCAGGATTCTTTGGGGAAATTATTAGATCTACAATATCTATTTCTCATGACAGGACAAAATCTAAGGTGTGATTGTGGCAGTGTGTTGGACCTGAGACATTTTGCATAAAACCCACTGAGTCAATTATGGCTTCAAAGGCTTTTTGAAGAGGATCATTGGACTTTTCCATATGAATATTGATATCGCCAAAAATTTGAATACGATCTGCCATGACTAGGTTAGACAAGAATTCTGGAAACTCATTGAGGAATATTGTGTATGGCTGGGGGGCCTGTAAATAGTAGCTACAGTGGGGACACCTGCCAATTGATACACTGCCAATTTTGCAGGTTTTCCTACTTACAAAGCATGTAGACGTCTGTACATTTTTTCATAGGTACATTTCAACTGTGAGAGACGGAATCTAAAACAAAAATCCAGAAAATCACATCGTATGATTTAAAAATAATTAATTGCCATTTTATTGCATGACATAAGTATTTGATCACCTACCAACCAGTAAGAATTCCGGCTCTTAGTTTTTCTTTAAGAAGCCCTCCTGTTCTCCACTCATTACCTGTATTAACTGCACCTGTTTGAACTCATTACCTGTATAAAAGACACCTGTCCACACACTCAATCAAACAGACTCCAACCTCTCCACAATGGCCAAGACCAGAGAGCTGTGTAAGGACATCAGGGATAAAATTGTAGACCTGCACAAGGCTTGGATAGGCTACAGGACAATAGGCAAGCAGCTTGGTGAGAAGGCAACAACTGTTGGCGCAATTATTAGAAAATGGATGTTCAAGATGACGGTCAATCTCCCTCGGTCTGGGGCTCCATGCAAGATCTCACCTCGTGGGGCATCAATGATCATGAGGAAGGTGATGGATCAGCCCAGAACTACACGGCAGGACCTGGTCAATGACCTGAAGAGAGCTAAAACCATTAGTAACACACTACGCCGTCATGGATTAAAATCCTGCAGCGCACACAAGGTTTTTTTGTCTAAACTGCACTCGCTGTGTTGGGAGGAAGAAGAAGGATGAGTACAAGCCCAAGAACACCATCCCAACCGTGAAGCATGGAGGTGGAAACATCATTCTTTGGGGATGCTTTTTTGCAAATGGGACAGGACGACTGCACCGTATTGAGGGGAGGATGGATGGGGCCATGTATCGCGAGTAAGAGCATTGAAGATGGGTCGTGGGTCTTCCAGCATGACAACGACCCGAAACACACAGCCATATGAGAGTACCTATTGTAGTTTACTAACATATTAATTAAATTTGATGAGTAAATTGTATATACCCTATAACTATAAATAACAAAACATAGTTACAATATATTTAAACTTTACCACACATTAAATTAATTTATATTATTTGCAAGATCACATGTAGGTAAGGTAGGTAGGTAGATTTTTAAAAATGTTTTGTGTATAACACAAAAACCCTGAGCTGCTAAACATTCCATTTGATTTGTTGGCTTCATTTGAAAAAGTCAAGGAGTTGAGACTGGAAACCTACTGTAATGGCATCTGAGAATTAAGAAATAGTTTAGATTTTTAATCTATAATAGAAATACCAGAATTGAGCAACTGACCACAATGTCTAAAAAGAGTCACTAGAGTGTGATGCTGGACTGATTTATGACATCGTGAAGATGTGCATTTAGAATATGTATAGGTTTAGCGTTGAAGAACACTGGTCTTTGCTATAACTTATTATTTTATAGTCCTAGTTACAATTCTCTCATGAAATAAAATTTTTCCACGCGTTTTATTTATTTGTGTTTTCTTTGACACTTTAGTTGTGTCCCAGAAATAACTTTCCCGCCCTGTTAAGTTGAGTAATTCTTATTTAATTATACAGCCCCAGGCCAAACCACATTTGGGGAGTACACTCATGTTTGGTATTATCAACAAAAGGATTCTTTATTTCTTCCAGACTCACTCAGTCTTATCCTAAATACATTTTCTTTTATTAATAATTTCAGGAGAGACAAAACACACTTTTAGTTTTTTCATTTAATATTTTCATTCAACTAAAGAATGTACTCACATATACAGACTGTTCCCAAATGTGTCTGTGGAGACACTAAGAAGGGGTACTGCTGTCAGCATGACAATACTTTTAATAATAAAGTATATAAACTAGTTGAAATCTTTCTGTTTCACTATTAACTAACTCAAAAATTACTACTCCTTCTGTTTGTCAGCTAGGCTGAAGGACATTCTAGATGGTTACAGCAATTCTGTCAACAACAAATGTATGTTTTCACAAATGATTTGTTTATCCTACAGTTTGTTCAGATTTGTGATCTCTTGAGTAACTCTTTGAGATTGCGTGTGTGTGTAAATGTTTGTGTGCATAGAGTCCCTGAGCAGGGGAGTGACTGTCAGTCAGGGATAAAAAGAGAGGAAGAGCTCAGAGTTTGTCAGAAGGCTGACCTGACAGGGTCACACACAGGACCATGCAGGAGGAGGACATCAGCGTTCTTTGCAAATGGAGAAATATGAAGATGCTCAATACTGTAATCAAGACAGAAACTCGTCTTGCAGAATGGAATCACTATCAACATCTCTTTATATAACACTGTACATCTTCTTCTCATTGCTTTCAGCTGTTACAGTATTTTTGAATCTACTGGTGATCATCTCTATCTCTCACTTCAAGCAGCTCCACACTCCAACCGACCTGCTCATCCTCTCTCTGGCTGTGTCAGATCTCCTGGTGGGACTCATTGTGATACCAGCAATGACTGTAGCAATACTGGAACCATGCTGGGTTCTTGGGGAATATTTCTGTGCATTGCTTCTCTACATCACATTTTTATCTGAATCTTCATCTCTTGGCAACTTGGTCTTGATATCTATTGACCGTTATGTTGCTGTGTGTGATCCCTTAATGTACCACCTGAAAATAACATTTTCAAGGACTGTCTGTTGTATATTAATTAATTGGTGGTGTTCTGTCATTTATGATGCTTTTCTTATAAAGATATATGTAAATGTACAGGTAGCAAGTAAATGTTTTGAAGAGTGTTATATACTTGACACAGTTTTCTGGGCTAACATGATGGACCTTGTAATTTCAATGATTGTTCCATGTTCTATTATTATAACACTTTATTTGAAAATATTTGTAGTAGCCAGATCACAGGCCAGACAGATTTCTTCAAAAGGGGCTGTCACTGTATCTGGTGTTAAAACTGTACAGGCAAATAAGTCTGACAGAAAAGCAGCAAAGACTTTAGGTATTGTTATTTTCAACTATCTACTTTTTTGGAATCCATTTATTTATATATTATTTATTTTTTCAAGTTCAAATGTGGCATCCTTCATCGCCAGCATCCTGCCACTTTTGAGTTCCTTCATTAATCCAATCATTTATGTTTTCTTTTATCCATGGTTCAAGGTGACAGCTAAACATATTTTCTGTCTCACGTTGAGGGTTTTATAGTGTTTTTTATTTAATCTGATACATCAGTAGCGTTGTTTTTGAAGTGTGACATACTTCGTGATGGTTCATTTAATCTAACAAGGGAGTCAGGAAGATTATTTTTTTTTTAGAAACAACATAAAATAAAACAAGACAAGAACTATGTAACAAAAAGAAATGGAATGACTGACAAAATGCAGGAGGGAATACGAAACGTAAGCGGGGACAGTGATTAGGAAGCTAGGTGAAGCAATAGCAAGGAGCAAATGAGGGAGAGAGGGCACTGGATCTCACCGGCAGGCCTGGCCTGCCAGGACATGACATAACACGTTGAAACCTTTTTTAAAAAGGCAGTTTATTCCCAATAACAATGTTTGTTGTACCTCCATGTTATTTAATATATAAGTTTGAATGGAACTGCGGGAAAACATGAACATTTATACTTGAGTTTAATAAAACTCAGTTTTCTTGGTTGTATTTACCAGTCTGTGGTAGTTCAATTATATATAATGATACATTGGATTTAATAAACATTCCATATGAGGACATTTTAAATCTGTTTATATGTTGTTTAACACCACCATCTAGTGGATCATTTGTAAAAACTGTGTCTGGATATATACAGGTGCTGGTCATGTAAATAGAATATCATCAAAAAGTGAAACTTGTATAATGTATACATTCATTCCACACAGACTGATATATTTCAAGTGTTTATTTCTTTTAATTGTGATGATTACAACTGACAACTAATGAAAATCCCAAATTCAGTATCTCTGAAAATTTGAATATTACTTAAGCTCTATACAAAAAAAATATTTTTGGAAATGTTGGCCAACTGAAAAGTATGAACATGAAAAGTATGAGCATGTTCAGCACTCAATACTTTGTTGGGGCTCCTTTTGCCTGATCAGTACGGCGTGGCATGGAGTCGATCAGTCTCCACTGCTCAGGTGTTATGAGAGCCCAGGTTGCTCTGATAGTGGCCTTCAGCTCTTCTGCATTGTTGGGTCTGGCATATCGCATCTTCCTCTTCACAATACCCCATAGATTTTCTATAGGGTTAAGGTCAGGCGAGTTTGCTGGCCAATTAAGAACAGGGATACCATGGTCCTTAAACCAGGTACTGGTAGCTTTGGCACTGTGTGCAGGTGCAAAGTCCTGTTGGAAAATGAAATCTGCATCTCCATAAAGTTGGTCAGCAGCAGGAAGCATGAAGTGCTCTAAAACTTCCTGGTAGACGGCTGCGTTGACCTTGGACCTCATAAAACAGTGGACCAACACCAGCAGCTGACATGGCACCCCAAACCATCACTGACTGTGGAAACTTTACACTGGACTTCAAGCAACGTGGATTCTGTGCCTCTCCTCTCATCCTTCAGACTCTGGGACCTTGATTTCCAAAGGAAATGCAAAATGTACTTTCATCAGAGAACATAACTTTGGACCATTCAGCAGCAGTCCAGTCCTTTTTGTCTTTAGCCCCGACAAGACGCTTCTCACGCTGTGTCTTGTTCAAGAGTGGCTTGACACTAGGAATGTGGCAGCTGAAACCCATGTCTTGCATACGTCTGTGCGTGGTGGTTCTTGAAGCACTCCAGTTGCAGTCCACTCTTTGTTAATCTCCCCCATTTTTGAATGGGTTTTGTTTCACAATCCTCTCCAGGGTGCGGTTATCCCAATTGCTTGTACACTTTTTTGTACCACATCTTTTCCTTCCCTTCGCCTCTCTATTAATGTGCTTGGACACAGAGCTCTGTGAACATCCAGCCTCTTTAGCTATGACCTTTTGTGTCTTGCCCTCCTGTCAATGGTTGTCTTTTGGGTAGCTGTCAAGTCCACAGTCTTCCCCATGATTGTGTTGCCTACAGAACTAGACTGAGAGACCATTTAAAGGCCTTTGCAGGTGTTTTGGGTTAATTAGCTGATTAGTGTGTGGCACCAGGTGTCTTCAAAATTGAACCTTTTCACAATATTCTAATTTTCTGAGATACTGAATTTGGGGTTTTCATTAGTTGTCAGTTATAATCATCAAAATTAAAATAAATAAGCACTTGAAATATATCAGTCTGTGTGGAATGCATGTATACATTATACAAGTTTCACTTTTTGAATGGAATTACTGAAATAAATAAACTTTTTGATGATATACGAGTGAGCAGTAAAAACACATGTATTTAATTTCTTATGGGATTCACAATCAACTGTAGGTCATAACAGAATGGCACAATCATAAAACAAAACATGGCAAAAAAGTATTCCTGTTCAAAATACTAATATTAATACTGTGTATTGCCCCCTTTATCATCAATGACAGCGTACAGTCTTTCGTAATAGCTGTCTATGAGGATCCAAATTCTTGCAAGTGGTATAGCTGCCCATTAATCTTGGCAAAATGCCTCCAGGTCATGCAAAGTCTTTGGTTGTCTTGCATGAACCGCACGTTTGATATCTCCCCAGAGTAGCTCGATGATGTTAAGGTCAGTGACCATAAAGCTCTATTTTGGTCTCGTTACTCCAAATTACAGTGTGCCAGAAGATGTGAGGCGTGTCAAGGTGTTGTCAGGCATATTGTAATAAGGGTTTTTTGTGGCACTGGCGCAGTAAAGGTTTTCTTTCTGGCACCTCAACCATGCAGGTCAAGTATCATCGTATTGTTCTCCTTGAAACAACCACACCATCTTTTTCCAGGGCAGCCTGTATTTCTCCTGAGGTTACTCTTGGGTTTTTCTTTGTATCCCGAACAATTCTTCTGGTAGTTTTGGCTGAAATTTTGGTCTACCTGACTGTGGCTTGGTATCAAGAGATTCCCGAAATTTACACTTCTTAATAAGTGATTGAACAGTACTGACTGGCATTTGTAAGGTTTTGGTTATCTTTTTATATCCTTTTCCATCTTTACAAAGGTCCATTACCTTGTTACTCAGGTCTTTTGACAGTTATTTTCTGCTCCCCATGACTCAGTATTTAGCCTGCTCAGTGCATCCATGTGAGAGCTAAGAAACACTAACCATTCATGCAGAGACACTAATTGCAATTTAAAAAGCCATAGGTGTGTAATTTTCATCTTGTGTGTGTCACCTTTTGTGTGTGTAACAAGGCCAAACATTCAAGGTTAACTTGTGATCAGGGCCATCTGGGTGATTTCTGTTATCATTATGATTTTAAAGGGAGCCAAACAACTATGTGATAATAAATGGCTTCATATGATCACTATCCTTGAATAAAATACAGTTTTTTGCATGATCAGTCGTATTGTAAAAATCAATGCCAAAATGTCTATTTCTGTATAGCTTACACTAATAAATACACTAAACAGAGCTATTTGTGTAGGCCAATGTAGTAATTCATATAGAATAGAACTGCAAGGGCAACCTTTTTGCCCAGTTAAAAATGAATCCACAATTGCCTCAAAACCAGTTGATATTAAAATACCTAGTGCAACATGCACAATGGGAGATGAGGGCACTCAGTTTCCATTGCACAGGAATGTATGGCATACTGGATCCAAACATCACCGACAATGAAAATGGCCTTACAAATTAGGAGTATAGAAATTATTAGATGATAACACCATTCTAGTGACGTAACTTACATTATTATTTTTTTTCATACTTCTTTTGATTAAAGATGTTAGTTTGCATCCATCAGTTACCTTTTTCTCTGGCCAGCTGTCCCAGGTAAATAAACAATGTCCTAGACCTAACTAGAAACTGTATTTTTAGGGAAGATTATTGTTTACATGCACCAGCTAGTTCGTTTTTTGTTATTTTTTTGTTGGTCAGCAGTCCTAAATGATAGCATAAGTACCTCTGACATTTTCACTGAAGTCCCTTATGAGGACTTTGCGAGCAGTTTGAACGTTTTGGAAACTTGCTGAAAATAATTTTTCCAAAAGCCGACAACAGCCATCTAACTGAAGCCCTCACACAAACCCAGTTATTCTCCTAGCTTCCCATCCTGGGCTGACATGTCTAAGAGTGTCAAAGAGTGGGTCACGTTGGAGAGGATGGATTGGACCTCCCTGGTGCAAACTTTCAGCCATAGATGACAAACTATCTGCAAGTATATGTCATAATAATAATAATACATTACATTTATGTAGCGCTTTTCAAAGACCCAAATACATGACAAACAAAAACAGAGACAAACGGTAGCTAACAAAATAAAAACAAAAAGAGGGTCAAACAACATAGAGCTGGGGCTAGGGATAGGCTTGTTTGAACAGAGGAGACTTGAGGTGGTGGATGAAGATGGCAACAGATTTGGAGTCACAGATGAATTCTCCAAAGTCTTGGAGAAGCCCTTGAAAAAGCCCTGTCTCCAAAGCTCCGCAGCTTGGACCAAGGGATGATCAGGAGTCCAGCAGTGGCACAGCGGAGTGACCTGGAGGAATGGTATTGGGGGATAAGGTCTGAGAGATGGTGGAGGCCTTTATACGTGAGAAGAATTTTGAAGTCAATGCGTTTAGGGGGCTAAAGGGGGCAATCCGTCAGTGCGACGCCAGCAGCTACTCTCCGTGGTGAAAACCAAACGTATTCACAATGATAAATGCTAATGTTAAGGTGGTCCTTATTTGTGAAGTCTGATTTCACAATGGGGCACCCTGTATTTTTGTTCCTACTTATGATTCAGAAATTCAGAAAATAAATGAAGATAATGTGGCAACATTTAGGGTTTGCTACCACATGAGTGAAATTAAGCCTATTGACCTAGGGGACTTACGCAGTAACACATTAAAATGAAACAAAGATTTTTTGTGTTGACCAAGACCTGTGTGTGATAATGTGTAAGATATGATAAATAGCTTAAACCACAAGAACATTTTGTTGAAATTGTGCATTCAAAACCACAATATTTCTGTACTTTCTGTCATTTTGATAGACATTATGTCCGGTAGCAATCTCTAAAACTCACTGAATCTCCACAAAAATGTTTTATATTATTTTTATACCAAAATTCATCAAATGCAATTTTAGTTCAGTATCTAAGTAGTATTTTTACATGCCTCTAAGTACCACCCTACTCTCTCAACCTTGCCGAAAAGTTTCCAAAATCCTCTCCCAAGACTGGTGTTGCCTGGACAGTTGATCTGTAACCATGTTACAATAAATGAAACGATCGGTTACCCACAGCGGCCAATCAAATGTGCATCGCTTAATCGTGGAGTCCGAGGGTCAATAGTGGAAGTAGCGGAGTGTACCCATGTGTTGACATTCATCACCGTTATCCTGCTGTCTGTCGTCACAAGTACATGCATGTTTCCGATAAGGAATGTCTAATGACAGACAAATTCACGGGCTGGGCGCTCTCCTCACTGAGTCACAACTGCGCAGTGGTCTCGACCCCCTGAGTGGGGCGACTGTTGTGATCATCATTCGAGATGTGATGTACATACACATGGTTCCGTAATTGAAGACCTAAGTACATAATGCAAAGAGATAGGGTCAGACAACTGCATGCATGCATGCATATGTTGCAGAATTATGTTTTTAGGTTAGATAATGTAAAGGCATTTGACTAATTACTTGAATTTTGAAACATCAAAAATGACTGAACCAATAAAGGCATTTTATTTCTTTATATTCATTTACACTTATTTCTACATGAGTATTTTATCACAGCTGTGTTCCTGTTGTGTTATTTTGTGGGAAAGCACTTTGCTTTTTTATCGGGTGTTTAAAAAGGATAACATATTTTGTTGCATTATTAGTTGGTTTAGTCCAGCTGGCAGAAACCAATCAGTTGTCCAGAGGTCACTATAAAAACATTGTCAAGTTATACATTTTTAAATTGTAATATATTGTAAATTGTCATGTTATATATATATTTTTTTCTTTTTGATTTAATGCTGTGTGTATTGATGTGTCCGTGCTTGGCATGAAGGCAAGACACATCTCCAGAGGTTGTCAAGGGCGAACGTAGTTGAATACGTTTTACAGGGAACAAATGGCACAAATGGCAGGAACAGGCAACAGTGACAACAACCACAAACAACAACCAACAAGAAACACTGGGGCAGGAGGAACTTCTATTGGGACAGAACGAGTGAGCAAACAGGGCACAGGTGGAAACAATAAGGACAAGGACAGGCTGCGTTTAAGAACAAAAGGCAAAAACCAAACAGAACAGCCTATGTTAAATAATCAAAAGCTAAACCAAACAGAACAGGCTATGTTAAATAATCAAAAGCTAAACCAAACAGAACAGGCTATGTTAAATAATCAAAAGCTAAACCAAACAGAACAGGCTATGTTAAATAATCAAAAGCTAAACCAAACAGAACAGAACCTCAGAACACCATAATATTTTTGTGCTTCTGAAGGGAGGATGCCTGAGGCAGAGGGGCATGTGCTTGCACAGTTATGTGTGTGTTTTCTAAACTCTGCAGAAATCAAAATGAAGCCTAGTCACATCAGACAAGCCTAGTCGTCGGAGGCCCATCCTTTTTCATTACTAAGCATGATGACAAACCCATCACAGTACACATATGCCTAAACTTGGAACTTCGTATGCATTGAACAAAGCATTTGGACTTTTTAACGGCTCACCATAAGTGGGTAAAGCTAAGGGCTCCAGGAAGGGGGCGGAGCCCGTAGGGATGGCCCCTACCATTTGTTCCCATTAAAACAGGGTAGCCTATTACTACGGGTTCAATTTGGTTCAGACTGGTCTCACTTGTGGTAACTTCTTCAAGAGCATATTCAGTTTTGAGATAATCAAACATTAAATGAAAGCTAAAGATATTTTCCTCTCAATAGCATCAACATTAAAAAGACATTTTTAAACCATCTGAAGTGAGGGTAGAGACCCAAAATCACCCCCCATTGTTGATGATAGAACTATCTTAATATCAATAGAACCACAGACGCTGTCAAAATATGCATAAAAGTGGTGATTTAGGGTTTGGCTGACCATCACTATTTGGAATAAAGATTAATCAAAGTTTGTGAATTCCCTAAAATGTAGGAGGTTAATGAAAACACCATCTTTGTGTTTGTCATGAGTTAGTTTGGCTGTTGCCTGTAAAAAGGCTAAATGTGGGTGCTGTAGATATGCTAATACAATCACCCTGGTGGTTGCAGCAGGTACACCAATGCAATAAGGGCTGGAGTTTTTCTCTTCTACAATTTAGTTGAGCGGATCATCCCCTGGTTGGAAAACTGATTATTTTGTCAGGCATGTGCCAAGAAACTACTTGATATTAGCTCATGCCTGATAGCCAATTTCACAGACCTTTGTGAAGGCACTGAGGTATTCAAAATTGGGAGCTGTTTAGCTATGAAGGAAACATTTGTTAATAGGTTATATGGTTTATAATTACTTCGCTAAAGTGACTGTGTTGCTCACTGATGTCTTTGATTATGTTTTTTACAAACAGGGAAGCACATTGTATGTAATCATCCAAACCTTTGTAAATATCACTGGCTAGAGTCACATTTATCTCTTCTCAATACTGAAAGACAAGACGTGCGTTAAACAACACCCATACTGTGGTACGATATTACATCATTACATCATTGTCTTCCCAATCATTTTAATTGTGTGTGTGTGTGTGTGCGCGAGTGCGCCTGCGTGTGTGTAGAAAGACTCAGAGAAGGGGACCAGCTGTCAGACACTCTAGTATAAAGAGAGGAAGAGCTCAGAGTTTGTCAGAAGGCTGACTTGACAGGGTCACACACAGGACCAAGCAGGACAACCTCAGCATTTTACCCTTTATTACAAATGAAGGAACATGAAGATGACCAATACTGTTATCAAGACAGAAACTCTTCTTGCAAAAAGGCTTCACTCTCAACAGCTATTTACATTGCACTGTACATCTTACTGTCAATGATTTCAGCAGTTACAGTATTTTTGAACCTACTGGTGATCATCTCCATCTCACACTTCAAGCAGCTTCAGACTCAAACCAACCTGCTCATCCTCTCTCTGGCTGTATCAGATCTCCTGGTGGGACTCATTGGGATACCAGCAATGACTGTAGCAATACTGGAATCATGCTGGATTTTTGGGAAATATTTTTGTGTATTGCTTCTCTACATCACTTTTTTATCTGAAACTTCCTCTCTTGGTATTTTAATCTTGATATCTATTGACCGTTATGTTGCTGTATGTTATCCTTTATTTTACCACTCAAAAATAACGAACACAAGATGCATCTGTTCTATTTCCATTACCTGGGGTTGTTGTATCATATATGATGCTGTTCTCATAAAACTGTATGTAAACATGCAGGTGCCTTGTGGGTGTTTTGAAGAATGTTATTCACTTGAAGGACATTTCGGGGTTAATGTCACAGACATTGTGATTTCAATGGGTATCCCATGTTCTATTATTATAACCCTTTATTTTAAAATATTTGTTGTGGCCAGATCACAGGCCAGAAAGGTATTTTCTAAAGGGGCTGCAAATGTGTCAGTACAGGCAAGTAAGTCTGAGACAAAAGCAGCAAGAACTCTTGCTATTGTTATTTTTAACTATCTGTTTTTTTGGAATCCAGTAATGTTTTTATTTTCTATGTTTTCAAGTTACAGTTTAACATCATTTATAATCAGTTTTCTGCCACTTATCAATTCCTTTGTTAATCCAATAATTTATGCTTTCTTTTATCCATGGTTCAAAGTGACATCTAAACGTATTTTAGGTCTAAAGTAAGGTGTTTATAGTTTGATATGACATACAGTACCAGTCAAAGGTTTGGACACACTTTCCCCATCTCACAAACCTTTGACTGGTACTGTATATACATTAGTTTTCTGTTCTTGTAAAAGGTTCTATCATATAACGATACTCCTACATTATTTAATTTCCCTGTTGTCATCATAGCTGTGTGATGTGTTAATGATATAGATATTTCTAACTGGATTGAATTTACTTGGGTAAGGCACAAGTATGTTCTTCATTTATAAAATTAATCTTGGCCTCTTGTAATGATTCAGGGTGCTTGACACAGGGATTTATTTAGGAAGTGCTTGATGTTCACTTAAAAATATTGGCATGACTAAATGTTCACAGCACATGTTTTTTTTTTCTTCAAATGCATACACACTGTTCCCAAAACTGTTAAAAATACATTCAAAACAGAATAATGGCAAGTGTTGTGCATTTCTGAAGTAACCAGATTGAAATATAAAGAAAGTTTTATTTTTTAGATAATGTTAATAATGTTAGAATATTTAATCAATCCAAACACAGTTGATTGTAGTATCAACTGAAAACCGACCCAAGTGTGGTACACTGTACCCTTTGAGAGAAACGGTGAACATGTGTAAGAACATTATCAATAAATCGAGGTAAGATATCTGTTCAATAACCAAACAGGGTATTTAGACATCTACACATAATGTAAAGTACTGTAAAACTAAGGATTTACAGGTTTTTTTTAGATATGTGATTGGTTAGAGAGCCGCCGTGGATGTCCCAGGCCAGAGAGGAGCTAATATCACAATGTGTAGTACTGTCCAATGATGGTTTGTTACACAAACCACTAATTGGCCCCTAAAATACAGAGAGGCTAGTGATTATACTATACTTGTTAATGTTTGTTTGTTATTATTGCAGCCCTGGAATTTGGGGATTCTTTTTTTTCATTTTAACTTTCTATTTTTCAAAAGTATAATTAAATATATGCAAAGATAAAGAAAAAATAAAGTATTTTCCTTCAAATTGCTGCATTTCTCATTCATTCTTCTTTGGTATACATTAGTACAGTCAATAAAGTGAGGTTTTTTTCTTATTCTTTAATCAAATACTGATTTATGTGAAAAATCTTTTGGAAAAACTTATGAGATGAAAGTTTACATTTTGTGTAAAGCGTTGGTGGTCGTGGTGTGTTGGTGGTGTTTTTTAGGTCAGTGTGTTATGAGTGACAATTCAGGTTTTCCCACTTACAAAGCATGTAAAAGTGTGTAAATTTTATCATAGGTTCTCTTCAACTGTGAGTGACTGAATGAAAAAAATAATCCAGAAAATCAAATTTTATGATTTTTATGTAATTAATTAGCTTTCTATTGCATGACATAAGTATTTGATAGATCAGAAAAGCAGAACTTATTGCCTCCAGGTCCGAGGGAATTTCGGCCGGATTTCACTACTTGGACATTTTGGGTCCCAGATTCATTTCTGTAACAGATACAACATATTATGATGTATCCTGGTAATCACAACCCCCTTGGCTACAATAAAAACACATAAAAACAGACTTCTGGGTCACCATTTAGAAAACTCATCTATTGGAAAGGCAAAAGAATAAAAATTCAGACAAAATGTCTGCCATTCAGCATAATGTTTTTTTTTTTAAAGCATTATAAAGTTTTGTGTCAATAGTATTCCCTCATATTATCATGCATTTACTATCAAATTACACTGTATTGGGTTGAAACTAATGAAATAATAATAATAGAATGCAAAAAATATAGGCACCCCCCAAATTTTTTTGGACTTTAAAGTTCAAGCTTGGACTTTTTTTCCCCCCAAAGACTGAAGAACATCCTCATACTATGTTGACAGAACAAAGTTTTTATATCATATTCATAATACAAACGATGTATTACGGTTTAATAAATCATATATAGTGATGTACACCCTTGTAATCCCTAGTCTTTACACATTAGCCTTTCTAAGATGCATGGTCAATGTCGTTGCCTGGTGAAAAGTTTTCTTCCTGCAGGCTGTGGTTCCCATAGCAACCCAAACTATACACGGAACGCTTCATGAAGGTGGATACATAAAATACCAGACGATTATGGGGATTCGATATTCATTAATATTTATGCAAATGAGCACAGAGCGCTCCATCCGCGGATCTGCAAAATATTTGGTACAGAAACATCTGTTTGCAATTACAGAGATCATACATTTCCTGTAGTTCTTGACCAGGTTTGCACACCCTGCAGCAGGGATTTTGGCCCACTCCTCCATACAGAACATCTCCAGATCCTTCAGGTTTCGAGGCTGTCGCTGGGCAAAACAGACTTTTAGCCCCCTCCAAAGATTTTCTATTGGGTTCAGGTCTGGAGACTGGCTAGGCCACTCCAGGACCTTGAGATGCTTCTTACGGAGCCACTCCTCAGTTGCCCTGGCTGTGTGTTTCGGGTCGTTGTCATGCTGGAAGACCCAGCCACGACACATCTTCAGTGCTCTTACTGTGGGAAGGAGGTTGTTGGCCAAGATCTTGCGATACATGGCCACATCCATCCTCCCCTCAATACGGTGCAGTCGTCCTGTCCCCTTTGCAGAAAAGCATCCCCAAAGAATGATGTTTCCACCTACATGATTCACGGTTGGGATGGTGTTCTTGGGGTTGTACTCTTCCTTCTTCTTCCTCCAAACACGGCGAGTGGAGTTTAGATCAAAAAGCTACATTTTTGTCTCATCAGACCACATGACCTTTTCCCATTCCTCCCTTGGATCATCCAGATGGTCATTGGGAAACTTCAGACGGGCCTGGACATGCGCTGGTTGAGCAGGGGGACCTTGCGTGCGCTTCAGGATTTTAATCCATGACGGCGTAATGTGTTTCTAATGGTTTTCTTTGAGACTGTGGTCCCAGTTCTCTTCACGTCATTGACCAGGTCAGGCCTTGTAGTTCTGGGTTGATCCCTCACCTTCCTCATGATCATTGATGCCCCACGAGGTGACATCTTACATGGAGCCCCAGACCAAGGGAGATTGACCGTCATCTTGAACTACTTCCATTTTCTAATAATTGCGCCAACAGTTGTTGCCTTCTCACCAAGTTCCTTGCCTATTGTCCTGTAGCCCATCCCAGCCTTGTGCAGGTCTACAATTTTATCCCTGATGTCCTTACACAGCTCTCTGGTCTTGGCCATTGTGGAGTGGTTGGAGTCTGTTTGATTGAGTGTGTGGACAGGTGTCTTTTATACAGGTAACGAGTTCAAACAGGTGCAGTTAATGCAGGTAATGAGTGGAGAACAGGAGGGCTTCTTAATGAAAAACTAACATGTGTGTGAGAGCCAGATTCTTACTGGTTGGTAGGTGATCAAATACTTATGTCATGCAATAAAATGCAAATTAACATACAATGTGATTTTCTGGATTTTTTTTTTAGATTCCGTCTCTCGGAGTTGAAGTGTACCTATGATAAAAATGACAGACCTATACATGCTTTGTAAGAAGGAAAACCTGAAATATTGGCAGCGTATCAAATAGTTGTTCTCCCCACTGTATGTAAGTGTTTTGGTGATTTTAGTGAGTTTTGGAGGTGAGATTAACTGTTTGGTCAAGATGCATGTTAGAAATACAGACTGTGTGTATAGTTCTGTTTTTGTGGTTTCAGTATTGTCCAATGTTAGCAATCAAGAAAAACTGTAATATACTATAAGTGAAGTTATCCAAATTTGTAGGCTTTGTTGAAGTTGAGGGATTAGATAGGGTCTTTATTGTAAATAGAAAATGGGACATCCGTCTACTCTGGTCCCTCTGTACCATCCTTCTTAACCTTAAGAGAGCAAACATAGAGGTATTTGAGTCTTTTGGGTATGCCTCTAACAGCTTTGAGTCTGTTGGGTATGCCTCAACCTGCTTTGAGACTATTGGGTATGCCCAGTGTTGGGTAGGTTACTTTTTAAATACAATCCGTTACAGTTACAAGTAACCTTTCCACATTTGTAATCAGTAACATAACTTGTAGATTACTCAAAATCAGTTTCGTAATCTGATTACTTTGAATTATCTTTAGATTACTTTCATATTAAGAGGCATTAGAAAACAAATTGGAATTGCCCATAACCAGTTGTACACCTTTACATAGCTGGCCAAAAACAGAATTAGCATTTTAACTTCCTTGGTAAAGATAGTTTTACGTTCCATATTGACAGATATTCATACATTCAAAGCTCAATAGCCCACAACCACGTAAACCTACAGTCCCTGGGTTAGTCTCGGTATGAAAGAAAACAGTTGAAGCTACAGGCCTCGGGTTAGTCTCGTTATGAAAGAAAAAGGTTGGACCACACTGCACAGGCCTCGTTTTCTCGATTCCCACAGGAGTTTCCAACCAACGTCGCAAGGGAACATCAACAAATTGCAGCATCAACATTTTCAAATCTCAACAACTCTTTGACAACATCACCAAAAAACATCAAACCAATGTAAAACTGGTCAGGAAGAAAGGGAAATTAGCTTACTTTAATAGATTGCTAAACTTTATATGGCTATATTTGCTATGAATGTCAATAGCTCCCTGATCACATGAACTATAAGCTTCAAATCCATCTTATAATCATCAGGGTCACACATTGCACAGACATTGGTCTCCCAGTTAAGTACATACACAATTTTAGAGAAGCACTTTAAAAATATAAATGTCAGTAGCTTTCTCAGAATTAGACTGAGACAGATCATTTTGATGCTCGATTATTCCTTACATAGAGCAGCATGTTGCTCACCCAAGTATTATATATATATATATTTAAATACACATATATGGCAAAATTGCTTGTAAATTCAATAGCTCTCTGATCACATGACCTTGAAGTTTCAAAGCACTGTTATAATCTTTAGAGGGATGGCTCATCAAAAAAAAAAAATCATAACGAGACCTGGGTTTGTAGCTTAAATTGTTTGAAAGCTATTGAGCTTTGAATGTCTGAATAACGAACCTAAAACTACCTTTACCACTGTATTGTAACTTAAGGGTTTTGTACAGCGCCTTTTGAAAGTGTTTCTAAACCGCTGCTTTCTACTTCAATATGATTGGGTTACATCTCTACATTACAGGCTCAAGGTCTGTGGGATATTCAGTCGTTCCAATTAATCCAACAACCCTCGATCTTCCAGAATATGGATGTTTATCTGAACATCACCCAAAATCGAAGGATGTATTAACCTTTTCTTTTCTTTGTTTTATTCATGTTTCTAATTGCTACAAAACACTGTTGAAAAATAAAAGGCAATTTATCAAAAAAGGTATTGACATTGTTGTATATAAAAATCAAGATATCCATAGCTTTTCATGCGTACATTAGTTCAGTAGTCTGACGTTTTGCTCCACAACCACCAACATTGTCAAAACGGTGCAGAAACCCCAGGCATGAGAACGCACGTTTGGAATTGTGAACACACACTCACAAATAAGTTTTACCCGCGCGACCATAACATGATTATTCAAATCGCAAATTATAGAAATAAACTGTAACTATACACCTGCACTCTTAGTTTGAAGTCACTGTCGTCAGCAGCCAATGATAACCAATGGATACAATATTCTGAGATACAAAGCAAGCAGAATCAAATGGCCTACCTGTATGGACGGAGTTGAGGTGGTTGCGTCAAATACATATCATCATCCTTTGGCAGAGTGCTTCCCAACACACGTTACAGCTATCTTACAAATAGTTGCCTATTCTTCAAAAACATTTCCTGTCTTGAGTTTTTCAGTGCAACTCTTTTCGCCTGCATCTTGTTCGATGCATCTGACAAATAAACCATAAAACTTGAACTGTAGAACACTTGAACTAATAGAACACAAGGTAGGCCTATCACCTATCATTGTTCTGAGAAAACTGCGTCGAGTACAACTAAATCACATTTAAATGAGTCGGCTAATATAGATACAAACTGTTTAACCAAATTAAACTAGCGCTTCATCAGTCACTAAACTGCTTATGTGCGTCCAAGTTTTTGCGCATGATGATCACACACACATCTGAGGAGCTCAAATTTTATTTTGGTTAAAATAACGATTTTTAAAACATTAAATAAAATAAGCAAGCATGCAGCCTTTCATGATTATTTTGCGCACATATTCTTAGTCAATTGAAGTAATCCAAAAGTAATCTGTAATCTGATTACAATATTTTAGTTGGCAACGTGACTGATTACAGTTACTGTTTTTTTTTTTATCCGTTACTACCCAACTCTGGGTATGCCTCTAGCACCTGGATTTGGGCAGTTTCATATTTTTACTTGCAGACCTTCTCTAGGAATGTGAATTGTCAGTGAATTGCTATTATCTGATCTCCCCACAGATGTTCAATGGGGTTCATGTCAGGGGTTTGGCCAGGCCCCACAAGTACTTTCACAGACTTGTCTCAAAGCCAACAATAGCCAGCTAGTTAGTCTACCTTAAACTTTTTCATATAAGTCAGTATGAATTAATCAGAAATGCAGCAATTTTATGGAATATCCTTTTCTATATCTTTGCATATAGTAAATTATACTTTTGAAAAATGTGACCTGAAGTGTGACCACTGAAGAGGGCTGGTTAGCCAATGTTGGGTAAGATCCCAACTGTGATATCGGGATAACATAAGACAGGCACAGTCGTGCATCTGGTTACAATCCACAATATACATACCCGAGGTATAGTTGTTGGCATAACCTGGAAGAAAACGTGACATTTTGGCATTGATTTTTTTAAATATGACTGATCATGCAATAAAAGCCACACCTGTGGCTTTTTAAATTGCAATTCATATAAAAAGACTGCACGCTGTCATTGATGCTGAAGGGGACAATACACAGTATTTAGAACTAAGGGTATGCAGACTTTTGAACAGGAGTCAGTTACATTTCTTTGTTGCCATGTTTTGTTTTATGATTGTGCCATTCTGTAATGACCTACCATGTGAATCCCATAAGAAATAAGAAAGATGTGCTTTGCCAGCTCACTCATGTTTTCTTTACAAATAGTACTTATATTAACAATTGTATTATGTTATATAAACAACTGTATCGTTTAATATTACCATAAATTACTTAAAATGTAAACCATTAAGTTGACCTTTGTTGTATGTGGGCTGACTTACAGCTACATTTATATGCACATTTGTTAATTAATGAAACATGACAGGCATTCAAGCAGTCAGGATGGAAATAAAATGTGTCCAGTTGGATTTATATGATAAAAGGGCTGGATGTTGGGACAGTTCAGAGAGGACATGCACTATAATACCATCACTTGGACCGCTGACCAATCAGAGGTTTTTCACAGGTGATCTGATGAATCAGGAGAATAAATAAAGATGGGAATTGGGCTGTCTGTATACACCCAGACACAGTTTCATTAATAATCCACTAGAGGGTAATGTTACACAAATTATAAACTGATTCATAACATCCTCAGGATGTATGTTAAGAACACTTAAATAATATTTAACATTATATATTATAGAACTACTACATACTGTTGTAATATACAACCAATAATTAAATCTCTGTTTTATTAAACACAAGTATACCATTTTACGTCTTCTGCATGTCCTTTCAATCTAATCGATTCCAATCAGTCTGTATCAGCACATCATTTATGAATGACAAGAGATTACTGAGATACATGTCAGTCTATTATATTGTACATCCTAACTATATTAAACCAATGTCTGTTAAACTATTAAATTAAAACAGAAGCAATCAATTACTCTCATCTTAACTTGAGAGATAAACATTTTTTGATTGTCATTTTAAACCATGGATAAAAGAAAGCATAAACTATTGGATTAATGAAGGAACTCAAAAGTGGCAGATAGCTAATGATAAAAGATGTTAAATTGTAATTTGTATAAAAATAAACATAGAAAAATGGATTCCAAAATATTAGATAGTTGAAAACAACAATGCCTAGAGTTTTTGTTGCTTTTCTTTCAGTCATATTTGCCTGTACAATTTTAAAACCAGTCACAGTTGCAGCCCCTTTAGAAAATACACGTCTGGCCTGTGATCTGGCCACCACAAATATTTTCAAATAAAGTGTTATGATAATAGAACATGGGACAATCATTGAAATTACAAGGTCCAACATGCTAGCCCAGAGTTCTCCATCAAGAATATAACATTCTTCAAAACATCTACTGGGTACCTGTACATTTACATATATTATTATAAGAGTAGCATCATATATGATACAACAACACCAGGTCGTCAATATACAACATTTCATTCTTATAATTGTTATTCTCATGTGATACATCAAAGGATCACATATAGCAACATAACGGTCAATAGATATTAAAACCAAGTTGCCAAGAGATGAAGATTCACATAAAAAAAGGGTATAGAGAAGCAACGCACAGAAATAATCCCCAAGCACCCAACATGGTTCCATTATTGCTACAGTCATTGCTGGTATCACAATGAGTCCCACCAGGAGATCTGACACAGCCAGAGAGAGGATGAGCAGGTTGGTTGGAGTGTGGAGATGCTTGAAGAGAGAGATGGAGATGATCACCAGTAGGTTCAAAAATACTGTAACAGCTGAAATCAATGAAAAGAAGATGTACAGTGTTATATAAATAGAGGTTGATAGTGAATTCTTTCTACAAGAAGAGTTTCCATCTTGAAAACAGTATTGGTCATCTTCATTGTCCTTCATTTGTAATAAAGGGTAAAATGTTGAGGTCCTCCTGCTTGGTCCTGTGTGTGACCCTGTCAGGTCAGCCTTCTCTTTTTATCCCTGATTTACTGCTGACAGACACTCCCCTCTCAGAACCTCTTTGAGAGAGCGCACACACACAGACACACACACACACATGCACAGACACACACACACTTTCTCTTTGCTGTGCGTTGATCTGTGTCATTGAAGTGAGTTCTGTGGATCTCTCTCCTACCAAGCCCCCTGGCAAGACCACCTCCATGTTTCGTCGTGGATGGAGGGCGGGAGAGTTGACTGGTCGGTTAGGTTTCCCATCTTGCACCTCTGTCCCTTTGAGGCGTTGTTGCCATGGTCACTAACGTACTATAGGCACCGCAGGCATATGAATGACCAGAAACTGAACGGGGGTTGAAGACTTTAAAAAGGGGCTGATTACTGTTGTCCAAATTAGTCACCTTATTGAGACACTTGTAATCCATTTTTCCTTAAAACAATCACCTGTTTGTACATGGCGAAAATGTAATATCAGAATTATTTTGGGGCACGTGACATCACAGGGTCTCTTCACATCCGTGCCACAAACTGTTTGCCCTCCTACCATCAGCCAGGCGGTAAAGACCTCTTCATTCCTGCACCAGCAGGCTCAGGAACAGTTTCTTCCCATCCTCTGTAACGCTGCTGAACTCTGTGACCCATCACTAACCATACCCACTGCTTAGTACTGGCTCTCAGGGACCTTTTTGCAGGACTCTCTTTGCACTCTTCACTGTAACTACTTTACTCTGACACTGCTTTGCATATTCTGATAAGGACATTTTTACATGTACAACTGAAAAATGCTTTCATTGCACATTTTTACAGTTAGGTCTGGAAGTATTTGGAGACACAATTTTCATTATTTTTGGCCTGCAATGGATTTGAAATGAAATAACTGAGATGCCAATAACGTGCAAAATTTCAGCTTTAATTCAATGGGTTGAACAAAAATATAATTTGAAACGTTCACAAATTGCAACCATCAGGTTGAGATCAGGAGATTCACTCGGCCATTGCAGAATATTCCACTTCTATGCCAAAAACCTCCTGGATTGCTTTTGCAGTATGTTTTGGGTCATTGTCCATCTGTAAAGTGAAGTGCCATCCAATCAACATCTCTGAATTTGGTTGAAACTGAGCAGACAATATATCACACTAGTGACCCAGTGCCATTGAAAACCATGCATGCCCAAACCATCCCAATGCCTCCACTGTGGCTCCCACTGTGGCTCCCATTGCCGGCTCCCCCGGCTCCTGCTCCTTCGCCGGCTCCTGCTCCTTCGCCGGCTCCTGCTCCTTCGCCGGCTCCTGCTCCTTCACCGGCTCCTGCTCCTTCGCTGGCTCCTCCGCCGGCTTCTGCTCTTCAGCTGGCTGCTGGCCCTCCGCCAGCTCCCCTGTTTCCTGCTCCTCCGCCGGCTGCAGACCCACCGCCGGCTCTCCCGCCGGCTCCTGTCCCTCCGCCGGCTCTCCCGTCTCCTGGCCCTCCGCCTCCCCGGCCTGTCCCTGCGGCTCCGCCTCCCCGGCCTGTGCCGGCAGCTCCGGGCGCTGAGCCTCTGCCTGTCCGGATGTTTTCGTCCCGGTCTTGCGGTCGGGAGCCTGCGCCTTTCGGGGGGGGGGTACTGTCACGTCCTGGCTGTGCCCCTAGCCATCTCTGCGCTGGGCTCGGGGCATAGCCAGGACAGGACAGGAGGTGGCATCTAGCCACCTCTAATCCTTTTTGGTTTCCACAATTGGAGGCAGGTGTTGGTTATTGCCTCCAATTGGGGACCCTATTTAAGTTCAGTGTGTTGGCCATTCTGGTGTGGTTCATTTTGGTTCTGTCCAGCTGAAGTTAACCCATGTCACTGGTTGCTGCCGTTTGTTTTGTTTGAGTTTTTGTTTTTCATTAAAAGATGGATTATCTAAATTACCTCTACTCTGCGCCTGTGTCCTTCTCCTACCACGACCGTGACACTACTTCAATATGATTGGGCTACATCTCTAAATTACACGCTCAAAGTCTGTGGGATATTCAGTCATTCCAATTAATCCAACAAACCTCAATCTTCCAGAATATGGATGTTTATCTGAACATCACCCAAAATCGAAGGATGTATTAACCTTTTCTTTTCTTTGTTTTATTCATGTTTCTTGTGGGACTCCAGAGGCAGCTGACGGGTACCGACAGGCCAAGCGGACTGCAGCCCGGGTGGTTGTGGAGGCAAAAACTCGGGCCTGGGAGGAGTTCGGTGAGGCCATGGAGAAGGACTATCGGCTGGCCTCGAAGAGATTCTGGCAAACCATCCGGCGCCTCAGGAGAGGGAAACAGTGCCCTACCAACGCTGTTTACAGTAGAGGTGGGCAGCTGTTGACCTCAACTGGGGATGTCGTCAGGCGGTGGAAGGAGTACTTCGAGGATCTCCTCAATCCCGCCGTCACGTCTTCCATTGAGGAAGCAGAGGATGAAGGCTCAGAGGTGGACTCGTCCATCACCCGGGCTGAAGTCACCGAGGTGGTTAAGAAACTCCTCGGTGGCAAGGCACCGGGGGTGGATGAGATCCGCCCTGAGTACCTCAAGTCTCTGGATGTTGTGGGGCTGTCTTGGCTGACACGCCTGTGCAACATCGCGTGGCAGTCGGGGACAGTGCCTCTGGGATGGCAGACCGGGGTGGTGGTCCCTCTTTATAAGAAGGGGGACCGGAGGGTGTGTTCCAACTATAGGGGGATCACACTTCTCAGCCTCCCCGGGAAAGTCTATGCCAGGGTTCTGGAGAGGAGAATACGGCCGATAGTAGAACCTCGGATTCAGGAGGAACAGTGTGGTTTTCGTCCAGGCCGTGGAACACTGGACCAGCTCTATACCCTCTACAGGGTGATGGAGGGTTCATGGGAGTTTGCCCAACCAGTCCACATGTGTTTTGTGGATTTGGAGAAGGCATTCGACTGTGTCCCTCGCGGCATCCTGTGGAGAGTGCTTCGGGAATATGGGGTCCTGGGTCCTTTGCTAAGGGCTGTCAGGTCCCTGTACGACCGAAGCAGGAGCTTGGTCCGCATTGCCGGCAGTAAGTCAGACTTGTTCCCTGTGCATGTTGGACTCCGGCAGGGCTGCCCTTTGTCACCGGTTCTGTTCGTAATTTTTATGGACAGAATTTCTAGGCGCAGCCAGGGGCCGGAGGGTGTCAGGTTTGGGGACCACACGATTTCGTCTCTGCTCTTTGCGGATGATGTTGTCGTGTTGGCCCCTTCAAGCCAGGACCTTCAGCATGCACTTGGACGGTTTGCAGCCGAGTGTGAAGCGGTGGGGATGAAAATCAGTACCTCCAAATCCGAGGCCATGGTCCTCAGTCGGAAAAGTGTGGCTTGCCCACTTCAGGTTGGTGGAGAGTGCCTGCCTCAAGTGGAGGGGTTTAAGTATCTAGGGGTCCTGTTCACGAGTGAGGGAAGGATGGAACGGGAGATTGACAGACGGATCGGTGCAGCTTCTGCAGTAATGCGGTCGATGTATCGGTCTGTCGTGGTGAAGAAAGAGCTGAGCCGCAAGGCGAAGCTCTCGATTTACCGGTCAATCTACGTTCCTACTCTCACCTATGGTCATGAGCTTTGGGTCATGACCGAAAGGACAAGATCCCGGATACAGGCGGCCGAAATGAGCTTTCTCCGCAGGGTGGCTGGGCGATCCCTTAGAGATAGGGTGAGAAGCTCGGTCACCCGGGAGGAGCTCAGAGTAGAGCCGCTGCTCCTCCACATCGAGAGGGGTCAGCTGAGGTGGCTTGGGCATCTGTTTCGGATGCCTCCGGAACGCCTTCCTGGGAAGGTGTTCCGGTCCTGTCCCACCGGGAAGAGACCCCGGGGAAGACCTAGGACACGCTGGAGGGACTATGTCTCCCGGCTGGCCTGGGAACGCCTCGGTGTCCCCCCGGAAGAGCTGGAGGAAGTGTCTGGGGAGAGGGAAGTCTGGGCATCCCTGCTTAGACTGCTGCCCCCGCGACCCGGCCCCGGATAAGCGGAAGATGATACAATGCAATGCAATGTTTCTAATTGCTACAAAACACTGTTGAAAAATAAAAGGCAATTTCTCAAAAAAGGTATTCATTGTTGTATATAAAAATCAAAATATCCATAGCTTTTCACACGTACATTAGTACAGTAGTCTGATGTTTTGCTTCACAACCACCAACATAGTCAAAATGGTGCAGAAACCCCAGGCATGCAAACGCACGTTTGGAATAGTGAACACACACTCACAAATAAGTTTTTTATTGCGTGAACATAACATGTTTATTTAAATCGCAAATTTTAGAAATAAACTGTAACTATACACCTGCACTCTTAGTTTAAAGTCACTGTTGTCAGCAGCCAATGATAACCAATGGATACAATATTCTGAGATACAAAGCAAGCAGAATCACATGGCCTACCTGTATGGACGGAGTTGAGGTGGTTGCGTCAAATACATGTAATCATCCTTTGGCAGAGTGCTTCCCAACACCTTTTCTCCTTAAATATCGTGATTAATTCCATATCATGTTTTATCTTGAAGGCAGCCCACGTTACAGCTATCTTACAAATAGTTGCCTATTCTTCAAAAACATTTACTGTCTTGAGTTTTTCAGTGCAACTCTTTTCGCCTATATTGTTTGATACATCTGACAAATAAACCTTGAAACTTGAACTATAGAACACTTATAAACTAATATAAAACAAGTTAGGCCTATCACCTATCATTGTTCTGAGAAAACTGCGTCGAGTACAACTAAATCACCTTTAAATGAGTCGGCTAATATAGATACACACTGTTTAACCAAATTAAACTAGCGCTTCATCAGTCACTAAACTGCTTATGTGCGTCCAAGTTTTTACGCTTGATGATCACACACATATCTGAGGGGCTCAAATTTTATTTTGGTTAAAATAAAAAAATTTAAAACATTAAATAAAATAAGCAAGCATGCAGCCTTTCATGATTATTTAGCGCACATATTCTTATTCAATTGAAGTAATCCAAAAGTAATCAGAATTTATTTTCTAAAGTATCTGTAATCTGATTACAATATTTTAGTTGGTAACGTGACTGATTAGAGTTACTTGTTTGTATCCAATACTACCCAACTCTGGGTATGCCTCTAGCACCTGGATTTGGGCAGTTTCATATTTTTACTTGCAGACCTTCACTAGGAGTGTGAATTGTCAGTGAATTGCTATTATCTGATCTCCCCACAGATGTTCAATGGGGTTCATGTTAGGGGTTTGGCCGGGCCCCACAAGTACTTTCACAGACTTGTCTCAAAGCCAACAATAGCCAGCTAGTTAGTCTACCTTAAACTTGTTCATATAAGTCAGTATGAATTAATCAGAAATGCAGCAATTTTATGGAATATCCTTTTCTATATCTTTGCATATAGTAAATTATACTTTTGAAAAATGTGACCTGAAGTGTGACCACTGAAGAGGGCTGGTTAGCCAATGTTGGGTAAGATCCCAACTGTGATATCGGGATAACATAAGACAGGCACAGTCGTGCATCTGGTCACAATCCACAATATACATACCCGAGGTATAGTTGTTTGCGTAACCTGGAAGAAAACGTGACATTTTGGCATAGATTTTTTTAAATATGACTGATCATGCAATAAAAGCCACACCTGTGGCTTTTTAAATTGCAATTTATATAAAAAGACTGCACGCTGTCATTGATGCTGAAGGGGACAATACACAGTATTTAGAACTAAGGGTATGCAGACTTTTGAACAGGAGTCAGTTACATTTCTTTGTTGCCATGTTTTGTTTTATGATTGTGCCATTCTGTAATGACCTACAATGTGAATCCCATAAGAAATAAGAAAGATGTGCTTTGCCAGCTTACTAATGTATTCTTTACAAATGGTACATATATTAACAATTGTATTGTTATATAAACAACTGTATCGTTTAATATTACCATAAATTACATAAAATGTAAACCATTAAGTTGACCTTTGTTGTATGTGGGCTGACTTACAGCTACATTTATATGCTCATTTGTTAATTAATGAAACATGACAGGCAGTCAGGATGGAAATAAAATGTGTCCAGTTGGATTCATATGATAAAAGGGCTGGATGTTGGGACAGTTCAGAGAGGACATGCACTATAATGCCATCACTTGGACCACTGACCAATCAGAGGTTTTTCACAGGTGATCTGATGAATCAGGAGAATAAATAAAGATGGGAATTGGGCTGTCTATATACATCAAAACACATGAATGATCCACTAGAGGGTGATGTTACACAACTTATAAACTGATTCATAACATCCTCAGAATGTATGTTAAAAACACTTAAATACTATTTAATATATTATAGAACTACTACATACTGTTGTAATATACAACCAATAATTACATCTGTTTTATTAAACACAAGTATACCATTTTAAGTCTTCTGCATGTCCTTTCAATCTAATCCATTCCAATCAGTCTGTATCAGCACATAATTTATGAATGACAAGAGATTACTGAGATACATTTCAGTCTATTATATTGTAAATCCTAGCTATATTAAACCAATGTCTGTTAAACTATTAAATTAAAACAGAAGCAATCAATTACTCTCATCTTAACTTGAGAGATAAACATTTTTTGATTGTCATTTTAAACCATGGATAAAAGAAAGCATAAATGATTGGATTAATGAAGGAACTCAAAAGTGGCAGATAGCTAATGATAAAAGATGTTAAATTGTAATTTGTATAAAAATAAACATAGAAACATGGATTCCAAAACATTAGATAGTTGAAAACAACAATGCCTAGAGTTTTTGTTGCTTTTCTTTCAGTCATATTTGCCTGTACAATTTTAACACCAGTCACAGTTGCAGCCCCTTTAGAAAATATACGTCTGGCCTGTGATCTGGCCACCACAAATATTTTCAAATAAAGCGTTATGATAATAGAACATGGGACAATCATTGTAAATACAAGGTCCAACATGCTAGCCCAGAAGTATCCATCAGGATTATAACATTCTTCAAAACATCTACTGGGTACCTGTACATTTACATATATTTGTATAACAGCAGCATCATATAAGATACAACAACACCAGGTCGTCAATATACAACATTTCATTCTTATAATTGTTATTCTCATGTGATACATCAAAGGATAACATATAGCAACATAACGGTCAATAGATATTAAAACCAAGTTGCCAAGAGATGAAGATGCACATAAAAAAAGGGTATAGAGAAGCAACGCACAGAAATAATCCCCAAGCACCCAGCATGGTTCCATTATTGCTACAGTCATTGATGGTATCACAATGAGTCCCACCAGGAGATCCGACACAGCCAGAGAGAGGATGAGCAGGTTGGTTGGAGTGTGGAGCTTCTTGAAGAGAGAGATGGAGACGATCACCAGTAGGTTCAAAAATACTGTAACAGCTGAAATCAATGAAAAGAAGATGTACAGTGTTATATAAATAGAGGTTGATAGTGAATTCTTTCTACAAGAAGAGTTTCCATCTTGAAAACAGTATTGGTCATCTTCATTGTCCTTCATTTGTAATAAAGGGTAAAATGTTGAGGTCCTCCTGCTTGGTCCTGTGTGTGACCCTGTCAGGTCAGCCTTCTCTTTTTATCCCTGATTTACTGCTGACAGACACTCCCCTCTCAGAACCTCTTTGAGAGAGCGCACACACACAGACACACACACACACACACATGCACAGACACACACACACTTTCTCTTTGCTGTGCATTGATCTGTGTCATTGAAGTGAGTTCTGTGGATCTCTCTCCTACCAAGCCCCCTGGCAAGACCACCTCCATGTTTCGTCGTGGATGGAGGGCGGGAGAGTTGACTGGTCGGTTAGGTTTCCCATCTTGCACCTCTGTCCCTTTGAGGCGTCGTTGCCATGGTCACTAACGTACTATAGGCACCGCAGGCATATGAATGACCAGAAACTGAACGGGGGTTGAAGAATTTAAAAAGGGTCTGATTACTGTTGTCCAAATGAGTCTGGTGGATCCACACCAAGGCCCTTTGAAGCACTTCGTGCTGCTTGTGGTGGCTCAACACCTTATTGAGACACTTGTGATCCTTTTTTCCTTAAAACAATCGCCTGTTTGTACATGGCGAAAATGTAATATCAGAATTATTTTGGGGCGCGTGACATCACAGGGTCTCTTCACATCCGTGCCACAAACTGTTTGCCCTCCTACCATCAGCCAGGCTGTAAAGATCTCTTCATTCCTGCACCAGCAGGCTCAGGAACAGTTTCTTCCCAGTTACTGTAACTTTGCTGAACTCTGTGACCCATCACTAACCATACCCACCTACCCACTGCTTAGTACTGCCTCTCAGGGACCTTTTTGCAGGACTCTCTTTGCACTCTTCACTGTAACTACTTTACTCTGACACTGCTTTGCATATTCTGATAAGGACATTTTTACATGTACAACTGAAAATGTGTACTTGCATTTGCTTTCATTGCACATTTATACAGTTAGGTCTGGAAGTATTTGGAGACACAATTTTCATTACTTTGGCTCCGTACACCACCGCAATGGATTTGAATTGAAATAACTGAGATGCCAATAACATGCAAACTTTCAGCTTTAATTCAATGGCTTGAACAAAAATATCATATGAAACATTCAGAAATTGCAACCATCAGGTTGAGATCAGGAGATTCTCTCAGCCATTGCAGAATATTCCACTTATATGCCAAAAACCTCCTGGATTGCTTTTGCAGTATGTTTTGGGTCATTATCCATCTGTAAAGTAAAGTGCCATGCAATCAACATCACTGAATTTGGTTGAATCTGAGCAGACAATATATCACATTAGTGACCCAGTGCCATTGAAACCATGCATGCCCAAACCATCCCATTGCCTCCACTGTGTTTTACAGATGATGTGGTTTGGCTTTCCAAGCCTTCTCCATTTTTCTCCCCCCATCATTCTGGTACAGGTTGATCTTAGTTTCATTCGTCCAAAGAATGCTGTTCCAGAACTGGGCTGGCTTTTATGAGGCTTACGAATGGTTTGCATCTTGTGGTGAACCCACTGTATTTGCTCTCGTGAAGGCTTCTCTTCATGGTAGACTTGGATAATGATATGCCTACCTCCTAGAGAGTGTTCTTCACTTGGCAGGATGTTGTGAAGGGGTTTTTCTTTACCATGGAAAGGAACCTACAATCATCCACCACAGATGTCTTCTGTCCAGGCCTTTTTGTGTTGCAGAGCTCACCAGTGTATTTTTTTTTTCTCAGAATCTACCAAACTGTTAATTTGGCTACTCCTAATGTTCCTGCTATCTCACTGGTGGATTATCCTTTTTGTGCAGCCTGTTTCACTTGCATTGAGAGCTCCTTTGACTGCATGCTGTGGGTTTACAGCAACAGCTTCCAAATGTGAAAGCCTATTCTGGAATCAACTCCAGAATGTTTACCTGTTTAATTGATGAAGATACAATGAAGAAACAGAACCCAACTGTTCATAAAACAGCTTTTAAGTCAGTAGTCCAATTACTTTTGGTCCCTTGAAAAAAAGGGGGCTTCATATTAAAGAGCTGTAATTCCTAAACCTTTCCTCCAAATTAAATGTAAATACCCTGAAATTAAAGCTGAGAGACTGCATGTTACGGGGTATCCTGTTGCACTGCTTGGGCAGCAGCTCCACCCTCTGGGGACATTGGGTATGTTAACATATTACAGGAAGTCAGAATGTTATGTGCTACTTTGATTGCGTGTCTACTATGCACCATGTCAATACACAGATCTGAACACACAAGTAGTTAGTGTAGGGTATATTGTGTCAGAATGGTGATTTATGGCCCTAGGGGGCGGGACCTCCATATTGATGTGACAGGTGGGCGGGACATCCGGTTTGCATGGGTGGGACTTCCGTTATGACGTATGTTAGGGTGGGACTTCCGGTATGACGTATGTTAGGGTGGGACTTCCTGTATGACGTATGTTAGGGCGGGACTTCCGGTATGACGTATGTTAGGGTGGGACTTCAGGAGTGACGTATGCATGTCCGGTGACTTTGTGATTTATGATTACATTGATGTGTCAGTGTTTGATGTTTTACAATGTCTGATTAGCAAACCAGACTAGTGTTATAACAGGTGGGCTATGTTTGATGATTAACAAATGGGGCTTAGGGTTCCGGAATGTTAAATTCCCAGGCAGTAAATAAGTGTTGTGTCAGCGGTAAGTTGTTTGGTGTACAGCAAATGGTGTTCGTCAAATATAAAACCCTGGTGTTTTATCTTCTGACAAGTGTTGCAACAGCTGGCATACAAATGGTGTTTGCTAACCTTTCATGTTATATGGGTTGACTGGCGTGGTATGTGTATTTAAACCACGCTGACATCGGGGTTGGTCATTCAGTCTTGCCTGAGCGAACTTACCTACACATTACAAAACATGGAGGATTGTGCTGCTATCAATGTTTTGGGTGAAACACCGGTGAAAGCTAACAGCTTAAACGCAGCTCAGCGATTTGGTAAGAAATTGCTAATGGACCGCAGAGATGCAATCAACATGCCAGCCCCGAAGAAACTGATGCAGATTTTAACCCGAATCCATCAATTACTCCCGGATATGGTGGCACAGGAGTGGAAATTGGACGATGGTCGGATCGGGGGATACATCTTCAACCCAGAGCAACCAGAGGTTGCATTTTATGAATTACCCGAAGGCCAAGTGTTTAAGGCTGGTGTGACTGATCAAATGGTTTTTAATGCCAGTTTATGGGCAACCTTTCGAAAAGTGTTTTATTTGGGGCCAAAACAAGGCCCACATAATACAGTAGATGTACTGTTTAAAGTTGTCGAGGGGCTGAAAGAGTATGACTCTGTCAGATTGGAGTTATTTCCGTAAAATATCAGCGGGTTAGTTTGTGACTGCGGACTGATCGACCGACCTAAGACCCCCGAAGCCCCGCCTTAAGCCAACACCTTCATCAGCACAGCATAAAAACTGACAGACCGCCGGTGACATTCAAGCAGTCGGAAGATTTTACGAAACATGTCTCAAGATTACAACCAAGCGGTGATTGAAGAACCCAAGGCTGAGGACTGGCTGTGTGACGCCTGGGATGACAACGCTGGGATGACAACGCCTTCTACGGAACTCCTGACCCAGACAGCTCGATTCCACCGGCATACCCAACAAGAAACTACCATTGGATTGACAGGGTTGGTGATCAACTAGGTCCTCTTAACCTGTCATACCTTTCAAATGCTAACAAGAGTTATCACAAAATGGACAAACAACTTGCACCAAAAATTGTAAAGATCATCAAAGCAACAATGGGTATGATTCTGGAAAACGTTGTTGGGGCTATTCTACACAAAGCATGCATCGGATGCGAAGTGGACCACCCGAGCCAGACAAGACATTCATGTCTCGAACCGCCTGAATATTTTTTTGAGGCCCATTATGATGACATTGTGGTGACAGTTTTAACACCGCGACTGAAACATGTGTTGGTCAAGGCTTTGAACGCATCTGGTTTTCACACACCGATGACTGATGTTCACGAGGCCGCTGAGAACTTTCTGCACGAGCTCAAGTTGGAGCCGAACATCACACAGAGACTGAGTGAGAACAGCGATGAGTACATGGACAAATTTAATGAGGATGTTGTATGCGACGCAGCGGGGTCATGGTATGATGAAAGCAAAGAGTCTGTTGTCTAAGGCCAGGGTAGCTTCAGTTCTCATGTTAACATGTATATAGACAAAGACTATGAGAAATCTGAATGTTTGTGTAACTTTTCTGAATATATTGGTTGTGTAATTTCAAAAACTCAAATAAAACATTGTTAAACATGTATTAATTCTCATTATTGCTCGAACACTCTACGATGTCTGAACAGGTTATGAAAAGTATTTACTATGACCCGGCAAACCCTGGTGCTTATGTGGGTAGAGAGGGTTTGAAAAGAGCATACTTGGAAAAAACCGGGGAGATCCTCAAAAATGGTGAGGCCGATGACTGGCTGCTCGCCCAGGATGCATACACGCTACACAGGCCTGTAGCTATACATTTTAAAAGAAATAGAGTTATTGTTCATGATATAAATTCACAATTTCAGCTGGATTTGGTTGACATGAGTGCTTACAGCGTGGAAAACAATAACATGAAATTTATGTTAACATGCATAGATGTATTAAGCAAATACGCATGGATTCGCGTGCTGAGAAATAAAAGCGCTATAGAGGTAAAGCGAGCATTTGAAGACATATTAAAAGAAGGAAGAACACCACAAAAAGTCCAAACGGACAAGGGGAAGGAGTTTTTTAATTCACATTTTGAAATGTTGATGAAGAAGTACAACATAAAACATTTTGCTACAGGAATTGATGTCAAAGCGAGTATCGTTGAGAGGTTTAATAAAACAATTAAATCACGAATGTGGAGGTATCTGACAGCAGCCAACACCTACCGCTATGTTGAGGTTATTCAAGATTTAGTTCGTGGGTACAACCATAGCTACCATCGGTCTATTAAGATGAAGCCTGCTGACGTTTGTGAAGAAAATGTTAGATTAGTTCTCAAGAACCTGTATGGCACAACATTAACGAGAAATGGTAATCAAAGCTACAAGTTCCAGGTTGGGGATACAGTGAGACTCTCAAAGCTGAGAGGTGCGTTTACAAAAGGCTATGAAAAAGGGTAAACAGATGAATATTTTACAATAACAGAATGCATTCCTCGGGTACCTCCTGTATATAGAATAAAAGATTACGATGGTGATGTGATAGTTGGGACCTTTTATGAACAGGAATTGCTGAAAATAATCGTGGCCAAGGATAAAACTTTTAAAGTGGAAGCAGTTTTGAATGAGAAAGTACAGAAAGGGAGGAAAATGTGTCTTGTGAAGTGGCTAGGTTGGCCTGAGAAATTCAACAGCTGGATACCATCGGAACAAGTGGTTGACCTAGAAACTGGATAAAACTCCAGGATTTACAGGATCACGTCATTTACATTGACTGCGATCAGCATGGGTGACGGTGGCTTCTACATAACGCTGCCCAGTAACTCATCGAGACATGTCTATCCAAGCAACACAAGTTCGTGCTATACCACTAAATTTGCCAAAGGTATAGATTTGAAAGGCGATTGGGAAGTATCTTTGATAGAGTTCCAATACCCGCATACATGGAATACTTTTACACGGGGCGAAAACGCATTTGAACTACTTGACTTGAAAAACGACAAAACTTGGAAATATGCACTCGACACCGGTTATTACAGCAGCATATTAAAACTAGTGATAGAGCTCAACAGTCATATAAAAACACATGGTTTATCGGTGGGGTACGATGAATTTAAAAATAGAGTGTTTCTAAAAGGTGAGCCCCAGTTTAGTTTGAAATTTAGTGCAAAACTGGAACAGATATTGGGGTTAAAACCAGGCGAGCGGTGGTCTGCCACATGGTACGGAACATACCCCACAGATATTCTGGCGGGGTTTAACACCCTATACATCTACACAGATATAATTGATTATCAATGTGTTGGTGACAGTCATGTCCCACTGCTGCGAACTGTACATATTACAGGGAGAAAGAATGAAGTTGTCACAGTGACGTACGACAAGCCACACTACGTACCTCTTAGTAAGAGACAATTTGATGAGATCTGTATTGAAGTAAAATCTGATCAAAACCAGCTGGTTTCATTTGTAGTGGGGAAGGTGATTGCAAAATTACACTTCAGACCCGTCAAACAATCTTTTAGAGTTTAAGATGCAGCCGCAGAAGCTCTATGATGATCCTCAAAGGTATGTTGAATACTACACAACACAGGCCGGTAACGGTTTACCAGGGTATCATGGTAGCTCAGCAATGTATGGGGCCGGTCTAGGGGGCCTTTTCCGAGGGCTTTTCCGGATGGCAATACCTTTGTTGAAGCGCGGGTTCTCCATAGCAAAACCACATCTGAAGAGTGCGGCTAGGAATATAGTCGGCGATGTTGTCAACAGTGTTATGTCACGACAAACAAAACAGCAGGATGGTTCTGGATTAATGGTTATGTCTCGAGGTGTTAGAAAGAGACCACCTGGTAGGCGGAGCCTTCCCAAGAGTAAAAAACGCAAGAATGAGACAAAAACAAGAGCCAAGGTTAAAAGAGGACATACACCCCGGAGGACACTCAAAGGGAACACGACAAATCTGATTAAGAATATATTTTAGAGAGATGGCACTCCTACACCGTATGTCTGGCGAATGTATGAAGACAGAGTTGGATTTATTCACAGTTCCATTCACACAGACATCTATCGAGAAAAATACATACGTTGAAATACCGACCCTATCAGCAATATCTGACGCAGCCCCTCTGGAGTTCTTTATTGCCGGGAATGGCGAAGACTACGTTGATCTAAACAATACTTTGCTGTACCTACGTGTAAAAGTCACTAAACCGGACGGAACCAATATTGATGCCGGAGCCCGTGTTGGGGTTATCAACTATCCGATAGCCACCCTATTTTCACAAGTGGATGTTTCCTTGGGTGATCGTTTAATTAGCCAGAGTAGCAACACATACCCCTACAGAGCCGTTATAGAGAGCATTCTGAATTATGGATGTGATACATTAAAGACACAGTTTTCAGCTGGGTTGTTTTACAAGGATGCCGCAGGTCACATGGATGTTACGGACCCTGCAGGCGAGAACGATGGACTTACGAAAAGGGCAGCCTATTCGGTGGATAGCACAACATTTGAAATGATCGGCCCTGTTCATAGCGATATCTTCTTTCAAGAGAAACTTATGTTAAACGGCGTTGACATAAAGGTTAGGATGGTGCGCGGTAAAGATGAGTTCTGCCTTATGGGGGTCGGGGATGTGCGTTATCGTTTGCATATACTATCCGCATCACTATTTGTCAAGAAAGTGTCTGTTTCGCCAGCCGTGAAACTTGGACACGCTCAAGCGCTACTCTCAACCAATGCCAAGTACCCAATTGAAAGAGTGTGTATGAAGACATTTAGTTTACCGGCTGGGGGTCGTGTTTGTAACCAGGAAAACCTATTTTTAGGACCTCTGCCAAAATGTATTGTAATCGGATTGGTGGACAATGACAGTTTTACCGGAAGTTACACAAAGAATCCATTTAATTTCAAACATTATAATTTGGAGTTTATGGCTATGTATGTGGATGGTCAGCAATTTCCTAGCAAACCATTCCAACCAAATTACACAACAGGGTCAGCAGTGCGTGAATTTTACCAATTGGCCTTAGCTTCAGGAAAACACCTAAAGGACCAAGCCTTGGCTATTGACAGGTCGGACTTCTTACACGGCTATGCCCTTTATGCATTCAACTGCGCGCCAGACGAGGAATGTGGTCAGCACATATCCTTGATCAAGTCAGGGAATGTACGACTTGAGATGAGGTTCAGACAACAACTACCCCACACAATTAATTTAGTTGTTTATTCAATCTTTGACTCCATTATCGAAGTGTCAAACCGGCGACAAGTCATGGTTGACTACTATTAGGAGAACTGTGTGGAAATGAATACCGCAGAGTTGACCAGTGTGGTGAACCAATTTTCATCTAGGACCCATTTCTATGGTGTGCTGGCAAGTGACCAACTACCTAGGGTGCCTGTCCGAGATGTTGCATCAATGATGATAGTTAATACACACCCAAGCAATCAACCTGGGGAGCACTGGCTGGCTATTTACATAACGGATGATGGCATTGGAAGGTTTTATGACAGTTTTGGAAACCCCCCCGGATTTTACATATTTTCCCAAGTCAATCAAGGCCTTTCTGAAAACCTGTGAGAATGTGGAATACAGTTCAAAACAAGTACAGGACCTGATTTCAACCACGTGTGGACAGCATTGTTTGTTCTTTCTCTTTCTAATGACAAAAGGTCTGAGTTATAATGATTTTATGTCTTTTTATGCTGATGATTTACGAGAAAATGATGCCCTAGTCTCAAAGTTTGTAGCTAAGATGTACCAGAGTAAGCGTGATAAGCAAATGTTTAATTGCATACAACATGCTCAATCTTGTGAAACGTTTAATTTGTGCCATGGTTGTTGAAGAAATAGAAAAGCCAATCATGTGTATGTCAAATTTATTATTCAAAAATAAAAACATTTGTAAAACCACATCAATGTTTACATATTATTATTTATTTTTTTAACATTTATTCAAGATAAAACAAACATACAATGTATCACAAATAAATTGAAAACACATTAAAATGGAAGCCATTTTGCGGGGTCCGTGGTATGAGGTTCAAAGAAAGCTTTGGTTGTTTGAAAACCAGTTGCTGGTGGTGTGGCTAAATCATCCATTGTGTCACCAGACTTTTGTTTATACAAATTGATTTTACGTCTTACATGCGCATTTGGAATAGTTGTAAAAGGCATGTTGAGACAAGCCATGGCCTCTAAAAACACACCCCACCCCAACGGTCTTCTATCGTCAGCAATTTTATTGGTAGCTGTCACGCTTTTAACAAGATCCAATAGGTGCGAGCCCTTGATTATCTCTCCTTTGAAAACAAATTCACCATTTGAATTCCATGAAGTCAAATCTTTAGACCTGTGCATTCTATTAAGAATATATTCAACATTCTTTCTACGCTTCACAGGCACATTATCCAAAATTTCATCAACAAGGTCAACATTTCGGTCAACAGTTTGCTTATTCTCAGTCACGTTTACTACAGCAGACCCGGTCTCAGACCCGGGTAGACTTAAAGTCAGGGTGTTTGTATCAAGCTCACCCTGGCGCACAACAGTCAAAAATCTTTGTAAAATGGCAGAGTATCTTTTAGCTTTCTCATGTAAATCCATATCAGGCTTCAACAGTATATTGCGAATCGATGAGTCCAAATCATTCTCAACAGATTGTCTTACATCGGTGCTAGTCGTTTTGGATTCTCGCAGTTTTACCAACTGATGTTGTGGCACCAGAAACATTTTCTGAGCATGCTCCATGTTGTTTAACCCTGTCTCGATGCAATTAGACTGGTTAAGAATGGAACTGCAACGCTTAGTAACGGCAGTAGAAAACCTCCAGATTGGTTGATGGTTTTTCTTTTCCGTGCAACTGAAGTGTTCTTTCTAGACATGTATATAATTTTGGCTTTTTGTCTCTTTACTTTTCGGAGCTGCGACTCGGTTAAGGGTATATTACCGCGCCTTAGATTAAGCGCTATTTCACAGAGTGATAGAATGAGGTCGGTGGATGCTGATTCTAAAATAACTTTTCGTTGACTTGCCGGTGCCTTAAATATCATTTTCAAAAGTGGTAAATTTCTACGAATGCATTTAGACATGATCAAACTTTCTTAGGAACGTACACGACAGGCCAATCCCCTGAAAATAACCCTGTTCTCAGACGGTAGTCTTCTGGTGTTGTAGCTTTAAAGTCAATAAGTAAATAACCAAAAGGCGGATGTGTTGCATCTTTAAAACTCTCCATGAAGAATCGAGAAAGACCGGGGTATATCTGTCTGCCTAAAATACTAATCTGCTGATTGTCGCGGGGGTTTTTAAACAAGATGAGGTAGTTTGTGTTCAAGTTAATAGTTCTACTAGATTTGCCTTTAACAAACATGTTTTGGACGAGGTAAATTGCACTCAGGTTACGGTGGTGTGAATATTGTGTGAAAACTCGCTCCATCTCCAAACTCTCTGATGCACTTTTCATTAAATCGTCAATAATTAAAAGGTTGTTTTTCTGAATCGGTAGCAGATTGTCATCACACAGCGATGTTGGTAGACCTTCTATAAAAGTAATCTCCCTTACTTTCAACAGTTCGTCATACAGCGGTTGCCAACATGAATAAACCCAGACGATATTTAGAATTTCTTTGGAGAATACAACCTCTGCATTATCCAACAACATCTTCACAAAATATGTTTTACCAGAGTTACTGGGGCCACTAATGACACAGCTGAACGGGTGTTGTAGTTGCGGGTCAAAACCGCTATCCATCCTAGACTGTGGTTTAGTACCCATAAGGCCTTGTGCTGTAATCAGGGAGCAGTACACGCTTGTTGTACACAACTCTGAAACGCTTAGACACTACTCGGTTTTTCAACGTGAATGTTCTTTTATCTCTAGCAATTGTGTCTGCATTAGCAAGGACATGATCATCATCACCGCCCTCACCCCGTACAAAGTTGTCAACCAGTCGTGTCAGCGTCTCCAAATTAACAATGGTTGTGTTGTAGCTGTTGAGCGTAATGCCTTTTGCTTTGAGACAGGTCAGACCTTTAACGGTTTTGTAACCATATGTCTTTGGCCCACCACTAACAAATTGAGCTATGCTGTCACCATCCGGTAACTCATCGGTCAAGTCACCCAAGAACGGGCCCAGTGGGGGGACCCAATCCCCATGGCGTGTGACAAAGATCACGGAATCAGTGTCTGTGTAGAGTACACGTCTATCCAACTTTTCCAAGAGTGAATACAACTCGAGTCTAGCATAAGCTGTTGTGAACGCGGCAATAAATATGTTGCCGTTACGTGGTTTGATTGGTGTCTGTTTTGTGTAACGCCACTGTACCATCGCAACAGTGTCTGAGATGAACGAGAAATAACCAACATCTATTTCACTGGAAAAAAGGTAGTGGCTAAACTCCTCCGGATCTGTAATTAACATTGTGTTCATAAGGTTAGTCCGCTCACCCATCTTACCCCAAAGACTATTCATTGCCAATTTAGCTAAAGATCGCCTAGCACTGTTTACAACAATGTTTTCCTTGTCAAGCTGCACACCCTCCTTTTCATGATATTCACGGATATACCGGTCTTTAGCCTCATCGTCAACCACAGATGGTGGGAAGCCACTAGCTTCCTGCTTGTGCTTCAGGAATGTTCTCATGTAATCAGCAAAAAGATCATCTGATGTCCTGGTGAAATCCCAGATTTCAAATATTTCCACAATGCGATAACCTTTCTCAACAGCTTTAACCAGCTCAATAGAAACCCAGGTACCGGTTAAAGATCTTTCTGAATCAGTATGTGAACAATCAGTTACCTGGTTTTCAGACTCTGCACATAATCTACACAATGGAAAGAACAGCTTACCGCCAACCCTGTGTGGTAAAACGGGGTGATAAAGGCCTTTCGGTGGACACACTGTAGCCTTAACAATACCAAAGTAAGTGTCTAGGGGTTTGAAATCTCGAAAGATTATGTCTGGATGCCCAATCGGATAAGTCTTTGTCTTGTTGCAGAATGGGTAAAGACTACAGACATCGTTATACTGAATAGTCTCCCTTCTCGAGCCGTAAACTTCAGATGAATCGCATTAGTACGACCACCAAAAAGAGCATCCCGAGGGTCAAGGCGCTCTGGAGAACCAAAGGTCTTCAAGAAAGCTTTGACATCTGCGGATGTGTTTTTAAGCCGGTTCCACTCACACTCCCATATGTATTGAACATGTACGTTGTGTTGTTCTTTCAAAGCCTCTAGCTTTGTCAACCATTGCTGGTGCATCAACCCATACTGAATCTTTGTCATTGGATTGATGCTGGTTGAACAATGACACTTTGGGTGACCGTGCCAGAAACAACCTAGAAATTCATAGACCGTGCTAAAACCATCACGTTCAGCATAACCATCAACGTAGTAGGGACCGATTTTCACTTCACCCCTGTTCAGGGCGTGCTGTATTGATATATTCTTATCGGAGGCCACATATTCAAGCCACTGTATTGAGCTGTTTGAGAATGTCTTCTGACAACGGTTGTAGTTGTCAGAGGGGACCAATGCAATGGTGTCCTTGGTGAGGAATCTGTTGCAAAAGACTTTCATGCAAGCCGAAGCAATCGTAATTGACCGGAATGGGTCAACACCACCACACTCCAGGAACTCGAGTCTGTAGCGCATACAACCCTCTCTCAAGATGACCACATCATTCACGCAGTAAGCCTTTATTTCATCCTGCATGACAAAGGGGTCTGCGGAAACAGTTGCATACCATTGCAGAAACTCATCTTTTTCTTTAGCCATCATGGTATTCACACCATAGTAATGCGGTTCCGGATGGGGGCCAACATAGTTCTCATTCTCCTTGATGTTAAATTTGTAAGGAAAGTAGCCTTTTTTCGAATCCTTAAAACCCATAGCACGTGGCAAGGCTGACAGCTTCATAGGTAGAAAGCAATGACTATCAATGTATCTCTGATTGAATGTGCTGTCTGTAAAAATCATGAGCTTGCTACCATTAGCAATAAGTGTCGTGCCAATACCATTGTTAGCAAGGTACTGCATCAAGATGTAACCATCGAAACCTTTAGAGTTGTGTGCTATAAATGTGTAGTCATTATATTTCGGTTGCCTAAACTTTTGAAAAAAAGCAGTGACACAACCATCTCCGGCTGAACACCACGTCTTGTTATCAAAGCTTATTGCACACACAAAATTTGCAGTGTGTACACCATTCACCGGATTCACCGGATGGGGCACATGTTAGCAATGCACCGGTGTGCTTTATAGTTGGTAATACTGACATTGTAATAGCGACCACAATCGACACAGTATTTCTTCTGGTCACACCTGCTAACCCAACGATCCACACTTTTATGGTGCTTCAAACGTTTATGCTGGCTATAACAAAAATCTGAATAACATATCCTTTTACAGTCAGGGCACTGCTTTGTGTTACGGGGTTGGGTATGACAATCTTTATGAAGACAGACACTACAGCTATGTTTACAACCATGTGTGTTGAAACCGGTATAGCACCAGTCACAAACATAAGACACACCCAGAAAACCCTTCAGATTCATGATACCGTATAAATGGTTATCGTGTAAGTACATAAAGACAGTTCTAGGGTGGGTTTCCTTGCTGTTTTGAAACTTGGTAAAGTGACCATCCCGTGTTCGGTGAAAGACAACAATTTTACACCCTGTCATTTCTTCAAACCGAACAATATCTGTGAATGACACACATTCATCTAACGCTAAACCAGCCCCCTTATGTAGCTCACGACCACTAACCAGGGCCTCGGGATATGTGTACTGCGGGTTCAACATACCCATCAAACAAACAGAAAAACATGTAGAATCATTATTCACAGCCACATATAAATGTCTTCTTTTTTTATTGATAATCTGATCTATCAACAATGTTTGAGCTTTACGTCGTGGGGCACCACCCTCACGGTTTTTGACAATTTGTACCACCAGTTCTAGTGATTCATCAATCATAAGCTCCGTATTACTCTGCATAACACTTTCAAGTAAATTACCAAACGTGCGTTCATTATATTCATCCGCTCTCATGGTCACATGTACGGGATCTATCAGAGATTCACCAATCAACTCAATCTGCAGATGATCACCGGGCCCTTGTACAAAGTCTGAGGCTCTAACAATCAAAGTATCCAAGCCTGCCATAATACTTGTGTAGAATGTACCAAAATCACCAACTTCACCAGTATTTTGTAAATTTATAAACTGTCGTAATTCAACATTGTCAAACGCATTACGCTGTATAACTCTAACATCGCCATCACTGCACTGAGTTTGCATCAGAGAGCTCGAAGGAGTGTCAACTAGATCGTGTGAAAAATGGGGGCTACTAAGCTCGGTTAACAAGCCTTGTATCTGAGGATTATTGTGCGCATCGCTGTGTAACAAAGTAGCGGTTGGTTCATTTGTATTTTGGGGTATGGTCGATTGATTATTTGTAAAGGTTGTTGGCTGTTCCGTGTCTGGACTGTCGTTAGCATTATCTTTCGCCATTTCTCTGGTTTAACGTGTAAATAACAATCCACTTTTCAGATTTAAATATTCTAACTCAAACATACATTTACATACAGCGCAGTTTTGAAGAGTTGGCTGTATTACCTTCAGCTTTCAAGCCTGAAAGAAAACAAAAACCCCCTCACGCTGAGCAGCCACAAGTAAGGGTATCCGTAACTGACCCCATTGTGGTAATGTACTTTGTATCATCACCCGGCTGTCCTCAATCTGTTGGAATATAGAATGTTGTACCAAGGGTCAGTATGCATAGTCATAATTGTTAATAACACTTTAGAACAAGACTAAAAATGTCTGTAAATAATTAAACTTACACAAAGTATCTGCTCAGGTTGTGTAAGATCACAGTCTGACCACCCAGTCCAACTGACGCAGATGCCGGTCACTTGAACTAAATACAAATAGGATTAACAAGCGTATACAGGTAATTAAAGCTGATTAACAATAATGTCAAAAGTCTACTTACCAAGATTTGGAGGTCCAAAAATGTGTTTACCAAACACGGTCGGTGTTCAAATCCGCTCAACCTAAACCGGAGATTTAAACAGGCAATATGAAAGACAGCTAAAATGAATGGATTGCGCAATCGTAAAATTGATTTACAAATTCTTAAAAAGTTGCATCACAATTCAAATAAATTACTTCAAATAAAATAACTTGTACTTACAACAGAAACGATATACACCCCGCTTGAAACACCAGCTGTCTTTTGCGGATGCTGCGGGGTTTAATTACTGTCTTCACATCGCAGCCGGGGCTCCTCCAGCAAGTCACGCCTCTTAACTTTGTCATTGGTTACATGTCATCGTTCTTCACGTTAGATTCAAATTGTGTTAGAACTATACATGCTGCAATGATACAAATTCAGGATAAAACTTAACTATTTAGTTCTGATTTTTGTAGCCACTTGGCAACCAAATATATTGCTATATCACGTCTGGTAGAACAGCCGTTCTCGTTAATTTTCGCGGCTCAGCCACGTTATATAATTGTATATATTAACGATAAACTCATCTGCTTACATATAAACGCTTGCTATTGTCACCATATCGATATTATTCAGTTCAACATTTAACAAACACAGGACCATAATGCAGCAATACAAAATCAGATTTCACGAGTTGTTCATTAAGAGAATACAGCACATCTTCACCCGTAAGTGACAGCATAACCCCATACTAACACAAATACTATAGTTTTTTTTTTTAACCAAAGTTTGCCTATTATTAAACATTTCTACCAATGTGTACAAAACAATCTTGCGTTGATCTCTGTTGTACAATTTCAAAAGACGCCTTTACGAATGTTTTAATTACCTGAAATAACCTATCCTTACCTGTCAACGATTCCCCGTTGTTCATGCAAATTTATACGCGACCATGCTGGTAACTTTGTAACGTTTTGCCATATAATGCAACTTAGAAGTTAATGCTGACTTAACAATTTTTATTACAAAACTCAACATTGCTCATACATACACTTGTTTTTCTTTATAACAATATTTAAAAAAACCCCAACCACGACACAATCTACCTTTGCGAAATGTGTGGTTGGCCCTGGGCCATGGATGCTCCTTCAAAATAAAAGCATTGCTCATGCGATGTTAATTTGCTGTAATTCTGTGTTGGACTTCAAACCGTGAGTCACGGGATGGTTTCCAACCTGCATATACTACAGTTTGTCTTAGTGGTTATTTAGGGACCATTACTACTGGGCAGATATAACCTTGAAGCCCATCTCTTGTTAAAATGAATATTGGGCTGAAAACTATCCGAACACGTAAGTCCCGTCCCATCCCCTTCTTTATATCTTACAGAAAAACACGTCTCTCACATGTAACTCTGTGTTTGTGGAAAAACACCATGTTACAACCACATTGCAAAAACATGGAAGTTTACATCTGTACCACAAGGCATTGGAACCCTGGCCCCCTTTTGTTTAACACCAAACACCATACCGCTGACACAACACTTATTTACTGCCTGGGAATTTAACATTCCGGAACCCTAAACCCCATTTGTTAATCATCAAACATAGCCCACCTGTTATAACCCTAGTCTGGTTTGCTCATCAGGCATTGTAAAACATCAAACACTGACACATCAATGTAATCATAAATCACAAAGTCACCGGACATGCATACGTCACTCCTGAAGTCCCACCCTAACATACGTCATACCGGAAGTCCCACCCTAACATACGTCATACCGGAAGTCCCACCCTAACATACGTCATAACGGAAGTCCCACCCATGCAAACCGGATGTCCCGCCCACCTGTCACATCAATATGGAAGTCCCGCCCCCTAGGGCCATAAATCACCATTCTGACACAATATACCCTACACTAACTACTAACATTATCAATAAATCGAGGTAAGATGTCTGTTCAATAACCAAACAGGGTATTTAGACATCTACACATAATGTAAAGTACTGTAAAACTAAGGATTTACAGTTTTTTTTTGATATGTGATTGGTTAGAGAGCCGCCGTGGATGTCCCAGGCCAGAGAGGAGCTAATATCACAATGTGTAGTACTGTCCAATGATGGTTTGTTACACAAACCACTAATTGGCCCCTAAAATACAGAGAGGCTAGTGATTATACTATACTTGTTAATGTTTGTTTGTTATTATTGCAGCCCTGGAATTTGGGGATTCTTTTTTTTCATTTTAACTTTCTATTTTTCAAAAGTATAATTAAATATATGCAAAGATAAAGAAAAAATAAAGTATTTTCCTTCAAATTGCTGCATTTCTCATTCATTCTTCTTTGGTATACATTAGTACAGTCAATAAAGTGAGGTTTTTTTCTTATTCTTTAATCAAATACTGATTTATGTGAAAAATCTTTTGGAAAAACTTATGAGATGAAAGTTTACATTTTGTGTAAAGCGTTGGTGGTCGTGGTGTGTTGGTGGTGTTTTTTAGGTCAGTGTGTTATGAGTGACAATTCAGGTTTTCCCACTTACAAAGCATGTAAAAGTGTGTAAATTTTATCATAGGTTCTCTTCAACTGTGAGTGACTGAATGAAAAAAATAATCCAGAAAATCAAATTTTATGATTTTTATGTAATTAATTAGCTTTCTATTGCATGACATAAGTATTTGATAGATCAGAAAAGCAGAACTTATTGCCTCCAGGTCCGAGGGAATTTCGGCCGGATTTCACTACTTGGACATTTTGGGTCCCAGATTCATTTCTGTAACAGATACAACATATTATGATGTATCCTGGTAATCACAACCCCCTTGGCTACAATAAAAACACATAAAAACAGACTTCTGGGTCACCATTTAGAAAACTCATCTATTGGAAAGGCAAAAGAATAAAAATTCAGACAAAATGTCTGCCATTCAGCATAATGTTTTTTTTTTTAAAGCATTATAAAGTTTTGTGTCAATAGTATTCCCTCATATTATCATGCATTTACTATCAAATTACACTGTATTGGGTTGAAACTAATGAAATAATAATAATAGAATGCAAAAAATATAGGCACCCCCCAAATTTTTTTGGACTTTAAAGTTCAAGCTTGGACTTTTTTTCCCCCCAAAGACTGAAGAACATCCTCATACTATGTTGACAGAACAAAGTTTTTATATCATATTCATAATACAAACGATGTATTACGGTTTAATAAATCATATATAGTGATGTACACCCTTGTAATCCCTAGTCTTTACACATTAGCCTTTCTAAGATGCATGGTCAATGTCGTTGCCTGGTGAAAAGTTTTCTTCCTGCAGGCTGTGGTTCCCATAGCAACCCAAACTATACACGGAACGCTTCATGAAGGTGGATACATAAAATACCAGACGATTATGGGGATTCGATATTCATTAATATTTATGCAAATGAGCACAGAGCGCTCCATCCGCGGATCTGCAAAATATTTGGTACAGAAACATCTGTTTGCAATTACAGAGATCATACATTTCCTGTAGTTCTTGACCAGGTTTGCACACCCTGCAGCAGGGATTTTGGCACACTCCTCCATACAGAACATCTCCAGATCCTTCAGGTTTCGAGGCTGTAGCTGGGCAAAACAGACTTTTAGCCCCCTCCAAAGATTTTCTATTGGGTTCAGGTCTGGAGACTGGCTAGGCCACTCCAGGACCTTGAGATGCTTCTTACGGAGCCACTCCTCATTTGCCCTGGCTGTGTGTTTCGGGTCGTTGTCATGCTGGAAGACCCAGCCGAGACACATCTTCAGTGCTCTTACTGTGGGAAGGAGGTTGTTGGCCAAGATCTTGCGATACATGGCCACATCCATCCTCCCCTCAATACGGTGCAGTCGTCCTGTCCCCTTTGCAGAAAAGCATCCCCAAAGAATGATGTTTCCACCTACATGATTCATGGTTGGGATGGTGTTCTTGGGGTTGTACTCTTCCTTCTTCTTCCTCCAAACACGGCGAGTGGAGTTTAGATCAAAAAGCTACATTTTTGTCTCATCAGACCACATGACCTTCTCCCATTCCTCCCTTGGATCATCCAGATGGTCATTGGGAAACTTCAGACGGGCCTGGACATGCGCTGGTTGAGCAGGGGGACCTTGCGTGCGCTTCAGGATTTTAATCCATGACGGCGTAATGTGTTTCTAATGGTTTTCTTTGAGACTGTGGTCCCAGTTCTCTTCATGTCATTGACCAGGTCCGGCCTTGTAGTTCTGGGTTGATCCCTCACCTTCCTCATGATCATTGATGCCCCACGAGGTGACATCTTACATGGAGCCCCAGACCAAGGGAGATTGACCGTCATCTTGAACTACTTCCATTTTCTAATAATTGCGCCAACAGTTGTTGCCTTCTCACCAAGTTCCTTGTCTATTGTCCTGTAGCCCATCCCAGCCTTGTGCAGGTCTACAATTTTATCCCTGATGTCCTTACACAGCTCTCTGGTCTTGGCCATTGTGGAGTGGTTGGAGTCTGTTTGATTGAGTGTGTGGACAGGTGTCTTTTATACAGCTAACGAGTTCAAACAGGTGCAGTTAATACAGGTAATGAGTGGAGAACAGGAGGGCTTCTTAAAGAAAAACTAACAGGTCTGTGAGAGCCGGAATTCTTACTGGTTGGTAGGTGATCAAATACTAAAATGCAAATTAACATACAATGTGATTTTCTGGATTTTTTTTTTAGATTCCGTCTCTCGGAGTTAAAGTGTACCTATGATAAAAATGACAGACCTATACATGCTTTGTAAGAAGGAAAACCTGAAATATTGGCAGCGTATCAAATAGTTGTTCTCCCCACTGTATGTAAGTGTTTTGGTGATTTTAGTGAGTTTTGGAGGTGAGATTAACTGTTTGGTCAAGATGCATGTTAGAAATACAGACTGTGTGTATAGTTCTGTTTTTGTGGTTTCAGTATTGTCCAATGTTAGCAATCAAGAAAAACTGTAATATACTATAAGTGAAGTTATCCAAATTTGTAGGCTTTGTTGAAGTTGAGGGATTAGATAGGGTCTTTATTGTAAATAGAAAATGGGACATCCGTCTACTCTGGTCCCTCTGTACCATCCTTCTTAACCTTAAGAGAGCAAACATAGAGGTATTTGAGTCTTTTGGGTATGCCTCTAACAGCTTTGAGTCTGTTGGGTATGCCTCTACCAGCTTTGAGACTATTGGGTATGCCCAGTGTTGGGTAGGTTACTTTTTAAATACAATCCGTTACAGTTACAAGTAACCTTTCCACATTTGTAATCAGTAACATAACTTGTAGATTACTCAAAATCAGTTTCGTAATCTGATTACTTTGAATTATCTTTAGATTACTTTCATATTAAGAGGCATTAGAAAACAAATTGGAATTGCCCATAACCAGTTGTACACCTTTACATAGCTGGCCAAAAACAGAATTAGCATTTTAACTTCCTTGGTAAAGATAGTTTTACGTTCCATATTGACAGATATTCATACATTCAAAGCTCAATAGCCCACAACCACCTAAACCTACAGTCCCTGGGTTAGTCTCGGTATGAAAGAAAACAGTTGAAGCTACAGGCCTCGGGTTAGTCTCGTTATGAAAGAAAAAGGTTGGACCACACTGCACAGGCCTCGTTTTCTCGATTCCCACAGGAGTTTCCAACCAACGTCGCAAGGGAACATCAACAAATTGCAGCATCAACATTTTCAAATCTCAACAACTCTTTGACAACATCACCAAAAAACATCAAACTAATGTAAAACTGGTCAGGAAGAAAGGGAAATTAGCTTATTTTAATAGATTGCTAAACTTTATATGGCTATATTTGCTATGAATGTCAATAGCTCCCTGATCACATGAACTATAAGCTTCAAATCCATCTTATAATCATCAGGGTCACACATTGCACAGACATTGGTCTCCCAGTTAAGTACATACACAATTTTAGAGAAGCACTTTAAAAATATAAATGTCAGTAGCTTTCTCAGAATTAGACTGAGACAGATCATTTTGATGCTCGATTATTCCTTACATAGAGCAGCATGTTGCTCACCCAAGTATTATATATATATATTTAAATACACATATATGGCAAAATTGCTTGTAAATTCAATAGCTCTCTGATCACATGACCTTGAAGTTTCAAAGCACTGTTATAATCTTTAGAGGGATGGCTCATCAAAAAAAGAAATCATAACGAGACCTGGGTTTGTAGCTTAAATTGTTTGAAAGCTATTGAGCTTTGAATGTCTGAATAACGAACCTAAAACTACCTTTACCACTGTATTGTAACTTAAGGGTTTTGTACAGCGCCTTTTGAAAGTGTTTCTAAACCGCTGCTTTCTACTTCAATATGATTGGGTTACATCTCTACATTACAGGCTCAAGGTCTGTGGGATATTCAGTCGTTCCAATTAATCCAACAACCCTCGATCTTCCAGAATATGGATGTTTATCTGAACATCACCCAAAATCGAAGGATGTATTAACCTTTTCTTTTCTTTGTTTTATTCATGTTTCTAATTGCTACAAAACACTGTTGAAAAATAAAAGGCAATTTATCAAAAAAGGTATTGACATTGTTGTATATAAAAATCAAGATATCCATAGCTTTTCATGCGTACATTAGTTCAGTAGTCTGACGTTTTGCTCCACAACCACCAACAATGTCAAAACGGTGCAGAAACCCCAGGCATGAGAACGCACGTTTGGAATTGTGAACACACACTCACAAATAAGTTTTACCCGCGCGACCATAATATGATTATTCAAATCGCAAATTATAGAAATAAACTGTAACTATATACCTGCACTCTTAGTTTAAAGTCACTGTCGTCAGCAGCCAATGATAACCAATGGATACAATATTCTGAGATACAAAGCAAGCAGAATCAAATGGCCTACCTGTATGGACGGAGTTGAGGTGGTTGCGTCAAATACATATCATCATCCTTTGGCAGAGTGCTTCCCAACACACGTTACAGCTATCTTACAAATAGTTGCCTATTCTTCAAAAACATTTCCTGTCTTGAGTTTTTCAGTGCAACTCTTTTCGCCTGCAACTTGTTCGATGCATCTGACAAATAAACCATAAAACTTGAACTGTAGAACACTTGAACTAATATAACACAAGGTAGGCCTATCACCTATCATTGTTCTGAGAAAACTGCGTCGAGTACAACTAAATCACATTTAAATGAGTCGGCTAATATAGATACAAACTGTTTAACCAAATTAAACTAGCGCTTCATCAGTCACTAAACTGCTTATGTGCGTCCAAGTTTTTGCGCATGATGATCACACACACATCTGAGGAGCTCAAATTTTATTTTGGTTAAAATAACGATTTTTAAAACATTAAATAAAATAAGCAAGCATGCAGCCTTTCATGATTATTTTGCGCACATATTCTTATTCAATTGAAGTAATCCAAAAGTAATCAGAATTTATTTTCTAAAGTATTCTGATTACAATGTTTTAGTTAGTAACGTGACTGATTAGAGTTACTTTTTTTGTATCCGTTACTACCCAACTCTGGGTATGCCTCTAGCACCTGGATTTGGGCAGTTTCATATTTTTACTTGCAGACCTACTCTAGGAATGTGAATTGTCAGTGAATTGCTATTATCTGATCTCCCCACAGATGTTCAATGGGGTTCATGTCAGGGGTTTGGCCAGGCCCCACAAGTACTTTCACAGACTTGTCTCAAAGCCAACAATAGCCAGCTAGTTAGTCTACCTTAAACTTTTTCATATAAGTCAGTATGAATTAATCAGAAATGCAGCAATTTTATGGAATATCCTTTTCTATATCTTTGCATATAGTAAATTATACTTTTGAAAAATGTGACCTGAAGTGTGACCACTGAAGAGGGCTGGTTAGCCAATGTTGGGTAAGATCCCAACTGTGATATCGGGATAACATAAGACAGGCACAGTCGTGCATCTGGTTACAATCCACAATATACATACCCGAGGTATAGTTGTTGGCATAACCTGGAAGAAAACGTGACATTTTGGCATTGATTTTTTTAAATATGACTGATCATGCAATAAAAGCCACACCTGTGGCTTTTTAAATTGCAATTCATATAAAAAGACTGCACGCTGTCATTGATGCTGAAGGGGACAATACACAGTATTTAGAACTAAGGGTATGCAGACTTTTGAACAGGAGTCAGTTACATTTCTTTGTTGCCATGTTTTGTTTTATGATTGTGCCATTCTGTAATGACCTACCATGTGAATCCCATAAGAAATAAGAAAGATGTGCTTTGCCAGCTCACTCATGTTTTCTTTACAAATAGTACTTATATTAACAATTGTATTATGTTATATAAACAACTGTATCGTTTAATATTACCATAAATTACTTAAAATGTAAACCATTAGGTTGACCTTTGTTGTATGTGGGCTGACTTACAGCTACATTTATATGCACATTTGTTAATTAATGAAACATGACAGGCATTCAAGCAGTCAGGATGGAAATAAAATGTGTCCAGTTGGATTTATATGATAAAAGGGCTGGATGTTGGGACAGTTCAGAGAGGACATGCACTATAATACCATCACTTGGACCGCTGACCAATCAGAGGTTTTTCACAGGTGATCTGATGAATCAGGAGAATAAATAAAGATGGGAATTGGGCTGTCTGTATACACCCAGACACAGTTTCATTAATAATCCACTAGAGGGTAATGTTACACAACTTATAAACTGATTCATAACATCCTCAGGATGTATGTTAAGAACACTTAAATAATATTTATCATTATATATTATAGAACTACTACATACTGTTGTAATATACAACCAATAATTAAATCTCTGTTTTATTAAACACAAGTATACCATTTTAAGTCTTCTGCATGTCCTTTCAATCTAATCGATTCCAATCAGTCTGTATCAGCACATCATTTATGAATGACAAGAGATTACTGAGATGCATGTCAGTCTATTATATTGTACATCCTAACTATATTAAACCAATGTCTGTTAAACTATTAAATTAAAACAGAAGCAATCAATTACTCTCATCTTAACTTGAGAGATAAAACATTTTTGATTGTCATTTTAAACCATGGATAAAAGAAAGCATAAATGATTGGATTAATGAAGGAACTCAAAAGTGGCAAATAGCTAATGATAAAAGATGTTAAATTGTAATTTGTATAAAAATAAACATAGAAAAATGGATTCCAAAACATTAGATAGTTGAAAACAACAATGCCTAGAGTTTTTGTTGCTTTTCTTTCAGTCATATTTGCCTGTACAATTTTAACACCAGTCACAGTTGCAGCCCCTTTAGAAAATACACGTCTGGCCTGTGATCTGGCCACCATAAATATTTTCAAATAAAGTGTTATGATAATAGAACATGGGACAATCATTGTAAATACAAGGTCCAACATGCTAGCCCAGAGGTCTCCATCAAGAATATAACATTCTTCAAAACAACTACTGGGTACCTGTACATTTACATATATTTTTATAAGAGCAGCATCATATATGATACAACAACACCAGGTCATCAATATACAACATTTCATTCTTATAATTGTTATTCTCATGTGATACATCAAAGGATCACATATAGCAACATAACGGTCAATAGATATTAAAACCAAGTTGCCAAGAGATGAAGATTCACATAAAAAAAGGGTATAGAGAAGCAACGCACAGAAATAATCCCCAAGCACCCAGCATGGTTCCATTATCGCTACAGTCATTGATGGTATCACAATGAGTCCCACCAGGAGATCTGACACAGCCAGAGAGAGGATGAGCAGGTTGGTTGGAGTGTGGAGATGCTTGAAGAGAGAGATGGAGATGATCACCAGTAGGTTCAAAAATACTGTCACAGCTGAAATCAATGAAAAGAAGATGTACAGTGTTACATAAATAGAGGTTGATAGTGAATTTTTTCTGCAAGAAGAGTTTCCATCTTGATAACAGTATTGGTCATCTTCATGTTCCTCCATTTGTAATAAAGGGTAAAATGCTGAGGTCCTCCTGCTTGGTCCTGTGTGTGACCCTGTCAGGTCAGCCTTCTCTTTTTATCCCTGATTTACTGCTGACAGACACTCCCCTCTCAGAACCTCTTTGAGAGAGCGCACACACACAGACACACACACACACACACATGCACAGACACACACACACTTTCTCTTTGCTGTGCATTGATCTGTGTCATTGAAGTGAGTTCTGTGGATCTCTCTCCTACCAAGCCCCCTGGCAAGACCACCTCCATGTTTCGTCGTGGATGGAGGGCGGGAGAGTTGACTGGTCGGTTAGGTTTCCCATCTTGCACCTCTGTCCCTTTGAGGCGTTGTTGCCATGGTCACTAACGTACTATAGGCACCGCAGGCATATGAATGACCAGAAACTGAACGGGGGTTGAAGACTTTAAAAAGGGGCTGATTACTGTTGTCCAAATTAGTCACCTTATTGAGACACTTGTAATCCATTTTTCCTTAAAACAATCACCTGTTTGTACATGGCGAAAATGTAATATCAGAAATATTTTGGGACGCGTGACATCACAGGGTCTCTTCACATCCGTGCCACAAACTGTTTGCCCTCCTACCATCAGCTAGGCGGTAAAGACCTCTTCATTCCTGCACCAGCAGGCTCAGGAACAGTTTCTTCCCATCCACTGTAACCCTGCTGAACTCTTTGACCCATCACTAACCATACCCACTGCTTAGTACTGGTTCTCAGGAACTTTGTTGCAGTACTGTCTCTGCACTCTTCAGAAATTGCAACCATCAGGTTGAGATCAGGAGAATAACTCGGCCATTGCAGAATATTCCACTTCTATGCCAAAAACCTCCTGGATTGCTTTTGCAGTATGTTTTGGGTCATTGTCCATCTGTAAAGTGAAGTGCCATCCAATCAACATCTCTGAATTTGGTTGAATGTGAGCAGACAATATATCACACTAGTGACCCAGTCTGTCGTGGTGAAGAAAGAGCTGAGCCGCAAGGCGAAGCTCTCGATATACCAGTCAATCTACGTTCCTACTCTCACCTATGGTCATGAGCTTTGGGTCATGACCGAAAGGACAAGATCCCGGATACAGGCGGCCGAAATGAGCTTTCTCCGCAGGTTGGCCGGGCGATCACCTAGAGATAGGGTGAGAAGCTCGGTCACCCGGGAGGAGCTCAGAGTAGAGCCGCTGCTCCTCCACATAGGAGGAACTATGTCTCCCGGCTGGCCTGGGAACGCCTCGGTGTCCCCCCGGAAGAGCTAGAGGAAGTGTCTGGGGAGAGGGAAGTCTGGGCATCCCTGCTTAGACTGCTGCCCCCGCGACCCGACCCCGGATTAGAGGAAGATGATGGATGGATAGTGACCCAGTGCCATTGAAAACCATGCATGCCCAAACCATCCCATTGCCTCCACTGTGTTTTACAGATGATGTGGTATGGCTTTTTTTTTTTTTTCTCCCCCCATCATTCTGGTACAGGTTGATCTTAGTTTAATCCGTCCAAAGAATGCTGTTCCAGAAATGGGCTGGCTTTTTTGAGGCTTATGAATGGTTTGCACCTTGTGGTGAACCCACTGTATTTGCTCTCGTGAATGCTTCTCTTCATGGTAGACTTGGATAATGATATGCCTACCTCCTAGAGAGTGTTCTTCACTTGGCAGGATGTTTTGAAGGGGTTTTTCTTTACCATGGAAAGTTGATTGCAAGTGAAACAGGCTGTTGATTTGGCCACTCTTAATGTTCCTGCTATCTCTCTGGTGGATTATATTTTTTGTGCAGCCTGTTTCACTTGCATTGAGAGCTCCTTTGACTGCATGTTGTGGGTTTACAGCAACAGCTTCCAAATGCGAAAGCCTAATCTGGAATCAACTCCAGAATGTTTACCTGTTTAATTGATGAAGTAGTCCAATTACTTTTGGTCCCTTGAAAGAAATGGTGCTTCAAATTAAAGAGCTGTAATTCCAAAATTTTTCCTTCAAAATTAAATGTAAATACCCTGAAATTAAAGCTGAGAGACTGCATGTTACAGGGTATCCTGTTGCACTGCTTGGGCAGCAGCTCCACCCTCTGGGGAAATTGGGTATGTTAATATGTTACAGAAAGTTAGAATGTTATGTGCTACTTTGAATGCGTGTCTACTATGCAGCATGTCAATACACGGATCTGAACACAGTTTGTATAACGTCCTTATTCACCAACATGCAACATGGTGTCAGATCAACTAGAACCAAAAAGTAAGCTTATGTAGCCTGTCGCGGACGCAACGCGTTTAGTTTATTTACTGGGAAGTTAAGTCGTAGTTTTGTCCGTTTGCGGCTAACCAGCTAACGTTAGCCATAGCATTATGACTGAGATGGCCTCCGGAGCCAGTGAAGATGTCTGGTGACTTGAGCAGCAACTGGGCAAGTTTTCTAGCAGAGTTTGAAGATTTCTTGCTGGAGACCGGACACTGTGAGAAAGATGCAAATGTACATGCGGCGACACTAAGAAGGCTAATGGGAAGTGAGTGCCGACACTTGTACAAACACAACGTGGGTCTCACACTAGCCCAGCAGAAAGACGTAAAAGCCATCCTGGAAGCGCTTGAAGACTACTTTACACCCACCAAAAATGTCATCTTTGAAAGGTACGTCTTTGGAACTCTGAGACAAGAGGAGGGTGAGACTATGGATGCGTTTGTTACGAGACTGAGAGAAAATCCAGCTACATGTGAATATGGATCCTTAAGAGACCAGCTTATAAGAGACAGGCTTGTCCTTGGAATAACTGATGAGGGCGCGAGACGCCGCCTGCTAAGAGAAAAGGACCTGACATTGGCAATGGCAGTTGAGATTTGCCTCGCTGCAGTGAGTATGGACCAATAAGCTGAAAACTATGGCGCTGGACAACTCTAGTCCTGGGGAACGCCTTAATGTGGCAGAGGGACTGCAACGGTGGCCTACCAGCAGGCCATTTAAGCCGACCATTAAAAAAAACCTGCACAGAGCATGAGAGGGACAGGCGAGTGCAGGTACTGTGGCACTCAACACAGACATGGGCGGGACCAGTGCCCTGCTATTGGGAAAGCATGCCGCTCTTGCGGCACACCCAACCACTTTGGGCATGAAAAAAGGCCAAAACACACGCCAGTTACATACTATGGACATCCCCTCTGAAGGGGACCAAGATGATGATGGCTGCAATCTGGGCCAGATCATAGGAACAGTGAACACACAGGGAAAGAAGTGGTTTGTCAACCTCCCACTGCAGAACGGGCTTCAGAGATGCCAGCTCGACTCTGGAACAACCTGCAACGTGATGACAATATGAGACTAGCTCACGGGACGGCTCTACAGCCTAGTCTAACCAGACTGAAACATTACAACAGTGCTTGGATGAACTCGATGGGCCAATTCAGCACACAGTGCGTCATTAGGGGCAAGAGACACAAACTTGACTGAAATTGTGAAGTCCGTCCAGAGGCCACTACTCTCGGGGTCGACATGCCAGGATCTCGGACTGATACGCTTCACCATTCCAGAGGAGCTGAATAGTGTAGATCACAGTAAGCTGGGCATGCTGACTAAAGAGACCCTAATCCACACATACCATGATGTTTTTAACAGCCCCATTGACTCTCTGCCTGGCGACTTTCACTTTGAACTGGACAGCACTGTGGCCCCTGTGCAGTGCGCTCCCAGACACGTACCAGTGGTCCTCAAAGCAGCTGTTAAAGCGCTGCTGGAACGGTACGAAATGGATGGACACTAGGACACAGTCACACAACCCACTGACTGGATAAGTAATCTGGTCATAGTAAAGAAACCAGACAAACTTAGGCTCTGCATTGAACCCAACCCCCTGAACCGAGCTCTCAGGTGGTCCCATTACCTTATGCCCACTTTAGATGATGTGTTGTACAAACTGCCATCATCTAAGCATGCATCTTCACGTTGGTGGACACATTTCTACAGTGCCGCCTGGATGTGGAGAGCACTTTCATTTTGGACACCGTGGGGTAGGACACGCTGGCTGAAACTCCCTTTCGGTGTATCCGTTGCGCCAGAGCTGTATCAGAGGAACCAGCACAAGCTCCTGGCGGGCTTGAAAGGAATTGAGCCTGTAGCTGACAACATCCTAATAGTGGGGTGTGGCGACACGGAGGAGGAGGCCATCCGAGACCATGACGCAAACCTTACCACATTGATGGACAGGTGCAGGGAAGTGAAACTGAGGCTAAGTCTGAAGAAGCTGCAATTTCGATTTATGGAACTCCGCATTCACGCCACGTCCTCTCAGCCAAGGGCCTCAAAGCTGACCCCGACAAGGTCAGAGCAGTTCTGGACATGCCCAGCCCCACAGACACTAAAGGCGTGCAGCTTTATGTGATGTTTGAGAACTACCTATCCAAGTTCATGCCACGCTTATCTGAGGTCTGTGAACCACTGAGGAGGCTGCTGGATAAGGATGTACAGTGTGCACTGGCTGCCAAAGCACGACACGGCCATGAAGGAAATGAAGACGCTGATCACGGTGGTGCCTGTTTTGAGGTAATATGGTTACCATACAGAGCGACTCCAGGCAGACAGGGTGGCTGCTTGCTGCAGGAAGGACAGCCAGTTGCATTCACATTCCGGGTATTGTCCCAAACAGAGCAAAATTATTCTCAAATTGAAAAGGAGTGCTTCAGCATTGTGTTTGCCTGTCAGAGATTCCACTAGTACCTGTATGGGAGGAGTGATGTTACAGCAGAGACAGATCACTGCCTGTTGGTATCCATCTTCAATAAACTCCTCCTCAGTGCACCAAAGTGCCTCCAGTGCATGCTCCTTATGCCTCCAGTGCATGCTCCTTACGCCTCCAGAGCATGCTCCTTACGCCTCCAGAGCATGCTCCTTACGCCTCCAGAGCATGCTCCTTACGCCTCCAGAGCATGCTCCTTACGCCTCCAGAGCATGCTCCTTATGCCTCCAGGGCATGCTCCTTACGCCTCCAGAGCATGCTCCTTATGCCTCCAGAGCATGCTCCTTATGCCTCCAGGGCATGCTCCTTATGCCTCCAGAGCATGCTCCTTACGCTTCAGAACTACTGCCTCAACGTGGTGTACAAGCCAGGCCTGCAAATGTACATCAGTGACACGCTCAGCAGGGCTGCTACCCCACCACAGAGGAATGACATACAGTACAGGCGGGAAATGGTCTGCAGCCTACAGCAGGAACAGTGCGACACTGCAGCTATTCAGCAGACAGACAGACTATCTGAACGTCACCAGCCGACGCCTCGCGCAAATCTGACAACACACAGAGAAAGATGTGTGCCTGCAGAGAGGAGACTCCCATAGTGATCAGAGGGTACTAGGCCATCAGAGATGAAATAAGTGTGCAAGACAGCGTACTCTTCAGAAGCCAGTGCGTTATCATTCCCAAAACTTTGCGACTGGAAATGCTGAGACGGATTCACTACAGCCACATAGGGGGAGAAGCACTCTATTTTGGAACAACATGCAGGGGGAAATCAAAGACTTTGTGCAGCAATGCTCTGTGTGCAACGAGTACGCATATGAACAACAGAAGGAGACCACGATGTCTCACCCACTCCCCACACGTCCCTGGCAGATAGTGAGCATGGACCTGTTCAACCACGGAAAAGGATTTCCTGCTCGTGGTGGACCACTACTCTGACTTCTGACCTGACTCTGACCTCTCAGCTGATACTACGGTCCTGAGGTGCAAGGCTCAATTTGCACTCCATTGCATACCAGACCGGGTCATTTCTGACTGTGGATGTCAGTTTGCTTGTGGAGCCTTCAGGACATTTCCAAAAGAGTGGTGCTTTGAACATGTTACCTCATCACCAAGACACCCTAAGGCTAATGGAAAAGCGTAGTCGGCAGTAAAGATTGTGAAGAACATGTGTAGAAAAGCAGCGTTTGCTGGCAATGACCCATGCAAAGCTATCCTCCATTGGGGAAACATGCCCCCGCAGGGACTGATGTCGCGGAGACTGAGGACGCACCTCCCTGTGGCGGACCAGCTGCTGTTGCCCCAGGTCGTCGCTGGGACACCGGACAAACTGTGTGTGAAACGCCAGGTGGCGAAGCTAAACTATGACAGATCGGCTAAAGATTTGCCTGAGCTGAACTTTGGCCAGCCCATCAAGATGAAACCACTCCCTGGGGACCGGACGGTCCGGTGGAGAAGAGGTGTCTGTGACCAGCGGGCCCCCGGTCCTATGTTGTTAATGTGGAGGGGACAACGTATCGTCGCAACAGGGTCGATCTTAGACAAGCGGAGGGAGCCCCTTCACTGTTATCGGGGCATCTGGAACATTCCCCGGAGCAGCCCGGGGACGCACATGCAACCGAGGGGGGGCTCTGCAAGAGAGGACGAATACAGAGAGGCAGGTGCAAGTCATGGGGGTGCACCTCATTCATCACAAACCGCTTGCATGCCGTGCCTAGAGGAGCAGGGCCAAGCGTACTCCCGGAGTGGCAGGCTGATTAAGCCTCGGGATAGATTGGACCTTTAAGTGGGACTAAATGAATAAGGAAAGTGAACACATGAAAACAAGAACACGGTTAACAGCTGTCATATCAGTATTGGTGTTGCAACAGCTATGTTAGATAAATTAGGTTTTTCTGTTTATTGTAAGAGTTTATTGTTATTAAGTTGGGGGTTTCTCTGCAGAGTTAACAGGTAGAGTTTACTGAAGTTCATGTTTGTTGTTAATGCCAGGTAATGTGTGGATATCTTATTACAGGAAGGGAGATGTTACAGAGTATCCTGTTGCAACTCCAGACCTTTTAGACTTGAAAGCTGTTTCATGGACAGGTGTGGGCTATTCCTTCGTTATTTCTTCATCACTTTTTTTTTCTGGAAAACCATAGAAGAAATTTGTCATGTGACCACATCATTTTGAAAAGCCATCCATTGTACTCATCCTCCAAGGAAGAGAGACACATGGCATGAGAGGTAAGCACATTTTCGCTCAAAAAACTGTTTCTTTCCCTTTTAAAGTAAAATTTCTATGACTAAGATAATTTTTATTGTAGTGTCTGAACAATTATAGACAAGTTTGAAAACATTTCACACATGTTTTAGTGCTTTAGCAGGCTACTCAATTAGTCTATAGAGTTAGCATTATGTTAGCTCTTAACTGCTGGATCATGCTAGGTTTTCAAACGTGTGGGTCTGGGGTGATTTGTGCCAAAGGGCCTGGGTTAAGCTGTGCCAGTGGCTGAAAAACAGAAAATTAATGAAAATAAGTAGAGAGGGGCTCTGAAAGTGTCCAAACCAACCAAACCCAATAAGAAAGGGATTGTCCACAGTAGCTCCGAAGAGAGTGACATATCCATTCCACTTAACGACACCACTGATTATGATAGTTCAGATGTCCAGAATGATGAGGATGGTGACCATGATCTGTCTGCTGGTGACTTTGTCATTGTGAGCTTAGCTGGCAAAACCAAATCCTATAACTACGTTGGATTGGTGGAGAAGGTTGAGGGTGCAGACATCAGCGCAAAGTTTCTAAGGCAAAGTTGTAAGAAGTCTGTGGATGGAAAGCCCATCTTTACATTTAAAGAAAAGGATGAAGGAGTCATACCTAGAGGTGATGTGCTCAAGAAACTACCCACACCCCAAAAACTTGGTGGTACAGCCAGAAGGGAGCAGCATTGACAAGTGGGATGTTAAGTAGTAGGTCAAATCCAGACCACCTAGACCTACATACTCACAGGGGATAATCTGGAGAAGTGAGGAGATGGGGATGCCTCATCAGCGTTTGACTTAGGCCTACCTGCCATTTGTTTAATTTAGCTAACACTAATTTGAGTTGGCACTATGTTATTAAATAAGTTTTATTAAGTGTTTAAGTTGCCTAAGTCACAATAGGATGTTTAGAAATTAGCCTAGTCACTTTATTCTTATATGTTACATAATTGACAGACAGCGTTCTATGTACGTCAACAGGCATCTATTGCCAAAGCCTTTTGCCTGAAATTATTCACAAATATCTTATAGGCTATTGTATATTTAAGTTTTTTGTGTTTCCCCAAAAACTACAAAATATGACTTCATCCAACAGTTTAATAGGGTGACAGTATCTAAATAAATTTGTCTTGCTTTCATATAGTATTACAGTTCATTACATTAAAATGTTCTGTTTTACTTCAGAAATCACTGGCACAATTTACCCCAACGTATTCCCCCCAAAGGCACAACTTACCCCGTACCAAGTTGTGCCACGAGACCACTTTTTTCCCAAAAGCTATATTTCTGAAACAATTTATTTCAGATCCGAAGTTATTGTTCTCAGGGATGCACCACATCCTGAAATATATGTACATCCTTAAGTTGAAGGCATTACTGTCATGGCCTCATTTTTGAGTACAAACTGGCCCAACTCACCCCACTTTCCCCTAATGTTTTTAACACCATATTTACAATTAAATATTAATTATATTCCATGCACTGACCTATCACCAAGCCTGGTGGGTCTGCAGAGAGACTGTGAGGGTGGAGTCAGATATTGAGGATAAAACCAAGGAAGAGATCAGAATTTCTCAGAAGGCTGACCTGACAGGGTCACACACAGGACCAAGCAGGAGGACCTCAGCACATTTACATTTTATTACTAATGGAGGAACAGGAAGATGCTCAATACTGTTTTCAAGACAGAAACTCTTCTTGCAGAAAGGATTCACAATCAACATCTATTTATATAACACTGTACATTTTTTTCTCATTGATTTCAGTGTTTACAGCGTTTTTAAACCTACTGGTGATCATCTCCATCTCTCTCTTCAAGCATCTCCACACTCCAACCAACCTGCTCATCCTCTCTCTGGCTGTGACAGATCTCCTGGTGGGACTCATTGTGATACCAGCAATGACTGTAGCAATAATGCAACCATGCTGGTTATTCGGGGAATATTTCTGTACGTTGCTTCTTTACGTCACTTTTTTATGTGCTTCTTTATCTCTTGGCAATTTGATCTTGATATCTGTTGACCGTTATGTTGCTGTGTGTGATCCGCTATTGTACCACACAAAAGTAACAATAGCAAGAATGAAGTATTGTATATTCATTACCTGGTGTTGTTGTGTCACATATGTTGTTGTTTTCATAAACATCACTGTAAAGGTATATGTACCTAGATGTTTTGAAGAATGTTATTTTGGTGAAGGAGATATCTGGATTACTATGATGGACCTTATATTTACAGTGGTCATGCCATATTCTATTATCATGACACTTTATTTTAAAATATTTTTAGTGGCCAGATCACAGGCCAGACAGGTATTTTCTAAAGGGGTTGCCTCTGTTTCTGGTGTAAAAACTGTACAGACAGGAATTTCCAAGGGAAAAGCAGAAAAAACTTTGGGTATTGTTGTTTTTAACTATCTTGTATGTTGGAATCCATTCTTTTATTTATTTTATTTTTTTTCAGGTTCCTATTTAGCATCAGCAATCTTTAGCTTTCTTCCCTTGATAAATTCATTAATTAATCCAATCATTTATGCTTTCTTCTATCCATGGTTCAAATTGACAGCTAAACGTATTTTAACTCTGAAGTTAAGGTGGTAATATTCACTATGTTTTGAAAATTTGACAAACAGCACTATATTGTTGTTGTAATGCTTCTTTCAGTACTCTGACCTTACTTATCTCAGTTACCTGTTGTAATCATAAACATGTGACAGATTGTGACAGATCATAGACGAATATAGCTTTTTATTAATACAGACTAGTACTGTAGGTTGTTTTTGTGTGATTCACCAATGAAACACCTTTCAAAGGGGGTAAAATTACAGTAATTGTAATCAGTTTGGTATGTATATTATAAATATCAAAGTATGTGTTAGTTCCATAATATTTCATATGAAAATGGATAAGAAAAATACATTAAAATGCAAAGTTATGTTCATGTGAAATGTATAATACTTTTTTATTCTGTTAAATGTGTATTGTGCATAACATCCATTCATGGATGACATCATAGGAAGTTCCTAACTGAGATGTTAATTTGGCATTCTGAGAAAATACTATATTTGTAGTGAGTAGTGTCACGTGTTGTTTGATGGCATTTTCACAGATGTATGTTTAATACGCTCATGTGTTCTGACAAGTCCTCTTGGCCATAATCTCACCAAAAGGACCTTGTGAATTTGCTTATAATAAAATGTTTATGATTATGTTTGTAAGTGTCTCTCTATTTGCAAATAAACTGTTAAACTGTGCCAAGAGAATTTTGTCTCTGTACTTCCTCCTTTAAGAGTTCTGATCGATGGATTTGCCATCACACTTTGGGAGCTGGTCCTTGGTTACTTATCCTGGTGTCTCGTAATCATTTCCTAGTGGGTTATTCGTGCACGGCCGGTGACTGGGTCCCAGAGCCCAAATCCTCAATCAATCAATCAATCAAATTTATTTATAAAGCCCTTTTTACAACAGCAGTTGTCACAAAGTGCTTTACAGAGACACCCGGCCTTAAACCCCAAGGAGCAAACAACAGTAGTGTTGAATTTCACCTCCCCCGCTCGTGGACTGGCTGCGAAAAGGGTGAGAGTTAGGGCGCCCAGCTTAAATTATTCTTCAGTACAGGTACCCGGGCTTACATTTTTAACTCATGATTCGGGTATATGTGTTAGAGCACATTCTGGTAATATGTGTTAGGGCGCATTCTGGTAATATGTTTTAGGGCGCATTTTAAATCTGCAGACAAGGCTAGGACCTTGAACGTCTCACTTACGGGCGGACGGGTCTATTAACGATGTTAGGGCACGTTAATTGAGATGAAAGTGTTGTGGCACTTCTACGCGTTAGGGGCGCAGGTATATGTGTTAGGGCACATTAAGTTAAAGTGGTTCTGACGTGAGGGGCACACTCACGCATAATGAGATGTATTCAATTAAAAAGGGTTTGTTTCGCCGCGTATGTTTTTGCTGCATTTGATTTTGGGTAAGCGTTGCGGTAAATATTTGACGGCGTAGTTAATGTTTCTGTTGTCTGGGCGTGTGTACAAATGTATCTTTGTGAGTTATTAGGTTATCCGGTAACTGGCATTTTCGTTCGGTGACAGATGCATGGGCGGACGGGCAGATTGGAGGAATATGGCCGAGGTGCTGTATGGACATTGCAGAAGGTATAATATAAGTTGTTTGGAAGGCGTAGGCTACGGTATGTAGACAGTCTGGACACTTTGGGGAAGTTTGTGCGGGATTTCTTGATCTCTGTGTTCTAGTTCTTTTCGCTCAGGTTGGATGGATTTATAGCAACTGTAAAATGTCGTTTTTGTTCCATGACCTGACAACAATTCCCATGCAGCTAACCTATTGCGAGGCGATTGGTGCAGGATTTTAACAGTTGGACTGTGGCAGTTAAACTACGAGATGAAGTAGAGAGTGCTCCTGTATTTAATGGTTTTCGGATATTGAATTGTGAATATCTGGTTGTGGTCGACACCTAGAAAATGCATTTCCATTTTGGTATTCCCTGTGCAAATTTTGATATGCTAATTTGGGAGTTTTGCTGGGTGAGACAACTTTGTTTATGGGTTTTATGGGTTTATATTCCTTCACACAAGCGACCGTGTGACACAGTTGTTTTTTCATTTTCTTTGTGGATGTTTTTATCTTTTTTATTAGTGTTTGTTGGATATTCAGTTTGCAACTTTTTACTGAAAGAATGTTAGCTTGTTTTGATTTGCAATAAGGTATTTGATCATTTATATGAAACAATGGTGAATTTGATTGTAGTTCCGAGACAACACAATCAGATGTAATTATATACCAACTGAGATCTGGTTAGGTGAACTGAGAATTGTTCGTGAACTACTCTTTGCGAGTGATACTTCAATGTAAGCAAACTATCTTGACTGATTTGTAATTGGAACAGTAATGGGAAATGGAACATTTTAAATGTTTTAACTATACTGTTACTATTTACAACTGTTCTAATCTATTTAGACAAAGGAAGCAGAAAGACATATATGGAAATATAGGTTTGAGTGTTTGGTAGGACTGGGTTCTAATGCATTAGCAAGATGCAACAAGCTAATGTTATGGACATATTTCTGATTGCGTACTGTGCAGTTGCAACTAATTCTCTCAAGGAGAATTCACTGACAGGTACAGGACACTTGAAAGCGATTCAGCGGTACAGGACTGGTTTTTAGCCCAGAGAGACTGAGTTTGGCTTAAAGGACAACTGTGAGGTGGGCTGAGATAAGATCTCACGCACACACGGACTGTACCACCACTGCAAGAGGATTCTACTCCCCGGGATGCAGCGCATTTACATCAATGCCTGGTTCCTGACAGCTGGACTACTTCTAGTCCTGATGATTCTGCCATGAGATAGAGAAGGCAACCTCCAACCGAGAGGATGGAGGCTAAGGAACGCTCTGGCTCTGGACAGCGTTTTCTGGGGCGCGGAAAGACCAACTGCACGACATCATGCCACGCTGATTGGGTCCATACCAGGTACATCTCATCTGCTGTCTACGTAGCTGAGAGAGGAATCTGGGGTCGACGACACGCGCTACAGGAGGGCTTCGGTGCTTAAAGATAAGGCACAGTGAATTGAAGTCACTGAGGGAAAAGTGATTTTTTTCTGGTGCTAGTAACCATCACTTCCGACCCGGCCTGCAGCTATAGAGCCTTTAGCTAAAACTGGTCATCTTGGCTTTCACAAAGGAGAAAACACAGATTCTCCTGACCTGGCTGATAAAGCAGCTAGAATGGAGACAACTAGAGCTGTGTCATGGAAACCTGCATTTGAGCTATGAAGGACAACACCTTGGAATATACATCTGACTTTCTTCTGTTACACCGGCCTGCCAAGAAGTTGTTCATAACTGACTGACTTTGAAACTGAAAATTTGTGATGACTTTGGAAGTACATCTAATTGGAACCATGAGAGGACATGAGAGGGCTCACCACCCACAGGAGGGACCATAAGGGGCCGGTGCGAAGAGGATCGGGCGGCAGTCGAAGGCAGGGGCCTAGACAACCCGATCTCTGGACACGGAAACTGGCTCTAGGGACGTGGAATGTCACCTCGCTGGCGGGGAAGGAGCCTGAGTTAGTGCGTGAGGTTGAGAGGTTCTGATTAGAGGTAGTCGGGATCAGCTCTACGCACGGCTTGGGCTCTGGAGTTTTTATCTGGGCGCTGTGTTGGAGTTTACCCCGGTGAACAAGAGGGTCGTTTCCCTGCGCCTACGGGTCGGGGATAGGTCTCTCACTGTTGTTTGTGTCTACGGGCCGAACGGCAGTGCAGAGTACCCGACCTTCTTGGAGTCTCTGGGAGGGGTGCTGGAAAGTGCTCCGACTGGGGACTCTATTGTTCTACTGGGGGAATTCAACGCCCACGTGGGCAACGACAATGATACCTGGAGGGGCGTGATTGGGAGGAACGGCCCCCCTGATCTGAACCCGAGTGGTGTTCAGTTATTGGACTTCTGTGCTAGTCACAGTTTGTCCATAACGAACACCATGTTCAAGCATAAGGGTGTCCATCAGTGCACATGGCACCAGGACACCCTAGGCCGCAGGTCGATGATCGACTTTGTTGTCGTTTCATCTGACCTGCGGCCGTAGGTCTTGGACACTCGGGTGAAGAGAGGGGCGGAGCTGTCAACTGATCACCACCTGGTGGTGAGTTGGATCCGATGGCGGGGGAGGAAGCTGGACAGACTCGGCAGGCCCAAGCGTACTGTAAGGGTCTGCTGGGAATGTCTGGCCGAGTCTCCTTTCAGAGAGATCTTTAACTCCCACCTGCGGCAGAGCATCGACTGGATCCCGAGGGAGGCTGGAGATATTGAGTCCGAGTGGACCATGTTCTCCACCGCCATTGTCGAAGCGGCCGCTCGGAGCTGTGGCCGTAAGGTCTCCGGTGCCTGTCGAGGCGGCAATCCCAGAACCCGGTGGTGGACACCGGAAGTAAGGGATGCCGTCAAGCTGAAGAAGGAGTCTTATCAGGCCTGGCTGGCTTATGGGACTCCTGAGGCAGCTGACGGGTACCGACAGGCCAAGCGGGCTGCAGCCCGGGTGGTTGTGGAGGCAAAAATTCGGGCCTGGGAGGAGTTCGGTGAGGCCATGGAGAAGGACTATCGGCTGGCCTCAAAGAGAGAGGGAAAACAGTGCCCTACCAACGCTGTTTACAGTAGAGGTGGGCAGCTGTTGACCTCAACTGAGGATGTTGTCGGGCGGTGGAAGGAGTACTTTAAAGATCTCCTCAATCCCGCTGTCACGTCTTCCGTTGTGGAAGCAGAGGATGAGGGCTCAGAGGTGGACTCGTCCATCACCCGGGCTGAAGTCACAGAGGTGGTCAAGAAACTCCTCGGTGGCAAGGCACCGGGGGTGGATGAGATCCGCCCTGAGTACCTCAAGTCTCTGGATGTTGTGGGGCTGTCTTGGTTGACATGCCTGTGCAACATCGCGTGGCGGTCGGGGACAGTGCCTCTGGGATGGCAGACCGGGGTGGTGGTCCCTCTTTTTAAGAAGGGGGACCGGAGGGTGTGTTCCAACTATAGGGGGATCACACTTCTCAGCCTCCCTGGGAAAGTCTATGCCAGGGTTCTGGAGAGGAGAATACGGCCGATAGTAGAACCTCGGATTCAGGAGGAACAGTGTGGTTTTCGTCCGGGCCGTGGAACACTGGACCAGCTCTATACCCTCTACGGGGTGTTGGAGGGTTCATGGGAGTTTGCCAAACCAGTCCACATGTGTTTTGTGGATTTGGAGAAGGCATTCGACTGTGTCCCTCGCGGCATCTTGTGGAGGGTGCTTGGGGAATATGGGGTCCTGGGTCCTTTGCTAAGGGCTGTCAGGTCCCTGTACAACCGAAGCAGGAGCTTGGTCCGCATTGCCGGCAGTAAGTCAGACTTGTTCCCAGTGCATGTTGGACTCCGGCAGGGCTGCCCTTTGTCACCGGTTCTGTTCGTAATTTTTATGGACAGAATTTCTAGGCGCAGCCAGGGGCCGGAGAGTGTCAGGTTTGGGGACCACACAATTTCGTCTCTGCTCTTTGCCGATGATGTTGTCGTGTTGGCCCCTTCTAACCAGGACCTTCAGCATGCACTGGGACGGTTTGCAGCCGAGTGTGAAGCGGTGGGGATGAAAATCAGTACCTCCAAATCCGAGGCCATGGTCCTCAGTCGGAAAAGGGTGGCTTGCCCACTTCAGGTTGGTGGAGAGTGCCTGCCTCAAGTGGAGGAGTTTAAGTATCTAGGGGTCTTGTTCACGAGTGAGGGAAGGATGGAACGGGAGATTGACAGACGGATCGGTGCAGCTTCTGCAGTAATGCAGTCGATGTATTGGTCTGGCGAAGCTCTCGATTTACCAGTCAATCTACGTTCCTACTCTCACCTATGGTCATGAGCTTTGGGTCATGACCGAAAGGACAAGATCCCGGATACAGGCGGCCGAAATGAGCTTTCTCCGCAGGGTGGCCGGGCGATCCCTTAGAGATAGGATGAGAAGCTCGGTCACCCGGGAGGAGCTCAGAGTAGAGCCGCTGCTCCTCCACATCGAGAGGGGTCAGCTGAGGTGGCTTGGGCATCTTTTTCGGATGCCTCCGTAACACCTTCCTCCGTAACACCTTCCACGTGTCGATGCTACATATGCCCATACTGTCAATATACACTCACCTAAAGGATTATTAGGAACACCATACTAATACTGTGTTTGACCCCCTTTCGCCTTCAGAACTGCCTTAATTCTACGTGGCATTGATTCAACAAGGTGCTGAAAGCATTATTTAGAAATGTTGGCCCAAATTGATAGGATAGCATCTTGCAGTTGATGGAGATTTGTGGGATGCACATCCAGGGCACGAAGCTCCTGTTCCACCACATCCCAAAGATGCTCTATTGGGTTGAGATCTGGAGACTGTGGGGGCCATTTCAGTACAGTGAACACATTGTCATGTTCAAGAAACCAATTTGAAATGATTTGAGGTTTGTGACATGACATTATCCTGCTGGAAGTAGCCATCAGAGGATGGGTACATGGTGGTCATAAAGGGATGGACATGGTCAGAAACAATGCTCAGGTAGGCCATGGCATTTAAACCATGCCCAATTGGCACTAAGGGGCCTAAAGTGTGCCAAGAAAACATCCCCCACACCATTACACCACCACCACCAGCCTGCACAGTGGTAACAAGGCATGATGAATCCATGTTCTCATTCTGTTTACGTAAAATTCTGACTCTACCATCTTAATGTCTCAACAGAACTCGAGACTCATCAGACCAGGCAACATTCTTCCAGTCTTCAACAGTCCAATTTTGGTGAGCTCGTGCAAATTGTAGCCTCTTTTTCTTATTTGTAGTGGAGATGAGTGGTACCCGGTGGGGTCTTCTGCTGTTGTAGCCCATCTGCCTCAAAGTTGTGCGTGTTGTGGCTTCACAAATGCTTTGCTGCATACCTCGGTTGTAACGATTATTTCAGTCAAAGTTGCTCTTCTATCAGCTTGAATCAGTTGGCCCATTCTCCTCTGACCTGTAGCATCAACAAGGCATTTTTGCCCACAGGACTGCCGCATACTGGATGTTTTTTCCTTTTCACACCATTCTTTGTAAACCCTAGAAATGGTTGTGCGTGAAAATCCCAGTAACTGAGCAGATTGTGAAATACTCAGACCGGCCCCTCTGGCACCAACAACCATGCCACGCTCAAAATTACTTAAATCACCGTTCTTTCCCATTCTGACATTCAGTTTGGAGTTCAGGAGATTGTCTTGACCAGGACCACACCCCTAAATGCATTGAAGCAACTGCCATGTGATTGGTTGATTAGATAATTGCATTAATGAGAAATTGAACAGGTGTTTCTAATAATCCTTTAGGTGAGTGTATGTGTCACTTGAATTAATTTCCTTTGTCTAATGATTTTGACATAAAAGGTTTTGCTGTACTATTTTATAGTTCTGTGTAATGAAAATGTGTGATCTTGGAGTTAATACGAAGGTGATGGTCTAGAAGCATGTGAATGAGGATCCAGGCATTTCAGATTTGTTCCGTTCTCTAATCATTAGGGTAATGATATCGACAGGGTCATGTTGTTACAGAGTACTGTTTTGTTGCAGTCTACATCCTAAAGAGTAAACTGTTTAAGGATTGATACCAAGGGTTGATTTGGTATCAAGAGGATGGATTGTTGTGGAAATTCTTGAACTGATGTATACTTGGTCCTATACATGTATAAATGGATTACTAGTTAAAGGTACTGAGTCCCCATGTTTGGATGAGAAAAGGAATGTAGGAGAGTGGGATCTGGTATTTGCCTAGAGGGCTTCATTGACTGGTATCAGCGGATGAAATGGTTACTCTTTTTAATCTGCATCTGTATAAATCATCATGGCATCTATTGTCTATTGTCCAGATGCTTTAAGAACTCTTTAGAGTTCAAGAGGTTACCTATGTGGGGGAGGACAGCTTGCCCCTTGTTTGAAGACTAGGTAGTAATAGAACAAAGGGAATGTATTAGGACAGCAACTTACCACACCCCTTTTTCCCCTATAAATACAAATTGTTCATGTATTAAGTTAGAGACTCCTCAGATGATTATGTTTGTAAGCGTTTGACACGTCTCTCTATTTGCAAATAAACTGTTAAATTGTGCCAAGAGAATTTTGTCTCTGTACTTTCTCCTTTAAGTGTTCTTATCGATGAAATTGCCATCACACAAACGACAAACGTTTTTTTTTACAAACATTCTTCTGAGCCCCTCTAATTTGCTCCCATTGGCACCTGTGCACTCATTGCAAATGTTGACATGCCCAAACTTGACATGACAAATCTACACGAGAAGAAACCAAAACTCAGTATTCATGCAGAACATGCTACGAGAATTTGGTATGATAGATATATGGTGGGACCTACACTCCACAGAAAAGCAATTTACCTACTACTCCCCTTATCACGCAGAATATTTCAGATTGGATTACTTTGCAAGATAGGTGTTAGAGATGTCTCAGACCACTCAGGAGTATACCTCTCCCTGCTTCTAGATAATAAAAGGAAGAATACTCTATGGAGGCTCAATACTAGCTTACTGAATGATAGAGTTTGTAAGGAATATATTAAAGAAGAGTTAAAGCGCCCATATTATGACTGCTTTTCAAAAAGTTAAAATAGGTCTATAAGTTCCATAAAACATGTTTCTGAAGTTGTTTGCTGGAGATAGCTTGTAGGAAAAGATTCTTACCTCCCTCTATTACCCTCTGTTTCAGTCCCTTTCAAAGTGTTCTGTTTTCTGCTGCTCATTGCATATTCATTAGCTGCTGCTCCTTTGCCCATGCCCACTCTAACTGTTACCATGGTAGCGGGGTTAGCTACCTCGTTCTCAATGGCAAAAGACTGCTACAACACACACAAGTTCACCCTAATGTACAAAATAAATTGTATAGAACTACTTACATGTCCCTCGTCTGCAGGTATTCCACGCAAAGTTGGAATTGCGCAAAGGTTTCTTGGCTAATCCTGCCTTGTACTGACCGAAGTTGGAGAAACAGCCCGTCTCAAAGTGGTTAGCACAAACTGACAATTTTTTGCCAACTGTAGCAGGGACATTGCCTTCAAATGAATTCAAGCCATGCCGCTCTTCTGTCCTTTGTGGCTGGGACGTGATGGAGTGTTTTGTGCTCCTCTTTACAGCCAACAACAGCACAGTTTAAGTGGTGCTTCGACATGGTGCTTCTGAATCAGTAACAACATGGATGATGTCAAAGAAGAAGTTACTGCTGTACCTGGTGGGTGGAGCCTATAGACGGTGGAGACATTAGGTATGCTCTGTTGGGAGGGGGTGGAGGGTGGGAATATTCACATTTTTTAATATTGTGACTTTGACGTCACAGTCCGAGGAGTTTTCTAACAGCTCACCCAGAGACTGAAAACAGAGGACATTCAGAAACCCATATCTCACTCAAAACAGCATGGATGTTTTTTTTTTTCAAAGTTTGTATGCGTTTGAAAGCACCAGAGACACAAAAGAACACCCCAAAACCCAGAAAAGGTAATTTTCTCATAATATGGGCACTTTAAAAGAATACTTGCTAATTAATGATAATGGAACAGTCTCACCAAATGTCCTGTGGGATGCTTGGAAGGCGGTACTTAGGGGTAAACTCATAGCCTTTGCAGCCCATAAGAAAAAGGAGAAACATAAACGCTTGGCGGAGCTACAGTCAAAACTGAAGAACCTAGAATCTCAACATTCGACCCAAAGAGACCCACAAGTTTGGGCCCGACTAAAATGTATCAAATGTATCCTTTCCTGGAGACTATGTAAGCAACAAGCAGAAAGTACTGTTTACAAAATAAGGAACCCAAAAAACAATAAAGTCTGCCATCAACTAGAAGAAATTCGGCAAGCCTTTGAAACCTACTATAAAGACTTGTACACTCATCCTGACAAAGCTGATGACTCAGTAATTATTGGGTTCTTAAAATCTCTGGATCTTCCCTCAATAGGAGGACATCAAAATAATGTGCTCACTGCTGAGATATCAACCACTGAACTGGGTGGCGCTATTCCTCGACTAAAGACCAACAAAGCACCAGGGTCAGATGGATTTGTAAGTGAATGGTACTAAACATTCAGGCCTGAATTGACTCTTCTCAGATGCTTTAACCACACTCTTAAGGAAGGCCAGACGCCCCAATCTTGGAGCGAGGCAGTAATATCAATTATTCCTAAGGAAGGCAAGGACAAGGGAGAATGTAGTTCATATAGGCTGATGTTCATTTTGAATACGGATTATAAGTTGTTTGCCTCAATTATGGCCAAAAGGATAGAAAATATTGTCTCTGAAATGATCGACCCAGACCAAACAGGTTTTGTCCGGGAAAGACAAACACAGGACAATATTAGACGAACACTCCATGTGGTAGACTATTTGATCAAGGGAAATATTAGTGCAACACTGATCAGTTTAGATGCAGAGAAGGCATTTGATTCAGTTGGATGGGGCTACCTCTACCAAGTACTGCAACGTTTTGGCTTTAATGAAAAATCAGTTCAGTGTATTAGATCAATCTATTCAAACCCCACTGCTAGGATAAGAATCAATGGCCACCTAACTCAATCCATAAAGCTAGAGAGGGGTTGTCGTCAAGGCTGCCCACTAAATGGGACACCCCTGCTATATCTGGGAGTCTGGATCCCAAAACACATCTCCAAAATATATAAGACGAATTATGCCCCAGTTATTAATACAATCAGGACAGATCTAGATAGATGGACTGTACTGCCCCTAGACATATCTAATAGAATTGAAACTATAACAATGAATGTCCTTCCCCTGCTCCTGTACTTATTCCAGTCGCTCCCCTTAGAGGTCCCCGCTAAGGATTTTAGGGAATGGAATGATATCAAGGTGTGTCTGGAACAGTAAGGCCCCGAATTAAATATAAGATCCTGCAGTTACCCAAAGAAGAGGGTGGGCTTTCCCTACCGTGTGTAGAGGACTATTACATTGCTGCCCAGCTAAGACCTCTAGTTTGCTGGTGTAATCCAAACTACTCCGCCAAATGGAACGATTTGGAACTAACGCAATCTGAAACACCAGCACAGTCTTTATTAGGTAACTGCCAACACCATGACCCTCACCTGGACAAAATAAATCGCTGGACCAGGGTTGCCCTTGAGGTGCGGTTTAACAAATGTAAAAAACTCCATCTCGAGAAACATGCCAAAATATTGAAATGGGTGGCATATGACTCCCATTTCAATAGAGTTTATGACATCGGGTCTAGATAAGCGATTCAGGCAGTGGGCATACAATGGTATTACAGCCTACTTCACTATAGCTGATAAGGACGACCTACAATCTTTTACCCATATCTCTAAATCATACAGACTGGGAGGAGAGGTTAAGTTCAGATATTTCCAGGTCAGAGACTACTTCAACAAGGAAATCAAACAAACAGACAATAGGGATACCAATCTGATCAGTATATTTACTGATGCATATAAGGCTAAAGACAGTAAACACTTAATATCACAAATATATAAGAGACTGCAAAATTCCAAGAACCAATCTACCCTCCAGGTTAAGCAGAAATGGGTGGGGGAGTCTGGCCTGGAGATATCTGAGGATGACTGGAGAACTGTTTGGGCGGGTCAAGCTAAGACCACCAACTCCAGAGCCTGGTGAGAATTCTGCTGGAAGAACATAATAAGATTTTTTGTGACCCCTAAATTGAAATGTGAACAGCAGGGTTTCCAGGGACAGGATAACTGCTGGAGACAATGTGGACAGACAAAGGCAGATCACTTTCATATATTCTGGTCCTGCCTCCTTATTCAACCATATTGGCAAGAACTTGCTGGGGAACTTTGGTCAAACTTTAGATTAAAAGTAGATTATTCTTTTATTACATTGTAATTGGGTGAAATCCCAGTTGGATTTATGGCCCACGACAACTACCTTTTATAAAGTGCTCTTGGCTGAAAGCAAGAAGGCCATTACACAGAAATGGCTGCAGACAAATCTGCCTTCAAGGACTGACTGGATCACCATTGTTAACGAAATACAATGCATGGAAAAACTGACATTCACCCTAAGACTACGGGCTGAACAGTATACTGGGAAAGGTGGACTTCATATAATTTAAAGTGTAGCTCATTGTCTGTGTGAATGATTACTCCATTTTGCACTAATGAATGGCCTGTGTCAACCTTGTCAACCTGTCTGTTTGCCTTTATTCGCTATCTCTGATCTTTTTTTTATTTTTTATTTTTTTCTTGTTTGTTTATTTGTTATTTTTGTTAAAAAGAACTGAAAAATTAAATAAAAATAAAGTTAAACAAAGAAAAAGGAAATGTTGACATGCATTTTCAATGCAAATCCCCAAGGTTTTCCCATGACAAGTTTTTCTCATACACCATTTACTATACTGACCAGCATTGACTTTGCTTAGCATCAGTGCCCAACTAACTGGGATGCATGGTGCTTTACTTCTAGCAACTCAAGTCTAATCCTTCATTTGTGCTTCCAAACTAGGCTCTGTACATTTCTTGTCAGGGGGCATTATTAAAACAATTTGTTTTTCATTATTTAATGTTCAGTTGTGAAAAAAGTTATTCAATTTGCGATATTCATTTCTTTAATTCAAAGGCAAAAGAAAGAAAACATGTTTTTTAACACCATCTTTACAATTAAAAAAGGAATTATGCACTGACCCATCACCAAGCCTGGTGGGTCTGCAGAGAAACTGTGAGGGTGGAGTCAGATATTGGGGATAAAAACAAAGGAAGAGATCAGAATTTCTCAGAATGCTGACCTGACAGGGTCACACAGAGGACCAAGCAAAAGGACCTCAGCACATTTACATTTTATTACTAATGGAGGAACAGGAAGATGGTCAATACTGTGTTCAAGACAGAAACTCTTCTTGCAGAAAGGATTCACTATCAACATCTATTTACGTAACACTGTACATCTTCTTCTCATTGATTTCAGCGGTTACAGTATTTTTGAACCTACTTGTGATCATCTCTATTTCTCAAATCAAGCATCTCCAAACTCCAACAAACCTGCTCATCCTCTCTCTGGCTGTGTCAGATCTCCTGGTGGGAGTCATTGTGATACCAGTAATGACTGTAGCAATAATGGATTCATGTTGGTTTTTTGGGGAATATTTCTGTACATTGCTTCTTTACATCACTTTTTTATGTTCTTCTTCATCTCTTGGCAATTTGATTTTGATGTCTGTTGACCGTTATGTTGCTATCTGTAATCCACTATTGTACCACACAAAAGTAACAATAGCAAGAATGAAGTGTTGTATATTCATTTCCTGGTGTTGCTGTGTCATATATGATGTTGTTTTCATAAACATCACTGTAAAGGTATATGTACCTAGGTGTTTTGAAGAATGTTATTTTGGTGTAGGAGATATCTGGGTTAATATGATGGACTTTATAATTTCAATGGTCGTGCCGTATTCTATTATCATAACACTTTATTTTAAAATATTTTTAGTGGCCAGATCACAGGCCAGACAGGTATTTTCTAAAGGGGTTGCCTCTGTTTCTGGTGTAAAAACTGTACAGGCAGGAATTTCCAAGGGAAAAGCAGAAAAAACTTTGGGTATTGTTGTTTTTAACTATCTTGTATGTTGGAATCCATTCTTTTATTTATTTAATTTTTTTTCAGGTTCCTATTTAGCATCAGCAATCTTTAGCTTTCTTCCCTTGATAAATTCATTAATTAATCCAATCATTTATGCTTTCTTCTATCCATGGTTCAAAGTGACAGCTAAACGTATTTTAACTCTGATGTTAAGGTGGTAATATTCCCTATGTTTAGAAAATTTGACAAATAGCACTATATTGTTGTTGTAATGCTTCTTTCAGTACTCTGACCTTACTTATCTCAGTTACCTGTTGTAATCATAGACATGTGACAGATTGTGACAGATCATAGACAAATATAGCTTTTTATTAATACAGGCTAATACTGTAGGTTATTTTTGTGTGCATGGATTTTTCAATGAAACATATTTCAAAGAGGGTGTGTTTGACATAAAATTACAGTCTCCATAATCCCTTTTGAATATTCTTTTTTTTTTCTTTTTCAATTGGTGTTAATACACAATAATATGGCTGGATTTAATTGTAATGGCTTTCAGAAGGCATACTGTTACTGTTATAGAAGCAATTATAATAATTGTGTTATGTATATTATAAATATGAAAGTATGTGTTAGTTACATACTATTTCATATGAAAATATATAAGACAAATGCATAAAAATTCAAAGTATTGTTCATGTGAAATGTATAATACTGCACACTATTGCATACATTGTGCTGTTTTTTATACTGTTAAATGTGTATTGTGCATAACATCCATTCATGGATGACATCATAGGACATTCTTAACTGAGATGTTAATTTAGGAATTCTAAGAAAATACGATATTTGTAGTGAGTATAGTGTCATGTGTTGTTTGATTGCATTTTCATAGATGCATGTATAAAAAGGTAGTAATTAACCTTTTAAACATTATGTGCATTATTCATATATTTTAGAACTTTACCTTGTTTGCCTGTGTCCTGCTCAAAAGACTCCACACCTTGTATTTGCTAGAATTTAATTTTTTTACAAACAAAATAAAATGTTAACATTTTAACCAAAACTACACACATGCAATGTTTATGTGAAGATGCTGCAGGCAGAAAGCTAAACTAAAATACACTGCGTCCACAATTACTAGGCAAGTGAGTATTCTGATCCTATTATTATTTCTATGTATATTTTCATCCTCCAAAACATATACACTTAAATGCTCATTGGATTGAATAATTTTCAGGTGATGTGTATTTGTGTAATGAGGAAGGGTGTGGTTAAATTGAATTACACCTTATATCAAGGTGTGCATAATTATTAGGCAGCTTCATGATTTCAGATAAAATGGACCAAATAAGAAATTTAACTGACACTGAAAAGTTACAAATTGTAAAATGCCTTTCAGATGGATGCAACACTCTTGAAATAGCTAAATTATTGATGTGTGGCCCCCAGACAATCAAATGTTTTGTTGCGAATAATTAACCTGGGGCGCAAAAAAATGCATGGAGAAGAAAAGATGCAAATTAACTGCAAAAGACTTGAGAAGAACTAAGTGTGAAGAACCCATTATCCTCCAGCTCCACCATATTCCAGAACTGCAACCTACCTGGGGTGTCCAGAAGTACAAGGTGTGAAGTGTTCAGAGACATGGCCAAGGTCAAGAAGGCTGACAGAAGACCACCACTGGAACCATGCACCACTGAATAAGATTCATACATTGAACCGTTTATAAATTGGGCAAAGAAATACCTGAAGAACGACTTTTAAAAGGTTTTATGGACAGATGAAATGAGAGTGTCTCTTGATGGACCAGATGGCTGGGTCATCACTACTATACACAGGGCACCACTTTAAGTCAGGCGCCAGCAAGGTGGAAGAGGGGTACTGGTATGGGCGGCTATCTTAGTTGAACCTCGCATACCTACCTCCAGTTTCTGGAAGATACTTTCTTCAAGCAGTGGTACAAGAAGAAGTCCTCAGCTTTCAAGAAGGCAATGTTCTTTTTGCAGGACAATGCTCCATCACATGCATCCAAGTACTCCACTGCCTGGCTAGCAAGCAAGGGCCTCAAAGATCCCAGAATAATGACCTGGCCCCCTTCTTTACCTGGCTTATATCCTATTGAGCACTTGAGGACCCTTCTCAAACGTGAGATTTACAGCAGGGAAGACAATACTCCACTGCATGTTCTCATCAAGCTGCTTGTTGATGGTCTTGAAGCCCATTCCAGCCTTGTGTAGGTCTACAATGTTGAACCTGATATCCTTGGACAGCTCTTTGGTCTTGGCCATGGTGGACAGTTTGGAATCTGATTGATTGATTGCTTCTGTGGACAGGTATCTTTTAAACAAACTGAGATTAGGAGTGCTCCATTTAAGAGTGTGCTACTAATCTCTGCTCGTTACCTGTATAAAAGACACCTGGGAGCCAGATATCTTTCTGATTGAGAGGGGATCAAATACTTATTGCCCTCATTAAAATGCAAATACATTTTTAAAATGTTTGACATGTGTTTATCTGGATTTTCTTGTTGTTATTATGTCTGTAACTATTCCAATAAACCTGCCATTAAAATTGTAGACTGATCATTTCTTTGTCAGTGGGCAAACATACTAAATCAGCAGGGGATCCAATATTTTTTTCCCTCACTGTTAGTACAAATTTGCAGTACTCCACCCATTTGTGTTAATAAATTACGAGAACAAAACTAGCTATTGTACAACACTGTTTCCAAAAAAGTTTGGATGGTGTGTATAATGTGTGTGTATTCAATAGAAAATTGTACAAAGACAACACATGTTGAAACTGAGAAATGTTATTGTTTCTTGAAAAATATATGCCCACTTTGAATTTGATGCCAGCAACACATTTCAAAAAAGCTGGGACAGGGGCTGCCACAGTCTGGTTAAAACTGTACAGGCCCCTAATTTAAATATAAGTTTAGTAGTGCCTATAAATGGACCAAAAATGTGCTAATTGGATGTACATAGAAAGTCACCAGAGCATATGGAGTGTTGATGTGATCAATAGAACAATGTTGCTAGTTGAGAAGCCTTATGGCCTGGAGGAAAAAAACTGTTTGTGAGTCTGAAAGGACGTGTCCTGACGCTCAGGTAAGGTCTAACAGACGGTGATCAGACCATAGTCTGGGTGGCTGTAGTCTTTTATGATGTTCCGTGCTTTCCTAAAGCATTGTGAATGGTAGATGCCTTGCACGGAAGGGGGATTGGCAGCCGATGATGCACTCCGCTGACTTGTGAGGTTGTTGTCCTGGCACCATGTTGCCAAGTCACTTACCTCCTCTCTGTATTCAATCTCATCATTGTTGGAAACCAGACCCAGGATGGTGATGTTGGCAACAAACTTAAGGATGACATTGGAGCTGTGTGTGGCCCCTGAGGGGCTCCGATGCTCAGGGTCAGTGCAGAGGACTTGAGGTTGCCCATTTTCACCACCTGGGGTCTACTCGTCCTGAAGTCCAGGGTCAAGTTGCAAAAGGACGTGTTAAGCCCCAGGGTCCTGAGCTTGGGAATGAGCAATTGTGAGTTAAATTCCAGGCCCAAAATGGCCAGAAACAAATAACTTTCTTCTGAAACTCATCAGTCTATTCTCAGAGAAATGAAGGCTATTCCATGCAAGAAATTTCCAAAAATTCAAGAACTTGTACAATGCTGTGTACTACTCCCTTCACAGAACAACACAAAATGTCTCTAAACAGAATAGAAAGAGGAGTGGGAAGCCCTGGTGCACAACTGAGCAAGTGGATAAATACATTGGAGTGTCTAGTTTGAGTAACAGACACCTCACCGGTCCTCAACTGGCAGCTTCATTAAATAGTACCCTCAAAACAGCACTCACAATGTCAACAGTGCAGAGGCAACTCTGGAATTCTTTTAGGAAGAGTTACCAAGAAAAAAGTCATACATCCGACCGGCCAATAAATAGCAAAGATTAAGATGGACAAAAGTACAAAGATACTGGAATGAAGAAGATTGGATTTTTTTTTAATGAACAGACAAATCAAAGGTTTATGGTGTTCAGATGACAAGGAACAACATTTGTGAGATGCAGACCAAATGAAAAGATGCTGGAGGAGTGGTTGATGCCATGCGTCAAGCATGGTGGAGGCAATGTGATGGTCTGGGGGTGCTTTGGGGGTGGCAAGATGGGACTTTTGTGCAGAGTAAAAGTGATCTTGAAGAAGGAAGGCTATCACTCCATTTTGTAACGCCATACCCTGAGGATAGCGCTTGATTGGAGCCAATTTCCTCCTACAACAGGACAATGACCCAAAGCACAGCTTCACACTATGCAAGAACTATTTAGGGAGGAAGCACACAAGCACACACTCCATACGCACACTCTCGCAAAAGCATGCACACAATAGTTACAGGGTTTATATTGCTATTTAGACTAAGGTCATTTTTTGACCTCTGTTTAATTTTTTTTTTTTTTGAAGGAATCTGTGTGACATATTCTCACACACACAAGCACTCATTCCTGTTACTTAATAGTGTTTTAGTAAAATAATGAATATAAACAACAATTTCTTTTAATTATATTTGGTTCATCATTTAAATTTTTTATGATGAATCACATGATATATCTTTGAAAATACTGAGGTTGGGGTCTCCCTTAAAAATGAAAAATTTCTTGGCATTGTAAAAAAAAAAAAAAAACATTTCGCCTACATATGTTGTGACATTTTAGCAACAGGTATATGTATTTACATGTAACCAATTATTTCTGTAATTTTTTTATGGTCATTCCATCAGAAATATTTCTTAATGAATTAAGATACCATTAAGAATTCAATAAGTATTCTTAATGGAAGCAGGTACAGAGACAAAATTCTCTAGACACAATTAGTGTTTTTTATTTATTTGCAAGGAGAGAAGAGTCACAAAGCTTACAGAATAAACTGTGAGGCATCTCTAAAGTAACACAGAACAATCCTTAGTACTTATACAGTAAAATGGGGTGTGGTAAGATACTGCACAGCTGTCTTATGTCAACAACACATAGTTTTCACCCGAAAGGTCAAATTGACCCAACTTCTCTTAAGTGGATTGGGGAACATTGTAAATTACAACCGGCAACAATCATGAAGAACAAAGGACAGATACCCTTATTGGTTTAGGCAGATTAACAGATGGTCAGAGGACCCAATGATCCACTGATATAATTTAGACATGTGTGTCACAAACAAACAAAACACAGAGTTACAAACCAGGCAATAGGAAATCAGACATTTCTGAAAAAAAGGAAATACGTTATAGAAATGTCCTTAAAAAATCCCCTCTTACCTAAAGGAAAAACATGACCATGACCTTTAGTTGATATTTAAAAAGAGTTTTGGTAACAGGACTGAGCAAAATGCAATTATCTAACATTAAGAAACCTTGTAAAAAAATAAATACACTTGCCTGTGATTGACCTTAACACATTCTGAAGTTAAACCTGTGTATTATTAGACACAGTTGTTGAAAAAAGATAAAGAATAAAGTTTAATTTTGAAAAGTTAAAACATGCACATAGCACTGATTCCTCAGAATGGACCGCATACGTTTTAGGAAGGTTTCACCAAAGTCTTTGGTCGAGATGATACGCTAATTTTAGCTAGCTTAGTAATGTATATGAGCAGGCATTCCTTGATTCCATTTCCTGCTGGAAAATACAACTTGGTGTTCTCTGAAGAAGATAAAGAGAAATTAACATGCATTGTGGGTTGTTTGACCAAATCTAATGTATAGGCCACAATAGTTTGGAAGAAGCAATTACACTGTTTTTTAACTAGATTTAGCATTGTGCAAATTGGTCAAAACGCTAGCTAGCACGATTATGATTTCATGTTCGCAAGCTAGCCATCACCGAATCTCTGAAATATGGCCATACATCTAATGCAATAGATAGCCCAGGTGACGTTTTGATTGGTTTAGCTGTCTATTTACTTGATTCTGTGTTCCATAGTTATGGAAAGGGCCCATCAATTTCCACCTCATCAAAAACAAATAGCTTTGTTCATGGCTCCAGCATCAACAGTTGGGAGGTGAAACCGGTTCAGAGCGGTCAGCATTGCTCGTGGTCAGTAATAATAGTGTCAGATCCCAGTGCAATTGTAGAACTGATATTCAACTCACTGCTGATAGGTGGCGTAGAAACTTGCATAGTGCACATTAATGTCAAACTAAGTTTTCACTTTGTGAATATACACATTAGAAATCACTTAGAAATGTCATTGTTTTTTTTTTAAAAAGCTACGTTTCAGCCCATTAAATAAACATAACATTTATAAGAAAAACAGGGTAGACGATGTTAATGCTCTAAATGACTACTGTAGCTGGAAATGGCTGATATTAAACATAGGCTTACAGACACCCATTATTAGCAGTTCCTATTGCACATTGTGTTTGCTAATACAAGTTTAGCATGTTTTAAAGACTAACTGATCAATAGAAAGCCCTTTTGCGATAACGTTATTGTCACCGACACCTGGTTTGGATTGATACCCAGGAAACACAGTTTAACACACTTTAATTAAAGAAAGGTTATTCACAGTATACATTCACAACATGAGGTTCTGGTAGGCCAACACATCATATGGAAAACCCCTTTTGTATCACTCTCGCGGCACGTGGATTAGGCTGCAAGCCTGTGAACAACCCCTCCATTACGGTTACAGGCGGTACCTAGGGTACAGATGAAGACAGTTTCACACAGCAACCCCCTAGGCTATTTGTCTTTAACACAGCACAGCATTCCACAGGCATGTAATAGTTTACACAGCAAAACAGCCAATACAGACACACTGTGTGTTACATCAGCCAATCCACACATAAGGTAACTCATGGAGGCACGACCCTCTGCCAACTACACTGCCTCCTCCCGCCCTCCGTTTGCGTTCCCAGGTGCGCTTCAGGTCAGCCTTCTGACCATCGCTGAGCTCTGCCTGTAGAATTGGTCAGATAGATTATTTGTGAAAGCATGATGTAATGAATGACAACTGGATGTTGCCGTGCAGACCTAGCTTGTCCTTCAGTCTTACGGTTACATTTAATCTAATTAAACATGAGAGGAAAGGGTACATTGTCTCAATCTCTGCTAAATGTGTATTGACTTTATCGCTGCACCATTCAGAGACACCTGTTTAGGCAATGTATTTACATTGCCTAAACATTGCCATTCAGGGACACCTGGCAGAACTTTTTCACATGGTCATATTAATAAATAGTAGAGTATAACAACCCTAGCACTGCTTTCCCTAAGTAGAACCTTATGACCCTTACAGGTATGTTGTCACATTTCATAATAAGAGATGTGTGGGAACTGGATGAATGATATACAGCTCCGGAAAGAAATTAAGAGACCACTGCGCCTTTTTCTTTCCTTTCCAAAAAAGTCGAAAAGGAAGATTTTGAATGAGGAAAAGAAGGCATAAAATTAAGAGACCACTGCAAATTGAACGTTTCTGTTCCTCACTCAAAACTTTCCTTTTCAACTTTTTTGGAAAGGAAAGAAAAAGGTATAGTGGTTTCTTAATTTTTTTCCAGAGCTGTAAATACATTGCCTAAACTTTGGTGTAAACCTTGTTATGGCAGTATTGCATGCATCCCAATTTAATAAAAAAAGCCCTAATGTGCTTCTCAGTAAATGCTGTTTTTCCATTGATATTACATAATTGTATGTGCTCATAATGTGTCGTACCAAAAAACCCAAAATGTAGTCTTTATCATGCAAGGTGTATAATTAACTAATTATTACTCAGTGGTTTAGAAGACTATTATGAATGATCTCATGATTGTTGCCTACTGTAGCTTAATAATATCATACTCACACATTTGTTAATACACAATGTTGAAACTGTGAATACCAAATAACCACACATTATTATAGGTCACCCATAACTTTATAATATAACATTCTGCTGTCAACTCTACTATAAACCTTTATGTCCTATCCACATGTTATCTGATACATGCATTACTGTACATTTCAAATTTACTACATTTTTTTTCTAAGTTCACATCTACATACATTTTAAAAGTGTGACCTCTCTAACAAAATGTCAACATTCAGATGTAATGGGTCTAGTTGTCTTCATATGATTTACAGGCCGTTGGTCGGGGGTGGGGGGGTCATTCACAATCTGATTTCATGTAGCTGGTTGTTAACAGCACTCAATGCATTTGCAGAGGCAGGCCAATTCTGAAATGTCTTCAATAACCAATCACATTACATATTTTCACATTAGAACTTTTGCACAGCTGTCTGGTCAAAAGACACCTTTTACACTGATGAACAATGAGGACTTGAAAGGTCATGTGCTCTTATAATCTTCACCCGGCAGAAGAGGACTGACCACTCCTCAGAGTCTGGCTCCTCTCTAAGTTTCTTCCTAGGTTCCAAACCTTCTAGAGAGGTGTTCCTATCCAGTGTACATCAGTTTGTTGTTGTTGATTGCTCTCTGGGCTTTATGCTGGTAAACCTTTAGGCAATTTGTGGAAAAAAAAAGTCTTGATAAAACACATGAGACTGACTGAAAAGGCCATTTAGTGGGAAGAACCCCTCCAAAAATAACAGCCACACTGTAAAAATTAAATCACTTGAAGGGGATCTTTAACAGAATATGAAAAGATTTATACCATCATTTATATGTACATTTGCAAATATATCATTACCTTTATGGAACTACCCAAAAATTTAGGAATTCGTGTTGTTTTACTAAACAATGTAATGCCTTCTACTTTCTTCAAATCATTCCAATTCAAACCAGAGAGATCATTTTCCATCAACAATTCAAGTGTCTCTGATGACAACACGTAACTGTGATAAGTAATGTCAGTGAATTGTGTAATGGAAGAAGCCATTACAACAGCAATACCATAACAGAATTTTTTTTAATTTACGGATGAAAATGTAGTAATGTGAATTAACTACAAATGCCTTTTCTTTACAGTAAATATGTGTTTTGTTGACAATTTAAACCATGGATAAAATATAGCATAAATTATTGGATTAATAAAGGAATTAACAAGTGGAAGAAAGCTGATGAGAAATGATGCTAATTTGTAACTTGAAAAAATTATAAACGTACAAATCAATGGATTCCAAAAAAGTAGATAGTTGAAAACAACAATACCTAGAGTTTTTGCTGCTTTTCTCTCAGACTTACTTGCCTTTACAGTTTTAACACCAGACACAGAGTTTTTTGGATATACCTGTCTGGCCTGTGATCTGGCCACCACAAATATTCTAAAATAAAGTGTTATAATAATGGAACAAGGGAAAACCATTGTCCATAACATTAACCCAGAAATGTCCTTCAAGTGAAAAACACTCATCAAAACACCTGGGTACCTGTATATTTACATAGAAATGTATGAGAACAGTGTCATATACGACACAACAAAACCAGGTAATGAAGATACAACACATAATCCTTGTTGTTGTTATCGTCAAGTTGTACATCAAAGGATCACACACAGCGACATAACGGTCAATAGATATCAAGACCAAATTACCCAGAGATGAAGAAGCACATAAAAAATTGGGGTAGAGGAGCAACGGACAGAAATATTCCCCAAGAACCCAGCATGGTTCCATTATTGCTACAGTCATTGATGGTATCACAATGAGTCCCACCAGGAGATCTGACACAGCCAGAGAGAGGATGAGCAGGTTGGTTGCAGTGTGGAGCTGTTTGAAGTGAGAGATGGAGATGATCACCAGTAGGTTCAAAAATACTGTAACCGCTGAAATCAATGTGAAAAATACGTAGAGTATTATGGAAAAATATGCTGATATTGAAGTCCTTTTGCAAGAAGAATTTCTGTCTTGAAAACAGTATTGGTCATCTTCGTGTTCCTCCATTTGTAATAAAGGGTAAAATGCTGAGGTCCTCCTGCTTGGTCCTGTGTGTGACCCTGTCAGGTCAGCCTTCTGAAAAACTCTGAGCTCTTCCTCTCTTTTTATGCCTCTCTGACAGCAGTCCCCCTCCTTAATGTGTCTCCACACACACATTTGGGAACAGTCTGTGCCTTCTGACAAACTCTGAGCTCAGCCCTTTTAATTCTTATTATTCCTGGCCTGACTGACAGTCCTGTTTCAGAATCTGTCAGTGCATACATACACACATGGTTATAAGGTTTATCTGTCAAATGCACTGAACAACACAGCATCATGCCGCATGATGAAATGCTTATGACATGGCACCCGACAACTACCTAGTGAGAGTTATGGAGAAGAATATACAGTGGGGAGAACAAGTGTTTGATACACTGGCGATCTTGCAGGTTTTCCCACTTACAAAGCATGTAGAGGATCAAAAATCCATAAAATCACATTGTATGATTTTTAAATAATTAATTCACATTTTATTGCATGACATAAGTATTTGATCAACTACCAACCAGTAAGAATTCCAGCTCTCACAGACCTGTTAGTTTTTCTTTAAGAAGCCCCCCTGTTCTCTACTCATTACCTGCATTAACTGCACCTGTTTGAATTTGTAACCTGCATAAAAGACACCTGTCCACACACTCAATCAAACAGACTCCAACCTCTCCACAATGGCCAAGACCAGAGAGCTGTGTAAGGACATCAAGGATAAAATTGTAGACCTGCACAAGGCTGGGATGGGCTACAGGACAATAGGCAATCAGCTTGGTGAGAAGACAACAACTGTCGGTGCAATTTTTTGAAAATGGAAGAAGTTCAAGATGACGGTCAATCTCCCTCGGTCTGGGGCTCCATGCAAGATCTCCCCTCGTGGGGCATCAATGATCATGAGGAAGGTGAGGGATCAGCCCAGAACTACACAGCAGGACCTGGTCAATGACCTGAAGAGAGCTGGGACCACAGTCTCAAAGAAAAACATTAGTAAAACACTACACTGTGATGGATTAAAATCCTGCAGCGCACGCAAGGTCCCCCTGCTCAAGCCAGCGCATGTCCAGGCCCATCTGAAGTTTGCCAATGACCATCTGGATGATCCAGAGGAGGAATGGGAGAAGGTTATGTGGTCTGATGAGACAAAAATAGAGCTTTTTGCTCTAAACTCCACTCGCCGTGTTTGGAGGAAGAAGGAGGATGAGTACAACCCCAAGAATACCATCCCAACTGGAAGCAGGGAGGTGGAAACATCCTTCTTTGGGGATGCTTTTCTGCAAAGGGGACAGGACAACTGCACCGTATTAAAGGGGAGGATGGATGGGGCAGTTTATCGTGAGATCTTGGCCAACAACATCCTTCCCTCAGTAAGAGCATTGAAGATGGGTCGTGGCTGGGTCTTCCAGCATGACAACGACCCGAAACATACAGCCAGGGCAAGCAATAATCTACGGCTAGCCAACTCATGATCGAACCAAGCTCGCCATTCCCTTGCCTGCGCCTTTATCTGTAGCCTGACTATGCAGACTTTAGCACAGGCACTTTGGTCAGTCAACTGTGGTGAACCGGCTGGTGGAACTGGTTTTGAAACAAGGCAGCGTGACTGGGGCTTTGGTTTCCTTGTCAACAACTTCCTCCGCAGCTGCATCCATGGAAACAGTCCCCGCCTGCTCCACTCTACCACCCATGTCCCACACAGCATCAGTGGGGTGACCGGCCAAAGGGGCATCACCAAGGATCCGACATAGGTGGCAGCAGGATCACATCCGGCTCTAACAAGGCATCCAGTACCACAGGCCCCAGCTCCGCCTTGAAGGCTTGCTGAAATGCTCCGCTAGGGCCAATAAATCTACCTTGACAATAAATCAACCCTTAACAGCCACCAGGGGCTAGGTGCATACATCGCCACACAGGAGGCCTTTATGGGACGGTGGAAAAACGTGTATTAAATCTAAGTTACCAGTATTAATATAGACTTGGTAAGCTTCATAAATATACATTTGAACAAGAAAGGGGGGAAACATTTCTGTTAAGTTCTATAAGTTCTGATAAATAAAAAACAACAGCAAAATATAAACTATATACAATATACACTCAACTAAAGGATTATTAGGAACACCATACTAATACTGTGTTTGACCCCCTTTCGCCTTCAGAACTGCCTTAATTCTATGTGGCATTGATTCAACAAAGTGCTGAAAGTACCATACCATCTTCTTCTGCTTAATCCGGGGCCGGGTCGCGGGGGCAACAGTCTAAGCAGGGATGCCCAGACTTCCCTCTCCCCAGACACTTTCTCTAGCTCTTCTGGGGGGACACTGAGGCGTTCCCAGGCCAGCCGGGAGACATAGTCCCTCCAGCGTGTCCTAGGTCTTCCCCGGGTCTCCTCCCGGTGGGACAGGTCGGGAAGGCGTTCCGGAGGCATCCGAAACAGATGCCCAAGCCACCTCAGCTGACCCCTCTCTATGTGGAGGAGCAGCGGCTCTACTCTGAGCTCCTCCCGGGTGACCGAGCTTCTCTAAGGGATCGCCCAGCCACCCATTTCGGCCGCCTGTATCCGGGATCTTGTCCTTTCGGTCATAACCCAAAGCTCATGACCATAGGTGAGAGTAGGAACGTAGATTGACCGGTAAATCGAGAGCTTTGCCTTGCGGCTCAGCTCTTTCTTCACCACGACAGACCGATATATCGACCACATTACTGCAGAAGCTGCACCGATCCATTCCATCCTTCCCTCAATCGTTAACAAGACCCCTAAATACTTAATCTCCTCCACTTGAGGCAGGTACTCTCCACCAACCTGAGGTGGGCAAGCCACCCTTTTCCGACTGAGGACCATGGCCTCGGATTTGGAGGTACTGATTTTCATCCCCACCATCCCCTCCAAGTGCATGCTGAAGGTCCTGGCTTGAAGGGGCCAACACGACAACATCATCCGCAAAGAGCAGAGACAAAATCGTGTGATCCCCAAACCTGACACCCTCCGCCCCTGGCTGCGCTTAGAAATTCTGTCCATAAAAATTACGAACAGAACCGGCGACAAAGGGCAGCCCTGCCAAAATCCAACATGCACAGGGAACAAGTCTGACTTACTGCCGGCAATGCGGACCAAGCTCCTGCTTCGGTTGTACAGGGACCTGACAGCCCTTAGCAAGGGACCCAGGACCCCATATTCCCCAAGCACCCTCCACAGGATGCCGCGAGGGACACAGTCGAATGCCTTCTCCAAATCCACAAAACACATGTGGATTTGTTGGGCAAACTCCCATGAACCCTCCATCACCCTGTAGAGGGTATAGAGCTGGTCCAGTGTTCCACGGCCTGGACGAAAACCACACTGTTCCTCCTGAATCCGAGGTTCTACTATCGGCCGTATTCTCCTCTCCAGAACCCTGGCATAGACTTTCCCGGGGAGGCTGAGAAGTGTGATCCCCCTATAGTTGGAACACACCCTCCGGTCCCCCTTCTTAAAAAGAGGGACCACCACCCCGGTCTGCCATCCCAGAGGCACTGTCCCCGACTGCCACGCGATGTTGCACAGGCGTGTCAGCCAAGACAGCCCCACAACATCCAGAGACTTGAGGTACTCAGGGCGGATCTCATCCACCCCCGGTGCCTTGCCACCGAGGAGTTTCTTGACCACCTCAGTGACTTCAGCCCGGGTGATGGACAAGTCCACCTCTGAGCCCTCATCCTCTGCTTCCTCAATGGAAGAAGTGACAGCGGGATTGAGGAGATCCTCGAAGTACTCCTTCCACCGCCCGACAACATCCTCAGTTGAGGTCAACAGCTGCCCACCTCTACTGTAAACAGCGTTGGTAGGGCACTGTTTCCCTCTCCTGAGGCGCCGGATTGTTTGCCAGAATCTCTTCGAGGCCAGCCGATAGTCCTTCTCCATGGCCTCACCGAACTCCTCCCAGGCCCGAGTTTTTGCCTCCACAACCACCCGGGCTGCAGCCCGCTTGGCCTGTCGGTACCCGTCAGCTGCGTCAGGAGTCCCACAAGCCAACCAGGCTTGATAGGACCCTTCTTCAGCTTGACGGCATCCCTTACTTCCGGTGTCCACCACCGGGTTCGGGGATTGCCGCCTCGACAGGCACCGGAGACCTTACGGCCACAGCTCCGAGCGGCCGCTTCGACAATGGCGGTGGAGAACATGGTCCACTCGGACTCAATATCTCCAGCCTCCCTCGGGATCCAGTCGAAGCTCTGCCGGAGGTGGGAGTTAAAGATCTCTCTGACAGGAGACTCGGCCAGACGTTCCCAGCAGACCCTTACAGTACGCTTGGGCCTGCCGAGTCTGTCCAGCTTCCTCCCCCGCCATCGGATCCAACTCACAACCAGGTGGTGATCAGTTGACAGCTCCGCCCCTCTCTTCACCCGAGTGTCCAAGACATACGACCGCAGGTCAGATGAGACGACAACAAAGTCGATCATCGACCTGCGGCCTAGGGTGTCCTGGTGCCACGTGCACTGATGGACACCCTTATGCTTGAACATGGTGTTCGTTATGGACAAACTGTGACTAGCACAGAAGTCCAATAACTGAACACCACTCAGGTTCAGATCAGGGGGGCCGTTCCTCCCAATCACGCCCCTCCAGGTGTCACTGTCGTTGCCCACGTGGGCGTTGAAGTCCCCCAGTAGAACAATAGAGTCCCCAGTCGGAGCACTTTCCAGCACCCCTCCCAGAGACTCCAAGAAGGTCGGGTACTCTGCACTGCCGTTCGGCCCGTAGGCACAAACAACAGTGAGAGACCTATCCCCGACCCGTAGGCGCAGGGAAACGACCCTCTCGTTCACCGGGGTAAACTCCAACACATGGCGGCAGAGCTGGGGAGCTATAAGCAAACCCACACCAGCCCGCCGCCTCTCACCATGGGCAACTCCAGAGTGGTGAAGAGTCCATCCTCTCTCCAGGAGTGTGGTTCCAGAGCCCAAGCCGTGCGTAGAGGTGATCCCGACTATCTCTAATCGGAACCTCTCAACCTCACGCACTAACTCAGGCTCCTTCCCCGCCAGCGAGGTGACATTCCACGTCCCTAGAGCTAGTTTCCGTGTCCAGAGATCGGGTTGTCTAGGCCCCTGCCTTCGACTGCCGCCCGATCCTCTTCGCACCGGCCCCTTATGGTCCCTCCTGTGGGTGGTGAGCCCACGGGAGAGCGGCCCCACCTCGCCCGTTCAGGCTGAGCCCGGCCGGGCCCCATGGGGGAAGGCCCGGCCACCAGGCGCTCGCATACGAGCCCCAACCCCGGGCCTTGCTCCAGGGTGGGGCCCCGGCTGCGCCATACCGGGCGACGTCACAGTACTCATAATTTTTATCATCATTAAGGGGGTTTTGAACCGCTCTTAGTCTGACCCGTCGCCTAAGACCTGTTTGCCTTGGGAGACCCTACCAGGGGCATATAGCCCCAGACAACATAGCTCCTAGGGTCACTCGGGTACTCAAACCCCTCCACCACGTTAAGGTGGCAGTTCTTGGAGGGGAGTGCTGAAAGTATTCTTTAGAAATGTTGGCCCATATTGATAGGATAGCATCTTGCAGTCGATGGAGATTTGTGGGATGCACATCCAGGGCACGAAGCTCCCGTTCCACCACATCCCAAAGATGCAATATTGGGTTGAGATCTGGTGATGGTGGGGGCCATTTCAGTAAAGTGAACTCATTGTCATGTTCAAGAAACCAATTTGAAATGATTCGAGCTTTGTGACATGGTGCATTATCCTGCTGGAAGTAGCCATCAGAGGATGGGTACATGGTTGTCATAAAGGGATGGACATGGTCAGAAACAATGCTCAGGTAGGCCATGGCATTTAAACCATGCCCAATTGGCACTAAGGGGCCAAAAGAAAACATCCCCCACACCATTATACCACCACCACCAGCCTGCACAGTGGTAACAAGGCATGATGGATCCATGTTCTCATTCTGTTTACGCCAAATTCTGACTCTACCATCTGAATGTCTCAACAGAAATCGAGACTCATCAGACCAGGCAACATTCTTCCAGTCTTCAACTGTCCATACCTTGGTTGTAACGAGTGGTTATTTCAGTCAAAGTTGCTCTTCTATCAGCTTGAATCAGTCGGCCCATTCTCCTCTGACCTGTACCATCAACAAGGCATTTTCGTCCACAGGACTGCCGCATACTGGATGTTTTTCCCTTTTCACACCATTCTTTATAAACCCTAGAAATGGTTGTGCGTGACATTCTGACATTCAGTTTGGAGTTCAGGAGATTGTCTTGACCAGGACCACACCCCTAAATGCATTCAAGCAACTGCCATGTGATTGGTAGATTAGTTAATTGCATTAATGAGAAATTGAACAGGTGTTCCTAATAATCCTTTAGGTCAGTGTATGTTACCACCCAGAGCGGTGGAGGCAACAGGAAAGACAGTGGGCCCTGCAGGCTTAGCTACTGTATCTACCTGTAGAGGGGCAGACCATGAATGATATCATTTCAACATGTTAATGTGGCAGACACAGTATTGGCGTTTTCGACCAGGAGTGTTAATAATAATAATTATAATTTTAACTTCTATAGCATTTTTCTATGTACTCAAAGCACTTACCAGGGTGAGCATACATGGTAAAATAGTACCTGGTGTCACACTTTAGCTGATCTCACCCTAGTTAAAAAAAATTGTTTTAACTATTTTTATTTATTTTTTTCAATATAATTCACAGGGTGGTGGTTTACTCTGTCAGACATACAACTAGCCAGGTTAGCCATTGTTAGCAACACCAGTTAATAAAAAAAAATCCATACTAACACCATAGCATGTCCATAGGCAGTAGTTGGACAGTACTGTGTGTACAACAATTTTAATGATAAATATACAGAATTGCTCAAATAAACAGTATGAACTACAGCTTTCACTTACTGTTGATACAAGGTGCTGCTATCTTTGATTACGAAGTCGGAGGTAGTGGGGTTCTTACCATTGACATCTTATATAAAGGCTAGACGTCTCAAGGCGCAGTCACTTCCGGCATCACCGGTGGCCATCTTGTCACAGGCAGGCTTCCTGGCGGGCTCTGTGGTACCTAATGTAAGGTGAGTGATCAGCACTAACACAAATACTCTTATCTCGCTGAAACCTTGACGGATTTACAAACGGTTTGGTTTCTTACAAGCGTTATTAACGTGGCTATAATTCTGAATGCTTGAAAATGTTGAAATTGCAGCTTTTCTTTTCTAAAAACTTCTATATCGTGCAGCATAGTTGGATCACGGCTACTTGCGCAAGTTATCAAGGCAGATATCACAAACGAGCTGTTCGATTATAAAGGTTTTACTGACACCAATAACGATTTTATGACAACTACTCTTTTGTCTAAATTGCAATATTTGTGGATGTGGTTGTACCTATTTGCTGGCTAATAACAATAAGCTTTGAGTGAGACCTATGGCAGCTAACGTTACAGTTTAGCTGCTAACCAGCAAAGTTGCACATGCTTTTCAATCCGGTTGGTTCCTGTGCTGCTTGAAGGACAGCAATATGTCCTGACCTACAGGTTCAGCCAAGACCACTTGGAGCTTCTCTTCAACTCCATCAGAGCATCTGGTAGGGTTCATAATTTATATTTACCAGCCGCAACACTAAGTGACTTGTATTGTTTTCAGTTTGTCGGTCCATATGTTTTTTTACTTTTGGTAACATGTGTTTTCTGCAGACATACACCCTAACCTTAAGACATACACAATACCTGGAAGTGTCACAAACCATTTTGAGTATTTAGAAAAATGCCTGTGTTTGACTATTTGTTTGCAGAACTTATCGTCACTGATACAGTCTGAATTGTATGATAATGTCATTCAACCTATTTTATGTGGAAAGATCATTCAGGGGTGGCTAGTTCTAATTAGTATTTTTTTGTAAAAATGTTTTAAGCATGAAACATTTTAAAGCATGTATTGAATATCTGTGTACTATACTTGTATATAATTTTTTTTTTTCCTTAAACGAATAACAACCCTAATGCCAGCCAGTTCAAGTACATCTTTAGGATGTAATGCTGATGGCCCAGTGTGGGGTTGTTAAACCATGCAGAGGCAATGTGACGGCACAGGATGACACAGAGTCCCTACCAGCTGTCATCGACACCTCTACAAGCCTGTCAGCTGTAGATGTGTCCTCTGCAGCAGGAGAAGATCTTCCATCCCCGTTTGCTGACATTCCTGCCCTAGTACATGAACACAGCTACCTCCCCAATCCACTTCGATGGTCTTGTGGACAACGCTCTCATGTACGTTTCAGGTGAATGCTAACTGAAAGTTGATTTTCCCTATAACCAAAAATGCTAATAGTCACAATCTGAGGAAAAACAATTTCTCGATTGTCCAAAAAGGGAAGTGTTCCCTTAATTTCCCCATGCTTATTAATGATTATTGCTATTAGTTATATTACTAATTCAAATTTCAGGATTTGTTGTGCGACAGGCTCTGAAGAAGCTGTCGTGTGATGTCTGCCGTGCCAGCCTGGTGACAGATGCTGCATCTGCCATCAAGGACCAGAGCTACCACCTGCTGAATTTAAAAACAATGGAGGTCTGGTGATTCCATCAGAGGGAACCGTGCGGGTCGTCAGGGCAGCAGAGTGGGTCATTCGGTAGTCATCAGGCAGTACCAGACGATCACAGCCCATCAAACTGCTTGAGGTTGTTTACATTGTCTGAAAAAGGATTGGTTCAGAGGATGTGTTTGTGTTGGGATAGACAGTATGGGATAGACAGCCACCACCATAGGCTGTTAAAAATAATTCTGTCCCTGTTTAAGTTAAGGCTGCACCACATCGCCAGAATTACAATCCTCAGCTTACAGAGCAACAGCATGTGACATAAACTTATAAAACTGTCCTTTTCAAAGGGCATTAGCCCAAGGTATGTGTTTTCAAGGTACTGTCCTCTCTTACTTCAACAGTAGGTTAGTGCTCTCTACAGCATTTCTTTTTTTGGATATTTGTAAAGGGGAATCATGTACCTATGTCACTCTTATAATAGTTTAAAAATAGAGACTTGTGTAATTATTCCATATTTTTTGTAGTCATTCTATATCAGAACCCCTGACATAGCTTTCATTTGATTTGATTTCATTATGCTTCTACACGAAGAGGTTGCCCCACAGTAAGCATTTTATTGTCAGCATTTTGTCTGACAAAGTCCTATGGGGAGTTTCCATAGGGCATTTTACAATACGCATGACCATACCTTGGCAAATAATGGTCTAAAGTACTCAATTTCATTATATTGGTCTGCTTTTGCACACAGCTTCACAAGACCTGGTGCTAGGGCTCAGTTGTTTCTCAAGTCATATCAAGTGACCTAGAGGGCTGAAATGTGGTCAGTTCAGAGATGCTTGTTATCCGGCATAAAGAAAAAACATGTAGTAATTAAAATTATTTTATAATAGTAATTTATTACAATAGTACAGAAGTGTATATGTCGTGTTGCCATTCTGTAGCCTATTTATTGATTTAACATACATACCTTGTTTGTATATTCATTACACCTATCTGGTTCTGTTCAAGGATATTTTCATATGGAAGTCCATGGTTTTAATGGTTCATTTATCTCTGACGTTTATAACAAACCAAACCGTTTGAAAATCGGTAGAAAAATTTGCAAGTTATGGTTATTTAAAAAGTACATGCACCATAAAACACAATTTTACGAGTGAGCGAGCGGCCTGTGGCAAGATGGCCGCCATGTGCGGACGTCGACCTCCATTAGCCAAGAGCGCGGACAAGGTATCTAGCCTTTATATATGATGTCTATGGTTCTTACGACTTTCTGAGTTGAAATTCTAAGTTGAGGGGGCGTTCAGGTTGAAACCTTCCAACTTGGAACACGGAAATTCTGACTTCTGAGTACAACTGGAACGCGCCATAATCTAGGCTAGCCAACTCATGATCGAACCAAGCTCGCGGGTTCCCTTGGCTGCACCTTCATCTGTAGCCTGACTACGCAGACTTTAGCACAGGCACTTTGGTCAGTCAACCGTGACGAACCGGGTGGCGGAACTGGTTTCGAAACAAGGCAGCACGGCTGGGGCTTTGGTTTCCATGTCAACATCTTCCACTGCAGCTCCAACCATGGAAACAGTCCCCGCCTGCTCCACTCTACTACCCGTGTCCCAAACAGCATCAGGAACACATCCTGCTCTAACAAGGCAATCAGTACCACAGGCCACAGCTCCGCCTTGAAGGCCTGCTGGGCAACTGTAATGCTGAAATGCTCCACTACGGCGAATAAATCTACCTTGTGTCATTTATCTATGTGCCCAACCTTTAACAGCCTCTCAGGGGCTAGGTGCATACATCTTCACACAAGTGGCCTTAATTGGGACTGTGGAAAAATATGTATTCAATCGTTTGTTGCCGGCCTCCATGACTAGTTACCTTCTTTACCAGACACTCAGTTTTTGAGGAGTGCCTGCTCTAGATTGATTCACAGCCATATTATCTCAATTTCTTAATAATGGACATTGCTATGCTCCAGGGATTATTCAGTACCTTGAAAATGTTCTTATATTATTTCCCTGATTTTTGCTTAAAGCGAACCGTGTTCCGGATTCACTTTGAATGTTCCTTTGTCATCGTAGTTTATTTTAGGATACGTACTTAACAACCATGGAAACTTTCAGAAAAACTGGTATTTGACATGAAATCATGTCCAACACCTTAATTCAACAAAGGTAGACTCTATTCAACGAATAAAATGACGTGGTTTCACCACAGCTCATTCAAATATCAATTATTTTCTGGTATACATTTGTAAATCATTTAGAAATGTATAACTTTGACATTATGGAATATTTTTGGTGGTGATCAGTGGCAGTGAGGTACCCCAGACTGATTGTAACCATATTGACTTTGTGTCATCCAGGAACTGCCTGCACACTCTGGCCACATGAGGCCGGGCATTGTCCTGTAGCAGTGTCTCGTCTGCTCCACTTGGCACCGCAGCTCCCCTCTCTGGTAGTACAGTGATGGCTGTGCTCTCATCTGTGAAGAGAATGAGGTGCCAACGGGGGACCTGCCAATTCTGATGTTCTCTGAGCAATGCCAATCGTCCTGCACAGTGCTGGGCTGTGAGCACAGGTCCCACTAGAGGATGTTGAGCCCTCATGCCACCTTCATAGTCTGTTTCTGACAGTTTGGTCAGAAACATGGACACCAGTAGCCTGATGGAGGTCATTTTGCAGGGCTCAGGCACTGCTCCCCTGTTCCTCCTTGCACAGAGGAGCAGATACCAGTCATGGGTTGATACCCTTTGATGGCCCTGTCCAGGTCTTGTCGTGTAACGGCCCGTCTCCTGGTATCTCCTCCATGCTCTTGAGACTGTACGGGGAGACACAGCCAACCTTCTAGTGATGGCACGTATGGATGTGCCATCCTGAAGGAGCTGGGCTACCTGTGGAAACCGAATTGCCTGCAGGTACCGCCTCATGCTACCAGTAGTGACAAGGACACTAGCAAAATGCAAAACTAGAGAAGAATCAGTCAGGAAAGATAAGGAGAGAGCAATTGTCTGTGGCCACAACCTGCAAAACTATTCCCTTTTTGGTGGTTGTCTTGATGTTGCCTCTCCAGCCCACCTGTTGTCACTTTCATTTGCACTGATTTGCATTGATTCACAATCGCTCATTCTTCCTAACTGGGCAGATTGATATTTCTGAAGTTTAATTGACCTGGTGTTACACTGTGATGATTATGTGTTCCCTAAATCTTTTGAGCAGTGTGTTTTTGCACTGTAATATCAATATAACATTTAGATAGTTAACATAATTAACACTGTAATACAGCCCAACTATAATGTTGATTGGTTAAACTCAGAAATATATTCTTAAGTATTACTTAAATATTATTTAACAGTCATTCTCAATGAACTGCCAAAAGATTTTACTAATCGTTAGTCAATGTTTTGAATAGCACTTCGCTATGATTTTCTGAGGAATTACTACACCGTAGTTATTAAGAAGTAAGAGAATACCTGCTGCAGTTTATTAACATACAAATGCATAAGTATTGATACATAAATGATGAACAAACTGTAAATGCCTTTTCAATTGTTTAATAGTAAACATCATTATACAATGTCCATGATTGCATATAGTTTAATGTTACCATTGACTACTTACCACTGAAACCATTGTTAGCCTCTGCTCTCTGATATGTAGAATAATATTTATCTTACACTTTTGAGTTAACTAATGGTTATTTTTATTTGCACATTTGGTTATTGGTAAAACATGACAGGCATGAAGTCAGGATGGAGATAGAATGTGTCTAGCTGGACTCATATGATAAAAAGGCTAGGTGTTGAGACAGTTCAGATGAGAAATATAATGTAATGCCATTACTTGGACTTAACTAGAACTACTTTTTACAGCTGGTCTGATAAGCCAACAAATGTATGTGTAGAAGAACTAAAGATCAGAATTGAGCTGCCTGTATGGATCCAGACAGAGTTTGCAATAATGTCCATTACAGGGTGGTGTTGAATAACTTCCTCAGAATGTACATTTACAACACTTCTATAGTATTTAGCATTATATATTATAGAACTAACACACACTGTTGGAATATATCAGGCATTCTAATCTATTCAATTCATTCTACAGCTCTGGGGGAAAAGATCCTTTCCAAAAAAGTTGGAAAGGTTTTGAGTGAGGAACAGAGGAGTTAAAATTAAGAAACCACTGCAAATTGAACACTTTTGTTCCTCACTCAAAACTTTCCTTTTCAACTATTTTGGAAAGGAAAGAAAAGGGTGCCGTGGTCTCTTCATTTTTTCCAGAGCTGTATATCAATGTTTATCTATGAAAAGAGGTTGCTGAGATAGTTGGCAGGCAATTATATTATACATCATAACTACATTGAACTAATGTCTGTTGAACTGTCAAATAAAAACTGAAACAATATATTAATAAGATCTTAACTTAAGAGATAAAATATGTTTGGCTGTCATTTTGAACCATGGATAAAAGAAAGCATAAATGATTGGATTAACAAAGGAACTTAAAAGTGGCAAATTGCTGATGATAAAAGATGTTAAACTGTAATTTGTCAAGTAATAAATATAAAAAAATGGATTCCAAAATATTAGTTGAAAACCACAATGCCTAGAGTTTTTGCTGCTTTTCTTTCTGACTTATTTGCTTGTACAGTTTTATGACCAAACACAGATGCTGCCCTTTTCGAAAAGAATACCTGTCTGGCCTGTGATCTGGCCACCACAAATATTTTCAAATAAAGTGTTACAATAATAGAACATGGAACAATCATTATAATTACAAGGTCCATCAAACTAACCAAGGAAATTGTGTCAGTTGAATAACACTCCTCAAAACATCCACTTGGTACCTGTACATTTACATATATTTTTATAAGGACTGCTTCATATATGATACAAAAAGACCAGGTCATCAATATCCAACACTTAATTTTTGTTATTGTTATTCTCTGGTGGTACATTAAGGCATCACATATAGCAACATAACGGTCAAAAGATATCAAGACCAAGTTTCCAAGAGATGAAGATTCACATAAAAAATTTGTGTAGAGAAGCAATGCACAGTAATATCTCCCAAGAACCCAGCATGGTTCCATTATTGCTACAGTCGTTGCTGGTATCGCAAGAAGTCCCACCAGGAGATCTGACACAGCCAGAGAGAGGATAATCAGGTTGGTTGCAGTGTGGAGATGCTTAAAATAAGAGATTGAGATGATCACCAGTCATGGTCCTCAGTCGGAAAAGGGTGGCTTGCCCACTTCCGGTTGGTGGAGAGTGCCTGCCTCAAGTGGAGGAGTTTAAGTATCTAGGGGTCTTGTTCACGAGTGAGGGAAGGATGGAACGGGAGATTGACAGACAGATCGGTGCAGCTTCTGCAGTAATGCGGTCGATGTATCAGTCTGTCGTGGTGAAAAAAGAGTTCTCCTGCTCCTCCGCCGGCTGCTGACCCTCCGCCGGCTCCCCCGTCTCCTGCTCCTCCGCCGGCCCCTGCTCTTCTGCCGGCTCTCCCGCAGGCTCCTGACCCTCCGCCGGCTCCCCCGTCTCCTGCTCCTCTGCCGGCCCCTGCTCCTCCGCCGGCCCCTGCTCCTCCGCCGGCTGTTGGCCCTCCGCCGGCTCTCCCGGCTCCTGCTCCTCTGCCGGCCGTTGACCCTCCGCCAGTTCCTCCGGCTTCTGCTCCTCTGCCGGCTCTCCCGCAGGCTCCTGGCCCTCCGCCGGCTCCCCCGGCTCATGCTCCTCCGCCGGCTCTCCCGCCGGCTCCGGTCCCTCCGCCAGTTCTCCCGTCTCCTGGCCCTCCGCCTCCCCGGCCTGTGCCGGCAGCCCCGTGTGCTGAGCCTCCGCCGGCCCGGATATGCTCGTCCCGGTCTTGCGGTCGGGAGCCCGCGCTTTTGGGGGGGGGGGGTGGGGGTACTGTCACATCCTGGCTGTGCCCCTAGCCATCTCTGCGCTGGGCTCGGGGCATAGCCAGGACAGGACAGGAGGTGGCATCTAGCCACCTCTAATCCTCTTTGGTCTCCCCAATTGGAGGCAGGTGCTGATCATTGCCTCCAATTGGGGACCCTATTTAAGTTCATGGTGTTGGCCAAGCCAAGGTGGTTTATTTTGGTTTTTGTCCTGTTTTAGACGACCCAGGTAACTGGTTGCTGCTTTTTGTTGGTTTGAATCCTTTTTTATTAAAACATGGATTATTTAAGTTACCTTTACTCTGCGCCTGTGTCCTTCTCCCACCACAACCGTGACAGACACCTTACAATCTGTCTTCAAACAAAAGATACCACACAAATAATAGACTTGAGGGCAAACTTCCATAAAATAGCATACTACTATTTTATGGAAGTTTGAAAACAAGGGTGTGAAATTAAATATAAATAGTGCAATCAGTCTTTTGTGTATAATACAGCATGTGGGCATATTTTGCTTTTATCTGACGCTCCTGTCACTCCACTTCTCAGGTCGTCATACATCTCCCAGACACATGGAGACCTCCTGCAATAGGGCACATAATGTCCAAGAGCATCCTGGGTTAAGCCTCCTCTAAAAGCAATGACTGCCCTTAAAGTAAATCTCTTTCCCTGGAGCATCAGATTGGTGGGAAATTCACTCAAAGGAAATTCTGTGGAGTTGCTTCCCAGGTCAGTGTCAATCCACATAAGTTCTCCCAGACTGTAACTGTGAGAAACTTTCCCTGCACAGAGCACTTTTTCTGAGGTATCTGGCTTGATTGCAGAGGGACACTGTGACCGACTTTGGATCGGCCTGAGGCAGGGGGACTCCGGAAGGTCAAGGCCTTCTTCCACCGCGGTCTGAAGATGAGCCATGCCAGAAGCCTGCAGTACAGCAACAGAAGTGCAAACAATGCAATTTCCCTTGTGACTTGTTTGCTGAGACCACAATACTGTGAAGAGCACTGTTTTGTTAATGAAACACAAGTGCATTTTGTCATTGACTTTTCAATGATAGTGGAGATGTGGCATTGTGCATTAATTTGGAGAGCACCAGACTTCAGTCGGACAGCTTTGAATATTTCGCTCATCAGTTCTGCCCTCTGTATGTAGGCCTGTGCATTCAGACCCTTTGTGGTGATGGATTTCACTAGCTGGAGGAGGTTGTTGGAATCCTCATTGCAAACAATATTTTCAAAAGTTACACTATCACAGTAAGAACAGCATAAGCATTGACAAAAAGCATCAAATGCACGTGTTCAGCACAGAGATTCTTGATTTCCTGAGTTTAACAGGCTGTTGATTGTTTCCATTTTTCAAAAGGTCCACTTTGAGTCTTTTCCCCTTCATAGATGGATCCGCATGGAGCCATTCAGGACAAGGAGAGAGGTATGAACTCCTCTTCCTCTGTTTCGCTAAGAGCCACAATAGTAATGCATCTTAGCAGCTCTCTTGCATCGTCCATGGATTGTAACATGAGAAGCTGAGCTATTGACCTAACAAAGAAATCTTGAATGCGATGTGTTTTTTTTTTCAAGCAGTCTTGATGCAGTGAGCAACATCAACCCTCACGAAACAAGGTGGGACTTTTGCTGACTGTCTACCGAGTAAGACACCACAACATTCATTGATGTAGGTCTTAAGATCAGGATGAGAAGTAAAAGCCTTGACCAAAGCTCAGAGCAAAGCCAGAGAAAAGTCACTCACAACCTCTTTTGGAGTAGGTGCACCTGCGCGTATCCATTCTGTCAGCCAATGTGTTATGGCATTAACATCATTTCTCTCTGGCAGCATTTGCACCACTGGGACACTTGAGCTCTCACCCCCTGCCACAACACCCTGATAAAGGAATATATGGCCAGACTTGCCATTTGGTCTTTGTAGTTTCCTCATGTCTTGTACATATGCATTTGTGTTTGGCTCCAATAGTGACAAAATAACTTGTCTAGTCCAATGTCTTTAATGCTACTACTGTGATGGGCACTGTATTTTAGCATCTGCAATGACAGAATAGGATCCTTGTCGCCTAATTCCAAATCATTTCTCTCCTGCTTTGCTTTGCACAGGGTGGCCACATTAGGCAGATGACTTGGCTCAGGATCTCCAAAATCCATCAGCTTTATTGCCTCTGATGCCCTCCATACATGGGGTTCCTTTCTACCCTCACACAGTTCTTTGGATATCTGCACACGCAAGTTACCAGAGATCGCACTTTTGGAACAGCCAGTATGCAGGGAGTCATCAGTGTTTTTAAGCGAACATCTGAACACCATTGTGCTGTTTATTTCAGGCTTTTTGTCACATTTTATGTGAATTTGGCCACGATACTCCTTACAGTTGCCTCTGATTACAATATATTTGTCTGTGACTGATGGATAGATCTTGGCTCTTTTAAAAGCAAATGTGCAGGGGCATTTCACTTCTTGCCAAATGAGATGATTTATCACATGCGTCCAGATACCAGGCTTCAAAATTGTGTATTCTCTTTTTTTGTTTTAGAGAACTTGTTTTTGTATGTCACTGTTTCAGGCATAAATTCAATCCATTTCTGAAATGGAATCAAAAGTGCAGCAATCTTTTGGACTGGAGGAAAGGGACCCTGGCTCAAAATCAGTGTCATCACTACTGCCACTTGTTTCATGATCACTTTCATGAGTAAATCCTAAAGCATTCCAGATGTTGTCTGTTTAATTTAACAAAAGTGTATAGTGCCTTTGCAGTGATCTTGTTGTCTAGCTGTTTACTAAGCTCTGTCCAGATGCTCTGATTAGGAGTAGCTATGTTGCCATTTTGGATTATGGCTTCTTTTGATGAACACAGGACTGTGAAAATGGAATCCCTGTCGACTGCTGGTTTCTTGGGCATCTGGCATAAGCAAAACATAATTACCCTCAATTATCTTGTTTCCAAAAAATATAATGTACAGCATAAATTTGTTTTAATATATTACTGCATTGGTCTGAATATAAGGATAATATAATATAGTAAGGATAATGTAGATGCATAATATATCTTATATTAGGACCAAAATGGTAAGTTGACCCCTAGATTGTCAGTTTTTATTGAACTGATAATGTATTGCTAACACTATCACTAATTTAGCTATGAAATGTTAAATACAGTTGCACATGTGACCCATGGTCGTTTTTTAATACTAAAATGCAACTTTGTGCAACTGTAATCAGCATTTCATAGCTGAATTAGATTAGACTCGTAAAAATAAAAATAAAATACAATCAGGAGACACTGAAGTGAAGATTATTGTTTTTTGAACAAATTATGTGATGACAGAACGTCTTCGTCAATTCTACTTTAAAAGTGTGCTCACCTCGAGGATAGTTTAGCTATTTTCTTGCCCAAAAATGCTGAAGTTACATTTAAACAACGACTTGATGGCAAACGCGCACAAATCCATTTTGCTCAGAGAGAGAGAGTGGCAGAAAAAAAGTGACATAGGCCTAATATCTGAACACCATGACGTTTTTATTAAACACTACAGGACTACAAAAAACACTAAGAAGTTGCATGATGTTCTATTAAATCATCTTTATTAGCATCTAACATTTTAGAGATTGAATAGACAAAACCGAAATAAAATGCTCATAGTCTTTAGGCTACTGACTAACTTCACACAAAAATACAGAGCTGTATATAACAATTTTTGATCTTGTGACCATTGATTCATCTATTTTATTCAGTCAGCCTATTTGTAGCCTATAGGCCTAATAAATATTAACATTAATTTTATTTAATTTCTGATATTTTAAAATCCAACGCAGCACAAACGAAAATTTTAACGGCACAAACCAGCACAAACAGAGCACGCACGAACAAGACCATTTTGGGTGAATTTGGAGCATGTGGGGGGATGTGTGACCTCAGAATGACCACCTAATATTATTTTAATATCTGAAAAACCGAAGCAGTTCAAACGAACCTTGTTACAGCACAAACGGAGCACAAACAATTGCGTCTATTTTGGGTAAATTTGGAGCATGTGGGGGGGCTGGTGACATCATCGTCTATAATTCAATTTCTAATATTTTAAAACCCAACGCAGCACAAACAAAACTTTTACCGGCACAAACAAAGAACAAAAAACGAGACTATTTTGGGTGAATTTGGAGCATGTGACCACAGAATGACCTAAAAATATTATTTTAATTTCTAAAAAACCGAAACTGCACAAACGAAACTTTTTACAGCACAAACGGAGCACAAACGATTGTATTCTTGCAGGTGGTATAGCTGTGTCCTCCGGGCTAAAAAGAAGAGGGACCAATATAGACACAGGGACACAGGCCCAGAGGATTCAAAAAAGGGTACTTTAATAAACGTACAAAGTACAAAAACAAAAGGGCACAAATGGCAGCAACAGGCAACAGCAGGAAACACACTAACAGAAGCAGTCAGCTAGTATTCATCTCTTTTTTTGGTCTGTGTCTCACAGTTCTTTTTTGTGATCCAAACACCTCAAACTTAGATTAATCTGTCGATAACACTTTTTTCCTCTGTCCAGTGTCTCCAGTGTCTGTGCTGTTCTGCGAAAAGGGGGTAGTAGGTTTTACGCTGCTATGTTAATGTACCGGGAGGAGTAGAGTCAGTTCTCCTCCTCCCCTGTAAATCCTTGTCAACCTAATGAATGCACTCTCTGAATTTTCTTGTCTCCTGCTCCGTTCAAACTTAGGAGGACATGAGGTCTTGGCCCACACCTCCCGAGTACCAGGCTCTAAAAAGGCTTTGCTGCCACTGTCCTCTCTAAGTTTGTTTCAAAATTTCGGCCCCTCGTAGGGAGTCTTTCCTAGCCACTCTGCCTTCAACACTGTTGTTGCTTGCTCTTTTGGTTTTCAGGTGTTTCAGGTGTTTTGTAAAAGCACTTTGTGACGTCTGCTGATGTAAAAAAGGCTTTATAAATACATTTGATTGATTGATTGATATGTGGAAGATTTATGCGGTTTATACAAATAAAAGCTTCACAGAGTCTGGTATAACAGTTGATTATTTCAAGTTTAATTACGTGGATCCACGGGAACAATCGCTTTCACAAAACAGAGGTAAGGTACAGAGACCAACAGAGTAGTGTCATAACATTTTTTCTGATTATACATCATTGCTTCTAGTTCTTTATACTCCTCCTTGTCAGCCCCCAGAATATTATCTCTAATGCTATGAGATACATACAAAAGAAGTCGTCATACTAATAGGAAAACAAGATAGAACCCTGTACTGCCATGGCAACCATAGTTATAGGTCAGAGTTAATAAACCACCTGATCTGAGCCACCCCCAGTCCCTGTCCTACACATACGGAAGAATACAGAGGAGACACAGGCATCTTTACCTTGGAGCCAACTCAACAGGGCCATAGATAAGATATGTTTGAGGCCTGGTGCCTTGGTTGTGGCCATAATCACTTCTAAGAACAGGGCATGCTGACCTAGATCTTCTATATGTGGCAACCATGAACAGTCTAAAGGAATTTCAGGCCTAGTTTAAAACAGTACATTCAATTACAGTTAATTTGCAGAATAATGGATTAATAAGAACAGGGTAATAAATAAATCGTTAACAGATAGTACACAGCATTTTACGAGATCTTCAGTTTCTGTCAGTTTCTTTCATGGAATAGCTTTCATTTCTCTGATCAAGAATGGACTGCTAAGCTTCAGAAAAAAGTTATTTTGTTTAAGACTATAATCAAACCCACCATTACTGATGCTCCAGATACTCAACTAGTCTAAAGAAGGCCAGTTTTATAGCTTATTTTATCTCCACAACAGTTTTCAGCTGTGCTAACATAATAGCAAATAGGTTTTCTAATCATCAATTAGCCTTTTAAAAGTATAAACTTGGAATACCAAACACAACGTGCCATTGGAACACAGGATTAATGGTTGCTGCTAATAGGCCTCTGTACGCCTATGTAGATATTCCATTCAAAATCAGCCATCTTTTACAACATGAACAATGTCTACACTGTATTTCTAATCAATGTGATGTTATTTTAATGGAGAAAATATTTGCTTTTCTTTCCAGTACAATGTCTAAGTTACTAGTATACAGTACTAGTCAAAAGTTTGGACGCACGTACTCATTCAAGGGCATTCCTTTATTTTTCCCTGCATTGGGACATTACCATTCTCTTTCATGTTGTTGCTTATTCTTTAAACATTTACCACCTCTACCATCACATACCAATCACTAAAACAATAAAGCATTAAGAAAGCATGAATAGTCCTCTTTCTAGATTAGTGATTTACAAACATTTACATGGAATTCATGGAGAATTTTCTGACATATTAATACACAGGAGTTATTACCAAAAATATGGAAGTACCTATTTACATGTTTACTAACATACAAATTAGGGAAATCTGATTTAGAAATGATGAGCAAACTGTACATTTCCCATAACCTTAAATGACAAAACATTGTTATAATATGTTTGTAATAGCATATTATACCCTATTATCAAGTCAGACCTACCTGAGTAATTGCATATTTAAGCCCTACCACATCTTGATTTATTTGTAGTATATTGCAAGATCACATGTAGGTACATACATTATTGAAAATGGTTTGTGTAGAACACAAAAAAAGTCAGCTGCTAAAGATTACATTTGTTTTGTTGGCTTCATATGAAAAGGTTTGGGTGTTGAGACTGTTTGGAAACCTACTGTTGTGTTATCTGAGGATGAAGACAAGTTTTCACTGGCAGGCCAATTCAGATGTTTTCTGATTTTGGATCAAAATAACAGATCATCAGATCACCAAGTCTTTTTCAGGGGGTCTTTTTAGAAATACTAGTAATTGAGAAGAAAAATACCAGAATTGAGCTACTGACCGCAATGTTTTAAAAGAGTCAGTAGAGAGTGGTGTTGGACTGATTTATGATGTCATGAAGATGTGCATTCAGAACACTTGCATGCAATTTCAGAGTTACAGAGTTTGGTATTCGATACATACAAATCAAAATGTGTACAGTCTTTCATAAAACAAGATTATGTCTTCTTAGTCCTACTCAAAGTCATTCTAAAATGATCCATTTATATCATTCCATACCAACACCACATGTATATATGTATACAACAGGGATAAGTAATGTCAGAGTACTGTTACATAAAAGATGCCGTGATCGCAATGATACTGTATAACATCTATATTAAAACCATGTTTGTTACATATTTGAATAAAATCATAGGAATGTAAATGACCTATAAATGCCTGAACTTCAGAGTTAAAACATGTTTAGCTGTCATTTTGAACCATGGATAGAAGAAAGCATAAATTATTGGATTAATGAAAGCACTCAAAAGTGGCAGACAGACGATGATGATGGACGTTAATTTGTAACTAATAAAAAAAAAGAAGAAAATGAATGGATTCCAAAATATTAGATAGTTGAAAACCACAATACCTAGTGTTTTTGCTGCTTTTCTCTCAGACTTACTAGCCTGTACAGTTTGAACACCAGACACATTCACAGCCCTTTTAGAAAAGACCTTCCTGGCCTGTGATCTAGCCACCACAAATATTTTCAAGTAAAGTGTTATAATTGCAGAACACGGAACAATCAATGAAATTACAGTGTCCATCATACTAGTCCAGAGATGTACTTCAAGAGTGAAACATTCCTCAAAACATCTACTGGGGACCTGGACATCAATATAGATATATATGAGAAAACCATTATATAAAATACAACACCACCAAGTAATAAATATAGAACATTTAATTCTTGTAATTGTTATTTTTAGGTGGTACTTTAAGGGTTCACATATAGCAACATAACGGTCAGTAGATATCAAGACCAAGTTGCCAAGAGATGAAGATTCACATAAAAAAGTGATGTAGAGAAGCAACGCACAGAAATATTCACCTACAACCCAGCATGGCTCCATTATTGCTACAGTCATTGCTGGTATCACAATGAGTCCCACCAGGAGATCTGACACAGCCAGAGAGAGGATGAGCAGGTTGGTTGGAGTCTGGAGCTGCTTGAAGTGAGAGATGGAGATGATCACCAGTAGGTTCAAAAATACTGTAACTATTGAAATTAATGAGAAGAAGATGTACAGTGTTATATAAATAGATGTTGATATTGAAGTCCTTTTGCAAGAAGAGTTTCTGTTTTGAAAACAAATCTGACTATGTGAGTCTTCGTAATCCTCCATTTGTTATAAAGGGACTAAATGCTGAGATTCTTCACCGATGTCCTCCATTTGACCCTGTCAGTCTTCTGACAAACATTGAACTTTCCTTCACGTTTTAACCTGAAGCGACTGACAGCTCCTCCCACGTCAGTGTTTCCACGCACACACACACACACACACGCACGCACGCACGTACGCACACACACACACACACACAAACACACACAGTTAGGAAAAGTCTGTTTAAGTGAGCACAGATCCTTATTTAGTTCCTTATTTGCATTATCTAGCTTAAAGCAAATTTTTCAGTTGACTTTCATGCCAGTTCAAAATTCTAAATGAGCATTTATTTAAAAAAAAAATCTGTCTCAACATTTGATATGTTGTTTTTGTACTATTTTAAATAAAAATTAGGGAAAATCACTGCATTCTGTTTTTCATAGCATTTTATGCATGAGTCCCAATATGTATATTCATTACCTTGTGCTGTTGTAACATATATTATGTTGTTTTCATAAACATTACTGTAAACCAGTACATTCATTCAATTCATTCATTCACCTTCTTCTGCTTAATCCGGGGCCGGGTCGCGGGGGCAACAGTCTAAGCAGAGATGCCCAGACTTCCCTCTCCCCAGACACTTCCTCCAGTTCTTCTGGGGGGACACTGAGGCGTTCCCAGGCCAGCCGGGAGACATAGTCCCTCCAGCGTGTCCTAGGTCTTCCCCGGGTCTCCTCCCGGTGGGACAGGACGGGAAGGCGTTCCGGAGGCATCCGAAACAGATGCCCAAGCCACCTCAGCTGACCCCTCTCTATGTGGAGGAGCAGCGGCTCTACTCCGAGCTCCTCCCGGGTGACCGAGCTTCTCTAAGGGATCGCCCAGCCACCCATTTCGGCCGCCTGTATCCGGGATCTTGTCCTTTTGGTCATGACCCAAAGCTCATGACCATAGGTGAGAGTAGGAACGTAGATTGACCGGTAAATCGAGAGCTTTGCCTTGCGGCTCAGCTCTTTCTTCACCACGACAGACCGATATATCGACCACATTACTGCAGAAGCTGCACCGATCCATTCCATCCTTCCCTCAATCGTGAACAAGACCCCTAGATACTTAATCTCCTCCACTTGAGGCAGGTACTCTCCACCAACCTGAGGTGGGCAAGCCACCCTTTTCCGACTGAGGACCATGGCCTCGGATTTGGAGGTACTGATTTTCATCCCCACCATCCCCTCCAAGTGCATGCTGAAGGTCCTGGCTTGAAGGGGCCAACACGACAACATCATCCGCAAAGAGCAGAGACAAAATCGTGTGATCCCCAAACCTGACACCCTCCGCCCCTGGCTGCGCTTAGAAATTCTGTCCATAAAAATTACGAACAGAACCGGCGACAAAGGGCAGCCCTGCCAAAATCCAACATGCACAGGGAAAAAGTCTGACTTACTGCCGGCAATGCGGACCAAGCTCCTGCTTCGGTCAAACAGGGACCTGACAGCCCTTAGCAAAGGACCCAGGACCCCATATTCCCAAAGCACCCTCCACTGGATGTCACGAGGGACACAGTCGAATGCTTTCTCCAAATCTACAAAACACATGTGGATTGGTTGGGCAAACTCCCATGAACCCTCCATCACCCTGTAGAGGGTATAGAGCTGGTCCAGTGTTCAACGGCCTGGACGAAAACCACATTGTTCCTCCTGAATCCGAGGTTCTACTATCGGCCGTATTCTCCTCTCCAGAACCCTGGCATAGACTTTCCCAGGGAGGCTGAGCAGTGTGATCCCTCTATAGATGGAACACACTCTCCGGTCCCCCTTCTTAAAAAGAGGGACCACCACCCCGGTCTGCCATCCCAGAGGCACTGTCCCCGACTGCCACGCGATGTTGCACAGGCGTGTCAGCCAAGACAGCCCCACAACATCCAGAGACTTGAGGTACTCAGGGCGGATCTCATCCACCCCCGGTGTCTTGCCACCAAGAAGTTTCTTGACCACCTCTGTGACTTCAGCCCGGGTGATGGACGAGTCCACCTCTGGGCCCTCATCCTCTGCTTCCTCAATGGAAGACGTGACAGCGGGATTGAGGAGATCCTCGAAGTACTTCTTCCACCGCCCAAAGACATCCCCAGTTGAGGTCAACAGCTGCCCACCTCTACTGTAAACAGCGTTGGTAGGGCACTGTTTCCCTCTCCTGAGGCGCCGGATGGTTTGCCAGAATCTCTTAGTGGCCAGCCGATAGTCCTTCTCCATGGCCTCACCGAACTCCTCCCAAGAGCCGAGTTTTTGCCTCCACAACCACCCGGGCTGCAGTCCGCTTGGCCTGTCGGTACCAGTCAGCTGCCTCAGGAGTACCACAAGCCAAACAGGCCTGATAGGACTCCTTCTTCAGCTTGACTGGATCCCTTACTTCCGGTTTCCACCACCGGGTTTGGGGATTGCCACCTCGACAGGCACCGGAGACCTTACGGCCACAGCTCCGAGCGGCCGCTTCGACAATGGCGGTGGAGAACATGGTCCACTCGGACTCAATATCTCCAGCCTCCCTCGGGATCCAGTCGAAGCTCTGCCGGAGGTGGGAGTAAAAGATCTCTCTGACAGGAGACTCGGCCAGACGTTCCCAGCAGACCCTTACAGTACGCTTGGGCATGCCGAGTCTGTCCAGCTTCCTCCCCTGCCATCGGATCCAACTCACCACCAGGTGGTGATCAGTTGACAGCTCCGCTCCTCTCTTCACCCGAGTGTCCAAGACATACGACCGCAGGTCAGATGAAACGACAACAAAGTCGATCATCGACCTGCGGCCTAGGGTGTCCTGGTGCCAAGTGCACTGATGGACACCCTTATGCTTGAACATGGTGTTCGTTATGGACAAACTGTGACTAGTTGAGAAGTCCAATAACTGAACACCGCTCAGGTTCAGATCAGGGGGGCCGTTCCTCCAAATCACGCCCCTCCAGGTGTCACTGTCGTTGCCCACGTGGGCGTTGAAGTCCCCCTGTAGAACGATAGAGTCCCCAGTCGGAGCACTTTCCAGCACCCCTCCCCGAGACTCCAAGAAGGTCGGGTACTCTGCACTACTGTTCGGCCCGTATCCACAAACAACAGTGAGAGACCTATCCCCGACCCGTAGGCGCAGGGAAACGGCCCTCTCGTTCACCGGGGTAAACTGCAACACATGGCAGCAGAGCTGGGGAGCTATAAGCAAACCCACACCAGCCCGCCGCCTCTCACCATGTGCAACCCCAGAGTGGTGAAGAGTCCATCCTCTCTCAAGGAGTGTGGTTACAGAGCCCAAGCCGTGCGTAGAGATGATCCCGACTACCTCTAGTCGGAACCTCTCAACCTCACGCACGATCTCAGGCTCCTTCCCCACCAGCAAGGTGACGTTCCACGTCCCTAGAGCTAGTTTCCGTGTCCAGGGATCGGGTTGTCTAGGCCCCCGCCTTCGACTGCCGCCCGATCCTCTCTGCACCGGCCCCTTATGGTCCCTCCTGTTGGTGCTGAGCCCATGGGAGTGCTGCTCCATGTCGCTCGTTCGGGGCTGGGCCCGGCCGGGCCCCATGGGGAAAGGCCCGGCCATCAGGCGCTTGCGAACGAGCCCCAACCCCGGGCCTGGCTCCAGGGTGGGGCCCCAGCTGCCCCATGCCGGGCAACGTCACAGAACACCTAGGACCTGTTTGCCTTGGGAGACCCTACCAGGGGCATATAGCCCCAGACAACATAGCTCCTAGGGTCACTCGGGTACTCAAATCCCTCCACCACATTAAGGTGGCAGTTCAAGGAGAGGTGCACGGACATCCCATTGTGGAAAATAGATATTTTTTTGCAATTTATTATGAAAAGAGACTCAACAGCCATTTGTTTAACAATTTATTATTTCAGTCTAATTACGTGGATCCACGAGAGCAATCGCTTTTACAAAACAGAGTATGAGTACAGAGACCAACATAGTAGTGTCATAACAATTGTTCTGATCATAAATGAATGCTTTCACCTCTTTATACTCCTCCTTGTCAGCCCCCCCAAAAAATTATCTCGAATGCTATAAGATACATACAAAAACAAGTGGTCATACAAATCGGAAAACAAGATAGAACCCTACATTGTCATGGCAACCATAGTTGTAGTTTTTAGTTAACAGACCACCTGATCTGAGCTACCCCTAGTCTCTGTCTCGCCCAAATGGAAGGGTACAGAGGAGACACAGGCAACTTCACTTTGGAGGGCTATAGATGTACAGGGCTATAGATAAGATAGGTTTGAGGCCTGGCGCCACGGTTGTGGCCATAATCACTTCGAAGAACAGGGCATTATTGGTTTGGGAAGATTATCAGATGGTCGGAGGACCCATTGATATTGTGTCACAAACAAACAAAGACCAGCGTTACAAACCAGGCAATAGAAAAGCAGTTCCAGAAAAAAATACTTAAAGAAATACCCTCTTACCTAAGAAAAAAACAAAAAAAAAACTAGTTGGCATGACATTTAGTTGATATTTAAAAGGGTTTGGTAACAGGACTGTGAAAAATGCAACTATCTTACATTAAGAAACCTTGTAAAAATAAATACACTTGCCTGAGATTGACCTTAACACCGATGGAACTCGCGGACGAGGACGGGAGCCAGGACGTCCTTCACCGGAACCCAGCTCCGCTCCTCCGGGCCGTACCCCTCCCACTCCACGAGGTACTGGAGGCCCCCCGCCCGGCGTCTCGAGTCGATGATGGAGCGGACGGAGTACGCCGGGGCCCCCTCGATGTCCAGAGGGGGAACCTCCCGCACCTCACACCCCTGAAGGGGACCAGCCACCACCGGCCTGAGGAGAGACACATGGAACGAAGGGTTAATACGGTTGTCGGGGGGAAGGCATAACTGATATGTTACCTCGTTGACTCTCCTCAGGACTTTAAAGGGCCCCACAAACCGCGGTGCCAGCTTCCGGCAGGGCAGGCGGAGGGGCCGATCCCTGGACGAGAGCCAGACCCGGTCGCCCGGCCGATACACCTGGGCCTCCCTGCGGTGGCGGTCCGCAGAGACCTTTTGGCGGCAGACAGCGAGCCGGAGGCGGGCTTGCACTGGCTCCCATGTGCCCGCCGGAACAAATCATCCACTGCAGGGGTACCGGTCTGGCTCGGCGTCCAGGGTGCCAGGAGTAGGACTGGCAGTAGGACCGGAGGAACCTACCCACTTCCTGGTTTACCCGCTCCACCTGCCCGTTGGACTGGGGGTGGTAGCCCGAGGTCAGGCTGACCGAGATACCCAGGTGCTGCATGAAAGATTTCCATACTCTGGACGTGAACTGGGGACCCCGGTCAAACACGATGTCCTCAGGCACCCCATAGTGCCAGAAGACGTGTGTAAATAGGGTCTCCGCGGTCTGTAGGGCAGTAGGAAGGCCGGGCAGAGGCAAGAGGCGGCAGGACTTGGAGAACCGATCCACAACGACCAGGATGGTGGTATGGCCCTGGGAAGGGGGAGATCAACCAATAGGTGGGACCATGGTCGTTGTGGAATAGGCAAGGGGTGCAACTTGCCCACAGGGAGGTGCCGGGGTGCCTTACTCTGGGCGCACACCGAGCAGGAAGAGACGTACACTTTCACGTCCTTGGCTAAAGTGGGCCACCAGTACTTACCGGCCAGGGCGCGCACCGTTGGCCCGATGCCAGGATGACCGGAGGAGGGAGATGTATGCGCCCAGTAGATGAGGCGGTCGCAGACAGACGCCGGCACATACGTACGGCCCTCAGAGCATGTGGGCGGAGAGGGCTCGTCACGCTGTGCTCTAGCGATGTCCGCATCCAGTTCCCATACCACCGGTGCCACGGTGCACGACTCCGGGAGCACGGGAGCATCATCCGCTGGCCTCTCCTCCGTGTCATGCTGGCGGGACAATGCGTCGGCCCCGACGTTCTTACTCCCCGGCCTGTAAGTAAGAGTAAAAACAAACTGGGTGAAGAACATAGCCCACCTGGCCTGGCGAGGGGTCAGCCTCCTCGCTGCCCGCATGTACTCCAGTTTCCGGTGGTCCGTCCAGACGAGGAAAGGGTGTTTAGCCCCCTTTAACCAGTGCCGCCATGCCAACAAGGCTCGAACCACAGCCAGCAGCTCACAATCACCTATGTCGTAGTTCCGCTCCGCCGCACTGAGCTTCTGGGAGAAGAAGGCACAGGGACGGAGCGTGTTACGACTCCCCATTCGTTGGGAGACGATGGCACCGAGCCCACAGTCGGACGCGTCCACCTCCACGATGAACTGGAGTGACGGGTCGGGATGGGCCAGGACCAGAGCGGTTGTGAAACTGTGTTTCAGTTCCACAAACGCCCGCTCCGCCTCCATGGTCCACCGCAACCGGGTCGCCCCCCCCTTCAGAAGGGAGGTGATCGGAGCCGCGACCTGGCTAAAGCCCCGGATAAACCTCCTGTAATAATTTGAGAAGCCTAAGAATCGTTGCACGTCCTTTACCGTGGTTGGGGTCGGCCAATTACGCACGCCGTCAATGTGAGGCTCCTCCATTGCCACACCTGTGCTGGAAAAGCGATATCCCCAGGAAGGACACAGACGACTGGAAAAACAGACACTTCTCTGCTTTCACGTACATTTCATAATCCAGCAGTCTAACAAGCACCCTGGTGTCACGGCTTCGGGGTTTGGACAAGGAGGAGCAGGAGAAGGCGTGGTGGAAGGATCTTCCGGCAGGGCAGGCGGAGGGGCAGGTCCCTGGACGAGAGCCAGACCCGGTCGCCCGGCCGATACACCGGGGCCTCCCCGCGGTGGCGGTCTGCGGAGGTCTTTTGACGGCGGACAGCGAGCCGGAGGCGGGATTGCACTGCCTCCCATGTGCCCGCTGCCCGCCGGAACCAGTCGTCCACCGCAGGGGTACCGGTCTGGCTCGGCGTCCACGGCGCCAGGACCGGCTGGTAGCCCAGGACGCACTGGAAAGGCGTCACTCCCGTGGAGGAGTGGTGCAGAGAATTCAGTGCGTATTCCGCCCACGGCAGAAACTCTGCCCACTCCCCCGGCCGGTCCTGGCAGTAGGACCGGAGGAACCTACCCACTTCTTGGTTGACCCGTTCCACCTGCCCGTTGGACTGGGGATGGTAGCCCGAGGTCAGGCTGACCGAGATCCCCAGGTGCTGCATAAATGCCTTCCACACCCTAGACGTGAATTGGGGACCCCGGTCAGACACGATGTCCTCGGGCACCCCATAGTGCCGGAAGACGTGTGTAAACAGGGCCTCCGCGGTCTGTAGGGCAGTAGGAAGGCCGGGCAGGGGCAAGAGGCGGCAGGACTTCGAGAACCAATCCACAACGACCAGGATGGTGGTATGGCCCTGGGAAGGGGGGAGATCAGTCAAAAAATCAACAGAAAGGTGGGACCATGGTCGTTGTGGAATGGGCAAGGGGTGCAACTTGCCCACCGGTAGGTGCCGGGGTGCCTTACTCTGGGCGCACACCGAGCAGGAAGAGACGTATACCCTCGCGTCCTTGGCTAAAGTGGGCCACCAGTACTTACCGGCCAGGGCGCGCACTGTTGGCCCGATGCCAGGATGACCGGAGGAGGGAGATGTATGCGCCCAGTAGATGAGGCGGTCGCGGACAGACGCCGGCACATACGTACGGCCCTCAGGGCATGTGGGCGGAGAGGGCTCGTCGCGCTGCGCTCGGGCGATGTCCGCGTCCAGTTCCCATACCACCGGTGCCACGATGCATGACTCCGGGAGCACGGGAGCATCATCCACAGGCCTCTCCTCCGTGTCATGCTGGCGGGACAGCGCGTCAGCCCCGACGTTCTTACTCCCCGGCCTGTAAGTGAGAGTAAACACAAACCGGGTGAAGAACATAGCCCACCTTGCCTGGCGAGGGGTCAGTCTCCTCGCTGCCCGCATGTACTCCAGGTTCCGGTGGTCAGTCCAGACGAGGAAAGGGTGTTTAGCCCCCTCTAACCAGTGCCTCCACGCCGACAGAGCTCGAACCACGGCCAGCAGCTCACGATCACCAATGTCGTAGTTCCGCTCCGCCGCACTGAGCTTCTGGGAGAAGAAGGCACAGGGACGGAGCGTGTTACGACACCCCGTCCGCTGGGAGAGGATGGCACCGAGCCCCCAATCGGACGCGTCCACCTCCACGATGAACTGGAGCGACGGGTCGGGATGGGCCAGGACCGGAGCGGTGGTGAAACGGTGTTTCAGTTCCACGAACGCCCGCTCCGCGTCCACGGTCCACCTCAACCGGGTCGCCCCCCCCTTCAGAAGGGAGGTGATTGGAGCCGCGACCTGGCTAAAGCCCCGGATAAACCTCCTGTAGTAATTAGAGAAGCCTAAGAAACGTTGCACGTCCTTGACCGTGGTTGGGGTCGGCCAATTACGCACGGCGTCAATGTGAGGCTCCTCCATAGCCACACCTGCGCTGGAAAAGCGATATCCCAGGAAGGACACAGACGACTGGAAAAACAGACACTTCTCGGCTTTCGCGTACAGGTCATGCTCCAGCAGTCGAGCCAGCACTCTGCGCACTAACGAGACATGTTTGGCGCGGGTAGCAGTGAATATCAAGATGTCATCAATATACACTACCACTCCTTCGCACAACAAGTCCCGGAATACGTCGTTGACGAAGGACTGGAAGACTGAAGGAGCATTCATCAACCCGTACGGCATCACTAAATACTCGTAATGGCCAGATGTGGTACTAAAAGCGGTTTTCCACTCGTCTCCTTCCCGGATACGCACCAGGTTATAGGCACTCCTGAGGTCTAATTTAGTGAAAAAGCGGGCCCCGTGCATCCTCTCCACCTCCGCAGAGATCAAAGGGAGAGGGTAGCGGAACGGAATGGTGATCTTGTTCAGCGCCCGGTAATCGATGCACGGGCGCAAACCACCGTCCTTCTTTTTCACAAAAAAGAAACTCGAGGAGACCTGTGACTTGGAGGGCCTAATGTATCCCTGTTCCAACGCTTCCGTAACGTAGGCGTTCATAGTCTCCGTTTCGGTGCGGGACAGTGGATACACGTGACCCTTCGGGAGTGCGGCTCCGTCAACGAGGTCTATCGCACAATCCCCCAGCCGGTGTGGTGGCAACACAGCAGCCTTGGCTTTGGAGAAAACCGTAGCCAAGTCCCTGTATTCGGGGGGAATGGGCACGGCGGGCGCACCGTCTGGACTCTCCACCGAGGTCGAGCCAACGGAAACACCCAAACACCTACCCTGGCACTTCCGCGACCACCCCGACAGACGTCGACTAGACCAGGAGATGACGGGGTCGTGTAGGGATAACCAGGGGAAACCTAAAACTATTGGGAATGTGGGTGAGTCGATTATGTGAAAGGATATGGTTTCACTGTGTCGGTTGTCGGTAACCAGGAGGAGGGGAACAGTGCAACTCGTGACCAGACCTGACCCTAGTGGCCGGCTGTCTAGAGCTCTCACGGGCAGGGGGGTGTCGAGGGCCTGGAGGGGTATGCGTGACCGCAGGGCAAAAGACTTATCCATGAAATTTCCGGCTGCGCCTGAGTCTACCAGCGCCTTACACCGGGAGAGCCGCGGAAAGCCGGGGAACCTAACAGGGACAGTGCACATAGAGAGGGAAGAGGTTAGTGGTGAATGTGCATGTGCTACCTGGGGTGATGCGGAAGTGCCCTGCCTGTCACCTCTTGACTCGGGGAGGGAGGTGCGGTGCGGCGTGGTTGTACGGCCTTGTTTCCTCTTGGAGGCACTCCGCACCTCTCCTCCCCTACACCTGCCCGACAGCGCAGCCGTCCCCAGGTCCATGGGGACGGCGGCGTCTGGTTGGCAGGGTGGAACGGGCGGGCCTCTTCCGGGACGTCCTCGGGCAGCTAGCAGGTTGTCGAGACGGATGGACATGTCCGCCAGTTGGTCAAAGGAGAGGGACACGTCTCGACAAGCCAGCTCCCTCCGGACGTCCTCGCGAAGGCTACACCGGTAGTGGTCGATCTGAGCCCGCTCGTTCCACCCCGATCCCGCTGCCAGGGTCCGGAACTCCAGAGCGAACTCCTGCGCCGATCTCGTCTCCTGCCGTAAGTGGAACAGTCGTTCACCCGCCTCTCTCCCCTCGTGAGGATGGTCAAACACGACTCGGAAGCGGCGGGTGAACTCGGTGTAGCTGCCCTGGGTGGGCTGCTCGATGTTCCAAACGGCGGTGGCCCACTCCAGGGCTTTCCCAGACAGGCAGGAGACGAGTGAAGAGATCTTCTGGGCTTCGGTCGGCGCAGGATGCATCGCCTGGAGCGCGATGTCCAGTTGTAGCAGGAAACCCTGGCAGCGGTCCGCCGCCCCGTCGTAGGCCCTGGGCAGCGGAATGGGCATCGCTCCCATGCTGGGCGATGCGGCTTGGGGAGGTGGAGAGACGGCCGGTGCTGCGGGGTTCCACTGGCTCAGCTCTAGGCGCTGCACCGCTTTCAACACAGTGTCCATCGCGGCGCCTAGGCTGGCCAGCAAGGTTGAATGTACTTTTACCACCTCCGCAACACCGGCCTCGCCTGTGGCTCCTTGTTGCTCCATATCCTTGTTTGTCGTCTTGGTGTGTGATTCTGTCACGGCTTCGGGGTTTGGACAAGGAGGAGCAGGAGAAGGCGTGGTGGAAGGATCTTTTTAATGGTATCCTCACGAACCAATGCAAAATAAGTATATACAGGTGACGAAGCGTCGTACAGCTCTTTAGTAGGTAGAGACAATCACACACAAAGACAGGGGGAGCAGAGGGAACATATATACCGGGGGAAACAGCGATGATGAGGAACAGGTGCACTAAACGAGACACAGGTGAAATGTATGATGAGACGGTGGTGTCAGAAGGCCGGTGACGTCGACCGCTGGGGCCCGCCCACTGCAGGGGGAGGTGAACCAGCAGAGGTCGCAGTTGTCACACCTGGGCACTAACGAGACATGTTCGGCGCAGATGGCAGTGTAAATCAAGATGTCATCGATATACACCACCACGCCCTCGCACAACATGTCCCGGAATACGAAGGACTGAAAGACTGACGGAGCATTCATCAACCCGTACGGCATCACTAAATACTCATAGTGGGCGGACATGGTACAAAAGGCTGTTTTCCACTCGTCCCCTTCCCGGATACGCACCAGGTTATTGGCGAGGTGAGGTGGAAAAGCGGGTAGCGGGTAGCGGAACGGAATGGTGATCTTGTTCAGCGCTCTGTAATCGATGCACAGGCGCAAACCACCGTCCTTCTTTTTCACAAATAAGAAACTCGAGGAGACCTGTGACTTGGAGGGTCTAATGTAACCCTGGTCCAACGCTTCCTTAACGTACGCGGCCATAGCCTCCGTCTCGGTGCGGGACAGTGGATACACGTGACCCTTTGGGAGTGCGGCTCCGTCAATGAGGTCTATCGCACAATCCCCTGGCCGGTGTGGTGGCAACACAGTGGCCTTAGCCTTGGAAAAAATCATCTAGTGACCAAATCCGACCCTAGTGGCCGGCTGTCCAAAGCTCTTACGGGCAGGGGGTTAGTGAGGACCTGAAGTGGTATGTGTGAACGCAGAGCAAAGGACCTATCCATGAAATTCCCATCTGCACTGGGAAAGCAACGGAAAACCGGGGAATGTAACAGGGACAGTGCACATAGAGAGGGAAGAGGTAAGTGGTGAATGGGCATGTGCTACCTGGGGTGACGCGGAAGTGCCATGCCTGTCGCCTCTCAACTCAACTCCTCTTGGAGGCACTCCGCACCTGTCCTCCCCGACGTCTGCCTGGCAGTGCAGCCGCCCCCAGGTCCATGGGGACGGCGGTGTCTGGTTGGCAGGGTGGAACAGGCAGGCCTCTTCCGGGACATCCTCGGGCAGCCAAGCTAGCTCCCTCCGGACGTCCTCGCGAAGGCTACATCGATAGTGGTCGATAAGAGCCCGCTCGTTCCACCCTGATCCCGCTGCCAGGGTCCGAAACTCCAGGACGAACTCCTGCGCCGATCTCGTCCCCTGCCGCAGGTGGAACAGCCGTTCACCCGCCTCTCTCCCTTCGTGAGAATGGTCAAACACGGCTCGGAAGCAGCGGGTGAAATCGGCGTAGCTGCCCTGGGTGGGCTGCTCGATGTTCCGGACAGGCAGGAGACGAGTGAGGTGATCTTCTGGGCCTTGGTCGGCGCAGGGTGCATCGCCTGGAGCGCGATGTCCAGCTGTAAAAGGAAACCCTGCGGTCCGCCGCCCCGTCGTAGTCCCTGGGTAGTGGAAGGTGCATCGGCCCTATGACGGGCGGCGCAGCTTGGGGAGGCAGAGAGACGGCCGGTGCTGCGGGGTTCTGCTGGCTCAGCTCTAGGTGCTGTACCGCTTTCAACACATTGTCCATTGCGGCGCCTAGGCTGGCCAGCATTGTAGAATGTATTTTTACCGCCTCCGCAACACCGGCCTCGCCTGTGGCTCCATTTCCTTAGTATATTTGCTGGTGTGTAATTCTGTCACGTCTTCGGGGGGCAGAATAAGGAGGAGCAGGAGAATGGCGTGATCGTTGTATATTTTTTAATGCTATAACGTGAAATTATATATATGTCGACACGAAGCGTACACAGCTCTTTCGTACATACAGAGACAATTACACACAAAGACAGGGGGAGCAGAGGGAACATATATACTGGGGGGAAATGATGAGGATGAGGAACAGGTGTGCTAAACAGGACACAGGTGAAAAGCATGATGAGATGGATGGTGGTGTCAGAAGGCCGGTGACGTCAAACGCCGGAGCCCGTCCACTGCAGGGGGAGGTGAAGCAGCAGAGGGTGCAGTTGTCACACTAGCACTGCTTTCCCGAAGTAGCACCTTATGACCCTTACAGGTATGGTGTCACATTTCATAATAAGAGATGTGTGGGAACTGGATGAATGATATACAACTCCGGAAAGAAATTAAGAGACCACTGCGCCTTTTTCTTTCCTTTCCAAAAAAGTCGAAAAGGAAGATTTTGCATGAGGAAAAGAAGGCATAAAATTAAGAGACTACTGCAAATTGAACGTTTCTGTTCCTCACTCAAAACTTTCCTTTTCAACTTTTTTTGGAAAGAAAAGAAAAAGGTACAGTGGTCTCTTAATTTTTTTCCAGAGCTGTAAATACATTGCCTCAACTTTGGTGTGAACCTTGTAATGGCAGTTTTGCATGCATCACAATTTAATAAAAAAAGCCCTAATGTGCTTCTCAGCAAATGCTGTTTTTCCATTGATATTACATAATTGTATGTGCTTATAATGTGTCGTACCAAAAAAAAACAAAATCTAGTCTTTATCATGCAAGGTGTATAATTAACTAATTATTACTCAGTGGTTTAGAATAACATAATGAATGATATCATGATTGTTGCCTACTGTAGCTTAATAATATCATACTCACACATTTGTTAATACACAATGTTGAAACTGTGAATACCAAATAACCACACATTATAGGTCACCCATAACTTTATAATATAACATTCTGCTGTCAACTCTACTATAAACCTTTATGTCCTATTTACATGTTATCTGATACATGCATTACTGTACATTTCAAATTTACTACATTTATTTTTCAAGTTTACATCTACATACATTTTAAAAATGTGAACTCTCTAACAAAATGTCAACATTCAGATGTAATGGGTCTAGTTGTCTTCATATGGTGGTCGGGGTGGGGGGGTCATTCACAATCTGATTTCATGTAGCTGTTAACAGCACTCAATGCATTTGAGGTAGGCCAATTCTGAAATGTCTTCAATAACCAATCACATTACATATTTTCACATTAGAACTTTTGCACAGCTGTCTGACTGGTCAAAAGAAACCTTTTACACTGATGAACAATGAGGCCTTGAAAGGTCATGTGCTGTTATAATCTTCACCCGGCAGAAGAGGACTGACCACTCCTCAGAGTCTGGCTCCTGTCTAAGTTTCTATCTAGGTTCCGAACCTTCTAGAGAGGTGTTCCTATCCAGTGTACATCAGTTTGTTGTTGTTGATTGTTCTCGGGGCTTTATGCTGGAAAACCTTTAGGCAATTTGTGGAAAAGTCTTAATAAAACACATGAGACTGACTGAAAAGGCCATTTAGTGGGAAGAACCCCTCCAAAAATAACAGCCACACTGTAAAAATGTTATCACTTGAAGGGGATCTTTAACAGAATATGAAAAGATTTATACCATCATTTATATGTACATTTGCAAATATATCATTACCTTTATGGAACTACCCAAAAATGTTGGAATTTATGTTGTTTTACTAAACAATGTAATGCCTTCTACTTTCTTCAAATCATTCCAATTCAAACCAGAGAGATCATTTTGCATCTCAAGTGTCTCTGATGACAAGACATAACTGTGATAAGTAATGTCAGCAAATAGTGTAATGGAAGAAGCCATTACAACAGCAATACATTAACACAACAAGACTTTTTTTTAAATTACGAATGAAAATGTAGTAATGTAAATTAACTACAAATGCCTTGTCTTTACAGTAAATATGCGTTTTGTTGACAATTTAAACCATGGATAAAATATAGCATAAATTATTGGATTAATAAAGGAATTAACAAGTGGAAGAAAGCTGATGAGAAATGATGCTAATTTGTAACTTGAAAAAATTATAAACATACAAATCAATGGATTCCAAAAAAGTAGATAGTTGAAAACAACAATACCTAGAGTTTTTGCTGCTTTTCTCTCAGACTTACTTGCCTTTACAGTTTTAACACTAGACACAGAGTTTTTTGAATATACCTGTCTGGCCTGTGATCTGGCCACCACAAATATTCTAAAATAAAGTGTTATAATAATGGAACAAGGGAAAACCATTGAAATCACAATGTCCATAACATTAACCCAGAAATGTCCTTCTAGTGAATAACACTCATCAAAACACCTGGGTACCTGTATATTTACATAGATATTTATGAGAACAGTGTCATATACGACACAACAAAACCAGGTAATGAAGATACAACACATAATCCTTGTTGTTGTTATCGTCAAGTTGTACATCAGTGGATCACACACAGCAACATAACGGTCAATAGATATCAAGACCAAATTACCCAGAGATGAAGAAGCACATAAAAAAGTGGGGTAGAGGAGCAACGGACAGAAATATTCCCCAAGAACCCAGCATGGTTCCATTATTGCTACAGTCATTGATGGTATCACAATGAGTCCCACCAGGAGATCTGACACAGCCAGAGAGACGATGAGCAGGTTGGTTGCAGTGTGGAGATGTTTAAAATAAGAGATGGAGATGATCACCAATAGGTTCAAAAATACTGTAACCGCTGAAATCAATGAGAAAAATACATAGAGTGTAATGGAAAAATATGCTGATATTGAAGTCCTTTTGCAAGAAGAGTTTCTGTCTTGATAACAGTATTGGTCATCTTCGTTTTCCTCCATTTGTATTAAAGGGTAAAATGCTGAGGTCCTCCTGCTTGGTCCTGTGTGTGACCCTGTCAGCTCAGCCTTCTGACAAACTCTGAGCTCTTCCTCTCTTTTTATGCCTCTCTGACAGCAGTCCCCCTCCTTAATGTGTCTCCATACACACATTTGGGAACAGTCTGTGCCTTCTGACAAACTCTGAGCTCAGCCCTTTTAATTCTTATTATTCCTGGCCTGACTGACAGTCCTGTTTCAGAATCTGTCAGTGCATACATACACACATGGTTATAAGGTTTATCTGTCAAATGCACTGAACAACACAGCATCATGCCGCATGATGAAGAGCTTATGACATGGCAACCGGCAACTACCTAGTGGGAGTTATTGAGAAGAATATATAAGCAAAAATATGGCCGGACAAATAAAGAATAATAAAATAAAGCGAAAACATACATAACACTGTACACTACCAGCAGTTTAAATAAAGAGTACTGTAAACTAACAGCAATCTGGGTATTATGATTGAACGTTTAGATATGGCAAGTATAGCAGTAATTTACATAATAATGTAAACTAACAGCAATTGGTAGAGTTATTGAATATTATAGATACATATGAGTTTAGTAAGAGTATGAATGATAGCATAGCTCACTACAACTACATAGTGAGAATTTAAGGAGAAAAATGGATACACAGCAAAAATATAGCAAGAAGATAAAGCTAAATTATATATAATACTGTACTTAGCAGCAGTTTAAAAAGAGTACTGTAAACTAGCAGCAATATTGGTAGTAATATTGAGTATTATAGTTATGACAGTAATATACATGAAAATATAAACTAGCAGCAATTTTTGAAAGATTAGGATGGGGAGTATGAACAGTATGGTAGAAGCATTGAGAATAATATATACATTTTTGAGTGTAATATGCTTATGAATGGCACATGCAAGGAAATATTCTAATGCCCATAAAAAGTTCCTGAAAGAGCATCTGAAAATATGGTGTATGATCAGTATGACCATGTATCAGTGTTACTGGTCGAGGAGGCTTATGGCCTGAGGGAAACCAGAGAAACATAGTTTAGCCCGCACAAAATTAGAAGTGATGAATGTGGTTGCCCTCACAGGATTCAGATACGGGTCTCCCACATGAAAGGCTGTCTTTAATTACTATGCCACGAAGCTATATGTTTGCTGATTGTCGGTATAGCCTCTCGACAATGGATCATTTTGTCATGCATTAACATCACCAAGTTTGAATATTTGGCTAGACACCATTAAGCATTGTGTTAAAGAGAGTTCACAACATCAGGTTCCTTGGGGTCAATATCAGTGATGACTTCACCTGGTCTTATCACTCTAACGTTGTGGTGAAGGAGGCCAGGAAACGGCTCTTCTTCTTACATGGATTCCAGGGAGACTCACCAACTTCTACAGATACACTATCGAGAGTATCCTGACCGGCTGTGTCACAGCCTGGTATGGCAGCTGCCCCGCCCTCAACTGCAAAGCACTTCAGAGGATGATTAAAACAGCAGAGCACATCACAAGGTCTGACCTGCCATCCCTGCAGGATCTCTACACAGAGAGGTGTAGGAGAAGGAGCAAAAAGATCATTACAGATCCCTGCCACCCATGCCACGGACTGTTTACCAAGCTGCAGACAGGCAGAAGTTACGAGAGTATTCAGTCCAAAACAAACAGGCTACGGGACAGCGATTTTCCACAGGCTGTAAGGCTGCTCAACTCGGGAACCCCTTCCATCCATTGTCCATGCACACCTGTCAGTTTATATCATGCACATCTGCCACTTATATCATGCACACTTGTCACTTTTACTTTGCACTATGGTTTTATAGTTGCATAGTTATTATTATTGATGTGTGTTTTTGTATAGTATTATTACTGATTGATTGTGTTATCAGATTTGTTAGTTATAATTATTGTTACTTTTTTAACTTTTAACTGCACTGTCTGGAGTAGGAAAACGGAACATTTAATTGCCGTAACAATTAATCCTTTTGAACTTCTTTTTTTTTAACTAAACTGACTAACATTTCTTATTATGTTTACCTCCAGCACAAATAGCTATGAAGTATGAGCTACAGGTGCTGTTCATATAATTAGAATATCATCAAAAAGTTTATTTATTTCCGTAATTCCATAAAAAAAGTGAAACTTGTATATTATATTCATTCATTGCACACAGACTGATATATTTCAAATGTTTATTTCTTTTAATTGTGATGATTATAACTGACAACTAATGAAAATCCCAAATTCTGTATCTCAGAAAATGTTAATATTATTTAAGACCAATACAAAAATGTATTTTTAGAAATGTTGGCCAACTGAAAAGTATGAACATGAAAAGTATGAGGATGTACAGCACTCAATACTTAGTTGGGGCTCCTTTTGCCTGAATTACTGCAGCAATGCGGCGTGGCATTGAGTTGATCAGTCTGTGGCACTGCTCAGGTGTTATGAGAGCCCAGGCTGCTCTAATAGTGGCCTTCAGCTCTTTTACATTGTTGGATCTGGCGTATCGCATCTTCCTCTTCACAATACCCCATAGATTTTCTATAGGGTTAAGGTCAGGCGAGTTTGCTGGCCAATTAAGAACAGGGATACCATGGTCCTTAAACCAGGTACTGGTAGCTTTGGCAATGTGTGCAGGTGCCAAGTCCTGTTGGAAAATGAAATCTGCATCTCCATAAAGTAGGTCAGCAGCAGGAAGCATGAAGTGCTCTAAACCTTTAGGCTTACTATAACGTAGCTACTGAAGGTTGTAGCCAGCAAATATTTTGTCTATCCTGAACAAATTCTAATGCATAATTTGTTCTGACTCTGACGAGGCTCAAACACAGGACCCCAGGCTTTTTATTGCCTGAGTCGCTAACCACTACGCTATTTAACAAGGGGTAATCAGTCAGTCACTCACCCAGTAAGACATTCACTCTTCTAGGCCGGCTCCGCTTACACGGTCCAGCAAAAATTGTTTGTGAGTCTGGAAGCGCGTGCCCCAATGCTCTGGTAGCTTCTACCATAGGGCAGCAGTGTGAAAAGTCCATAGCCTGTGTGGCTGTGATTTTTGATGATGTTCCATGCTTCCCTCAGGCATTGTGTATGGTAAAGGCCTTGCAAGGAGGGGAGATGGCAGCCGATGATGGTATCCACATACTTCACTACCCTCAGGAGAGTCTATAGTGGAGCAGCTGCCATACCAGGCAGTAAAGCAGCCTGAGAGGATGCTCTCAATGGTGCAGCTGTAGTAATTGGTGAGATTGTTTACAGAAATGCCACATTTCTAGAGTCTCCTCCGGAAGTATAGTTGTTTAGTTGGGTGATGTAATCCGGAATACAATGTCAACTTTCACTGTTATGTTGATGACACACAGTTATATATTTCAATCAAGCATGGAGAAGCCCCAAAATTAGCTACTTTGGAAGCATGCATTTCAGATATTAGGAAGTGGATGACAGAGAACTTCTTGCTTTTAAACCCAAGAAAAACAGAAATGCTAATTTTAGGACCCAAGAAACAAAGATCTTTGTTAGCAGATCTCACTGTGAACCTTGACGGTTGCATGGTCGTATCCCAAAAAACTGTAAGAAACATTGGCGTGGGATTTTAAAATGAATCCTATATTGGAACGGGAGCTAATGGAAGTTGTGATCCAACATGGGTGATGTGATCTCGATGACATGTGGAAATGGGCATGCAAGCAGCATGGTTTTGGATGTATGTCTATGTCCAGGGTGATAGCCAGATGGTCTGAGATGGTGAGGTCAGTGCTGGACAGGTTGTTGATGGTGATGCCAGAGATGCAGACCAGGTCCAGTGTGTGTCCTTTTCTGTGGGTTGGGAAATCTACGTGTTGAGTAATATTGAAGAATGTCCAGGAGTTCCGTTGTGGTTTTGCATTCAGCAGAGTTGACATGGATGTTAAAAGTGCCCAGTAGAGGGAAAGATGGTAAATTAACAACAACTACAACTAGCCAGGTTAGCCATTGTTTACGGAAGAGGATTAGTGCCAAGCAATAATAAAAAAAATTAAACCATCTCGAGATTAAAGTCATTATAATGCGAGATTAAACTCGTTAAATTTGACTTCTGAGTACAACTGGAACGCGCCATAATCTAGGCTAGCCAACTCATGATCGAACCAAGCTCGCGGGTTCCCTTGGCTGCACCTTCATCTGTAGCCTGACTACGCAGACTTTAGCACAGGCACTTTGGTCAGTCAACCGTGACGAACCGGGTGGCGGAACTGGTTTTGAAACAAGGCAGCACGGCTGGGGCTTTGGTTTCCATGTCAACATCTTCCACTGCAGCTCCATCCATGGAAACAGTCCCCGCCTGCTCCACTCTACTACCCGTGTCCCAAACAGCAGCAGGAACACATCCTGCTCTAACAAGGCAATCAGTACCACAGGCCACAGCTCGGCCTTGAAGGCCTGCTGGGCAACTGTAATGCCGAAATGCTCCACTACGGCGAATAAATCTACCTTGTGACATTTATCTATGTGCCCAACCCTTAACAGCCGCTCAGGGGCTAGGTGCAAACATTGTCACACAAGTGGCCTTAATTGTGACGGTGGAAAAATATGTATTAAATCGTTTAGAGTTGCTATAAGTTTGTTGTCGGCCTCCATGACTAGTTACCTTCTTGACCAGACACTCAGTTTTTGAGGAGTGCCTGCTCTAGATGGATTCACAGCCATATTATCTCAATTTCTTAATAATGGACATTGCTATGCTCCGGGGATTATTCAGTACCTTGGAAATGTTCTTATATTATTTCCCTGATTTGTGTTTAAAGCGAACAGTGTTCCGAATTCACTTTGAATGTTCCTTTGTCATCGTAGTTTCTTTTAGGATATGTACTTAATGTAACAAACACCAGGACCAGAGTGGTGTGGGTCCAATTGCAGGAGTGCAATGGTAGATTTATTTTTCGTCGCACAAGGGAGTAGGCTAACACACAAACGATAAAGCCAGGCAGAGAGTCGGGAACCAGAAGATCAGTCCTAGAGGGCGAAGGCACAGGCAGGGATGAGCAGAGACGTGAAACCGAAATGCAGGCCAGCAGGTCAGGAAGCCGGGAGATCATACAGCGGAGACTACAGTACAGCTGGGAGAGACGGTAAGGATATCCAGGGGCAGGCAGAGGTCGGTGATCCGGGAAGGCAGTCCGTACAAGTAACTACACCGGGAGGGTAGGCAGGGAGAGACACGACGGGCAGACGAACAGGTCAGGACGCAGGAGACTGTAAACGAGGAGAGAGGACGGGACAAGAGGGTAGAGAACACAACAGGCTGGGAATCAACAACGAAATGAGAGCGCGCGATCGATTGCTTGGCAGGTCCACAGGGAACAATACCTCACGCTGGAGGGGAGGAAGAGCACAGGCTAAATAGAGGGATAAACAGGGCACAGGTGTTCAAAATTCAGGTGATTGGGATCTGGAGTGTTGGGTGCGTTCATGCGTGCTGGGAAGTGAACTGGTGGCAGGTGCGGAGCGTGGCAGGGAGGAGTCGGACCGGGAGTGACGGGAAGACCTCACACTTAACAAACATGGAAACTTTCAGAAAAACTGGTATTTGACCTGAAATCATGTCCAACACCTTAAATCCGCACAGCTAGACTCTATTCAACGAATTAAATGACATGGTTTCATCACAGCTCATTCAAATATCAATTATTTTCTGGTTTATATTTGTAATTCATTTAGAAATGTATAACTTTGACATTAAGGAATGTTGTTGGTGGTGATCAGTGGCAGAGAGTAACCCCAGACTGATTGTAACCATATTGACTTTGTGTCATCCAGGAACTGCCTGCACACTCTGGCCACATGAGGCCGGCATTGTCCTGTAGCAGTGTCTCGTCTGCTCCACTTGGAAACGCAGCTCCCCTCTCTGGTAGTACAGTGATGGCTGTAGCGTATCCGAGGACGCACCTGTTTCCAATCACTGTTTGGTTGTGTTTATATTCTGTTGTTAACACACCACACCTCACAGATTACAATTTGCCTGTCATCGCCGTGTGGGTGTTTTGTTACACCTATCCAAAATACTATAAATAAAAACGAATTAATTTCAATCTTCCGTTTTGTTTACTGCACCAGCGTAAGGTCTGACTCAGTGCGACCTGTGCTCAGTGTGACCCTGCTCTCATCTGTGAAGAGAATAAAGTGCCAACGGGGGACCTGCCAATTCTGGTGGTCTGACCAATGCCAATCATGCTGCACAGTGCTGGGCTGTGAGCACAGGTCCCACTTGAGGACGTTGAGCCCCCATGCCACCTTCATAGAGTCTGTTTCTGACAGTTTGGTCAGAAACATGGACACCAGTAGCCTGATGGAGGTCATTTTGCAGGGCTCAGGCAGTGCTCCCCCTGTTCCTCCTTGCACAAAGGAGCAGATACCAGTCATGGGTTGATACCCTTTGACGGCCCTGTCCAGGTCTTGTTGTGTAACGGCCCGTCTCCTGGTATCTCCTCCATGCTCTTGAGACTGTACGGGGAGACACAGCCAACCTTCTAGTGATGGCACGTATGTATGTGCCATCCTGAAGGAGCTGGGCTACCTGTGGAAACTGAATTGCCTGCAGGTACCGCCTCATGCTACCAGTAGAGACAAGGACACTAGCAAAATGCTAAACTAGAGAAGAATCAGTCAGGAAAGATAAGGAGAGAGCAATTGTCTGTGGCCACAACCTGCAAAACGATTCCCTTTTTGGTGGTTGTCTTGATGTTGCCTCCCCAGCCCACCTGTTGTCACTTTCATTTGCACTAAAACACGTGATATTGATTCACAATCCCTCATTCTTCCTAACTGGGCAGATTGATATTTCGGAAGTTTAATTGACCTGGTGTTATACTGTGATGATTATGTGTTCCCTTAATTTTTTTGAACAGTGTGTTTTTGCACTGTAATATCAATATAACATTTAGATAGTTAACATAATTAACACTGTAATACAGCCCAACTATAATGTTGATTGGTTAAACTCAGAAATATATTCTTAAGTGTTACTTAATTATTATTTAGCAGTCATTCTCAATGAACTGCCAAAATATTTTACTAATTGTTAGTCAATGTTTTGAAAAGCAATTCGTTATGATTTTCTGAGGAATTACTACACTGTAGTTTTTAAGAAGTAAGAGAATACCTGCTGCAGTTTATTAACATACAAATGCATAAGTATTGATACATAAATGATGAACAAACTGTAAATGCCTTTTCAATTGTTTAATAGTAAACATCATTATACAATGTCCATGATTGCATATAGTTTAATGTTACCATTGACTACTTACCACTGAAACCATTGTTAGCCTCTGGTCTCTGATATGTAGAATAATATTTTTCTTACACTTTTGAGTTGACTAATGGTTATTTTTATTTGCACATTTGGTTATTGATAAAACATGACAGGCATGAAGTCAGGATGGAGATAGAATGTGTCTAGCTGGACTCATATGATAAAAAGGCTGGGTGTTGAGACAGGACTTCACTAGGACTACTTTTCACAGCTGGTCTGATAAGCCAACAAATGTATGTGTAGAAGAACTAAAGATCAGAATTGAGCTGCCTGTATGGATCCAGACAGAGTTTGCAATAATGTCCATTACAGGGTGGTGTTGAATAACTTAGAAACTGATTCATAACATCCTCAGAATGTACATTTACAAACCTTCTATAGTATTTAGAATTATAGATTATAGAACTAACACACACTGTTGGAATATATCAGGCATTCTAATCTATTCAATTCATTCTACAGCTCTGGGGAAAAAAATCCTTTCCAAAAAAGTTGGAAAGGTTTTGAGTGAGGAACAGAGGAGTTAAAATTAAGAAACCACTGCAAATTGAACGCTTTTGTTCCTCACTCAAAACTTTCCTTTTCAACTATTGTGGAAAGGAAAGAAAAAGGTGCCGTGGTCTCTTCATTTTTTCCAGAGCTGTATATCAATGTCTATCTATGAAAAGAGGTTGCTGAGATAGTTGGCAGACAATTATATTTTACATCATAACTACATTAAACTAATGTCTGTTGAACTGTCAAATAAAAACTGAAACATTATATTAATAAGATCTTAACTTAAGAGATAAAATATGTTTGGCTGTCATTTTGAACCATGGATAAAAGAAAGCATAAATGATTGGATTAACAAAGGAACTTAAAAGTGGCAAATTGCTGATGATAAAAGATGTTAAACTGTAATTTGTCAAGAAATAAATATACAAAAATGGATTCCAAAATATTAGATAGTTGAAAACCACAATACCTAGAGTTTTTGCTGCTTTTCTTTCTGACTTATTTGCTTGTACAGTTTTATGAACAAACACAGATGCTGCCCTTTTCGAAAAGAATACCTGTCTGGCCTGTGATCTGGCCACCACAAATATTTTCAAATACAGTGTAATAATGATAGAACATGGAACAATCATTATAATTACAAGGTCCATCAAACTAACCAAGGAAATTGTGTCAGTTGAATAACACTCCTCAAAACATCCACTTGGTACCTCTACATTTACATATATTTTTATAAAAACTGCTTCATATATGATACAAAAAGACCAGGTCATCAATATCCAACACTTCATTTTTGTTATTGTTATTCTCTGGTGGTACATTAAGGCATCACATATAGCAACATAACGGTCAATAGATATCAAGACCAAGTTCCCAAGAGATGAAGATTCACATAAAAAATTTGTGTAGAGAAGCAATGCACAGTAATATCCCCCAAAAACCCAGCATGGTTCCATTATTGCTACAGCCATTGCTGGTATCGCAAGGAGTCCCACCAGGAGATCTGACACAGCCAGAGAGAGGATAATCAGGTTGGTTGCAGTGTGGAGATGCTTAAAATAAGAGATGGAGATGATCACCAGTAGGTTCAAAAATACTGTAACCACTGAAATCAATGTGAAAAATATGTAGAGTGTAATGGAAAAATATGCTGATATAGAAGTCCTTTTGCAAGAAGAGTTTCTGTCTTGATAACAGTATTGGTCATCTTCGTTTTCCTCCATTTGTATTAAAGGGTAAAATGCTGAGGTCCTCCTGCTTGGTCCTGTGTGTGACCCTGTCAGCTCAGCCTTCTGACAAACTCTGAGCTCTTCCTCTCTTTTTATGCCTCTCTGACAGCAGTCCCCCTCCTTAATGTGTCTCCATACACACATTTGGGAACAGTCTGTGCCTTCTGACAAACTCTGAGCTCAGCCCTTTTAATTCTTATTATTCCTGGCCTGACTGACAGTCCTGTTTCAGAATCTGTCAGTGCATACATACACACATGGTTATAAGGTTTATCTGTCAAATGCACTGAACAACACAGCATCATGCCGCATGATGAAGAGCTTATGACATGGCAACCGGCAACTACCTAGTGGGAGTTATTGAGAAGAATATATAAGCAAAAATATGGCCGGACAAATAAAGAATAATAAAATAAAGCGAAAACATACATAACACTGTACACTACCAGCAGTTTAAATAAAGAGTACTGTAAACTAACAGCAATCTGGGTATTATGATTGAACGTTTAGATATGGCAAGTATAGCAGTAATTTACATAATAATGTAAACTAACAGCAATTGGTAGAGTTATTGAATATTATAGATACATATGAGTTTAGTAAGAGTATGAATGATAGCATAGCTCACTACAACTACATAGTGAGAATTTAAGGAGAAAAATGGATACACAGCAAAAATATAGCAAGAAGATAAAGCTAAATTATATATAATACTGTACTTAGCAGCAGTTTAAAAAGAGTACTGTAAACTAGCAGCAATATTGGTAGTAATATTGAGTATTATAGTTATGACAGTAATATACATGAAAATATAAACTAGCAGCAATTTTTGAAAGATTAGGATGGGGAGTATGAACAGTATGGTAGAAGCATTGAGAATAATATATACATTTTTGAGTGTAATATGCTTATGAATGGCACATGCAAGGAAATATTCTAATGCCCATAAAAAGTTCCTGAAAGAGCATCTGAAAATATGGTGTATGATCAGTATGACCATGTATCAGTGTTACTGGTCGAGGAGGCTTATGGCCTGAGGGAAACCAGAGAAACATAGTTTAGCCCGCACAAAATTAGAAGTGATGAATGTGGTTGCCCTCACAGGATTCAGATACGGGTCTCCCACATGAAAGGCTGTCTTTAATTACTATGCCACGAAGCTATATGTTTGCTGATTGTCGGTATAGCCTCTCGACAATGGATCATTTTGTCATGCATTAACATCACCAAGTTTGAATATTTGGCTAGACACCATTAAGCATTGTGTTAAAGAGAGTTCACAACATCAGGTTCCTTGGGGTCAATATCAGTGATGACTTCACCTGGTCTTATCACTCTAACGTTGTGGTGAAGGAGGCCAGGAAACGGCTCTTCTTCTTACATGGATTCCAGGGAGACTCACCAACTTCTACAGATACACTATCGAGAGTATCCTGACCGGCTGTGTCACAGCCTGGTATGGCAGCTGCCCCGCCCTCAACTGCAAAGCACTTCAGAGGATGATTAAAACAGCAGAGCACATCACAAGGTCTGACCTGCCATCCCTGCAGGATCTCTACACAGAGAGGTGTAGGAGAAGGAGCAAAAAGATCATTACAGATCCCTGCCACCCATGCCACGGACTGTTTACCAAGCTGCAGACAGGCAGAAGTTACGAGAGTATTCAGTCCAAAACAAACAGGCTACGGGACAGCGATTTTCCACAGGCTGTAAGGCTGCTCAACTCGGGAACCCCTTCCATCCATTGTCCATGCACACCTGTCAGTTTATATCATGCACATCTGCCACTTATATCATGCACACTTGTCACTTTTACTTTGCACTATGGTTTTATAGTTGCATAGTTATTATTATTGATGTGTGTTTTTGTATAGTATTATTACTGATTGATTGTGTTATCAGATTTGTTAGTTATAATTATTGTTACTTTTTTAACTTTTAACTGCACTGTCTGGAGTAGGAAAACGGAACATTTAATTGCCGTAACAATTAATCCTTTTGAACTTCTTTTTTTTTAACTAAACTGACTAACATTTCTTATTATGTTTACCTCCAGCACAAATAGCTATGAAGTATGAGCTACAGGTGCTGTTCATATAATTAGAATATCATCAAAAAGTTTATTTATTTCCGTAATTCCATAAAAAAAGTGAAACTTGTATATTATATTCATTCATTGCACACAGACTGATATATTTCAAATGTTTATTTCTTTTAATTGTGATGATTATAACTGACAACTAATGAAAATCCCAAATTCTGTATCTCAGAAAATGTTAATATTATTTAAGACCAATACAAAAATGTATTTTTAGAAATGTTGGCCAACTGAAAAGTATGAACATGAAAAGTATGAGGATGTACAGCACTCAATACTTAGTTGGGGCTCCTTTTGCCTGAATTACTGCAGCAATGCGGCGTGGCATTGAGTTGATCAGTCTGTGGCACTGCTCAGGTGTTATGAGAGCCCAGGCTGCTCTAATAGTGGCCTTCAGCTCTTTTACATTGTTGGATCTGGCGTATCGCATCTTCCTCTTCACAATACCCCATAGATTTTCTATAGGGTTAAGGTCAGGCGAGTTTGCTGGCCAATTAAGAACAGGGATACCATGGTCCTTAAACCAGGTACTGGTAGCTTTGGCAATGTGTGCAGGTGCCAAGTCCTGTTGGAAAATGAAATCTGCATCTCCATAAAGTAGGTCAGCAGCAGGAAGCATGAAGTGCTCTAAACCTTTAGGCTTACTATAACGTAGCTACTGAAGGTTGTAGCCAGCAAATATTTTGTCTATCCTGAACAAATTCTAATGCATAATTTGTTCTGACTCTGACGAGGCTCAAACACAGGACCCCAGGCTTTTTATTGCCTGAGTCGCTAACCACTACGCTATTTAACAAGGGGTAATCAGTCAGTCACTCACCCAGTAAGACATTCACTCTTCTAGGCCGGCTCCGCTTACACGGTCCAGCAAAAATTGTTTGTGAGTCTGGAAGCGCGTGCCCCAATGCTCTGGTAGCTTCTACCATAGGGCAGCAGTGTGAAAAGTCCATAGCCTGTGTGGCTGTGATTTTTGATGATGTTCCATGCTTCCCTCAGGCATTGTGTATGGTAAAGGCCTTGCAAGGAGGGGAGATGGCAGCCGATGATGGTATCCACATACTTCACTACCCTCAGGAGAGTCTATAGTGGAGCAGCTGCCATACCAGGCAGTAAAGCAGCCTGAGAGGATGCTCTCAATGGTGCAGCTGTAGTAATTGGTGAGATTGTTTACAGAAATGCCACATTTCTAGAGTCTCCTCCGGAAGTATAGTTGTTTAGTTGGGTGATGTAATCCGGAATACAATGTCAACTTTCACTGTTATGTTGATGACACACAGTTATATATTTCAATCAAGCATGGAGAAGCCCCAAAATTAGCTACTTTGGAAGCATGCATTTCAGATATTAGGAAGTGGATGACAGAGAACTTCTTGCTTTTAAACCCAAGAAAAACAGAAATGCTAATTTTAGGACCCAAGAAACAAAGATCTTTGTTAGCAGATCTCACTGTGAACCTTGACGGTTGCATGGTCGTATCCCAAAAAACTGTAAGAAACATTGGCGTGGGATTTTAAAATGAATCCTATATTGGAACGGGAGCTAATGGAAGTTGTGATCCAACATGGGTGATGTGATCTCGATGACATGTGGAAATGGGCATGCAAGCAGCATGGTTTTGGATGTATGTCTATGTCCAGGGTGATAGCCAGATGGTCTGAGATGGTGAGGTCAGTGCTGGACAGGTTGTTGATGGTGATGCCAGAGATGCAGACCAGGTCCAGTGTGTGTCCTTTTCTGTGGGTTGGGAAATCTACGTGTTGAGTAATATTGAAGAATGTCCAGGAGTTCCGTTGTGGTTTTGCATTCAGCAGAGTTGACATGGATGTTAAAAGTGCCCAGTAGAGGGAAAGATGGTAAATTAACAACAACTACAACTAGCCAGGTTAGCCATTGTTTACGGAAGAGGATTAGTGCCAAGCAATAATAAAAAAAATTAAACCATCTCGAGATTAAAGTCATTATAATGCGAGATTAAACTCGTTAAATTTGACTTCTGAGTACAACTGGAACGCGCCATAATCTAGGCTAGCCAACTCATGATCGAACCAAGCTCGCGGGTTCCCTTGGCTGCACCTTCATCTGTAGCCTGACTACGCAGACTTTAGCACAGGCACTTTGGTCAGTCAACCGTGACGAACCGGGTGGCGGAACTGGTTTTGAAACAAGGCAGCACGGCTGGGGCTTTGGTTTCCATGTCAACATCTTCCACTGCAGCTCCATCCATGGAAACAGTCCCCGCCTGCTCCACTCTACTACCCGTGTCCCAAACAGCAGCAGGAACACATCCTGCTCTAACAAGGCAATCAGTACCACAGGCCACAGCTCGGCCTTGAAGGCCTGCTGGGCAACTGTAATGCCGAAATGCTCCACTACGGCGAATAAATCTACCTTGTGACATTTATCTATGTGCCCAACCCTTAACAGCCGCTCAGGGGCTAGGTGCAAACATTGTCACACAAGTGGCCTTAATTGTGACGGTGGAAAAATATGTATTAAATCGTTTAGAGTTGCTATAAGTTTGTTGTCGGCCTCCATGACTAGTTACCTTCTTGACCAGACACTCAGTTTTTGAGGAGTGCCTGCTCTAGATGGATTCACAGCCATATTATCTCAATTTCTTAATAATGGACATTGCTATGCTCCGGGGATTATTCAGTACCTTGGAAATGTTCTTATATTATTTCCCTGATTTGTGTTTAAAGCGAACAGTGTTCCGAATTCACTTTGAATGTTCCTTTGTCATCGTAGTTTCTTTTAGGATATGTACTTAATGTAACAAACACCAGGACCAGAGTGGTGTGGGTCCAATTGCAGGAGTGCAATGGTAGATTTATTTTTCGTCGCACAAGGGAGTAGGCTAACACACAAACGATAAAGCCAGGCAGAGAGTCGGGAACCAGAAGATCAGTCCTAGAGGGCGAAGGCACAGGCAGGGATGAGCAGAGACGTGAAACCGAAATGCAGGCCAGCAGGTCAGGAAGCCGGGAGATCATACAGCGGAGACTACAGTACAGCTGGGAGAGACGGTAAGGATATCCAGGGGCAGGCAGAGGTCGGTGATCCGGGAAGGCAGTCCGTACAAGTAACTACACCGGGAGGGTAGGCAGGGAGAGACACGACGGGCAGACGAACAGGTCAGGACGCAGGAGACTGTAAACGAGGAGAGAGGACGGGACAAGAGGGTAGAGAACACAACAGGCTGGGAATCAACAACGAAATGAGAGCGCGCGATCGATTGCTTGGCAGGTCCACAGGGAACAATACCTCACGCTGGAGGGGAGGAAGAGCACAGGCTAAATAGAGGGATAAACAGGGCACAGGTGTTCAAAATTCAGGTGATTGGGATCTGGAGTGTTGGGTGCGTTCATGCGTGCTGGGAAGTGAACTGGTGGCAGGTGCGGAGCGTGGCAGGGAGGAGTCGGACCGGGAGTGACGGGAAGACCTCACACTTAACAAACATGGAAACTTTCAGAAAAACTGGTATTTGACCTGAAATCATGTCCAACACCTTAAATCCGCACAGCTAGACTCTATTCAACGAATTAAATGACATGGTTTCATCACAGCTCATTCAAATATCAATTATTTTCTGGTTTATATTTGTAATTCATTTAGAAATGTATAACTTTGACATTAAGGAATGTTGTTGGTGGTGATCAGTGGCAGAGAGTAACCCCAGACTGATTGTAACCATATTGACTTTGTGTCATCCAGGAACTGCCTGCACACTCTGGCCACATGAGGCCGGCATTGTCCTGTAGCAGTGTCTCGTCTGCTCCACTTGGAAACGCAGCTCCCCTCTCTGGTAGTACAGTGATGGCTGTAGCGTATCCGAGGACGCACCTGTTTCCAATCACTGTTTGGTTGTGTTTATATTCTGTTGTTAACACACCACACCTCACAGATTACAATTTGCCTGTCATCGCCGTGTGGGTGTTTTGTTACACCTATCCAAAATACTATAAATAAAAACGAATTAATTTCAATCTTCCGTTTTGTTTACTGCACCAGCGTAAGGTCTGACTCAGTGCGACCTGTGCTCAGTGTGACCCTGCTCTCATCTGTGAAGAGAATAAAGTGCCAACGGGGGACCTGCCAATTCTGGTGGTCTGACCAATGCCAATCATGCTGCACAGTGCTGGGCTGTGAGCACAGGTCCCACTTGAGGACGTTGAGCCCCCATGCCACCTTCATAGAGTCTGTTTCTGACAGTTTGGTCAGAAACATGGACACCAGTAGCCTGATGGAGGTCATTTTGCAGGGCTCAGGCAGTGCTCCCCCTGTTCCTCCTTGCACAAAGGAGCAGATACCAGTCATGGGTTGATACCCTTTGACGGCCCTGTCCAGGTCTTGTTGTGTAACGGCCCGTCTCCTGGTATCTCCTCCATGCTCTTGAGACTGTACGGGGAGACACAGCCAACCTTCTAGTGATGGCACGTATGTATGTGCCATCCTGAAGGAGCTGGGCTACCTGTGGAAACTGAATTGCCTGCAGGTACCGCCTCATGCTACCAGTAGAGACAAGGACACTAGCAAAATGCTAAACTAGAGAAGAATCAGTCAGGAAAGATAAGGAGAGAGCAATTGTCTGTGGCCACAACCTGCAAAACGATTCCCTTTTTGGTGGTTGTCTTGATGTTGCCTCCCCAGCCCACCTGTTGTCACTTTCATTTGCACTAAAACACGTGATATTGATTCACAATCCCTCATTCTTCCTAACTGGGCAGATTGATATTTCGGAAGTTTAATTGACCTGGTGTTATACTGTGATGATTATGTGTTCCCTTAATTTTTTTGAACAGTGTGTTTTTGCACTGTAATATCAATATAACATTTAGATAGTTAACATAATTAACACTGTAATACAGCCCAACTATAATGTTGATTGGTTAAACTCAGAAATATATTCTTAAGTGTTACTTAATTATTATTTAGCAGTCATTCTCAATGAACTGCCAAAATATTTTACTAATTGTTAGTCAATGTTTTGAAAAGCAATTCGTTATGATTTTCTGAGGAATTACTACACTGTAGTTTTTAAGAAGTAAGAGAATACCTGCTGCAGTTTATTAACATACAAATGCATAAGTATTGATACATAAATGATGAACAAACTGTAAATGCCTTTTCAATTGTTTAATAGTAAACATCATTATACAATGTCCATGATTGCATATAGTTTAATGTTACCATTGACTACTTACCACTGAAACCATTGTTAGCCTCTGGTCTCTGATATGTAGAATAATATTTTTCTTACACTTTTGAGTTGACTAATGGTTATTTTTATTTGCACATTTGGTTATTGATAAAACATGACAGGCATGAAGTCAGGATGGAGATAGAATGTGTCTAGCTGGACTCATATGATAAAAAGGCTGGGTGTTGAGACAGGACTTCACTAGGACTACTTTTCACAGCTGGTCTGATAAGCCAACAAATGTATGTGTAGAAGAACTAAAGATCAGAATTGAGCTGCCTGTATGGATCCAGACAGAGTTTGCAATAATGTCCATTACAGGGTGGTGTTGAATAACTTAGAAACTGATTCATAACATCCTCAGAATGTACATTTACAAACCTTCTATAGTATTTAGAATTATAGATTATAGAACTAACACACACTGTTGGAATATATCAGGCATTCTAATCTATTCAATTCATTCTACAGCTCTGGGGAAAAAAATCCTTTCCAAAAAAGTTGGAAAGGTTTTGAGTGAGGAACAGAGGAGTTAAAATTAAGAAACCACTGCAAATTGAACGCTTTTGTTCCTCACTCAAAACTTTCCTTTTCAACTATTGTGGAAAGGAAAGAAAAAGGTGCCGTGGTCTCTTCATTTTTTCCAGAGCTGTATATCAATGTCTATCTATGAAAAGAGGTTGCTGAGATAGTTGGCAGACAATTATATTTTACATCATAACTACATTAAACTAATGTCTGTTGAACTGTCAAATAAAAACTGAAACAATATATTAATAAGATCTTAACTTAAGAGATAAAATATGTTTGGCTGTCATTTTGAACCATGGATAAAAGAAAGCATAAATGATTGGATTAACAAAGGAACTTAAAAGTGGCAAATTGCTGATGATAAAAGATGTTAAACTGTAATTTGTCAAGAAATAAATATACAAAAATGGATTCCAAAATATTAGATAGTTGAAAACCACAATACCTAGAGTTTTTGCTGCTTTTCTTTCTGACTTATTTGCTTGTACAGTTTTATGAACAAACACAGATGCTGCCCTTTTCGAAAAGAATACCTGTCTGGCCTGTGATCTGGCCACCACAAATATTTTCAAATACAGTGTAATAATGATAGAACATGGAACAATCATTATAATTACAAGGTCCATCAAACTAACCAAGGAAATTGTGTCAGTTGAATAACACTCCTCAAAACATCCACTTGGTACCTCTACATTTACATATATTTTTATAAAAACTGCTTCATATATGATACAAAAAGACCAGGTCATCAATATCCAACACTTCATTTTTGTTATTGTTATTCTCTGGTGGTACATTAAGGCATCACATATAGCAACATAACGGTCAATAGATATCAAGACCAAGTTCCCAAGAGATGAAGATTCACATAAAAAATTTGTGTAGAGAAGCAATGCACAGTAATATCCCCCAAAAACCCAGCATGGTTCCATTATTGCTACAGCCATTGCTGGTATCGCAAGGAGTCCCACCAGGAGATCTGACACAGCCAGAGAGAGGATAATCAGGTTGGTTGCAGTGTGGAGATGCTTAAAATAAGAGATGGAGATGATCACCAGTAGGTTCAAAAATACTGTAACCACTGAAATCAATGTGAAAAATATGTAGAGTGTAATGGAAAAATATGCTGATATAGAAGTCCTTTTGCAAGAAGAGTTTCTGTCTTGAAAACAGTATTGGTCATCTTCGTGTTCCTCCATTTGTAATAAAGGGTAAAATGCTGAGGTCCTCCTGCTTGGTCCTGTGTGTGACCCTGTCAGCTCAGCCTTCTGACAAACTCTGAGCTCTTCCTCTCTTTTTATACCTCTCTGACAGCAGTCGCCCTCCTTAATGTGTCTCCACACACACATTTGGGAACAGTCTGTGCCTTCTGACAGACTCTGAGCTCTGCCTTTTAATTCCTATTATTCCTGGCCTGACTGACAGTCCTGTTTCAGAATCTGTCAGTGCATACATACACACATGGTTATAAGGTTTATCTGTCAAATGCACTGAACAACACAGCATCATGCCGCATGATGAAGAGCTTATGACATGGCACCCGACAACTACCTAGAGAGAGTTATGGAGAAGAATGTACAGTGGGGAGAACAAGTATTTGATACACTGGCGATCTTGCAGGTTTTCCCACTTACAAAGCATGTAGAGGTCTGTAATTTTTATCATAGGTACACTTCAACTGTGATAGACGGAATCTAAAACAAAAACCCATAAAATCACATTGTATGATTTTTAAATAATTAATTTGCATTTTATTGCATGACATAAGTATTTGATCACCTACCAACCAGTAAGAATCTGGCTCTCACACACCTGTTAGTTTTTCATTAAGAAACACTCCTGTTCTCCACTCATTACCTGCATTAACTGCACCTGTTTGAACTTGTTACCTGTATAAAAGACACCTGTCCACACACTCAGTCAAACAGACTTCAACCTCCCCACAATGGCTAAGACCAGAGAGCTGTTTAAGGACATCAGGAATATAATTGTAGACCTGCACAAGGCTGGGATGGGCTACAGGATAATATGTAAGCAGCTTGGTGAGAAAACAACAACTGTTGGTGCAATATTTTGAAAATGAAAGAAGTTCAAGATGACGGTCAATCTCCCTCGGTCTGGGGCTCCATGCAAGATCTCCCCTCGTGGGGCATCAATGATTATGAGGAAGGTGAGGGATGAGCCCAGAACTACACGGCAGGACATGGTCAATGACCTGAAGAGAGCTGGGACCACAGTCTCAAAGAAAAACATTAGTAACACACTACGCTGTGATGGATTAAAATCCTGCAACGCACGCAAGGTCCTCCTGCTCAAGCCAGCGCATGTCCAGGCCCATCTGAAGTTTGCCAATGACAATCTGGATGATCCAGAGGAGGAATGGGAAAAGGTAATGTGGTCTGATGAGACAAAAATTGAGCTTTTTGCTCTAAACTCCACTCGCCGTGTTTGGAGGAAGAAGGAGGATGAGTACAACCCCAAGAATACCATACCAACTGGAAGCAGGGAGGTGGAAACATCATTCTTTGGGGATGCTTTTCTGCAAAGGGGGACTTCAATGCCCACGTGGGCAACGACAGTGACACCTAGAGGGGTGTGATTGGGAGGAACGGCCCCACTGATCTGAACCAGAGTGGTGTTCAGTTATTGGACTTCTGTGCTAGTCACAGTTTGTCCATAACGAACACCATGTTCAAGCATAAGGGTGTCCATCAGTGCACATGGCACCAGGACACCCTAGGCCGCAGGTCGATGATCGACTTTGTTGTCGTTTCATCTGACCTGCGGCCGTAGGTCTTGGACACTCGGGTGAAGAGAGGGGCGGAGCTGTCAACTGATCACCACCTGGTGGTGAGTTGGATCCGATGGCGGGGGAGGAAGCTGGACAGACTCGGCAGGCCCAAGCGTACTGTAAGGGTCTGCTGGGAATGTCTGGCCGAGTCTCCTTTCAGAGAGATCTTTAACTCCCACCTGCGGCAGAGCTTCGACTGGATCCTGAGGGAGGCTGGAGATATTGAGTCCGAGTGGACCATGTTCTCCACTGCCATTGTCGAAGCGGACGTTCAGAGCTGTGGCCGTAAGGTCTCCGGTGCCTGTCGAGGCGGCAATCCCCGAACCCGGTGGTGGACACCGGAAGTAAGGGATGCCGTCAAGCTGAAGAAGGAGTCCTATCAGGCCTGGTTGGCTTGTGGGACTCCTGAGGCAGCTAACGGGTACGGACAGGCCAAGCGGACTGCAGCCCGGGTGGTTGTGGAGGCAAAAACTCGGGCCTGGGAGGAGTTTGGTGAGGCCATGGAGAAGGACTATCGGCTGGCCTCGAAGAGATTCTGGCAAACCGCCCAGCGCCTCAGGAGAGGGAAACAGTGCCCTACCAACGCTGTTTACAGTAGAGGTGGGCAGCTGTTGACCTTAAGTGGGGATGTCGTCGGGTGGTGGAAGGAGTACTTCGAGGATCTCCTCAATCCAGCCGTCACTTCTTCCATTGAGGAAGCAGAGGATGAGGGCTCAGAGGTGGACTCGTCCATCACCCTGGCTGAAGTCACTGAGGTGGTCAAGAAACTCCTCGGTGGCAAGGCACCGGGGGTGGATGAGATCCGCCCTGAGTACCTCAAGTCTTTGGATGTTGTGGGGCTGTCTTGGTTGACATGCCTGTGCAACATCGCGTGGCGGTCAGGGACAGTGCCTTTGGGTTGGCAGACCGGGGTGGTGGTCCCTCTTTTTAAGAAGGGGGACCGGAGGGTGTGTTCCAACTATAGGGGGATCACACTTCTCAGCCTCCCTGGGAAAGTCTATGCTAGGGTTCTGGAGAGGAGAATACGGCCAATAGTAGAACCTCGGATTCAGGAGGAACAGTGTGGTTTTCGTCTGGGCCGTTGAACACTGGACCAGCTCTATACCCTCTACAGGGTGTTGGAGGGTTCATGGGAGTTTGCCCAAACAATCCACATGTGTTTTGTGGATTTGGAGAAGGCATTCGACTGTGTCCCTCGTGGCATCCTGTGGAGAGTGCTTCGGGAATATGGGGTCCTGTGTCCTTTGCTAAGGGCTGTCAGGTCCCTGTACGACCGAAGCAGGAGCTTGGTCCGCATTGCCGGCAGTAAGTCAGACTTGTTCCCAGTGCATGTTGGACTCCGGCAGGGCTGCCCTTTGTCGCCGGTTCTGTTCATAATTTTTATGGACAGAATTTCTAGGCGCAGCCAGGGGCCGGAGGGTGTCAGGTTTGGAGACCACAAGATTTCGTCTCTGCTCTTTGCGGATGATGTTGTCGTGTTGGCCCCTTCAAACCAGGACCTTCAGCATGCACTGGGACGGTTTGCAGCCGAGTGTGAAGCGGTGGGGATGAGAATCAGTACCTCCAAATTCGAGGCCATGGTCCTCAGTCAGAAAAGGGTGGCTTGCCCACTTCAGGTTGGTGGAGAGTACCTGCCTCAAGTGGAGGAGTTTAAGTATCTAGGGTTCTTGTTCACGAGTGAGGGAAGGATGGAACGGGAGATTGACAGACGGATCGGTGCAGCTTCTGCAGTAATGCGGTCGATGTATCGGTCTGTCGTGGTGGAGAAAGAGCTGAGCCGCAAGGCGAAGCTCTCGATTTACCGGTCAATCTACGTTCCTACTCTCACTTATGGTCATGAGCTTTGGGTCATGACCGAAAGGACAAGATCCCGGATACAGGCGGCCGAAATGAGCTTTCTCCGCAGGGTGGCTGGGCGATCCCTTAGAGATAGGGTGAGAAGCTCGGTCACCCGGGAGGAGCACAGAGTAGAGCCGCTGCTCCTCCACATCGAGAGGGGTTAGCTGAGGTGGCTTGGGCATCTGTTTCGGATGCCTCCGGAATGCCTTCCTGGGTAGGTGTTCCGGTCCCGTCCCACCGGGAGGAGACCCCGTGGAAGACCTAGTACACGCTGGAGGGACTATGTCTCCCGGCTGGCCTGGGAACGCCTTGGTGTCCCCCCGGAAGAGCTGGAGGAAGTGTCTGGGGAGAGGGATGTCTGGGCATCTCTGCTTAGACTGCTACCCCCGCGACACGGCCCCGGATGAAGCGGAAGAAGATGTATGTATGTATGGGACAGGACGACTGCACCGTATTGAGGGGAGGATGGATGGGTCCATGTACCGCAAGATCTTGGCCAACAACATCCTTCCCTCAGTAAGAGCATTGAAGATGGGTCGTGGCATGACAACGACCTGAAACACACAGCCAGGGCAAGCCAACTCATGTTCGAACCAAGCTCGCCATTCCCTTGCCTGCGCCTTTATCTGTAGCCTGACTATGCAGACTTTAGCACAGGCACTTTGGTAAGTCAACTGTGGTGAACCGGCTGGTGGAACTGCGTGACTTGGGCTTTGGTTTCCTTGTCAACAACTTCCTCTGCAGCTGCATCCATGGAAACAGTCCCTGCCTGCTCCACTCTACCACCCTTGTCCCACACAGCATCAGTGGGGTGACTGGCCAAAGGGGAATCAGCAAAAAGAGGAGCAGGAACCGACTTAGGTGGCCGCAGAAACACATCCGACTCTAACAAGGCATCCAGTACCACAGGCCCCAGCTCCGCCTTGAAGTCTTGCTGAAATGCTCCGCTAGGGCCAATAAATCTACCTTGACAATAAATCAACCATTAACAGCCACCAGGGGCTAGGTGCATACATCGCCACACAGGAGGCCATTATGGGACGGTGGAAAAACGTGTATTAAATCTAAGTTACCAGTATTAATATAGACTTGGTAAGCTTCATAAATATACATTTCAACAAGAAAGGGAGAAAAAAATTCTGTTAAGTTCTATAAGTTCTGATAAATAACAACAACAGCAAAATATAATATATTTCAGTCAAAGTTGCTCTTCTGTCAGCTTAAATCAATCGGCCCATTCTCCTCTGTCCTCTAGCATCAACAAGGCATTTTCGCCCACAGGACTGCCGCATACTGGATGTTTTTCCCTTTTCACACCATTCTTTGTAAACCCTAGAAATGGTTGTGCGTGAAAATCCCAGTAACTGAAAAGATTGTGAAATACTCAGACCGGCCCGTCTGGCACCAACAACCATGCCACACTCAAAATTACTTAAATCACCTTTCTTTCCCATTCTGACATTCAGTTTGGAGTTCAGGAGATTGTCTTGACCAGGACCACACCCCTAAATGCATTGAAGCAACTGCCATGTGATTGGTTGATTATATAATTGCATTAATGAGAAATTGAACAGGTGTTCCTAATAATCCATTAGGTGAGTGTATGTGGTAGTGTACTGAATCAGTCAGTCCTCAATAGCTCCAGTCCAGCAGAGGTAGGTTGTAGTACAAAAAGAAAAGTTTCTCTGCATTATCTCCTTTCAAAGAGCTTCACCTATATTCCCTATGATGCTGAACACTTTTTTGCACGCTACAGAGGAGGGTGGACAGGAGAGGTACTGCCTTGCCAAAGCTGACAGTCTGGTTAAACGGTTGGTGGTGTTGCCACCAATCATATGGATTTCCACTCATTCTGTCAATGACAGGCTCTCTGAAGTACCGTTCTAGCTCTTGGATGATCCCCTCTGGTTCCACTGCCTCACTGGTGGACGGAAGGGGAACAGTGTCACAAAGCGAGTCTAAGAGACTGGTACTTGGTCCTCTGTTCTCTGCCTTTTGGGATCGCTCTCCTCAGATGGAGTTTCAGTGGCAGAATCTGGTGGACTGGTCTCCATAGCCTCTTTCAGCCAGGTCTTTGTCCGAATTTCTGGTACCAAAGGACGCTCTTTGTATCGTGGGTCAAAGACACAGGCAAACACCACCTCTTTAGAGTCCTTAACTTTTGCAAACCTTTTTTTGCAAGCTATCCAGCATGGTTTTTCTCATGGTTTGAATACACCTGGTGGTTGGTCCCTCTGACTCAAGTAAACGGCGTAACACTGCTGTGCATGGTAAAATGCAGGATGTGGAGTCTGCTCTAGTGAATTCCAGTGTCACCTCATGCAGTGGTCCAAGGGTCTCGGTCAGTTTTGCCAGAATGTTGTTATGGAAATTTTGAACTAAGGTGCACTTGAGAAATGTCTGTCTTTCTATTGGCTGATATGTAAATCTGTACTTTGATTGTGACACACGTCTTCATAATATCAGGGGATTAACAGGTATTTGGGCCATGTCCTCGTGCCTAGAAGAAGGATGTATTCTTTGTCGTCCTATACATGTATGAATGAGTTACTAGTTAAAGATGCCGAGAGGGGTCTGGTGTTTGAATAGGAGACATCCTTGACCGGCACGGGTGGATTAGAGGGGTACTCGTAAATCTGTATAACCCTTTAATGTCTCTGTTGACTATCCAGACATTGTGTCTCCTCAGGAGTTGAGAAGGATAAGGTGGGGGGACAGCCTGCCCTTTGGGTAAACTCTTGTGACAAGACCGATGGCAGCATCTTACCACACCCCTTTTTCTATGTAATAAATACGGATTGTTCATGTATGGAGTTAGAGACACCTCAGACGATTATGTCTGTGTAAGCGGTTGATGTGTCTCTCATAATAGTCCCTGTGCATAATAGTTAATAAAACGGTTATAATGTACAAAGATAATTTTGTCTCTGTGTCCCTTACTCCGATTGTCGATACATTGGAATTTCAATCACAATGTCCACCACCACTCTCTGGGAACTAAGCCCATCATTTATAACCAGGTGCAGTATGGGAGCACTGCAGCTCAGGTCTGGCATCTCAACAAGGCGCATGCCTTTCACCATATTTGCCCCACTGACCCTAGGCCCAAGCATGACCCGCTCCTCATCAATTTCTCATTCCTCAAGCATGGACAGAAATGTCTCTCCAATTTACTGTCCGGTTTGGGACTGTGACAAGGAATTAACATTCATGACAAGTTGGACCTTTTTCCCATTCTTATCAATGAAATGAGCAGTCAAGTTCATGAGTGCTTCATTTGAACCTGACCAACAGTCAGTGGTAAAAGAAATGCTGTTTCTTGCATTTTCAACTGACAGTTTCTTTATTTTGATTACTACTCCTGTATACATCTCGTACATCTTCTTTGTACGGAACATCTCTGTTTTTAATGAGTATCTGGGCTCTGCCTTGGCAATAACCCTGTTAAACCCTGCACCCTCAACAACTGCAAAAGGCTATCATCTCCATCAGGAGTTTGTCCATTTCCTCTGTTCTTGGATCATTTAGAGTCCATTTTGTGGTTCTCTATCACTTGTTTTAGGGTTGGCTGTGACAATGATGTGGTTGGAACTTGAGGCTGTGCATCTTTTTGAGCCTTCCCGTAGATGTCTTTGTGTTTTGATTCAAGGTGTGCCCATAAGTTGGATGTATTTTTAAATTTGAGGCTGCCAGATCCCTGGCTCACAGAGGCTGTGCAGATGTTGTTGCATGTGACTGTACCTGATGGGCCTTTTGTGAAATGCTAGACTTCGTCCACCACTTGTCCAAATATAAAGTAAACAAGCCAGGTGAGACATACAAAATGATTGCTGCTACAGCCACAACTATTACTACTACAATTACAATTGACAGTAATAATAAAATAAAAAAATCAATGATGATGATATTCTTATAATTATCATCATCATTTGTATTATTATTAAACAAGACAAAGGTCAAGCATAATGTTTTCTTTGTGCGTAATAGTTAGTCCCTATTGCCTTATAAGCTACCTTATAATTACAATGTCAACTTGTTTATCCCTTTACCTGCACTCTTTTAAGTCTATCCATCCAGCTACAAAAAATCATTTTCAATCGTCATTTGCTGCCTGCCTTCTAAAATCTACTACTTAGTGATGCACCAAAATCCATAATGTGACTCGTTAATGCTGCGGCTGAACGACAGTCAGCGACGTACACTTGCGTCATTGGATTTCACACACGGGTAGAAGAAAAGCTAACTCTGTATGCACAAGCTATGTTTGATACTTTTTCTCTATGTCTAAATGTTCACTACTTGCATGCCTAACTTACGTGTTACAATGCAGGGACTGTAACTACAGATATGCTAGTTATAAATACAGTAGTCATTACTTAAATTAGGCAGAATAGGTTTGTTGTGGATTCCAAGCTCATTAATTTTTGCGGTCTTCCACTGATAGCCATGGCATTAGCTAGCTTTGTGGTTAGCTGAAGTCTATGATAAGACATAATTTAGCAATGGATAACGTCATACTGCAAATTATTGTAAAACATACTTTTTCAAAATAACGGGCCGGGGAGGGATGTTACGTCTCATTGCTATAACTGTCACGCTACAAAAGAAATACATCTTCAGTCACATTGTCAAGAGTTAATCTATACTGTAACACATAACATAATTACTAGCTAATTCCGTTTCACCCTCAGCTAACGTGTAACAGCAGCAATACTGGACATGGTAGTCACAAATTTTGTCATGCTTATTTGAGTTAAGAGAACTGATGGGGATGTTATTTTAATTGTTATTGAAACAATGTCTGTCTCGTGACAGTTGCCAACTTACCATGAACACACTTCACCGATGATCTCAGTCGTGGATAACTCGCTCACTCTGCCCGACTCTGACTGGATCAGCTGGTTGTAGGATTAGTAGCATTCTGAACACGGGTGTTCCCAACAGGGTCGTTGTAGAGTGCCCTCTGGTGGACAAACTATGCAACGCCAACCCTCATACCATGATTGAAGGGTGTTACGTCCGTTTTTATTTTATTTTTTAAATATTAATTTATCGGCCATTATAAATGCCAATATAAATGTTATCGGCCATTATAAATGTTTGGAAATGCCTAATATCGGCCGATAATATAAGCCCGCCGACAAATTGGTCGGGCTCTACATTGGACCTCTCAGAAAAACTGGTATTTGACGTGAAATCAAGTCAAACACCTTAATTCCACACAGCTTCCACACTCTATTCAACGAAATGACGTGGTTTCACCACAGCTCATTCAAATATCAATTATTTTCTGGTTTATATTTGTCATTCATTTAGAAATGTATAACTTTGACATTATGGAATATTTTTGGTGGTGATCAGTGGCAGTGAGTAACCCTGGACTAATTGTATCTATATTGACTTTGTGACATCCACATGAGGCCACATGAGGCCGGGCATTGTCCTGTAGCAGTGTCTCGTCTCCTCCACTTGGAAACGCAGCTCCCCTCTCTGGTAGTACAGTGATGGCGGTAGCGTATCCGAGGACGCACCTGTTTCCAATCACTGTTTGGTTGTGTTTATATTCTGTTGTTAACACACCACACCTCACAGATTACAATTTGCCTGTCATCGCCGTGTTGGTGTTTTGTTACACCTATCCAAAATACTATAAATAAAGACTAATAAATTTAAATCTTCTGTTTTGTTTCTGTTCCCTTTTTGCCTCACATTTACACACTCGCACCATCACAAGCAGGAGGAACCCAAGGCCCACTGCACCAGCGTAAGGTCTGACTCAGTGCGACCTGTGCTCAGTGTGACCCTGCTCTCATCTGTGAAGAGATTGAGGTGCCAACGGGGGACCTGCCAATTCTGGTGGTCTGACCAATGCCAATCGTGCTGCACAGTGCTGGGCTGTGAGCACAGGTCCCACTAGAGGACGTTGAGCCCTCATGCCACCTTCATAGAGTCTGTTTCTGACCATACCATACCATCTTCTTCCGCTTATCCGGGGCCGGGTCGCGGGGGCAGCAGTCTAAGCAGGGATGCCCAGACTTCCCTCTCCCCAGACACTTCCTCCAGCTCTTCCGGGGGGACACCGAGGCGTTCCCAGGCCAGCCGGGAGACATAGTCCCTCCAGCGTGTCCTAGGTCTTCCCCGGGGTCTCCTCCCGGTGGGACGGGACCGGAACACCTTCCCAGGAAGGCGTTCCGGAGGCATCCGAAAAAGATGCCCAAGCCACCTCAGCTGACCCCTCTTGATGTGGAGGAGCAGCGGCTCTACTCTGAGCTCCTCCCGGGTGACCGAGCTTCTCACCCTATCTCTAAGGGATCGCCCGGCCACCCTGCGGAGAAAGCTCATTTCGGCCGCCTGTATCCGGGATCTTGTCCTTTCGGTCATGACCCAAAGCTCATGACCATAGGTGAGAGTAGGAACGTAGATTGACTGGTAAATCGAGAGCTTTGCCTTGCGGCTCAGCTCTTTCTTCACCACGACAGACCGATACATCGACTGCATTACTGCAGAAGCTGCACCGATCCGTCTGTCAATCTCCCGTTCCATCCTTCCCTCACTCGTGAACAAGACCCATAGATACTTAAACTCCTCCACTTGAGGCAGGCACTCTCCACCAACCTGAAGTGGGCAAGCCACCCTTTTCCGACTGAGGACCATGGCCTCGGATTTGGAGGTACTGATTTTCATCCCCACCGCTTCACACTCGGCTGCAAACCGTCCCAGCGCATGCTGAAGGTCCTGGTTAGAAGGGGCCAACACGACAACATCATCTGCAAAGAGCAGAGACAAAATTGTGTGGTCCCCAAACCTGACACCCTCCGGCCCCTGGCTGCGCCTAGAAATTCTGTCCATAAAAATTACGAACAGAACCGGTGACAAAGGGCAGCCCTGCCGGAGTCCAACATGCACTGGGAACAGGTCTGACTTACTGCCGGCAATGCGGACCAAGCTCCTGCTTCGGTTGTACAGGGACCTGACAGCCCTTAGCAAAGGACCCAGGACCCCATATTCCCCAAGCACCCTCCACAAGATGCCGCGAGGGACACAGTCGAATGCCTTCTCCAAATCCACAAAACACAGTTTGACAGTTTGATCAGAAACATGGACACCAGTAGCCTGATGGAGGGCATTTTGTAGGGCTCAGGCAGTGCTCCCCCTGTTCCTCCTTGCACAAAGGAGCAGATACCAGTCATGGGTTGATACCCTTTGACGGCCCTGTCCAGGTCTTGTTGTGTAACGGCCTGTCTCCTGGTATCTCCTCCATGCTCTTGAGACGGTACGGGGAGACAGGAGCTGGGCTACCTGTGGAAACTGAATTGCCTGCAGGTACTGCCTCATGCTACCAGTAGTGACAAGGACACTAGCAAAATGCAAAACTAGAGAAGAATCAGTCAGGAAAGATAAGGAGAGAGCAATTGTCTGTGGCCACAACCTGCAAAACAATTCCCTTTTTGGTGGTTGTCTTGATGTTGCCTCTCCAGCCCACCTGTTGTCACTTTCATTTGCACTGAAACACGTGATATTGATTCACAATCCCTCATTCTTCCTAACTGGGCAGATTGATATTTCTGAAGTTTAATTGACCTGGTGTTATACTGTGATGATTATGTGTTCCCTTAATTTTTTTGAACAGTGTGTTTTTGCACTGTAATATCAATATAACATTTAGATAGTTAACATAATTAACACTGTAATACAGCCCAACTATAATGTTGATTGGTTAAACTCAGAAATATATTCTTAAGTTTTACTTAATTATTATTTAGCAGTCATTCTCAATGAACTGCCAAAATATTTTACTAATTGTTAGTCAATGTTTTGAAAAGCAATTCGTTATGATTTTCTGAGGAATTACTACACTGTAGTTATTAAGAAGTAAGAGAATACCTGCTGCAGTTTATTAACATACAAATGCATAAGTATTGATACATCAATGATGAACAAACTGTAAATGCCTTTTCAATTGTTTAATAGTAAACATCATTATACAATGTCCATGATTGCATATAGTTTAATGTTACCATTGACTACTTACCACTGAAACCATTGTTAGCCTCTGCTCTCTGATATGTAGAATAATATTATTCTTCCACTTTTGTGTTGACTAATGGTTATTTTTATTTGCACATTTGGTTATTGATAAAACATGACAGGCATGAAGTCAGGATGGAGATAGAATGTGTCTAGCTGGACTCATATGATAAAAAGGCTGGGTGTTGAGACAGGACTTCACTAGGACTACTTTTCACAGCTGGTCTGATAAGCCAACAAATATATGTGTAGAAGAACTAAAGATCAGAATTGAGCTGCCTGTATGGATCCAGACAGAGTTTGCAATAATGTCCATTACAGGGTGGTGTTGAATAACTTAGAAACTGATTCATAACATCCTCAGAATGTACATTTACAACACTTCTATAGTATTTAGCATTATATATTATAGAACTAACACACACTGTTGGAATATATCAGGCATTGTAATCTATTCAATTCATTCTACAGCTCTGGGGGGAAAAATCCTTTCCAAAAAAGTTGGAAAGAAAGGTTTTGAGTGAGGAACAGAGGGGTTAAAATTAAGAGACCACTGCAAATTGAACGCTTTTGTTCCTCACTCAAAACTTTCCTTTTCAACTTTTTTGGAAAGGAAAGAAAAAGGTGCCGTGGTCTCTTCATTTTTTCCAGAGCTGTATATCAATGTCTATCTATGAAAAGAGGTTGCTGAGATAGTTGGCAGACAATTATATTTTACATCATAACTACATTAAACTAATGTCTGTTGAACTGTCAAATAAAAACTGAAACAATATATTAATAAGATCATAACTTGAGAGATAAAATATGTTTGGCTGTCATTCTGAACCATGGATAAAAGAAAGCATAAATGATTGGATTAACAAAGGAACTTAAAAGTGGCAAATTGCTGATGATAAAAGATGTTAAACTGTAATTTGTCAAGAAATAAATATACAAAAATGGATTCCAAAATATTAGATAGTTGAAAACCACAATACCTAGAGTTTTTGCTGCTTTTCTTTCTGACTTATTTGCTTGTACAGTTTTATGAACAAACACAGATGCTGCCCTTTTCGAAAAGAATACCTGTCTGGCCTGTGATCTGGCCACCACAAATATTTTCAAATACAGTGTAATAATGATAGAACATGGAACAATCATTATAATTACAAGGTCCATCAAACTAACCAAGGAAATTGTGTCAGTTGAATAACACTCCTCAAAACATCCACTTGGTACCTCTACATTTACATATATTTTTATAAGGACTGCTTCATATATGATACAAAAAGACCAGGTCATCAATATCCAACACTTCATTTTTGTTATTGTTATTCTCTGGTGGTACATTAAGGGATCACATATAGCAACATAACGGTCAATAGATATCAAGACCAAGTTCCCAAGAGATGAAGTTTCACATAAAAAATTTGTGTAGAGAAGCAATGCACAGAAATATCCCCCAAAAACCCAGCATGGTTCCATTATTGCTACAGTCATTGCTGGTATCGCAAGGAGTCCCACCAGGAGATCTGAGACAGCCAAAGAGAGGATAATCAGGTTGGTTGCAGTGTGGAGATGCTTAAAATAAGAGATGGAGATGATCACCAGTAGGTTCAAAAATACTGTAACCACTGAAATCAATGTGAAAAATACGTAGAGTGTTATGGAAAAATATGCTGATATTGAAGTCCTTTTGCAAGAAGAGTTTCTGTCTTGAAAACAGTATTGGTCATCTTCGTGTTCCTCCATTTGTAATAAAGGGTAAAATGCTGAGGTCCTCCTGCTTGGTCCTGTGTGTGACTCTGTCAGCTCAGCCTTCTGACAAACTCTGAGCTCTTCCTCTCTTTTTATATCTCTCTGACAGCAGCCCCCCTCCTTAATGTGGCTCCACACACACATTTGGGAACAGTCTGTGCCTTCTGACAGACTCTGAGCTCTGCCTTTTAATTCCTATTATTCCTGGCCTGACTGACAGTCCTGTTTCAGAATCTGTCAGTGCATACATACACACATGGTTATAAGGTTTATCTGTCAAATGCACTGAACAACACAGCATCATGCCGCATGATGAAGAGCTTATGACATGGCACCCGACAACTACCTAGAGAGAGTTATGGAGAAGAATATACAGTGGGGAGAACAAGTATTTGATACACTGGCGATTTTGCAGGTTTTCCTACTTACAAAGCATGTAGAGGTCTATAATTTTTATCATAGGTACACTTCAACTCTGAGAGACGGAAACTAAAACATAAATCCAGAAAATCACATTGTATGATTTTAAGTAATTAATTTGCATTTTATTGCATGACATAAGTATTTGATCACCTACCAACCAGTAAGAATTCTGTCTCTCACAAACCTGTATAAAAGACACCTGTCCACACACTCAATCAAACAGACTCCAACCTCTCCACAATGGCCAAGACCAGAGAGCTGTGTAAGGACATCAGGGATAAAATTGTAGACCTGCACAAGGCTGGGATGGGTTACAGGACAATAGGCAAGCAGCTTGGTGAGAAGGCAACAACAGTTGGGCGCAATTATTAGAAAATGGAAGAAGTTCACGACATCCAGGAACTGCCTGCACACTCTGGCCACATGAGGCCGGGCATTGTCCTGTAGCAGTGTCTCGTCTGCTCCACTTGGCACCGCAGCTCCCCTCTCTGGTAGTACAGTGATGGCGGTAGCGTATCCGAGGACGCACCTGTTTCCAATCACTGTTTGGTTGTGTTTATGTTATGTTGTTCAAACACTGCACCTCACAGATTATTATTTGCCGGTCATCGCCGTGTTGGTGTGTTTTGTTACACATTTCAAAAATACTATTAATAAAGACCAATTGATAGCTATCGTTCATTTTGTTTCTGTTCCCTTTTTGCCTCACATTAACACACTCGCACCATCACAAGCAAGAGGAACCCAAGGCCCACTGCACCAGCGTAAGGTCTGACAGTGGGGTGAGGTTTTTATCCCGGGTACCTAACAGCAGTCAGGGTACCGTTGGCTAGCATGTGGAGGTCTGTGCGACCCTCCAAGTATATGCTCCCCAGACCCACCACCCAACCTGTCATGCTGGATAATGTTGCAGGCAGCATAACGTTCACCACCGTGTCTCCAGGCTCTTACAGATCTGTCACATGTTCTAAGTGTAACCCTGCTCTCATCTGTGAAGAGAATAAAGTGCCAACGGGGGACCTACCGATTCTGGTGTTCTCTGACCAATGCCAATTGTGCTGCACAGTGCTGGGCTATGAGCACAGGTCCCACTAGAGGACGTTGAGCCCTCATGCCACCTTCATAGAGTCTGTTTCTGACAGTTTGATCAGAAACATGGACACCAGTAGCCTGATGGAGGGCATTTTGTAGGGCTCAGGCAGTGCTCCCCCTGTTCCTCCTCGCACAAAGGAGCAGATACAGGTCCTGCTGCTGAGTTGATGCCCCTTCTACGTCCCTGTCCAGCTCTTGTCGTGTAACGGCCCGTCTCTTGGTATCTCCTCCATACTCTTGAGACTGTACTGGGAGAGACAGCCAACCTTCTTGCAATGGCACGTATGAATGTGCCATCCTGAAGAAGCTGGACTACCTGTGGAAACCGAATTGGCTGCATGTACTGCCTCATGCTACCAGTAGTGACAAGGGCATTGGCAAAATGTAAAACTAGAGAAGAATCAGTCAGGAAGGAGAGAGCAACTGTCTGTGGCCACCACCTGCAAAAACATTCCCCTTTTTGGGGTTGTCTTGCTGTTACCTCTCCAGTCCACCTGCAGTCACTTTCATTTGCACAGAAACAGGTGAAATTCATACACAATCATTCATGCCACCTAACTGGGCAGATTGATATCCCTAGAGATTAATTGACTTGGTGTTATACTGTGATGATTACCTGTCCCCTTAATTCTTTTTGAGCAGTGTGTTTTTGCACTGTAATATCAATATAACACTAAAATAGTTAACATACGTATCACTAAAACACAGCTCAACTATAATGGGGGTTGATTAAACTCAAAAATGTATTCTTATGTATTAATTCATTATTAATTAACAGTCCTTAATAATGAACTGCAAAAATATTTTACTAACCATTAGTCAAGGATTTGAAAAGCCATTTGCTTTGACTTTCTGAGAAAATTACTACACGGTAGATATGACATAAGAGAATACCTGCAGCAGTTTATTAATGTACAAATGCGGATGTATTGATACATAAACAATGAACAGACTGTAAATGCCTTTTCAATTGTTTATTAGTAAACATCATTATGCAATGTCCATGATTGCATATAGTTTAATGTTACCATTGACTACATACCACTGAAACCATTGTTAGCCTTTGTTCTCTGATATGTAGAATATTTTTCTTACACTTCTGAGTTGACTAATGGTTATTTTTATTGGCACATTTGGTTATTGATAAAACATGGCAGGCATGAAGTCAGGATGGAGATAGAATGTGTCTAGCAGGGACTCATATGATAAAAAGGCTGGTTGTTGAGACAGTCCAGATGAGAAATATACTGTAATGCCATTACTTGGACTTTCGACCAATCAATTTTTCCCACCTGATAAGCCCACAAATGAATGAGTTGAAGAAATAAAGATCAGAATAGGCTGTATGGATCCAGATACAGTTTCCCATAGTGTCCATTAGAGGGTGGTGTTAAATTACTTATAAATCGATTCATAACATCCACAGAATGTACATTTACAACACTTCGATAGTATTTAGTGGCAAAGCCGTAGCCATAGAGTCAACATTGAAAATCAGTCGGGGGTCTGGGGGTCCACCGCCAGAAAAACATTCAAAAATGTTTAAAATATTTATAACTCTTAAGGATGAATATTTACACAATCTGATATCACCGTTTTTTTGTTCCTACAACATCATAATTAATATTGCTCCAGGACTATCATTGCATCTGTAATTGACACCTGTGCCTAAGCCTAACCTCAGTGGTACCTGTGCCTAAACCTAACCTCAGTGGTACCTGTGCCTAAGCCTAACCTCAGCTGTGCCAACATTAATTATGATGTCGTAGGAAGAACACCAACGTGGCAATATCAGATTGGTCATCAATATTGTCTCCTCTTACTCACCATGTCACCTGCTCGCCCTGCCCTGTTGGCATCCTCATGCTCTCCATCTCTTTATTCTGAACGCACCAGAGTTAACATGAAATAAATATTATCAGTAAACAATTGGTGTTTCTTGCCATAGTGTTCAGGAATGGATTACTAACCATTTCTGATCTGAATGGCAATGGTTATTATATGAAACTGACACTCATTTAGTCGATGCTTTCAGCTTACTTCTATTTTCTGAGGCTGGCCAAAAAACCATGTCACTGCCACCCTTCCTCTTGTTCATGATGACACTCACTGTGAATGAAAGCTGACTAATAAAACTGCTTGCACTTCAATCAAAATAACACCAATAATGCTATTTATCAAATACAGCTATCCAGTATACTATACGAATATACAATCAATTAAAACGACTACTGTAAATTACACATGATGCGCAACATGACTGACTCTTTACTCAGACTTCACGTGAGCTTTCTGATTTATCTAACAAAATCATTAACATAAGACATTAACGAAAGTTGAATACGCACATACGCACCATAGTTGGTCGCTGGGTTAGCTTTCCAGGTAACTTAGCTATGATAGATAACTTTAGTGATGGTTTGATTAGCACCCGCAAATCACCATGTTTTCACCAAAAGCGTTTGTTTACACTCCATGCAATTACTGATTCTTTTTAGCAAACATTTAATTATTTCCACAATTACATTTCCAGCCAAAAAATTACGAGTTGATGCTAAAACTATCACAATCGACAGGAAGGTATCCTATATAACACTCATATTACATTCTAGATTTCCACTTTTTTAAAACGTTTGAAAGTAGGCCTAGAAGGCTAATGAAATAAAGAGACAGTAGAATGTTTGACATTGATTGTACCTACCAACAACAGTCGACCAATTGGGGTATGGCAACAGCACTTGGACAAACCACAAGCAGAACTTCAGTAAACCGTAAATAATAACGGTAAAACTTAATAATAATAATAACGGCTAAACTTAATAATTGTTAAGTTTAGTTATGATTATGTTTACATTTGATAATTCAATAAATTCAACATATATCATTCATCTATGAAAAGAGGTAGCTGAGATAGTTGTCAGACAATTATATTACATCATAACTTTATTAAACTAATGTCTGTTGAACTATTTGACAAAACAGAAACAATATATTACTAAGATCTTAACTTGAGAGATAAAATATGTTTGGCTGTCATTTTGAACCATGGATAAAAGAAAGCATAAATGATTGGATTAACAAAGGAACTCAAAAGTGGTAAATTGCTGATGATAAAGGATGTTAAATTGTAATTTGTAAAGAAATAAATAGAGAATAATGGATTCCAAAATATTAGATAGTTGAAAACCACAATTCCTAGAGTTTTTGCTGCTTTTCTTTCTGACTTATTTGCTTGTACAGTTTTATGACCAAACACAGATGCTGCCCTTTTTGGAAATACCTGTCTGGCCTGTGATCTGGCCACCACAAATATTTTCAAATAAAGTGTAATAATAATAGAACATGGAACAATCGTTGAAATTACAAGGTCCATCAAACTAACCAAGGAAACTGTGTCAGTTGAATAACACTCCTCAAAACATCTACTAGGTACCTCTACATTTACATATAGTTTTATAACAACAGCATCATATATAATACAACAACACCAGGTAATCAATATCCAACACTTAATTTTTGTTATTGTTATTTTCTTGTGGTACATTAAGGGATCACACACAGCAACATAACGGTCAATAGATATCAAGACCAAGTTGCCAAGAGATGAAGATTCACATAAAAAACTTGTGTAGAGAAGCAATGCACAGAAATATTCCCCAAAAACCCAGCATGGTTCCATTATTGCTACAGTCATTGCTGGTATCACAATGAGTCCCACCAGGAGATCTGACACAGCCAGAGAGAGGATGAGCAGGTTGGTTGCAGTGTGGAGATGTTTAAAATAAGAGATGGAGATGATCACCAGTAGGTTCAAAAATACTGTAACAGCTGAAATCATTGAGAAAAATATGTAGAGTGTTATGTAAAAAGAAGCTGATAGTGAAATCCTTTTGCAAGATGAGTTTCTGTCTTGATAACAGTATTGGTCATGTTCATGTTCCTCCATTTGTAATAAAGGGTAAAATGCTGATGTCCTCCTGCTTGACCCTGTCAGGTCAGCCTTCTGACAAACTCTGAGCTCTGCCTCTCTTTTTATAACTCTCTGATAGCAGTCCCCACCTTAATGTGTCTCCACATTATTCCTGCTCTGATTGACACTACCGTTTCCGAATCTGTCTGTGCACAAACAAATACAAAAGGGAGCAAACAATGAACAGTCAAACAAACAAATCTATGAAAATGTGTCGTTCAAAAACAGGATTGGATGTTTTTGTATCCACCTAACCAGCCCTTTATCCTTAATGAAATTGTATGCACATTTTCATGGGGAAATATAATAAGGGTAATATCTTGTTCACTGACTACAAATGTTGTAAATGGGGAAAAAGGATGAAGGTTTTGGGTGATGTCTAGGCATATCACCGACTTGGGCAGCCTTTCCAGGCTGATGAAGGACCTCTGCTGGCCCCACCAGGTTCAGCACCTGCGCACCTCCAGAGGGTTACTCGATGAAGCAAAATAGGCCTTGAAGCCACAATCACCTCCCCACATCTCTGTAACCGAGCCTGGACAGGACAATGAGCGAAAGGGTGGAGCGTGTCCTCGCGATAGCACCGTGGCAAACGCCCTGCACCACCAGCAGGGGTCCTACAACCACTACTCCCTCCTCTGTGAGTTCCAGCCAGGGGACAAGGTCTGCATGCATGTTCCTGACAGGGGCCCTTCAACCGAGTCGAGTGCACGGGGCCAGTGAACTACCGGGCCGGGAGCCGGGGCGGCACCACGAGGAGCAGGTTTACCACATCAACCTCCGGGAAACTTTGGGAGGAGCCACCAGTTCCGGCCATTGCCCCGACCCACTAAAACTTGGAAGAAGCTGGTGGACCCGTTTTAGACCTGTTCTAGTCAACCTGCGACCATACCCACGTCATCCAACATTGCACCCACACGAAGCCTGGGGGTTGTGGTCCTTCCAGAGGCCTGCCACCAAACCGAGGAACAGGAGGTCGAGAAATGGACCTGGACCTGGGTTTATCTGTGCACGTGCATGCTGATGATGGAATCTTTGCATAGGTGTACTCAAATGGCTAATGCTTCCAACTGACCAGGATGGAACTCTGTCATTTATCCTTAACTCTCACTAGTTACTATCCTGTTGAGTGTTTCTACCTTTGCTAAAAAGGATTCGGGCCAAGACGGCTTCCTATCCAGCTTTATAATCAGTTAAAAATCTATTTCAGTGCCCAGATATAGAGGGTGCCGCTTTCCTGGTGTTGCACCAACCTGCATTTCCAGTTTTCTATTTGGATGAAGACGTTTTACATAGTCAGCATAAGTGTAAAGAGCCGGTGATAAAGTAATACTGTAGCAGAGGCTGGATAAATAAGTGAGTGTGTTAGAAGAAACTGGAAATGTAAATGTATTGGGTGATTCAAGTGCCTTGTTTGCACTATTTTACACAACCTCAGGTAACCCAACCTTCTCTTATAGTATGTGGAAGTTCTCAGGAAGAGAATAAAAAGGGGAAAAAATGTTGGTGTTTATTTGGGAACTAGTGATAGGTTTCCTCGCATCAAACCAATCAAATATTTCAAATGTACTGTAGGAGGCTCCAAAGGCTAGCGACAGTTAGCTATCCTAAGACATTAAACAAAAACCATGTCCATTACACCCCAGCAATTCCATTGAAATGCAAAACCCCATACTGAATTCCTCCATACTTGATGTAGTTGAAACAGAAACGGTGTGTGGACAGTTCGCTTGTGCAAAACCAACAAGAACCATCAGGACAGACAACATTTTTGGCCATAATTTGGCTAGGGCATAACAAAATGGATTGGATGAGATGACAAATCGTGGGTAGATCTGGAACTTCCATGTTTACAAATACATGAAACACACACACACACACACACACACACACACACACACACACACTACAGTGCTATGGAGCCTGTGTTCTGCATGAATCACACAGCATATTACATCAGCACAACTCACATTTGCTCTGTGACTGTATCATCTCCTTTGGGTAAGGTAACAACACTTTAATGATGTTAGTTTGACTTGTTTTAGCAATATCCCACACCCGAGGATTCTGTCATCATCTGTAAGCAAGGCTCTGACAATACTGGCCAACTCCCTCATGATTAAACACCAATTAAAGGTGTGAGACACATGCTTTACTCCATGGGCCTCAATAAGGCCCTGATAGAACAATAACATTAAAAGTTAACATGCCAGTGAACCTGAAAACTCTAGTGTACATTCTGTTATAAACAAAATTGCAACTTCTATTATGACATCATTAGTTTGTCCTCAGTACGACCCACAAACTAAGACATTTCCACTAGACAGGTTAAGAAGACCTCTTCTGAATCATGGCTCACTCATTATAATCATGAAAGTTGGGATCTGCCAATCCATCCTTAATAACTAGTTTAGGAGCTACTTCCTGTGCTAGGTCAGCCAATGTTGAACATAATTTGCTCCCTATCCTCCGGATGTGTACCAAATTCACAAAAAATGCCGGAAATTAAGCATCTTCCGAATTAATCTAATCTGGATCCAGATATATAAAACAATTATAGGCCAATATTGAACCAGCCGTATCACCAGCCGTAAAATGATGGATATTATCCATGGTTGTAATCAAAACAAGAAACAAAACAATAGCTACATAGGGCATTCAGTACAAAACAAAACCAAAATGAACCACAGTGGGTGTGGCCACACACAGAACATAAATAGGGTCCCCAATTGGAGGCAACGATCTACACCTGCCTCCAACTGGGGAGACCAAAGGATTAGAGGAGGCTAAAAGGCACCACCTTCTGACCTGTCCTGACTATGGCCCCAGCCTAGGACTGGAGAGGGCTGCGGAGCGGCCGGGGCAGGAGAGGGTACCGCGGGACGAGGTGACGGCAGCGACCACTGGGCAGCAAATTAATTACTTAAAGATCATACAATGTCATTTTCTGGATTTTTGTTTTAGATTCCGTCTCTCACAGTTGAAGTGTACCTATGATAAAAATTACAGACCTCTACATGCTTTGTAAGTAGGACAACCTGCAAAATCGGCAGTGTATCAAATACTTGTTCTCCCCACTGTATGTGTGATTGAAAATCTGTCATTGCCTTGGCACATACCTTCAGTTGTCTATGTAGCTTCCTATTTACATCTTGAACCCATTTTCCTTCTTGCTAGCTGGAGTCTCAAGGAAGATTTAACTATTCGATGTACATAGTTAATGTTAAGTTTAGGCAAGTCCTGGAGACACCTTGTTAAAATCAACGACATAGCTGGACATAGCGCTAGCCTATTTGATCCAAACCCAGCAGTACACGACTACAATTCACCAATGGACATTTATTTTACTGTTTGGATTGATTTTCGACCACTGGTAAACCACCAAAAACAGCTCTGTTGTGAGCAACTTGAAATGCAGCGTTTCTGCAAATGCTGTTGTGTTTTGGGCTAATACTGTTGTGGTGTGAACCGATGTTGTGTTGTGAGCTAAAAGCTGTTGTGTTGTCACTTAATGTTGTGATGTTGTGAGTAGTTGATGGTTCTCTGAAATGCAGCATTTTTCTAAATCTTTCACTTTTTTTTATGTTGTTGTGTTTTCCACTTTTGTTTGCTTTGATAATGGTGTTTTGTTTCATTTTTGCTAATTATTTTGTGTTGGGTGTTAATGTTGTTGTGTTTTCCACTTTTGTTTGCTTTGATAATGTTGTTTTGTTTCATTTTTTTTTATTATTTTGTGTTGGGTGTTAATGTTGTTGTGTTTTCCACTTTTGTTTGCTTTGATAATGTTGTTTTGTTTCATTTTTGTTAATTATTTTGTGTTGGGAGTTAATGTTGTTGTGTTTCCAACTTTTGTTTGCATGGCTAATGTTGTTGTGTTGTGCACCCATTGTTAAAGTTGGATACTTAATCACAAAAAGGGTACATTCTTCTTACTGTTTCACCCCACTGGGTTATAAACTTTTATCAACTTTGGCGTGTTCGGTACCTACTGCTCGGTCCAGTTACACAGGTGGTGTCACTTAACCACCATGTCCGTGAGGCCCACGGAACTAAACATTGGATCCTAACTATAGTTCCTATCGTTACATCCTTACTTTTTTGAGAGTTAGAGCTGTTATCTCAAGATTTGACTTTAGCCAACAAACTAGTCTAAGGTCATATCCCACAGCCTGTGGCTGACCGGGGACGCTGATTTCCATATCGAGAGGGTCACTGAAGGTCACACCAGGTGCACGCCTGAGGTGTCTGCGATTTCTCCTAATGACACTTCCAGAGTGCAACTGAACCTCATAGGACCTCCCATCAACTGGTTTGAGCACCCTGCCTGATCTCCAGAGAGTGTGAGGTGGGAGTAGTTGTATCCTCACACATTCACCCGTGGCAAGTATGTCCAAGTCTCTAGCTGATCTGTTGTAATATGTACTCTGACTTTGCTGCCTGTTCTTCAGATTCTGGCTGACTTGAACAACTTCTGGCCTTAGCAGGGTTGCTTTCGTTGGCAGCAGTGTTTCGGTATGGCGACTGAGTAGTCGCTGTGCTGGACTACTATCCTGGCCCTGTGACGCTGTGTTACGGTGGTCCAGAAGTGCAAGATAAGGATCCTGTCCAGCCGCTTTAGCTTTGAAAAGAAGTATTTTTGCCGTCTTGACAGCTGATTCGGCTTTGCCATTGCTCTGTGGGTAGCCGGGTGATGAGGTCACATGCTGAAATCCCCAATGTTTGCTGAATTTGTGGAAGTCCTGGGACGCGTATTGCGGGCCATTGTCTGAGATCACTGAATCCGGAATGCCTTGGCGGGCAAAATTAGCTTTCAGTTTTTTTATCACTGTGGTAGATTTGGTATCTGCCAGGTAATCTATTTCCAAAAAGTTAGAAAAATAATCCACAGTGATGAGAGAGTCCTTGTTGTCAAACACAAACAGATCTGTGCCCACCTTTGCCCATGGCCTGCTCGGAACAGCATGTGACATCAGTGTTTCTTTTTGTTGTTTATTGTCCATTGATCTGCAGATATCACACTTGGCTATATACTTCTTGATCTGGTCGTTCATGGCCAGCCCCGTAGACACACTCTCTAGCTCTATGTAAGCATCCTTCAACACCCAGATGTGATGAGTGTAATCGGCTAGTGATGTCTGATCTCAGTGTGTCAGGAATGACGGCACGCTCACCCCTGAAGACTACTCCATCTTGGTGGCTTAGTTCTCCTTGTATTGAGAAGTACGGCCTGATTTCACTCGGGTACCTGTGACTTGTCCTTGGGCCATCTCTGGCTCATTGTTTTTATGAGAAGCTGCAATGTATTGTCTTTTCCTGTGGCAGACCTTATGTCATGCAGTCTGTCTGAGGAGATCGGTAAGTGTTGCAACATGTTGACAGTCTCTAGATCAGCCTCCACAGGTGAACTCTCAGGAAGATAGGCTCTGCTGAGAGTGTCGGCCAGTAACATGTCTCTTCCAGGCCCATAAACGACGTCCAAGTCATGTTTTTGTATGCGCAGCATCATGCCCTGCAGCCTTTTGGGTGCACCCGGTAGGGGTTTTCGTACTATGGTTTCTAATGGCTTGTGATCACTTTGGATTGTATTGGTGGAATTTTTCCATGCTGAAACCCACTGCTAAAACCTCTTTTTCCATTTGGGCATAGCGCCCCTCAGTTTGTGTCAGTGCCCTGCTTGCGAAAGCGTGAACACGTCAGCCTAACTTGTTTTGATTTGTTCCATCGTCCACTGCCCTGGTGTAGGTTTTCCTTCTGTGACTATACTGTCTATTGTCATGATATTCTCATGGTGTACTTTCATCAGTTTCGTTGCCTCACTGGCTTTCCTACCCAGCAGAGGCACTGCACCATCTGTATCTACCACTTGGAACTCCAAGCGAGATTTCTTATTTTAACGTTACATTTTCCCATCGCCCTCAGCTTGCTTTTGTTGTACATAACTATTACACTTTTAGTGTGTTCCAGCTTGTCTGGATTCAGCAGGTTAATGGGGATGATGTTGCAAATAGCACCACAGTCAATTTGGAATTTGACCATGTTTTTCCCTAGTAGCATGCCGGCATAGAGAAGCTGAGTGTCGTTCTCTTTCACATCCTGTACTCCCTCTGGAGCTGCATCTTTGCCTGAGTCTGTCTCCACTGCATCCACTATCTCAATGTCTGTCACAGTGATACATGTTATATTTTCATATTCATCACTCACATATTCTGTTGCTATTGTACTCACATTTTTCTTCTTCCCTTGGTCTGGTTTAGCTTTACATTTGGCTGCAAAGTGATTCTCTCTGCCACACTTTGCACACTTCTTTCCGAGTGCCGGACATTTCTGTTTATTTCGTTCATGTGTTCTTCTGCAGAATTTACACTCCACTGTGTTGTTACCTTTCCACTGGTATTGTGCTCCTTGAACGGCATGCATATCTTCAGCCATCGACCCGGTGATGGTTTTATCGTTCTCCTTCGAGAGCTCCGCGGCTCTGCACAGTTGCGGATATGTGTCAAGTTTTTCTCCCGCAGCAGTCTTTCCCTCATGACCGTGTTGTTACCACCACACACAATCCTATCACGAATGAGCGAGTCCCTCAAAGTCCCAAAGTTGCATGTTTTAGCCAGCAACTGTCTATATTTTCACTGGCGCCCTGGTTTCTCGTGAACAAAACGATTGCATTCGACAATCTCGTTCATGCTGGTGTTGCAGTAATCATCAAACTTTGTGATAATGTCCTCTATCTTCCATGCGTCCTTAGCTCTGTCACCCATCAGGGTATCCAAAAGTTCTCTGCCGCTTTCGCCGACCAGATAGCTGAACAGTTTTACTTTATGTTTATCGTCAGCTTCTGCCATTGCCAGATCTACATCTAGAGCAAACTCATCTCTCCAATTCTTCCATGTTTTAGAAAGGTTGCTTGAGTCCAAACACAGCGTTTGTGGCGGCTTAAGTACCACCATGGAATCACGCGGCAGTCGCACACTAACGGCTCAAACTAGCATCAGTTAACTCTCGTCTGATCGGAGAAAACTTGCACATACTCAGAGTCCTCTTCCGCTGCCACCATGTTAAAGTTGGGTACTTAATCACAAAAAGGGTACACTCATCTTACTGTTTCATCCCACTGGGTTATAAACTTTAATCCACTTTGGGGTGTATGGTACATACTGCTCGGTCCGGTTACATTCAATCAATCAATCAAATGTATTTATAAAGCCCTTTTTACAACAGCAGTTGTTACAAAGTGCTTTAGAGACACCAAGGAGCAAACAACAGTAGTGTTGAATTTAAGTGGCTAGGAAAAACTCCCTAAGAAGGCCGAATTTTAGGAAGAAACCTAGAGAGGACCCAGGCTCAGAGGGGTGACCAGTCCTCTTCTGGCTGTGCCGGGTGAGATATTAAGAGTCCAATTGGAATAATAAATACTGAGTCTATTTGATTCTAGACTAGGTCAGAAGTATGACCAGGTGGACAAGGACAGGGACAGCAACAGGCCCCCCAAACCAGATACTCCGCAGGTGTGGACCAGGATCTCATGTCCTCCTAAAATGTAAAACTGGAGGAGACTGAGAAAGTTAGAAGTGCATTCCTCATATCTCCCAGCACAATAATACAGCAGCGTAACTCCTTGGAACTGAGACGGGGGGGTCCGCAGGCGGGGGGGTTACACAGGCGGTGACTCTTAACAACCATTGGTTCCTAACCATCCTATTGTGACACCCATGGGCCACTGTAGGGCGCAGATGGTGTTAACCGTTTTCAAATCTCTCCCTCTGGTTTCAGCCTCCGATTTGTTAAGCTAGGTCTCCGTCTATTTTAGAAAAGTCTTGAGCTGGGAAGCTGTGATGGAAATTCCATGTATCGACACTCTTAAAGGAGTAAGAAACAGAGACAAAGTTCTCTTGGCACATTCTAACAGTTTTATTAACTATTATGCAAATATGAGAGACGCGTCAACCGCTTACAGACATAATCATCCGAGGAGTCTCTAACTCCATACATGAACAATCCGTATTTATTACATAGAAAAAGGGGTGTGGTAAGTTGTTGCCCATCGGTCTCATGTCAGTCAAACACATGCCCTTTGTTCTATCACATGTCCTGGGCTTGACACAAGGGACATGTTGTCTTCCCCCATCTGGTTAACTTTCTCAACCCTTAAGGGAAACTTAAAGCATCTAGACAACCTACAGGTCAGCAGATGATTAACCCTACAACCTACTGGTGCCGGTCAGAGGATGCCCCCCTAGGACAAATACCCGATCCCCCTCTCCTACATCCCTAAGGAACAGAAAGGACTGTCACCCTTCTTTGTCTAGGCAGGAGGACATGGCCCAAATACCTAATAATCCTCTCATATTATACAGACATGTGTGTCACAATCAAAGTAAAGATTTACATACCAGCCAATAGAAAGACAGACACTTCTCAAATGTACCTTAGTTCAAAATTTCCATAACAAGGCCCAGGTCTGTACTTCTCTCAGCAGGTGAAATTTTTCTGCCAAGCCTCTCTTCAGCGTACAAGCACTAACCTCCAACTCCTCCCCTCTATTCTGCCACTTCTGAATTGTTGTCAGCTTCTGTGTTGCACTGACCTATCTGTTCCTCACAAGGGCCTTGGTGTTTTCCAGTTGTTTGTCCAGAAGGAAAGCCCTTGTACTGATGGCTCTTTCAGCATGCCTTGATATGATCCAGATGCCCCTCCAGAAGGGAAGCCCTAGTCTTCTCCCACTGACCCATGTCAGCACAGTACAGTAATATACTCAGTCCAAAGGACGAAGCTCAACACTTCAGTTAAGGCTGTAAATGTAAGGCTACTGTAATTTACTAAGTTCGACATTGTAATCGGTTATAGACAAAAGGATGGACAGAAACCCATCATGAAAGTACAGTGAGTTCATTTACTTTACCCTTTCCATGAATTAGTATACAAATAGCACGATTCAAACATAGAAGCAATTGAATGTGCTTTACAATTAATTGAAAAAATATAAAAATGCAATAGAATAAAAAACTGTCTGATTGTTACAATTCTCTAACCACCCTCCAGGGGGACTCCACCCCGGTATCTCAATCCTCACGCTCCAGAGCTTGGATGAACTCGTCAGTCTTTTCGTGAGATAATACACACAATCAATGTCTAAACAGCAGCACAAGTTGTCTACAGCATTAGTTGTCTACAGCAGATTGTTACATTTACACCATAGAATGGTATACTGAAATGTCGATTCTATTTTTGTTTCGAATTAAGAAACCTCTCAAATGTGGTGTCATGATTTGATACAGCTTTTTTTGCAGTTTTTCAAGTGTTCGTTCTTGGCAAATACTTTCTGGTTTGTCATTTTTCTACAAACGTTATGTTATGCTTATTTCAACAGAGAGAAGAGAAACACTGTTCTATAAATTGATGTGTTATATGAATAAATCTTGATATTGTCAAAAATATTTTTACTGTGATTTTCTTTACTGTTTTAAATAACTTACTTCTGATTCCAATGACTATAATACTGTTAGTCTTCACACTTATTTTATTTAAACCTGGTGGCAACTACAAGAAACATCTGACCTCTGTGATTTCCAACAAGGGTTTTGCCACCAAGTACTAAGTCATGTTTTACAGAGGGGTCGAATACTTATTTCACTGATTAAAATTCTAATCAATTTAAAACATTCATGACATGCGTTTTTCTGGATTTTATTTTTGTTATTCTGTCTCTCACTGTTCAAATAAACCTGCCATTTAAATTATAGACTGATCATTTCTTTGTCAGTGGGCAAACGTACAAAATCAACAGGAGATCAAATACTTTTTTCCCTCACTGTAAATTTGGAACACAGAGGCAAGCTTTCCAAGACACAGATTAAGATTATGTCTGGGACTAAAATAAATTCCGATTGAGATTTTCCATTGCCCTAATTTTTCAGTCCAGGACTAGGCTAATACATGATGGGGAAATAATGGGATAATTATTTATACGTGTAATGAACAGGATACAGGAAGGCAGAGTGTAGGTTTCAAGCACAGAGCGCTACAGATTCACAGTAGGAGCAGGATGTCTCGTGGTACAGGCAAATGGTCAGCAACACGAGCTGTCAGATCAGGCAGAAAATTAAAAGAGTCAGGCAAATATGTAGTCCAGAAACAGGCTGTAAGGTCAGACCACTGGCTACAGTACAGAAGGAATAGACTAATCAATAACGAGGCTAGCACAGGCTAGAAGGGTAGGTACACAGAAGGCAAGAACTATGCAAATAGGAATATCCAAACAGGCTCAGAAGAATCGATAAATAAAACAACACCTCACAAAGAACTAACACAAATGGCCAGAAGTACATACTGTGCTAATTAGAGCAGGTGTGAAGGAACACAGTTGTGAATACTGAAAGTAACGGGACGCAGGAGTTGAGCTGCTTTCAGGAACGACACTAGGATAAAAAATAAAGAAACCAGGTGAAAAAGGACCTGGATGGGGCAACAGGAAAAAAGGACATGGATGGGGCAACAGGAGAAAAGGACCTGGATGGGGCAACAGGAGAAAAGGACCTGGATGGGGCAACAGGAGAAAAGGACCTGGATGGGACAACAGGAGAAAAGGACCTGGATGGGGCAACAGGAGAAAAGGACCTGGATGGGGCAACAGGAGAAAAGGACATGGATGGGGCAACAGGAGAAAAGGACCTGGATGGGACAACAGGAGAAAAGGACCTGGATGGGGCAACAGGAGAAAAGGACCTAGATGGGGCAACAGAAGAAAAGGACCTGGATGGGGCAAAAGGAGAAAACCTTAAAATACGTATTCATTATTTTGTTAATATTATAAAGAATAACATATCTTATGTAATGAAACAAGATGCCTACTTCAAGTCATTGCAAATACATTTGATACTAATATCACGAATACACAGACAAGGAAGTGGATCCAAGGAAAGAGCGCTATGTTTTAATAACAACCCGAATCCGAAATCCAGAAAAACAGGGCAAGCAGAAGATCAACAGGCAGGCCAGATCCGGCAGAGGTACAGAAGGACAAAAGCAGAATCAAGTTCAAAATACCAAACGGACAGGAAATGGTCTGGTACACTGGTCAACACTGGAATCGACAAGAAAAGAGAGGCTCAGTAGAATGGCAAAAACACAATACCTCTCAAAGAAGCGTCAAACACCACTAAACTATATAGGATCTGATAGGGAGCATTAGGACTAACACAGGGAAGAAAGCTACATTTAAAACAATACTGAATTGTTTCAAAATAAAAATCAAAAAGACATAGGCAAACCCAGAGATTGGAACTATAAACACATAAACTTCATAGTTAAAATATGTTTAGCTGCCACTTTGAACCAAGGATAAAATAAAGCATAAATGATGGGATTAATAAAGGAATTAATCACTGGCAGAAAGGTGAGGACAAATAATGCTAAACTGTTACTTGAAAACATTAAAAACAAAAAAATTACTGGATTCCAAAAAAGTAGATAGTTAAAAATAACTAAACCTAGAATTTTTGCTGCTTTTCTCTCTGACTTATTTACTTGTACAGTTTTAACACCAGACACACTGGCAGCCCCTTTAGAAAGTACTTCTCTGGCCTGGGATCTGGCCACCATAAATATTTTCAAATAAAGTGTTATAATAATAGAGCATGGGAAAACCATCGATATTACAAAGTCAATATCCATAGTAATCCAAAAATGTCCTTCAACTAAATAACATTCTTCAAAACACCTACTGGGTATCTGAACATTTACATGTAGTTTTGTTAAAATAGCATCATATGTGATACAAAAACACCAGGAAATGAATATACAGTACTTCATTCTTGTTGTTGTTATTTTCAGGTGGTACATTAAGGGATCACACACAGCAACATAACGGTCAATAGATATCAAGACCAAAAGGCCAAGAGAAGAAGTAGTACATAAAAAAGTGGTGTAGAGAAGGACCACACAGAAATATTCTCCAAAATTCCAGCATGACTCCAAAATTGCTACAGTCATTGCTGGTATCACGATGAGTCCCACCAGGAGATCTGACACAGCCAGAGAGAGGATGAGCAGGTTGGTTGGAGTGTGGAAATGCTTGAAGTGAGAGATGGAGATGATCACCAGTAGGTTCAAAAATACTGTAACCACTGAAATCAATGAAAAGAAGATGTACAGTGTTATGTAAATAGATGTTGATATTGAAGCTCTTCTGCAAGAAGAGTTCCTGTCTTGAAAACAGTATTGAGCATCTTCATGTTCCTCCATTAGTAACAAAGGGTAAAATGCTGATGTCCTCCTCCTGCTTGTTTCTGTGTGACCCTGTCAGGTCAGCCTTCAGATAAACTCTGAGCTTTGTTTATATACCCCATATCTGACAGCCACTCCTACCTTAGAGTCTCCTCAGACAAACATTAATGTTAAGGAAGGGTCCGTGTAGTTTCAGTTCTTTTCTGATTGTGAAGACAATGGAAGAAACACAATTTTATTTTTTCATTTTTTTGAAAAAGCAACAGTTAATAATGGAACAATTATTTTTGTAATGCCCTCTATTAATCACAGCGCCTAGTTTGTTGCACAAAAAAAAGCTATGTAAACTATTTTACGGAAATCTTTGACAGACAAATCTGTGAGATACATTACGTCAGGTTAAGCAACGTCAGAGTAAAGAACTGCCATTGAAGGCAGTGGTGAGCGTAGTAAGAGTTAAATAGACAGGATTTTATGTAAGGCATTGTGGTTGAGGATGGTGGCCGGATCCATCCTCGACGTTCACTCCAATTATTGCAAGTTCAGTTTCCAACCAGAGGGGATTTTCTTTTTTTAAACCAAACCATAACGCCAGTACTCTGATACCTAACCTTAACCAGAACCATAACCCCAGTGCTGTGATACCTAATGTTAAGTGTATACTTTAAATGCAGTAGTGAGGTATGGTAGCAACCTTGGTAACGCCATTACTCATCCCCCCAAATGGGATATCCCTATATGGAGGGTTAGGGTTGTGCGCTTGTCTAGGAAACTGAATGTTGTGGGTTCAAAATCCTGTCTGCCAATTGCTACAACATTACACATTTTGTGTAAATTTGTATGATACGTTTTAGTAGCATTTAATGTATCTTACGTTTTAATACCATTTAATACGTTACAGGCAATCCGTAATGTATTATACTTTGTGGTAGCGCATTGTGATGTAAGCTAATGTAACCTGTTTTGCCTGTGAAGCTAAGCAAAGTCAATGCAGATTGGTGCCTTGATGAGACCAGATGCTGCCGGAATTAGATTTTTCCCACAATCCTGCATGGTACATCTCAAACATGACAGTGTAAATACAAGCTCTATGGATATGATTAAGCTCAGTCTATCCACCAATTTGTTTCTCTCTCATTATGGAAATAGGCTCATAGGTAATAGGGGTGAAGGAAAATCATTACAAGTACAAATAACAATTTCATCTATAATGATTCTAAATGGATTTTCAAATTTACGATATGCATTTTTTTATATTTTGTCAACTAGTAAACAGAATTGCTGTCAATGCTCAGTGAATGAACGGAAGAGAGTCCTCTACTCACAGACATCTGCAAGCAAAGCAGAGGCAGCAAAACTACAAATTAGACCAGCCCCCTGCTTCACCGAAAGAATGCATGTTGACACAATTTGGCAGTCATGAATGTGCTTTATTGGAACCACCTGCTATGCAAGCATTGTCACAAGGTAAATTACTGTGGTAATCCTACTAACATGAGGTCTCATCTAGCTCGCTATCACCCAAGACAAAGGGAAAACAATAGAATTGAATCGAGAACAATCAGCGAAACTCTGTACCACATTTTAAAACTTCCCCCAACTTAGCATGCAAAGTCGATATACTTACTTAAAGGGATAGTTCATCCAGAATCATAATTCAGTGACAGTCCCTTTACCCAAAGTAGGACCTTGAGGCACATAGTAATTTTTTAAAACAATCCATTATTCAGCTCTGTCTCAGTCAGTAATTAGCGTTATTAGCATCGTACAAATTAATGAATGGAAACCATACATACACCTATCGCAAAGCTCTATTGTATGTGGAAAACAACTCCAAACTAAGACAAATGGTGTTGTTTACCTCAAAGAACATGACAATGTTGTATTCCTATTGTAAAAAGAATGCCACTAGTTTGTTCAGCTGTTATATTGGCAAAAAGGTGGCTAATGATTCCATTATAACTTTTTTGTCTCCAATTGTTAATTTGCGCCATGCTTTAATTTCAGAGTACATTAAGACATTAATCTGTGTAAATAATTTCTTTTGAAAAATGTAGGTGTTCTGAAGCCTAAATCTATCTAATCTCAAACTCTAATGTATTTGTCCTCTTGCTCAGTTGTGCATCGGGGCCTCCCACTCCTCTTTCTATTCTGGTTAGAGACAGTTGGCACTGTTCTGTGAAGGGAGTAGTAGGTTTTACGCTGCTATGGTAATGTGCCGGGGGGATTAGTGTCAGTTCTCCTTCTCCCCTGTAAATCTTTGTAAACCTAATGAGTACACTCTCAGAATTTTATTGTCTCCTGCTCTGCTCAAACATAGGAGGACATGAGGTCTTGGCCCACACCTCCTGAGTACCAGGCTCCAGAGGTGGGGGACTCGAGTCACATGACTTGACTCGAGTCTGACTCTAGTCACAATTTTCAGGACTTGTGACTTGTTTGATTAAAGTATGAAAACGACTTGACTTGACTTTGACTTGAGAACAAGTTACTTGAGACTTGACTTGAAGTGGAAGACTCGACACTAAGATCTATAACGATTAAGTTACTAATGTAATGAATTAATCTTTTGTTTGTCATAATTTGGTCTTGGTTGCATATTATGTTTTGTTTTTTTCTTGTTAGAAATGTGACCATTATCATTACTGAATACGTCTGGTAAATAGATGTAAGGGAATTTGACTATAACAGTGGCATAGCCTGAATTTTTATGTTGATGGGCATCTTAAATGAGCGGGCATGTATATTATTACACGTAGGCTATAATGTCTATGTTAAATGTGGGCATTTTCAAGTGTTTGTGGACTGCGTGTGGAAACTAAAAAGCATTGTGCTTACACCATAACAGTTAACTTTACTGCATGAAAGGCTAACATGGAGGCGCCGATGTGATTACTAGCACCTAAACATTTCGAAGAGTTTTTTTTTTTTACTCATACAGACAAGAATAATTACAGCGTAATTACATATTAGGCAGTTTTTCAGTCACAATAATTAGTTTATAAGGTTGTTATTATTAGCCCTTATTACATGGATTGGCTGAATTCCAGTGCAGAATGCGTGTTATTTCTTGATAACAGACCGTTGCCATGAAAAACAGCGTGTTGCTATGGACGCAGAAGAATTCTAACCAGAGACGGAACGGACTATTTTCTTTAGAGGAAGCAATACAATCGTTTTTAAATCAATAAATTTGTTTTGAAATCAATATTTTGTGTCAAATTATAGATTTATTTGGTAGGTAGCCATGTAACAAGCGGGATAAGGTATAGCGAGGCGATTGTTATAGCGAATACAACCCCTTCAGGCTGATTCAAGATCCCTCCGCTTCGTCCCCCAAAAAAATTGTACCGCGGAGGAGAAAAATATTTGATTTTGAAATCGAGCTTCGCACCGAGCGCACGTCAGAAACAGAGGACAGTGTGTGTGTGTGTTCATCTCTTTAGTACTGTGACTTGACTTGAAACTTATAAGGACTCGACTTGACTTGCTTAGGGTGAACCCTTGACTTGACTTGCTTGATTTATCTGAACTGTGACTTAAGACTTGACTCAAGACTTGATGGTTAAGACTTGAGACTTGCTTGGACTTGACAATGTGTGACTTGTCCCCATCTCTGCCAGGCTCTAAAGATGTGTTCGTGCCACTGTCCAAAGTCCTTCTGGCTGTGATGCACATCAAGACGATACCTGACGATTCCAGCTGCCAGTCTGATAACAACCCCCCAGCTCCCCCTCCACCCGATTGTCACTGTCTTTGCCCATCTGGTCATGGTTCAGGTTTAGGTTTTATAGACTCTGGACACAGCCCAAATGCATTTACTAATTATTACAACTCCCACTCTTAAAATGTTCAGCCAACACAGCCAGAAGAGGACTGGTCACCCCTCCGAGCCTGGTTCCTCTCCAGGTTTCTTCTTATATTTCGGCCATTTGTAGAGAGTATTTCCTAGCCACTGTGCCTTCAACATTGTTGTTGCTTGCTCCTTGGGTTTTCAGGCCGGGTGTTTTGTAAAAGCACTTTGTTATGTCTGCTGATGTAAAAAGGGCTTGATTGATAATACACAGCACTGTATGAGATTTTCAGGTTCTGTCCGTTTCTCTCATGGAATAACCTTCATTTCTCAGATCAAGAATTGACTGATGAGTTTTAGAAGAAAGTTATTTTGTTTCTGGACATTTTGAGCTTATAATCAAACCCACCATTACTGATGCTCCAGATACTCAACTAGTCTAAAGAAGGCTGGTTTTATAGCTTCTTTTATCTGCACAACAGTTTTCAGCTGTGCTAACATAATTGCAAAAGGGTTTTCTAATTATCAATTAGCCTTTTAAAAGTATAAACTTGGATTACAAGGAGTCTCACTCCTATAGCTTTAACATGAGAGGGTGCAGGTCAGGCTGCAGGCTGTTAGCCAGCCTGCTAGCAAAGTGGAGTCTGTCAATAGCATAGCCAGAGTAGTTAGTACAGCTTTACCTATTGCCACTGTGACTCGTTCTAGGCTGAGAAAAGTTAAACAAGATAGTGCTAACAAAAACAACCTTATTAAGATAAAGCCTTCCTCCACCTCGGTCAAAAATAAAAATTATTGTATCACTTCGCATCTCAAAAAGGGACTCCTAAATATTAGATGCCTTGCTCCAAAGGCAGTTGCAGTAAATTAATTAATTTCTGATCATAAACTAGATGCTATTGGTTTATGTGAAACGTGGCTAAAGCCTAATGAATTCACCACCTTAAATGAGGCCTCTCCTCCTGGTTATACTAGTGATCATATCCCTCGTGCGTCCCGAAAAGGAGGGGGTGTCGCTAATATTTATGACAGTGGATATAAACTTACTCTCAAACATATCACTGAGTTTCATTCTTTTGAAGTTTTACTCATGAAAGTTAACCAGGCCAATAAATAATTTTACATAGCTACTATTTATAGGCCCCCCGGGCCATACACATTGTTCCTCAATGAGTTTCCAGAATTCTTGTCTAACCTTGTAGTCATGGCAGATAGTATTCTAATGTTTGGCGATTTCAATATTCATATGGAAAACTCCAATGATCCTCTTCAAAAAGCCTTTGAAGCCATAATTGACTCAATGGGTTTCATCCAAAATGTCTCAGGTCCAACACATTGCCACAATCATACCTTAGATTTAGTCCTGTCACGAGAAATAGATATTGTAGATCTAATAATTTACCCCCAAAATCCTGGATTATCGGATCATTGTCTTATTACATTTACCGTTAAAACAAGAAATCCACTTGCCCCCCAAACAATGAGTTTCAAAAGCCGTACTATAAATTCTCAGACTACAAATAAATTCCTTGATATTCTTACAAGTTTGCTCATTAACGACAGAGTAAATAAATCTGTAAACGATCAAATCGAGGATCTAAACTCAATACTGCGAAAAACATTAGACATAGTTGCACCACTAAATACTAAAGAAATACGCAACAAGAAACTTGCTCCCTGGTACACAGACAATACTAGAGCACTTAAGCAAGACTCCAGAAAATTGGAGCGAACGTGGCGCTCCACCAAGTTGGAAGTATTTAGACTAGCCTGGATAGACAGTACAGTACAATACCGAAAATCACTCACGTCTGCTCGATCAGCTTATTTCTCCAACCTGATTGAGGCGAACAAAAACAATACAGTTGCAAAGTTAACAAAAAAGCAAAGCTTAGCAAGTGAAGTGGTTCTTCACTTTAGTAATGAACACATGAACTACATTGATGAAAAGATCGTATAACTGACTCCTTAAATAGTTATGGTCCTCAAAATCTCAGTTGTCCAAAACATTTCCAGAACCTCCCTGACCAGGTGTCAATGGGGACACATTAATTTTTTGATACCGTATCGCTCGACACATTTAAAAAATTTGTAAGGAGTTCTAAACCCACAGTTAGACCCGATTCCTACAAAATTACCTAAGGAGTTATTTCCTGTGCTTAGTCAGCCAATGCTGAAAATAATAGATTGCTCCCTTTCCTCCGGATGCGTACCAATCTCGCTAAAAATTGCGGAAATTAAGCCACTTCTAAAAAAATCTAATCTAGATCCCGACATATTAAACAATTATAGGCCAATATCGAACCTCCCGTTCCTCTCAAAAATCTTAGAAAAATGTGTTTCCCAACAACTGAATGCCTTCCTAAAGACAAAGAACATTTATGAAATACTCCAGTCCGGTTTTAGATCCCATCATAGTACTGAGACTGCACTCGTCAAGGTAACCTTCTAATGGCCTCAGACAAAGGTTCCGCATCCGTCCTGTTGCGTCTTGATCTTAGTGCTGCTTTTGACACTATTGATCACACCCTTCTCTTAGAGAGACTGGATATCCATATTGGGCTACGTGGACATGTTCTAGCCTGGTTTAAATCTTATTTATCTGAAAGATATCAGTTCGTTAGTGTGGATGGCATATCCTCTGACAAGTCAAAGGTATGCTTTGGAGTTCCTCAAGGCTCGGTTCTGGGCCCATTATTGTTCTCACTATACATGCTCCCTCTGGGCGATGTAATCCGAAATCACAATATTAACTTTCACTGTTATGCGGATGACACACAGTTATATATTTCAATGAAGCATGGAGAAGCCCCTAAATTAGCTATTTTGGAAGCATGCGTTTCAGATATTAGGAAGTGGATGACAGAGAATTTCTTGCTCTTAAACTCAAATGAAACAGAAATGCTCCTTTTAGGACCCAAAAAACAAAGAGCGTTGTTAGCAGATCTCACTGTGAACCTCGACGGCTGAATGGTCGTATCCCAAAAAACGGTAAAAAACCTTGGCGTTACCCTTTGACCCTGACCTCTCCTTTGAAGAACATATAAAATGTCTCAAGAGTTGAAAAAAGTTGAAAATTAGAAACTTTCTATGAAAAACTGATGCAGAAAAATTAATCCATGCTTTCGTTACTTCTAGATTAGATTACTGCAATGCTCTTCTCTCTGGTTATCCAGACAAATTAATAAATAAACTTCAATTAGTGCTGCACACGGCTGCTAGAATCCTAACTAGAACAAAAATAATTGAACACATTACCCCTGTCCTGGCGTCCTTACATTGGCTGCCTGTTAGGTTTAGGGCTGATTTTAAGGTTTTACTCTTAACCTATAAATCAATACATGGACTTGCTCCTACTTACCTTGCTGAAATGATCCAACCATACATACCTACACGTAACCTTAGATCGCAAGATGCAGGCCTTTTAATTGTACCTAGAATTTCTAAACAAACAATTGGCGGCAGGGCCTTTTCTCATAGAGCTCCACTCCTGTGGAATGATCTGCCAATCAAGATTAGAAATGCAAACTCAGTGCAAACTTTCAAGTGTCTACTAAAAACTCATCTCTACAGCACGGTTTATAATTATGTTACACACGCCTCCCGGAGGAGAGAGCGCAACACCCCGCTACACGTAAAACACCCTATGACTTGACAGAATGGGTATGGGGTCGTGGGTGCGAGAAGGGATGACAGAGACAGGATTACCGTTTTCAGGACTATTTAATGAACGTAACGGTAAATCAGGGAAAAGGGGCTGGACGGAACCAAAGCAAAGAACATAAAGGTAAACCCAAACCCTCTAAACCTACCTTACCTGTCAAACCAAGATCTTACCTAACTAGCACCTCTTGCGCCGGTGCTCTAACCAAACTACAGTGGGTGGTCCGCCCAGGTCTGACCTAGTGGTTTTAGACAGAGTAAAGCTATGGGAGGTGTATGCCCCAGGGCCTCTTGCCTAAAGCACAATGGCTTTCCCCTTCCCCCTGGAAACAAATGGAAAAGGTTTAAACACAAACAAATGCCACAACACACAATGCACATAAAGCTTGAACACAGACACTTGCCACAACACACAATACACTTAATCACAAATCACAAATGTTCTTTCTACCTCTAGCCAGCAACACAGACCGATAGCAACAGCATGTGTGACTCTCTCTGAGACACTAGAACTGGTGTAGCCTGGCCCGGGGCGTGAAGGTGACCAGTAGGCTCGATACTGTCCACCAGAGGTGGGGGACTCGAGTCACATGACTTGACTCGAGTCTGACTCGAGTCACAATTTTCAGGACTTGTGACTTGCTTGATTAAATTATGAAAATGACTTGACTTGACTTTGACTTGAGAACAAGTTACTTGAGACTTGACTTGACTTGAAGTGGAAGACTCGACAATGACTTGAACTTATAATAAACAAACAGCAATACAATTATTGTAGGCCTATATGTTGTGACATCAGCACCACTAATCAGCGTATGTGGCTTTAACGCTGCACAATTCAAACCGCGCCAAACATGGCAGACTGTAACGTTAGTCGAGCTCCACAAATAGTATCGTTTGGATACAAGGACTTTGAACTGGACCGTGTGAATAAAAAAAGATTTGCCAGATGCAAAATATGCAACAACGTCAAATTTCATTTGTCATTTTAAGAACCACAAGGAAAGGTAAGAAAGTAATCTCTTTATATTAAGTTTCACTAAGATCTATAACGATTAAGTTACTAATGTAATGAATTAATCTTTTGTTTGTCATAATTTGGCCTTGGTTGCATATTGTGTTTGTTTTTATCTTGTTAGAAATGTGACCATTATCATTACTGAATACGTCTGGTAAATAGATGTAAGGGAATTTGACTATAACAGTGGCATAGCCTGAATTTTAATGTTGATAGGCATCTTAAAATGAGCGGGCATGTATATTATTACACGTAGGCTATAATGTCTGTATTAAATGTGCGCATTTTCAAGTGTTTGTGGACTGCGCGTGGAAACTAAAAAGCATTGTGCTTACACCATAACAGTTAACTTTACTGCATGAAAGGCTAACATGGAGGCGCCGATGTGATTACTAGCACCTAAACATTTCGAATATATATTTTTTTTTACTCATACAGAAAAGAATAATTACAGCGTAATTACATATTAGGCAGTTTTTCAGTTACAATAATTAGTTTATAAGGTTGTTATTATTAGCCCTTATTACATGGATTGGCTGAATTCCAGTGCAGAATGCGTGTTATTTCTTGATAACAGACCGTTGCCATGAAAAACAGCGCGTTGCTATGGACGCAGCAGGATTCTAACCAGAGACGGAACGGTATTTGATTTTGAAATCGAGCTTCGCGCCGAGCGCACGTCAGAAACAGAGGACAGTGTGTGTGTGTGTTCATCTCTTTAGTACTGTGACTTGACATGACTTGACTTGAAACTTATAAGGACTCGACTTGACTTGCTTAGGGTGAACCCTTGACTTGACTTGACTTGCTTGATTTATCTGAACTGTGACTTGAGACTTGACTGGAGACTTGATGGTTAAGACTTGAGACTTGCTTGGACTTGACCATGTGTGACTTGTCCCCATCTCTGCTGTCCACCCTTGCTGTCTTGCCAGGTGGGCTCTCGTCACAACTGGGATGCCCTCCCTCCAATGCCTTTCGGGGGAAGAGTCACTGGCTTGTTGTTGACTCTCTGTTGCGCACTTGTGCAATTGGGCTGTACGCTGCTAGCAATACTCGGCCCTGATTCAGGGGGGTTGCAGTTGGTGGGTGTCCCTTTGGTTGATGCCTGGCAATGTGGTTGGATTGATCTCCTGCCTGTTGGGCCCTGTCCGGGGCCTCCCCCGGGTAGGGCCACAGTGTCACCGGACCCCCCCGTCTCAGTTCCAAGGTGTTACGCTGCTATATTATTGTGCTGGGGGATATGAGGGATGTACTACTAACTTTCCTCAGTCTCCTCCAGTTTTAAATTTTAGGAGGAGATGAGGTCCTGGTCCACCCCTGCGGATCACCTGGTTTGGGGGGCCCGTTGCTGTCCCTGTCCTTGTCCACCTGGTCATACTTCTGACCTAGTCTAAAATCAAATAGACTCTGGATTTAGCCCGGATAAATGTATTTATAATTCCAATTGGACTCTTAATATCTCACCCGGCACAGCCAGAAGAGGACTGGTCACCCCTCTGAGCCTGGGTCCTCTCTAGGTTTCTTCCTAAAATTCGACCTTCTTAGGGAGTTTTTCCTAGCCACTGAAATTCAACACTACTGTTGTTTGCTCCTTGGGGTTTAAGGCCGGGTGTCTCTGTAAAGCACTTTGTGACAACTGCTGTTGTAAAAAGCGCTTTATAAATACATTTGATTGATTGATTAGCAAACACAGCGTGCCATTGGAACACAGGACTGATGGTTGCTGATAATAGGCCTCCGTGTGCCTATGTATATATTTCATTAACTACCAGCCTTCATTTACAACATGAACAACGACTACACTGTATTTCTGAGCAATTTGATGTTATTTTAATGGACAAAATATTTGCTTTTCTTTCCAGTACAATGTCTAAGTTACTAGTATACAGTAGTAGTCAAAAGTTTGGACGCACATACTCATTCAAGGGTATTTCTTTATTTTTCCCTGCATTGGCACATTACCATTCTCTTTCATGTTGTTGCTTATTGTTGAAACATTTACCACCTCTATGCATCACATACCAATCACAAAAAAAATAAAGCAATAAGAAAGCATGAATAGTCCTCTTTCTAGATTAGTGATTTACAAACATTTACATGGAATGTATGGAGAATATTCTGACTTATGAATACACAGTAGTTATTAACAAAAATATGAGATTACCTATTTACATTTTTACTAACATACAAATTAGGGAAATTGGATTTTGGATTGGATTGTTATAATATGTTTGTAATAGCATATTATACCCTGATACCAAGTCATACCTACCTGAGTAATTGCACATTTAAGCATTACCACATTTAGATTTATTTTTATTATATTGCAAGATCACATGTAGGTACATACATTATTGAAAATGGTTTGTGTAGAACACAAAACAGTCAGCTGCTAAAGATTACATTTGTTTTGTTGGCTTCATATGAAAAAGTTTGGGAGTTGAGACTGTCAGGAAACCTACTGTAGTGTTATCTGAGGATGAAGACATTGACTTAGTTTTCACTGGCAGGCCAATTCAGATATTTTCTGATTTTGGATCAATACATCAGGACATCAGATCACCAGGTTTCTTTTTAGAAATACCAGTAATCAAAAAGAAAAATACCAGAATTGAGCTACCGACCGCAATGTTTCAAAAGAGTCACTAGAGAGTGGTGTTGGACTGATTTATGACGTCCTGAAGATGTGCATTCAGAACACTTGCATCCAATTTCATTATCAAGCAACATCAAACACAGAGTTTGGTATTTCATACATACAAACCAGAATGTGTACACTCTTTCAAAAAACAAGATTATGTCTTCTTCGTCCTACTCTAAAAAAATCTAAAAAAATCCATTCATATCATTCTGTACCAACACTACATGTATATATGTATACAACAGGGATAAGTAATGTCAGAGTACTGTTACATAAAATATGCCGTAATTGCAATGATACAGTATAACACCTATATTAAAACCATGTTTGTTATATATTTGAATAAAATCATAGGAATGTAAATGAACTATAAATGGCTGAACTTCAGAGTTAAAACATGTTTAGCTGTCATTTTGAACCATGGATAGAAGAAAGCATAAATTATTGGATTAATGAAAGCACTCAAAAGTGGCAGACAGATGACGATGATGGATGTTAATTTGTAACTCGTAAAAAAAAATAACAAAATTAATGGATTCCAAAATATTAGATAGTTGAAAACCACAATACCTAGTGTTTTTGCTGCTTTTCTCTCAGACTTATTAGCCTGTACAGTTTTAACACCAGACACAGTCACAGCCCTTTTAGAAAATACCTTCCTGGCCTGTGATCTAGCTACCACAAATATTCTCAAGTAAAGTGTTATAATTGTAAAGCACGGAAAAATCAATCCAATTACAGTGTCCATCATATTAGCCCAGAGATGTCCTTCAAGAGTAAAACATTCCTCAAAACATCTACTGGGGACCTGGACATCAATATAGATATATATGAGAAAACCATTATACAAAATAAGACAATACCAGGTAATAAATATAGAACATTTAATTCTTGTAATTGTTATTTTTAGGTGGTACTTTAAGGGTTCACACACCGCAACATAACGGTCAGTAGATATCAAGACCAAGTTGCCAAGAGATGAAGATTCACATATAAAAGTGATATAGAGGAGCAACGCTGCAGTTTTGGTTGTCCCCAATTAGAGGCACTTGGCCCCCCGCCCTCCCCCACCTGGATGTTCCGGTCTTGCTATCGGGAGCCCACGCCTTGGGCGGGTACTATCAGGTCCTGGCTGGGGGCCTCTAGGCATCTCCATGCGCCTGGGGTCCACAGTCAGGACCTGACCGCAAAGGTGCCTCTAGGCATCTCTACACTGCAGTTTTGGCTGTCTCCAGTTAGAGGTAGCTGTGCTGCATTGCCTCTAATTGGAGACCCTATTTAGGTTGCCCTTTTGGCCCTTTGTTTTGTGGATCCTTGTTTGGAGTTTGCTTTGTGTTTGCTGCTATTCAGGTCGCAGTTTTGACTCTCCTTTTGTTGTTTTTGTGCTGTTTCCTTCCACTCGCTCTGTGCCTCGTGCCCTGCCTTCCTATGACCGCAACAGAATCATCCACTGCCACAGGACCAAGCAGACCCGGATCCATTCAGGATCTGGAGCGGCGGCAATGTCGGCAAGCCCTTGGGCGGGGGGCTATGGGTGTCGTTGGAGGTGTGGGATGAGGAGCCCCTGCCGCAACACTTGTGGGGTCTCGTCGGCAAGGAGACGGTGGAGGAGGTGATGTTAAGCCAGGCATCCGGTTCCTTCCCGCCGCATCCTAGTCGGGTACCCCCCTTTGTTTGTGATTACAGAGATCATATGTTTCCTGTAGTTCTTGACCAGGTTTGAACACACTGCAGCAGGGATTTTGGCCCACTCCTCCATACAGACCTTCTCCAGAACCTTCAGGTTTCGGGGCTGTTGCAGGGCAATACGGACTTTCAGCTCCCTCCAAAGATTTTCTATTGGGTCCAGGTCTGGAGACTGGCTAGGGAACTGCAGGACCTTGAGATGCTTCTTACGGAGCCACTCCATAGTTGCCCTGGCTGTGTGTTTCGGGTCTTTGTCATGTTGGAAGACCCAGCCACGACCCATCTTCAATGCTCTTACTGAGGGAAGGAGGTTGTTGGCCAAGATCTTGCGATACATGGCCCCATCCATCCTCCCCTCAATACGGGCAGTCGTCCTGTCTCCTTTGCAGAAAAATATCCCCAAAGAATGATGTTTCCACCTCCATGCTTCACGGTTGGGATGGTGTTCTTGGGGTTGTACTCATCCTTCTTCTTCCTCCAAACATGGCTTTGGAGTTTAGAGCAAAAAGCTCTATTTTTGTCTCATCAGACCACATGACCTTCTCCCATTCCTCCTCTGGATCATCCAGATGGTCATTGGCAAACTTCAGACGGGCCTGGACATGCGCTGGCTTGAGCAGGGAGACCTTGCGTGCACTGCAGGATTTTAATCCATGATAGCGTAGTGTGTTACTAATGGTTTTCTTTGAGACTGTGGTCCCACCTCTATTCAGGTCATTGGCCAGGTCCTGCCATGTAGTTCTGGGCTGATCCCTCACCTTCCTCATGATCATTACGCCACCTGGTTTTTCCATCTACTGGCAGGACAGAACCTCAGAATCAGGAAAACGTGGAGGCGGAGGGGTCTGCATTATGGTTAACTCTTGTTGGGGTTCGGATGTTGCGGTTCTTTTAAAACACTGCTCACCAGACCCGGAGCTCAGAACTGTAAAGGTACTGCCCTTCTTCCTCCTTTGGGAATTTTGCTTCGCTATAGTCACAGCAGTTTATGGACTAGAAGATGATCCCACTGAGGCAGTTTTTATTGTTGTTGGGGACTTCAATTGGGCAAATATGAGGAAGGTTTTACCGAAATACCATCAGCACATAAACTTTCCTACCCGTGGTGATCAGACTTTTGACCACTGTTATCCAAAAATACGGAACAAATACAAACCCCTTCCCTGCCCTGCATTTGCTAAGGCGGAGCACTCCTCCATTCCTCTCCTTCCAGTCCACAGACAACAACTAAAACAGGAAGAACCGTTTTTTGGGTAGTTCAGCGCTGGAGTGTGGAATCCATTACCACTCTCCAGGACTGCTTTGAGACCACAGACTGGCAGATGTTTTGCGTTGCAGCTGATGGAGTCATTGATGAATACACAGACTCTGTCTCAGCATATATCTCCAAGTGCATCAGTGATGTCATCCCGAGGGTCAATGTCAAGACTTTCCCAACCAAAAGCCTTGGGTTACTAGTAATGTTCGTGCTAAGCTCACATCATGATCCTCTGCCTATGGCTCTGGGTGTCTGGAGGCTTTGGGGAGATCCAGAAATGACCTATGGAAGGCTATCAGAGATGCAAAAAGAGACTACAGGGATAAGTTGGAGTCTAACTACCACAGCTCTGACCCGAGACGCATGTGGTGTGGACTGCAACACATCACAATTTAGGGAGAAATAGCAGTGAGCTCAACACCTTCTATGCACAGTTTGAGGCAACCAACACCATTCCTTCTGGATGGATTGCTTAGGACCTGGACAACTGTACTCCGTCCCTAACCAGGGCTGACGTGAGGAGAGCTTTTAAAAGAGTGAACCCTCGGAAGTCACCAGGGACAAATGGCATTCCAGGACGTGTCCTTAGGGGGGTGCGCCGACCAGCTAGCTGAGGTTTTCACCTCTAAATTCAACCTCTTCCCACCTGCTTCAAGCAGACCACCATTGTCCCTGTATTGAAGAAACCTTCCATTCCCTGTCTGAATGACTACCATCAAGAAGTGCTCAGAGCAGTTGGTCAGAACTCACATCTGTTCCACCCTTCCTGATGATGCCATTGCCCTGAAGACACACACCTCCCTCTCCCACCTGAAGAAAGGCAACACATACGTGAGGATGCTGTTGGTGGACTACAGATGTGCATTCAACACTATTGTGCCCACTAAGCTTGTTCCCAACTCAGGACCCTGGGACTTAACACCTCCCTTTGTAACTGGATACTGGACTTCCTGACCAACAGACACGAGGTGGGCCAACTCACCTCTACACTGATCCTGAGCATCCCCATACACATCGATGGAGCGGAAGTGGAGAGAGTCTCCGACTTCAAGTTCCTCGTGTGTTCATCAAAGATGACCTCACCTGGTCCAGGCAAGCAGAGTCGGCGGTAAAAACTGCCAAAAAGCGCCTATACTTCCTGAGGACACTCAAGAAGTTTGGCATGTCCGCAAAAACGACTGTACACGATGCCTTAGGAAAGCACGGAACATCATCAAAGACTACAGCCACCCAGGCTATGGTTTGTTCACACTGCTGCCGTCTGGTAGACATTACCCGAGGATCAAGACACGCACTTCCACACTCAAAAACAGTTCTTACCCCCAGACCATGAGGCTCCTAAACCAGCAACACTGATTCTGTTGATCACATGAACACTTCACATGTTCTGGTGACTTTCTATGTACAAGCCATGAACGTTAGCACATTTTAATGTATCCATTTATAGGCATTACAACACTGATATCTATAAACTGTTACCTATTCCCATTTCTACATTATTTGGGATGGCTTCTAATCACTATTGTTATGTATGTTTTGTATTTTCTGTTATTATATTTGCTTCATATATTTCTTAAAACCCTCCACGGAATCCACCAAATATGAAATATCTTTAAAACAGTTAATGACAGCGAGAATCGGTTAACATCCCCGTTTTCCTGACATCGAGCTGAAAAAAATCATGTCTGGGTCTATTGCTCATGTCTTTCCTGCTCATGGTCATCTATCCTAATGCAACTTTTACCTTTATCAATCAATCAATCAAATGTATTAATAAAGCTCTTTTTACAAGAGCAGTAAAAGCAACAAAGTGCTTTTACAGAGACACCCAGCCTTAAACCCCAAGGGGCAAACAACAGTAGTGTTGAATTTCAGTGGCTAGGAAAAACCCCCTAAGAAGGTCGAATTTTAGGAAGAAACCTAGAGAGGACCCAGGCTCAGAGGGGTGAGCAGTCATCTTCTGGCTGTGCCGGGTGAGATATTAAGAGATATCTGTAATTGCAAACAATTTACCTATATATACCTATACCTATATATATACCTATATAGCATGAAATAATGTACTACAAATGTGATCATTATTGATATTGTCTGCTTTGCGTATTTGGAATCAACTCAAATTTGGAATGGGAGAACTGTTCCACATGCGTGTTTGTGGCCTGGTATCACCTGGAAATCAATGATAAAAAGAAACATTTGAATATGTGTCATAAACATATGGGACTGTATGCATATAAGGTGAATTATTTCATTGTTCACATTAATTGTGAAACAATGCATGTTTGTGTAAGAAAGGGTTTGCAGAAAACATTTGTGTTGGAAAAACTTTTCCACATGGTTTTGTGGTCTAAATGTAATGATAAATAGAAGAATGGGTGTCAAATACATTTTGGACAGTTTGCACAAAAGGTGAATTATTTCATTGTTCTGTTCACATTTATTGTGATACAATGCATATTCGTGTAAGAAAAGGGTTTGCAGAAAACATTTGTGTTGGGAAAACAAATCGAGACTGTTGTGTTGTGGTCAGTATTCAGTGATATATAGAAAAACCTAATTTTGCTTTATTGTGCATTATCACTCAAATACTACCTTCATAAGTACATGCATGTTTCATGCATGTTTATATTAGTTGAGGTTATTTAGCATGATTTGAAGCCAAACTCATGATGGTCCATAAACATTACATATTGTTTATGGCCTAATGTAAAAGTAGCGATGGGGGGGGGGGCTTAGTCCCTTAGTCCCCCAAGTTAATAACTACGTAGATGTCATGTGCCATGTCACAAGAATTGGATTGTTCAGAATAATACATGTAATTCGGTGCACTTGATAAATAAAATACTTTGACTAGTAACGTAACGTATTACTTTCTACAGCATGTAACTGAGTCAAATCAATCAAAAATCAATCAAAATTTATTTATAAAGCGCTTTTTACAACAGCAGTTGTCACAAAGTGCTTTACAGAGACACCCGGCCTTAAACCCCAAGGAGCAAACAACAGCAGTGTTGAATTTCAGTGGCTAGGAAAAACTCCCTAAGAAGGTCGAATTTTAGGAAGAAACCTAGAGAGGACCCAGGCTCAGAGGGGTGACCAGTCCTCTTCTGGCTGTGCCGGGTGAGATATTAAGAGTCCAATTGGAATAATAAATAAATTTCTCTTGGCTAAATCCAGAGTTTATTCGATTTTAGATTAGGTCAGAAGTATGACCAGGTGGACAAGGACAGGAACAGCAACGGTCCCCCAAACCAGGTAATCCGCCGGTGTGGACCAGGACCTCATCTCCTTCTAAAATTTAAAATTGGAGGAAACTGAGAAAAGTTAGTAGTACATCCCTCATGTCCCCCAGCACAATAATATAGCAGCGTAACACCTTGGAAACTGAGACGGGGGGGGTCCGGTGACACTGTGGCCCTACCCGGGGGAGGCCCCGGACAGGGCCCAACAGGCAGGAAATCAATCCAACCACATTGCCAGGCATCAACCAAAGGGACACCCACCAACCGCAACCCCCCTGAATGAGGGCCGAGTATTGCTAGCAGCGTACAGCCCAACTGCACAAGTGCGCAATAGAGAGTCAACAACAAGCCAGTGACTCTTCCCCCGAAGGGCATTGGAGGGAGGGCATCCCAGTGGCGACGAGAGCCCACCTGGCAAGACAGCAAGGGTGGACAGTATCAAGCCTACTGGTCACCTTCACGCCCCCGGGCCAGGCTACACCTTATTATAAACCGTGCTGTAGAGATGAGTTTTTAGTAGACACTTGAAAGTTTGCACTGAGTTTGCATTTCTAACCTTAATTGGCAGATCATTCCACAGGAGTGGAGCTCTATGAGAAAAGGCCCTGCCGCCAACTGTTTGTTTAGAAATTCTAGGTACAATTAAAAGGCCTGCATCTTGCGATCTAAGGTTACGTGTAGGTATGTATGGCTGGATCATTTCAGCAAGGTAAGTAGGAGCAAGTCCATGTATTGATTTATAGGTTAAGAGTAAAACCTTAAAATCAGCCCTAACCCTAACAGGCAGCCAATGTAAGGAAGCCAGGACAGGAGTAATGTGTTCAAATTTTTTTGTTCTAGTTAGGATTCTAGCAGCTGTGTGCAGCACTAATTGAAGTTTATTTATTAATTTGTCTGGATAACCAGAGAGAAGAGCATTGCAGTAATCTAATCTAGAAGTAACGAAAGCATGAATTAATTTTTCTGCATCAGTTTTTGATAGAAAGTTTCTAATTTTTGCGATGTTTCGAAGATGAAAATAAGCAACTCTTGAGACATATTTTATATGTTCTTCAAAGGAGAGGTCAGGGTCAAGGGTAACGCCAAGGTTTTTTACAGTTTTTTGGGATACGACCATGCAGCCGTCGAGGTTCACAGTGAGATCTGCTAACAACGCTCTTTGTTTTTTGGGTCCTAAAAGGAGCATTTCTGTTTTATTTGAGTTTAAGAGCAAGAAATTCTCTGTCATCCACTTCCTAATATCTGAAACGCATGCTTCCAAAATAGCTAATTTAGGGGCTTCTCCATGCTTCATTGAAATATATAACTGTGTGTCATCAGCATAACAGTGAAAGTTAATATTGTGATTTCGGATTACATCGCCCAGAGGGAGCATGTATAGTGAGAAAAGTAATGGGCCCAGAACCGAGCCTTGAGGAACTCCAAAGCATACCTTTGACTTGTCAGAGGATATGCCATCCACACTAACGAACTGATATCTTTCAGATAAATAAGATTTAAACCAGGCTAGAACATGTCCACGTAGCCCAATATTGGTTTCCAGTCTCTCTAAGAGAAGGGAGTGATCAATAGTGTCAAAAGCAGCACTAAGATCAAGAAGCAACAGGACGGATGCGGAACCTTTGTCTGAGGCCATTAGAAGGTCATTTGTTACCTTCACGAGTGCAGTCTCAGTACTATGATGAGATCTAAAACCAGACTGGAATATTTCATAAATGTTTTTTGTCTTTAGGAAGGCATTCAGTTGTTGGGAAACACATTTTTCTAAGATTTTTGAGAGGAACGGGAGGTTCGATATTGGCCTATAATTGTTTAATATGTCGGGATCTAGATTAGATTTTTTTAGAAGAGGCTTAATTTCCGCAATTTTTAATGAGTTTGGTACGCATCCGGAGGAAAGGGAGCAATTTATTATGTTCAGCATTGGCTGACCTAGCACAGGAAATAACTCCTTAAGTAATTTTGTAGGAATCGGGTCTAGCTGAGAGTTTGTGGGTTTAGAACTCATTACAAATTTTGTAAATGTGTCGAGCGATACGGTATCAAAAAACTCAAGTGTCCCCATAGACACCTGATCAGGGAGGTTCCGGAAATTTTTTGGACAACTGAGATTTTTAGGACCATAACTATTTAAGGATTCAGTTATTTGTTTTCTAATGGTGACGATCTTTTCATCAAAGTAGTTCATGTATTCATTACAACTAAAGTGAAGACCCACTTCACTTGCTAAGCTTTGCTTTTTTGTTAACTTTGAAACTGTATCAAAGAGAAATTTTGGATTGTTTTTGTTCGCCTCAATCAGGTTGGAGAAATAAGCTGATCGAGCAGACGTGAGTGATTTTCGGTATTGTACTGTACTGTCTATCCAGGCTAGTCTAAATACTTCCAACTTGGTGGAGCGCCACTTTCGCTCCAATTTTCTGGAGGCTTCTGAGTAACATAATTAGTTACTTTATTGCGTCTGTAACTACTAACTGTGACTATTACTATTACTGAGACCTGAATATAATGCTTACCTCCCATGAAGGAGAATGATCATGAATCGAATGGTTCAGAAGCTAAAAAAAAACCAAAAAGAATTTCAACAATAAAATTAACGCTGTTAAGCATTTTAAATTAATCTCACGTATTAACAGTTTAACAGTAAAAACCTTAAAATATAGAGTTATACATATAAAGCCAGAGCCGTATTATGAAATCTGTAACGAGGACGGGCATGGAGGACGCCCCCCCCCCCCCCCCCCCCCCCCCCCCGACGTGGTATTCGGCGCGCATCATCGCCGGCCTTCTAGCCACGCCGTTCCTCCTCCCACGGCACTGTCATGTCTTGTTATTGCACACACCTGGTGTCCATTCCCTCATTAGGTTGCCTATATTAGTTCCTGTGTTTCTGGGTGTCTTTGTGTGGTATTGTTCTATGTCTTTCATTTGTGGAGAGAGGCACGGTCGTTTGAGCGTTTGAGCGCCGTGTTATAGCGTGCCTTTGAGTTTGATTATTCAAGAATACAGTTTCGTTATCACCTCCCTGCGTTTGGCAGTTATTTCTACAACCTCCACTACACCTGCATCGTGACAGAATCAATCAGTATTGTACATTTAAACTTGAATGAACTTTAAACTTGAATGAAATTTAAAGTTACGCAGATTATTTTTATGTGGCCAGTACAGCACAATCAAGTCAGATACTTATTGTGTTCTCTAAATTGCATGGAATACACAAACATTAAAATGTTTATATCAGAGATAGAGATTGAATATTTCTAGTTAGTTTCATAGAATAAACAGACCTAAACATCTATTCAAGCCAGGTATGGATGGCATTCATTGGGTTTACACAGGCAGTGAAAGTATGATATTTTTGTTCCAATAATTTGTCCTTTGACCAATCAGATCAGCCCAGAAAAAATCTGATGTGCCCACAGTATGTACACTAAGAATTATTGCATACTACATATATCATAAAGTCAAACCACCAACTTTGGAATTTGGAATAAACTATTGAAGCAAGTGGACATCCTTATGTCTTCTCCAGGTCAGTCATTTAAGTCATCAACATCACATGAATCTATGATTACTACAGGTGTCAGAGATAAGTAATGTCATGAGATGAGTATTGTTAACTACAAATTAATAGCAAGAACAAAACAGTGTAATAAAAATTATAACAGACCAATGTTGGTCAAATATAAGAATGAGACATTGGAAATATTAATGCATTACATTCAAAGTTAAAACATGTTTAGCTGTCAGTTTGAACCATGGGTAAAAGAAAGCATAAATTATTGGATTAATCAAAGAATTCACATGTGGCAGAAAAGTGATAATATATGCTGCTAATTTGGAACTTGAAAAACATATAGAAAATATATATATTAATGGATTCCAACATATGAGATAATTGAAAACAATAATACCTAACGTCTTTGCTGCTTTTCTTTCAGACTTATTTGCCTGCACAGTTTTAACACCAGACACAGTGGCAGCCCCTTTAGAAAATACCTTTTTGGCCTGTGATCTGGCTACTACAAATATTTTCAAATAAAGTGTTAGAATAATAAGAAACGGCACAACCAGTGTAATTACAAGGTCAAGGATAGTGACCAAGAAATCTCCTTCAGCAAAAAAACATTCTTCAAAACATCTACTGGGTACCTGTACATTTACATATGTTTTAACAGAAACAGCATCATTGATAATACAAAAGCACCAGGTAATGAATATGCAACACATAATTCTTGTTGTTGTTATTTTTGAGCTGTACATTAATGGATCACACACAGCAACATAACGGTCAATAGATATTAAGACTAAATTGCCGAGTGATGAAGAAGAACATAGAATATTGATGAAGAAAAGCAACGCACAGAAATATTCCCCAAGAATCCAGCATGGTTCCATTATTGCTACAGTAATTGCTGGTATCACAATGAGTCCCACCAGGAGATCTGACACAGCCAGAGAGAGGATGAGCAGGTTGGTTGCAGTGTGGAGATGTTTGAAGTGAGAGATGGAGATGATCACAAGTAGATTCAAAAATACTATAATGGCTGAAATTAATGAGAAGAAAATGTACAGTGTTATGTAAGCAGATGTTGATATTGAAGTCTTTCTGCAAGAAGAGTTCCAGTCTTGAAAACAGAAATGAGTATCTTCATGTTCCTCCATTTGAAATAAATGTTGAAAATGTTAAGGTCCTGCTTTTTCATCATCATATGTGCGACCCTGTCAGGTCAGCCTTCTGAGAAACTCTGAGCTCTGGCTCTCATTTTATTCCTGAGTGGGCAGCCCCTTAATGAGTCTTTACACACACACACACACACACACACACGCACACACACTGGTGTAGGGGGGAGGGATTGTATATTATTCATTATTTGATTTAAAAGATCATGTGAAAAAGTCCTTGCTTTTCTTTAAATAATTCAACAACAACAAAAAGGATATGAATTGACATGTTATTTTGGCTGCACAAACTTTCTGTATTTTTGCTAATCCATAATAATAGTTGATATGATTGATCAAAAGACCAGTAACAGAATCAAAATGTGGAAACACCCTCCTGATAAAGGTTTATGAATCAAAATGTAATTGTTTTGAAACACAATTTAGATTAGATTCAACTTTGTCATTGAACAAGTACAAGTACAGTACACTCAAACAAAAGTCTACATGTACACTACAGTTCAAAAGTTATGGGCGCTTGTTTTCCATAAGAACAAATGTGAAGGGAGTTTGAATAGGAAATATAGCAACATGAATATGAAGTTTAGTAACTAAAAAGGTTAGAAATAGAAAATGATTTTGTCTGAGAGAATTTGCTTTCATCAAAGAATCTTCCATTTGCAGCAATTACAGCCTTGCAGATCCTTGCTATTCTAGTTTTTAATTCCAAGCACTCCTCCAGCATTTTTTCATTTGCTCTGCGACTCAAAAATATTCTTCTATTTGATCTGACCACCTCAAATTTAGATCCATCTGTCCATGACACCTTTTTCCCAATCTTCCTATGTCCAGTATACGGGGAAGGTAAGACACAGAAGGGCATTTCTGCAAGGGTTGACTGTTCACAGAGGGATTTATCAAAGCACATTCATGGAAAGTTGACTGGAAGGGAAAAGTGTGGTAGGAAAAGCAACAGGGATGACCGCAGCCTTGAGAGGATTGTCAAGCAAAGCCGCGATTCAAGAACTTGGGGGAGCTTCACAAGGAGAGGCCTGAGGCTGGAGTCGGTGCATCAAGAGCCGCCACACACAGATGCGTCCAAGAAATGGGATACAAATGTCGCATTTCTAGTGTCAAGCCACTCAGAGTTAATAGACTCAAAGCTGGTAGAGGCATACCCAATAGACTCAAAGCTGGTAAAGGCATACCCAATAGATTCAAAGCTGGTAGAGGCATACTCAATAGACTCAAAGCTGGTAGAGGCATACCCAATAGGCTCAAAGCTGGTAGAGGCATACCCAATAGACTCAAAGCTGGTAGAGGCATACCCAATAGACTGAAAGTTATGATCACTACCAAAACATTTGTAATAAAGGGTCTGAATAACTATACATTTCAGAAACTTCTGTTTTAAATTTTTACAAAATTGTGGGATATTGTAGGTTGATGCAAAAAATAAATACATATCAATGATGACATAAGTCAATAATATAACAAAATGCAGAGAAATGAAATGGACATGAATACTTTTGAAGTCACTGTAGATACTGGTTTCTTCACACTGTCAGCAGTTTGTGAATGTGGTGCGTCACCCAATCGATTATTCTGCCTCAGCATCCTGTCCCTGAACTGGGCCAGAGATTTTAAGCTAAAGCCTAATCTTCATACCTTAAACAAATACAGTTGTCTTGAATTATTCTTGTTGACCGGATTTCTCTGAACTTACAAAGTTGCTTTTGACAACAGATATCTAGTGTTTCTACAAAAAGACGTGTACCATCCACATTTGCATTATCATTATGTAGAATATGTCACACATTTTAATAATTGTCTTGCATTGTTCTGCTTATGCTAATGGTCACAGATTCAGAATATAAAAAACAGTGTTGTCTGCACAAATGGTACATTTCTGAAATGGCTGAACAGTTGCACTTTGATGGTCTATACAGTGGGGGATTTGTTTTTTTATCCCCTGCTGATTTTGTACGTTTGCCCACTGACAAATTATCTGTCCATAATTTTAATAGTAGGTTTATTTGCACTGTGAGAGACAGAATAACAACAAAAAAATCCAGAAAAACACTTTTGATGTGTTATAACACAAATGTTATAAATTGATTTGCATTTAAATGAGTGAAATAAGAATTCAACCCCTCTGCAAAACATGACTTAGTACTTGGTGGAAACACCCTTGTCGGCAATCACAGAGGTCAAACGTTTCTTGTAGTTGGCCACCAGGTTTGTACACATCTCAGGAGGGATTTTGTCCCACTCTTCTTTGCAGATCTTCTCCAAGTCATTAAGGGTTCGAGGCTGACGTTTGGCAACTCAAACCTTTTCTATGGGATTAAGGTCTGGAGACTGGCTAGGCCACTCCAGGACCTTAATGCGCTTCTTCTTGAGCCACTCCTTTGTTGCCGTGCCCGTGTGTTTTGGGTCATTGTCATTCTGGAATACCCATCCACGACCCATTTTCAATGCCCTGGCTGAAGGAAGGAGGTTCTCACCCAAGATGGTACATGGCCCCGTCCATCGTCCCTTTGATGCAGTGATGTTGTCCTGTCCCCTTAGCAGAAAAACACCCACAAAGCATAATGTTTCCACCTCCATGTTTGACGGTGGGGATGGTATTCTTGGGGTCATAGGCAGCATTCCTCCTCCTCCAAACACGGCAAGTTGAGTTGATGCCAAAGGGGTCAATGTTGGTCTCATCTGACCACAACACTTTCACCCAGTTCTCCTCTGAATCATTCAGATGTTCATTGGCAATTTTCAGACGGGCCTGTACATGTCCTTTCTTGAGCAGGGGGACATTGCGGGCGCTGCAGGATTTCAGTCTTTCATGGCGTAGTGTGTTACTAATTGTTTTCTTGGTTACTATGGTCCCAGCTGCCTTGAGACCATTGACAAAATCCTCCCATGTAGATCTGGGCTGATTCCTCACCGTCCTCATGATCATTTCAACTCCACGAGGTGAGATCTTGCACGGTGCCCCAGACCGAGGGAGATTGACAGTTCTTTTGTGTTTCTTCCATTTGCGAATAATCGCACCAACTGTTGTCACCTTCTCACCAAGCTGCTTGGCGATGGTCTTGTAGCCCATTCCAGCCTTGTGTTGGTCTACAATCTTGTCCCAGACATCTATGGACAGTTCTTTGCTCTTGGCCATGGTGGAGAGTTTGGAAACTGATTGATTGATTGCTTCTGTGGACAGGTGTTTTTTATACAGGTAACAAGCTGAGATTAGGAGCACTACCTTGAATAGTGTTGTACCTTGAAGATTATTGTTCTTTTTCCTCTCATTCTTCATCTTCTCTTATTCTTTGTCTTCCTTTAACCCTCTCACTGATGTAGTCATAAATTTTTCCAAAACACGGATGAGCTTATCAACATTATTGTCATTTTGACTAACAGTGTTTATGTTTTGGCCTGCAAGTTTACGGTTTTGAAAAAAAGTGTTTTCACAGTCTAGAAAAACGGTAATACATGATAAGTAAACTGTAATACACTAAATATGTTTTTTTAAATATACATTATAATAACATGTTGCTCATTTCTATACAATATTTTATTTAAATTAAATCCTAAGCTCCTGAGTCAGACCTAACTTTGATATTAATCAGTATTCTAGTTTTAATGTTATGGCTGAGTAACACTTTGTGACAACTGCTGATGTGCTTCATGAAATAAATTGTATTCACATTTTCAACAGTGTGTATGTAATGGTCCCTGCCTGAGGGGACCGTTCTACTTTGTGTTTTCTGTTTGTCCCTGTCTTGTCCTTGTATGGTCTTTCCTGTTCTTGTTTCAGTTAATCAGTATATTCATTTCACCTTTGTTTAGCCCCCACCTGTTTCTGTTCTCCTCGTTTGTCTGTGTATTTAGTTTGGCCATTTTCTCCCTGTCGCTGTTGGTCATTGTGCTTGTGCGCCTGTCATATTTTGTGTATTCCTGTACTGCTGTACTCCTGAACATTATTAAAAGGAGACTCAAACTTATGCGCCTGCCTCGTCTCCATTAATGAAGCCTGACAGTGTATCAATAAATATAACTGTTCATGAATCCAACCAATAACAGCATTTGGAAAATATTCCAAGGGGTTTCAAGACATTATTTTTATTAATTTGTGCAACAGCTTTATTTTTTTGTTAGTCAGCTTTTTGTGTCAAATGACTTATTTTTGGGCCAAAACCTATAGTGTATTTTCCATAAACAATAAATTATTTGTGTAAACGAAAATGTGGAACTAGTTAGAAAATAATATCAAGGCTACTGACAAATCAAAAGTAATCTGTTCACTGAATTCAAAGCTTCAAATACTTGAAAGCAGAGAAATGACAACACACAAAACATTTCTGAACCTGTTATTTGTGTCAAAGCACTTTCAGTAAAGCCAGGTACTGATCAGCACTGACCCAGCTAAGCTTCCACAGCAAACAGGCATGAGGATAAAAGGTGCTTTGTCCCTTGTGAAGTGGTAGTAAGAAAAACAAAGCACCATCACAGCAAGGTGATTTTATATTTTCTGTATATGCAATTAACAAAGATTTCACAATGGCAGTTATACAACAACAAACAGTGAAGGTGACGTATCTCCATATCCTGAAGATACCCTCAGGATTTCACCTATAAAAAGTTCAGATGACTTTGGGCCAAAAGAAAGAACAGCTAATTTGAGAAGAGTACAGGCACAGATCAATACCTATGTTTTCTCATTTGGTGTCCATTCTCAGCTGTGAAAAGATCTCATGTGATTGGTCAATGGACAAGCAGCTTTTCTGTCTAGATGCAGCCACAGTATCCCAACTGAGCCACTAGAGGGAGATGTTAAACAGCACAGACTGAACACAATGGCCACTGTAGCTACGGGTGTAGCAGACTTCCTTAGACACACAGAATGTACACACATAATTATTGCATCCACTTTATCATTAAATAAAATGGAAATATTTGGAATATTCATCCCAGTATGAATATTGTCTGCAAAAAACATTCCTATGTCATTTCCAGGTCATTTCAATCCGGTCAAGTCTGTGTCGACATCACGTCTGTGATGAAAACAGGCAATAAGGTCACAGAATTGTTAGATGAAAAAGCAATAGCAAAACATTCCATTATAACAGAAACTTTATCAGGCCTATATTGGTCAAATATTGGAATAAAACACAAGAACTATAAATGCCTTAAATTCAGAGATAACATGCTTTTAGCTGTCACTTTGAACCATGGATAAAAAAAGGCATAAACTATTGGATTAATAAAGGAGTTAACAAGTGGAAGAAAGGTGATGATATATGATGCTAAATGGGAACTTGGAAGAAATAAAAAAAACACATAAATTAATGGATTCCAACATATGAGATAGTTGAAAACAACTATACCTAGAGTTTTTGCGGCTTTTCTCTCAGATTTATTTGCCTGTACAGTTTTAACAGCAGACACATCGGTAAACCCATTTGAAGATATCTTTCTAGCCTGTGATGTGGCGACTATAAATATTTTCAAATAAAGTATCATAATAATAGAAAATGGGACAACCAGAGAAATTGCAACGTCAATTGTTCTAACCAAGAAATCTCCTTCAGCAAAAAAACATTCTTCAACACACCTACTGGGTACCTGTACATTTATATATGTTTCTATAACAACAGCATCATTGATAACACAACAAATCCAGGTAATGAATATACAACATATAGTTCGTCTTATTGTAATTTTCGAATGGTACACTAATGGATCACAGACAGCAACATAACGGTCAATAGATATCAAGACCAAATTGCCAAGTGAGGAAGAAGAACATAGAATATTGATGAAGAGAAGCAATGCACAGAAATATCCCCCACCACCCCAGCATGGTTCCATTATTGATACCGTCATTGCTGGTATCACAATGAGTCCCACCAGGAGATCTGACACAGCCAGAGAGAGGATGAGCAGGTTGGTTGGAGTGTGGAGCTGCTTGAATTTAGAAATGGAGATGATCACCAGTAAGTTCAAAAATGCTATAACAGCTGAAATTATTGATATGAAAATGTACAGTGTTATATAAAAAGATGCTGATATTGAATTCTTTCTGCAAGAAGAGTTTTTGTCTTGATAACAGTATTGGTCATCTTCATGTTCCTCCATTAGTAATAAAGGGTAAAATGCTGAGGTCCTCCTCCTGCTTGGTCCTGTGTGTGACCCTGTCAGGTCAGCCTTCTGACAAACTCTGAGCTCTGAGTCTCTTTTTATCCCTGTTTGCCCTGAAGTTTCTCCTACACACACACACACACACACACACACACACACACACACACACACACACACACACACCAGTGTTGGGGAGTGGACTGCGTATAATTCCTAATAAAATTCAATACAGCTTTTTTTTTTTTTCTGGAAAGAAATACATAAAAATATAGGTAAACATAAAAAAAAAACGTAATCACATTTTAGGATTTTGATGAGAACTTAGTTGGTTAGCTGGTGGGTCTAAACCTATTGTGAACATTTAAGGGCTTGGCCTGAAAGCAAGGCAGTTCACGGACCTAATGAAACGTGTCATATGGATAGAATTGCAGACATCGATGACCCATGGGGAAACTGGCCACTCGTTGAGTCCGAGGGGAAAAGGGCAGAGGTGAAAGCCCCCCGGGGTCTATTCGTGTTGGTGCCTGGGTCCAGGTTCAATTCCCTGTCAAGACCACACGCTGAAGTCACAATACAAACTGTCAAGACCACACGCTGAAGTCACAATAAAAACTGTCAAGAACACAAATTAAAATAACAGTATTAACTGTCAAGACCACACGCTTGAAGTTACAATTTAAACTGTCAAGATCATACGCTGAAGTTACAATACAAACTGTCAAGACCACACGCTGAAATAACAATATTAACTGTCAAGATCATACGCTGAAATTACAATATAAACTGAACAGAAATGCACAGTGGGGAGAACAAGTATTTGATACACTGCCGATTTTGCAGGTTTTCCCACATACAAAGATTGTAGAGGTCTAATTTTTATCATAGGTACTCTTCAACTGTGAGTGACGGAATCTAAAACAAAAATCCGGAAAATCACATTGTATGATTTTTAAGTAATTAATTAGCATTTTATTGCATGATACATCAGAAAAGCAGAACTTAATATTTGGTACATAAACCTTTGTTTGCAATTACAGATCTCTTAATATCTCACCCGGCACAGCCAGAAGAGGACTGGTCACCCCTCTGAGCCTGGGTCCTCTCTAGGTTTCTTCCTAAAATTCGGCCTTCTTCCTAAAAGTCCCTCCAGCGTGTCATAGGTCTTCCCCGGGGTCTCCTCCCGGTGGGACGGGACCGGAACACCTTCCCAGGAAGGCGTTCCGGAGGCATCCGAAACAGATGCCCAAGCCACCTCAGCTGACCCCTCTCGTTGTGGAGGAGCAGCGGCTCTACTCCAAGCTCCTCCCGGGTGACCGAGCTTCTCACCCTATCTCTAAGGGATCGCCCAGCCACCCTGCGGAGAAAGCTCATTTCGGCCGCCTGTATCCGGGATCTTGTCCTTTCGGTCATGACCCAAAGCACATGACCATAGGTGAGAGTAGGAACGTAGATTGACCGGTAAATAGAGAGCTTCGCCTTGCGACTCAGCACTTTCTTCACCACGACAGACCGATACATCGACCGCATTACTGCAGAAGCTACACCGATCCGTCTGTCAATCTCCCGTTCCATCCTTCCCTCACTCGTGAACAAGAACCCTAGATACTTAAACTCCTCCACTTGAGGCAGGCACTCTCCACCAACCGGAAGTGGCAAGCCACCCTTTTCCGACTGAGGACCATGGCCTCGGATTTGGAGGTACTGATTCTCATCCCCACCGCTTCACACTCGGCTGCAAACCGTCCCAGCGCATGCTGAAGGTCCTGGTTTGAAGGGGCAAAGACGAAATCGTGTGGTCCCCAAACCTGACACCCTCCGGCCCCTGGCTTGGCCTAGAAATTCTGTCCATAAGAATTATGAACAGAACCGGTGACAAAGGGCAGCCCTTCCGGAGTCCAACATGCACTGGGAACAAGTCTGACTTACTGCCGGCAATGCAGACCAAGCTCCTGCTTCGGTCGTATAGGGACCTGACAGCCCTTAGCAAAGGACCCAGGACCCCATATTCCCGAAGCACCCTCCACAGGATGCCGCGAGGGACACAGTCGAATGCCTTCTCCAAATCCACAAAACACATGTGGACTGGTTGGGCAAACTCCCATGAACCCTCCAACACCCCGTAGAGGGTATAGAGCTGGTCCAGTGTTCCACGGCCCAGACGAAAACCACACTGTTCCTCCTGAATCCGAGGTTCTACTATCGGCTGTATTCTCCTCTCCAGAACCCTGGCATAGACTTTCCCGGGGAGGCTGAGAAGTGTGATCCCCCTATAGTTGGAACACACCCTCCGGTCCCCCTTCTTAAAAAGAGGGACCACCACCCCGGTCTGCCATCCCAAAGGCCCTGTCCCCGACCGCCACGCGATGTTGCACAGGCATGTCAACCAAGACAGCCCCACAACATCCAGAGACTTGAGGTACTCAGGGCGGATCTCATCCACCCCCGGTGCCTTGCCACCGAGGAGTTTCTTGACCACCTCAGTGACTTCAACCCGGGTGATGGACGAGTCCACCTCTGAGCCATCATCCTCTGCTTCCTCAATGGAAGACGTGACTGCGGGATTGAGGAGATCCTCGAAGTACTCCTTCCACCGCCCGACGACATCCCCAGTTGAGGTCAACAGCTGCCCACCTCTACTGTAAACAGCGTTGGTAGGGCACTGTTTCCCTCTCCTGAGGCGCTGGACTGTTTGCCAGAATCTCTTTGAGGCCAGCCGATAGTCCTTCTCCATGGCCTCACCGAACTCCTCCCAGGCCCGAATTTTTGCCTCCACAAGCACCCGGGCTGCAGTCCGCTTGGCCTGTCGGTACCCGTCAGCCGCCTCAGGAGTCCCACAAGCCAACCAGGCCTGATAGGACTCCTTCTTCAGCTTGACGGCATCCCTTACTTCCGGTGTCCACCACCGGGTTCGGGGATTGTCGCCTCGACAGGCACCGGAGACCTTGCGGCCACAGCTCCGCTTGATTAAATTTGATTGAGATATCATACATTTCCTGTAGTTCTTGACCAGGTTTGCACACACTGCAGCAGGGATTTTGGCCCACTCCTCCATATAGACCTTCTCCAGATCCTTCAGGTTTTGGGGCTGTCGCTGGGCAATACGGACTTTCAGCTCCCCCCAAAGATTTTCTATTGGGTTCAGGTCTGGAGACTGGCTAGGCCACTCCAGGACCTTGAGATTCTTCTTACGGAGCCACTCCTTAGTTGCCCTGGCTGTGTGTTTCGGGTTGTTTTCATGCTGGAAGACCCAGCCACGACCCATCTTCAATGCTCTTAAAGAGGGAAGGAGGTCGTTGGCCAAGATCTCGCAATACATGGCCCCATCCATCCTCCCCTCAATACGGTGCAGTCGTCCTGTCCCCTTTCCAGAAAAGCATCCCCAAAGAATGATGTTTCTACCTCCATGCTTCACGGTCGGTATGGTGTTCTTGGGGTTGTACTCATCCTTCTTCTTCCTCCAAACACAGGGAGTGGAGTTTAGAACAAAAAGCTCTATTTTTGTCTCATCAGACCACATGACCTTCTCCCATTCCTCCTCTGGATCATTCAGATGGTCATTGGCAAACTTCAGAAGGGCCTGGACATGCGCTGGCTTGAGCAGGGGGACCTTGCGTGTGCTGCAGGATTTTAATCCATGACGGCATAGTGTGTTACTAATGGTTTTCTTTGAGACTGTGGTCCCAGCTCTCTTCAGGTCATTGACCAGGTCCTGCCATGTAGTTCTGGGCTGATCCCTCACCTTCCACATGATCATTGATGCCCCACAAGGTGAGATCTTGCATGGAGCCCCAGACCAAGGGAGATTGACCGTCATCTTGAACCTCTTTCATTTTCTAATAATTGCGCCAACAGTTGTTGCCTTCTCACCAAGCTGCTTGCCTATTGTCCTGTATCCCATCCCAGCCTTGTGCAGGTCTACAGTTTTATCCCTGATGTCCTTACACAGCTCTCTGGTCTTGGCCATTGTGGAGAGGTTGGAGTTTGTTTGATTGAATGTGTGGACAGGTGTCTTTTATACAGATAACGAGTTCAAACAGGTGCAGTTAATACAGGTAATGAGTGGAGAACAGGAGGGCTTCTTAAAGAAAAACTAACAGGTCTGTGAGATCCGGAATTCTTACTGGTTGGTAGGTGATCAAATACTTATGTCATGCAATAAAATGCTAATTAATTATTTAAAAATCATACCATGTGGTTTTCTGGATTATTATTTTTTATTCCTGTCACGGTCGTGGTTGTGGTAGGACACAGACGCAGAGTCAAAGTAATGGAAATAATCCATGTTTAATCAAAAAAGGAGACAAACCAAAACAAAAGCAGCAACCAGTGACATGAGGCATCCAGTGGAAACAGAAAACCAAAATGAACCACATTGGGTGTGGCCACACATGGAACATGAATAGGGTCCCCAATCGGAGGCAACAATCTACACCTACCTCCGATTGGGGAGTCCAAAAGGAACAGAGGTGGCTAAAGGCACCACCTTCCGTCCTGTCCTGACTATGGCCCCAGCCCAGTGCAGAGATGGCTAGAGGCATAGCCAGGACGTGACAATTCCGTCTCTCACAGTTGAAGTGTACCTATGATAAAAATTACAGACCTCTACATGCTTTGCAAATAGGAAAACCTGCAAAATTGGCAGTGTATCAAATACTTGTTCTCCTCACTCTCAGTGTAACAGGAGTTGAACTAACAATATCTCAGAAATGTCCCATGTGCACAAAACCCTTATTTCACCCTTTGTGAAATGACCTAATTAATTTGCTGATGTATTTACTGATATAAATAGTAAATCAGTCACATCTTTGACATTGTTAAATGTTAGATTTGTATATCTGCTCAACAGGGTGTGATATTTCTGGATTGTACATTTCTGACCAACGTGAAACATACGCACTCATTAAACTTCACAGTAAAAGTCTTATCATCGGTTATCACATGTATTTAGTGGTACATGTGAGTTTCCTCATTCCTCACTACTCTTCACATGACAGAATCACTTCAGTCACATAAATGATGGAAAGGACATGTCTTTCTGGCTGCATTGACATACTTGGCACCATTTACTTCCAAAATAGTTTATCTGATTGTTCAAAAGACCAGTGCATCACAATTATGCCTACTGTAAAAAGAAAAAAATATATGTAAATATGACCAACCAATTGCATTTACCCTAGGCATGTAGCCTATACCCTGGGCCTAAAGCCAATATCCTGGGCCAATACATATACCTTGGGCCAATAGCTTATACCCAGGGCCTATGGCCTATATCCTGGATCAATAGCCTATATCCAGGGCCTATACCCTGGGCCTATAGCCTATATCCTGGGCCAATAGCTTATACCTAGCCTAGGCCACTGGGTTCCAACTACAGTCCCCAAATACTCACTGTTGCCCTACCACTTACACACTTGATTGATGTAATGAACCTTTCACCAAGTCTTTAGTTTGAATCAGGTGTTGAGTGCTTGTGCAAAAACATGCACCTCTTTGGATCCCCAGGACCAGAATTGAGAAACACATACCCTAGATCAATTCCCTCAACCCAAGGCTGATAACATAGTCCAGTTCTTCTCAACCAGGAGTACTAGGACCCCTGAGTGTAATTGGCCTATTAACAGTGGGTACCTGAGAAGACTCATAGGCCAATAAAGAGGAAATTGTCTAATCAAAACACCAACGTCTCACCTGAGGTTCTGGAATGTTGCTTAGGATTTTAAGTAATTGTCTGTTACCTCCTGCTAAACTGGACGTTCAAACATTCTTCCTTAACCCTTACCAAGGTACCCATTTGGCTATTTAGAAATGGGGGGAAACATCACTGGTGCTGCCCAATGCTAAGACAGCCTATGGGCCAAGAAAACACAAATGGTGATGTCCAATGCTAGGACAGCCTATGGGCCAAGAAAACATCATTGGTGCTGTCCAATGCTAAGACAGCCTATGGGCCAAGAAAACATAATTGGTGCTGCCCCATTCTAAGACAGCCTATGGGCCATGAGGAACCTCTATCTAGTTTGATCATAAGCTCAGGAACCTGAATTCCATAACACAGTTGGGGCTGCTATTGTAAAGTGGCACTGTGCACCTACATGCACTTCCAGCTGTACAGTTTGTGTTCAGCCGAATTGTACATGGGAAGACGACTTCATTGTTCTGAATGACGTTGTGTTATTCTGTGATAACTTAGATTTTTCTTAAACAGTAGCGAATGCTGATGTCAAGATAGGAACTAGTGACAGGTTTCAGCATTGTTAGAAGTCAAAGAAAGGTTGTGTGATATAGATTCTCCATCAGGACTAGCTTTTAACGTTTATGATTCGTCCATAATTTGGACATGCACATCTTCTGTGTACACTAAAGGCTAGCAAAGTCATACGTTGAGGACACATGCATACACACCCATGTGTTCCTCACCATTCTCAAAGGGCATATTACATCAGCCAAACTAAACTCTGCTGAATGATGTCAGTATGACATGTCTCTATTGGTTTAGTGAACTCTTTAATGATGTCAGTTTGACTTCTTTAAGAAGTCCCTCACACCAGAGGGTTCGGTCATCATCTGTATTCAAAGTACTGTAATAATATGGGGCCAAAACCCTTAGGAGTTCCCCTAATTAAAGGTGTTAGAGACACACATGCTTTACTCCAGGGCCTCAATAAGGTCCTAATACAACATCAACATACAAGGTTAACCTGTAGTGACACTGAATACAACTTTAATGTACTTTGTATGCATGAACATGTTTTATGAACACACTAAAATGACCTCAGTACAACCCTCAGCTGAAGTCCAACCTGCTCTGGACAGGTGTCCCACCTCCTAATCATGACTCTTTCATTGTGTGATCTGTACCTTGATACCCTGTTTAAAAATAACCTTAACTAATAACAAACAGGCCAAGTAAAAAGTCCAGTGGCACATCACTGGGAAAGTCTCTCTTATAAAACAGTTTTGTAAAAAGGGCTTTATAAATACATTTGATTGACGAGTGATTGACCAAGGATGACATTGATTCAGAAGACACAGGTTGGGCTGCAGTAGCACAAGATCACGAGACTGACTCAACTTTGCCATCAGGAACAAGGCTTAGCGTCCGTTAATTCAAATGGGGAACCCTGTAGGGACCAGCAGTCTCAGACCCCACATCGCTATCCCTGCCGCAGCAACACAGACAGAGACGGGAGTCACGTCGAAGGCAAGGGCAAATTGGTTCAGCCTAAACTTGTGCTGGTGTGTCGTGCCTAAGAATACCGGTTAGCCATGCTATATTGACAATATATCACAAACCCCCGATATGCCTTTATTCGCTTATTGAACAGGTTATGAAAGCAGTTCAAGCAGTAAGATGTGATGCAGTTCAAGCAGTAAGTGATGTGATGTCATACCCTTGGTATACTGTCTTATAAACCGCAGATTTGAATCATGAATGCTGATTGGCTGATAGCCGTGGTACAATAAGCCGTAAGGCCTGAGGGTTTTTTTGATATACGGCCGATATACCACGGCAGTAAACATCACTCGGCGATGCGTTGCACATAAGAACAGCTCTTAGCCGTGATGAAACCTGAACAGCCATTATAGCCATGGTATATGGTATCCATGGAACCTGTCATGCTTAATAGATTCAATTAGATCTAACTTTATTATTGTCATTGAACAAATGCGAGGACAGTGCAACAAAATGCACTTAGCATCTAACCAGAAGTGCAAATAAAAGATGGCTGAACATTTACAAGTATTAAGTAAATGTATATTACAAGTGGAATATATAGATGAGCAAAGAATGCAAAAGCACTACAAATGGCAATACTAGGTGGGCAATTAAGGCAATAGAGGAGGGCAGAGAAATGTACGTGTTTCAGTAAAATGAGAAAAAGTAAGCATTAAGTATTGTGTACGTTACAAGTGGGATAAATAGTTGCGCGGGTACAAAGGGCAGTTCTAAGATGAGCGATCAAGGCAAAAGGAAGGGGTAGGGTAGCATGTGCAACCGGAATGAGATAGCAGCACTGACGCCTTGAGGTAGACATGTATGGAACAACTGAGTCCAGTAGTACAAAGGGAGTCGTGGTCCCTGAGTGGCGGGAAGGGGGGGTATGGGTAGTGATGGGTCACAGGGTTCAGCAGGGTTACAGTAGATGGAAGGAAACTGAGCCTGCTGGTGTGGGACCGAAGAGACCTGTACCGCCTGCCTGATGGTAGGAGGACAAACAGTTTGTGGCCTGGATGTGAAGGGTCCCTGGTCCCTGGTTCTGCCTCCTGAAAAAGAACAGGCCCTGCTGCTATAGAATACCAAACTGAATGTTATAGTATTATGTGGAATATACTGCACTGTATTATGCCCAGATTGTGTATTGCTTACTATACATACAGAATATGTACACAGTTTTTGTATACTTTAGCTATAAGGCACAAGTGGGTCTGGTATATGATCATTGTACCAAGACTAATGGAGGTTCTTAGGCACAGCACAACAGGATACAGCCCTTAGGCATGGTATATTGTTAACCTTCAATCAGATGTTGCTGAAGTAGGACAGAGCTATCCACTCATGAACAGGTTATTTCACTAATCACTAAACCACATAATTTCACACAAACCTGTCAGTTGATGGCAATCCTGAATATAGGTCAATTTTGTAACCAGAGGGCTTCATTTGATACTTAAAGGTCAACGTTAAGGTTGGCCCCTCACTTCTCAGTGTGCCATTACCTTTTCCAAAGTGCATATTACATCAGCCAAACTAACACTGCTCTGGCTGATGTCACCTTATTGTCTCTATTGGTTTAGTGAACAACTCTTTAATGATGTTAGACTTGTTTAGGAAGTTCCTCACACCAGAGGGTTCCGTCATCATCTGTACACAAGGAACTGTAATAATATGGGGCCAAAACCCTCAGGAGTTCCCCCAATTAAAGGTGTTGCGGACACATGCTTTACTCCAGGGCCTCAATAGGCCCTAATACCACATCAACATACAAAGTTAACCTGCAGTGGCACGGAGTACAACTCTAGTGTCAAATGTGTTTATGCACAAAAAGTAAAACTTTTATTAAAACACTGTTGGCCTCAGCAAATCGGGCTCAGTCCAACCCTAAATTAGTCCATGGATCATGACTATGTCACATGTCGTGAGAAAGAACACCATACCATTTTCTCCCCAACTACCCCTTTCCTCTTTAGGAGTCTTTCCTCTTAACAGGGAGCCATATAGTATTAAGATCAGTCAAATGATCACTGTCAAGAGTTACTAACATGAGCTGGTAATGTAAAAGCTGGTATACTCGCGTGATGACGTGCATCTCACATCAGATATTTCTCTCCATCACAAATGTAATTACCGGGAAAACTGAAGAATTACGTGGACATTTTGAAGTGACCTTCAAGGATATCAGATTCTAGGTCTACTAAAATACATTATATAGAGGTTTCTAAAACAATGTACAATGAACTTTAGCGGATGCTCTTAACCCTTTTTTCACTTTGGCTCCAAATGGGAATCAAACCCTTACCCCCCCTGGCGTTGCAAGTGCTTTGATCAACCAACTGACCTACAGGATCACCAGTCGGCAGCTTTCTGCTCAAGCCATGACCTTAGGTCAGCTGGTAGAGCATGTCAAAGCATGGCACTAAAAGTCAACACCACTGGGTTGTGGATTCGGGAAATGTTTGCCCCTACACACTGACAAGCTTGTTTTACAATATTGGTAAAACACACACAATATATGTGTATTACACACACAACAAACAGGGGGTTGCAATTTCAACCTAGACAAACAGCCATAAATGAAAATACATCCAAAACCAGCTATTACTAGAACAGTACAGGATACATGGGAGTCAGTCAAATAACCATTTAGGTTCTGATCCAGTTCTAAACTCTAACAAGCAGGTTCAAAACTTAAGGTCCAAAACTAATTTTGTGGCTAAAGCTAAAATATTTGTTTCTAAAACACTTTGGTGGCCTAAACTCCAATACATTACAACACAAATATTAGGAAGCAAATGCAACATTTGAATACGTTTTTTATTCTATTATTGATAACAAGAGGAATGGAAAACAAAACAATAGAAATTCCTTCAAAATACTCACTGCGTAAGCATACAGCTGTTAGTCATTTAAACAAAACATATAACCAACTTGCTATCATAGCAAATCATTGGGGATTAGAAGAAGAAAAGTTCACCTAGAAACAGAATTTCAATGAAATGACTCATTGCTTTTCTCTGCTACTGACAGTAGGGGAACCCTTTTTCCATGTTCCCGTCAAAACAAAATTCTTGGTTTATTGAGAGTCTGCAACATCAACCAAATGGTGTTTGTCTCTCATTGAAGTCAATGTCTGAATTATTCAAACTGCAGTGCTGAGGTCCGCTGTCTCAATCATAGTGGAGGCTTTTGAAATTAAAGCGCTTCCTCTCTGTGAAACCTGTTACCTGGTGAATGGAGAGACGATTTCATGTTCACTGTCATGGTTCAATCATTGGCAAGATCATAGGATCATTGGCAAGTTTCATGTTTATTATGGAAACTTAAGGAGAAAAACTTACTTGACTGGGATCTCTGGTGAAGTATCTCTTCTCTATAACCTAAATAAACATGAAAGACAAGTATATTGTTATTTTATACATACATACATACACACACACACCTCTGGAAAAAATAAAGAGACCACTGCACCTTTTAACAGTTTTGTTTTATTCTATAAACTACTGGAAACATCTCATCTTCATCCGCATATCTGGTATCGGGTTGCGGGGGCAGCAGCTCCAGCAGGGGACCCCAAACATCCCTTTCCCGAGCCACATTTGCCAGCTCTGACTGGGGGATCCCGAGGCGTTCCCAGGCCAGTGTCGAAATATAATCTCTCCACCTAGTCCTGGGCCTAACCCGAGGTCTCCTCCCAGCTGGACGTGCCTGGAACACCTCCCTAGGGAGACGTCCTGGGGGCATCCTTACCAGATGCCCGAACCACCTCAACTGGCTCTTTTCGATGCTAAGGAGCAGCGGCTCTACTCCGAGATCCTCACGGATGGCTGAGCTTCTCACCCTATCCCTAAGGGAGAAGCCAGCCACCCTTCTGAGAAAACCCATTTCAGCAGCTTGTACTCACGATCTTGTTCTTTCGGTCATGACCCAGCCTTCATGACCATAGATGAGGGTAGGAACTAAAATTTACCGGTATATTGAGAGCTTTGCCTTCTGGCTCAGCTCTCTTTTCGTCACAACGGTGCGGTAAAGCAAATGCAATACCGCCCCGCTGCTCCGATTCTCCGGCCAATCTCCCGTTCCATTGTCCCCTCACTAGCGAACAAGACCCTGAGATACTTGAACTCCTTTACTTGGGGTAACGCCTCATTCCCTACCCGGAGGAGGCACTCCATCAGTTTCCTGCTGAGAACCATGGCCTCAGATTTAGAGGTGCTTATCCTCATCCCAAACGCTTCGCACTCGGCTGCGAACCGGTCCAGTGAGTGCTGAAGGTCACAGACCGATGATGCCATCAGGACCACATCATCCGCAAAAAGCAGCGATGAGATCCCCAGCCCACCGAACTGCAACACCTCCCCACCCCGACTACGCCTCGATATCCTGTCCATAAAAGTTACAAACATGATTGGTGACAAAGTGCAGCCCTGGCGGAGGCCAACCCCCACCTGGAACGAGTCCGACTTACTACAGAGAACCTGAACACAACTCTCATTTTGGACTACTACTGGAAAGATTACACCCAATTTCAAAATAAAACTATTGCCATTTAGAGTATTTATATGTAGAAAACAACAACTGGTCAAAATAACCCCAAGAAATTTGTTTTCAGACCTCAAATAATGCAAAGAAAACAAGAGTTCAGAAATCAATATTTGGTGGAATAACCCAGATTTTTTATCTTGGCATGCTCTCCACCAGTCTGTCACATTGCTGTTGGGTGACTTTATGCCACTCCTGGCACAAAAACTCAAGTAGCTTGGCTTTGTTTGATGACCATCCATCTTCCTCTTGATCAAATTCCAGAGGTTTTCAATGGGGTTTGGGTCTGGAGATTGGGCTGGCCATGACAGGGTCTTGATCTGGTGGTCCTCCATCCACACCTTGATTGACCTGGCTTTGTGGCATGGAACATTGTCTGGCTGGAAAAACCAATTCTCAGAGTTGGGGAACATTGTCAGAGCAGAAGGAAGCAGGTGTTCTTCCAGGATAACCTTGTACTTGGCTTGATTCATGTGTTCTTCACAAAGACAAATCTGCCTGAATCCAGCCTTGAAGCATCCTCAGATCCTCCACCAGATTTCACAGTGGGTGCGAGAAACTATGGCTTGTAGGCCTCTCCAGGTCTCTGTCTAACCATTAGACGACCAGGTGTTGGGCAAAGCTGAAAATATGACTTGTCAGAGAAGACAAAGTTTTGCCATTTTCAGCCTGGCTCTTCTTTGCTTGTCATTGATGAAGGGCTTGGTCAGTAGTTTATAGAATAAAACAAAACTGTAGATTTTACTGAAACACATATCTATAAATAGTAATACCAGAGAAACTGTTCATTTTGCAGTGGTCTCTTAAATCTTTCCAGATATATATATCTCTGAGTACCTCACCTTGCCACAACAAAATATTGACACTTTGGGCCCAATTTGGAAATTTAAACGGTTTAGACATTAATGTCTGTGTGTTGAGTTATTTTGAGGGGACAGCAAATTAACACTGTTATACAACCATTTCTTCGGTCTTGTCAGTTGTTTATAATTAAATATTTACAAAAATGTGAAGGGTGTACTCACTTTTGTGAGATAAATATCTCACAAAAGGGGCCATCTATATCTATATCTCTATCTATATCTATATATTTCTATATGGCCCCTGACTACCTCACCTTGTCAAAGAATCTGCTCAACTTCACAGCATTGGATGTGCCTGCAGCAAGGTATCTTGGGTTGGTGCAGTCCTGTCAAATGAGTTAAAAAAGTGATGTAAATGTCTCAATACTTCCCATAAAACAATAGCAATAACCAAACATATGATGTGCGAACACTGCCCACAGACTGACCGAGTGGCGAGTAAGTGAGTACTGAGGCGACGGTTAACCTACCAGGTTTAACTCCTCTGCGTTGAAATCTTCAGACAGAAAAGCTGTCCGCGTGAGAACATCATTTTTCTTGTTCTCAGGAATCTGGTCAAACTTGGTGCCGATCAAGAGCAAAGGCACAGAGCTGTCAGCAAACTGCTCTCGGTCGTAATCACTGGACGTTTCCAGACAAGGGAAGACATAGAAAACAGATTTGTGATTGTATAAAAAAATATTCAAAGTTCCTAATGAACTGTAAACATTTGAATATACAGTGTTCTCCAGAAGTAATGGCACTATAGCTAAATATGAAAATGTAATTGTTCTTCATAATCTTACACTACAAACATCGTATGAATCTAACCTTTAATTGTGCGAAAATTGGGAATTGAGAAGACTAAGAATAATAATTATTTTCTTAAAAGACATGTGCACGGCAATCATTGGCACCCCTAAAATATCTTATGAACAAAAATATGTTGATGCATATTGCGATGAAGAAATGGATGTAGACTCTGGTTAACATTTTACATATTAAGGTTATCTGAGTCTTTGGGAACTCTGTGGTCATCCATGAAATCCAGTTTAATTGGGGTACAGGAATTTGATGACACACAGGCTGAACTCAGGAGTCAATCACAATGGGAAAGGCCAGAGAAAAGGCCAGAGAATACACAAATGGGACAGGCCAGAGAACACAAATAAGACGAAAGGTGGTTGATCTTTCAAAAAAAATACATACATACCTGAAAATACTAATACTACTAATAAATACTATACTAATACTAATATACTAATACTAATACTAATAAATACTATAGTTAGTCAAGGAGGAATCACTTGACTAACTATACTGAAGCCTATTGAGACTGTGGACAGATTTGCATCTGAGATTTAAAAAATGTATCGTGTAAACAGGTGAAAATCTTAATTGTCACACATTACTTTGCAGAAGATACATGCTACACTTTCCTGACAGATACTACCCATGCCTACCAAAGTCTTGCTCAATGTGTACTGGATTCAAATGAGTGGAGACAGATGAAGAGTGTCACCAGTGTTTCTAGATTTCTATCAAATATGATTATAATAAGGGAAATTACTTTTCTTCCAGGTTTTCTGTACCCCAATGATATATTTTGCCGTATTAAAAATATAAATGTGAAAAGCCAGTATAATAACTAATGAATAACAATACAAAATAAAAGTATCCTTCACAGTATACTGACTTCTGAGCATTTTTCTGAAGTCTGTTTGAGATGCAGAGGCCAAGTACCCCTGGTTGGGAACCACTGTGGTTGACAAATAAACTTGTTTTGCCTTGCTTTTCCTAAGTCACTCATGCCTACAGTATCGACGTACTTGGAGATCATGCATGGTCATTACAACTGAGACGCAAAAGAGTGTTCAGTGACCATGCAGATTTTTTCATGGAAAATGATGAATGGCTAATTAGCGGTTTTAGGCTATAATTAATGCTGAAAGCTGTTAATGTATAGGTTGATGATTGCCACACCTGCATAAATTAAGAGTGTGTCTTATGTAGATAAAGACAGGTGCAGCTTGTTCTCACGGCTTTATCAATCTGTGATGACATCTACACTCATTTCGAAGAGGTGCGATAGTTTTGTAAATCACACTAGGGGATCATCGTACGTCTCTCCCCACACTTGATCTGAGATTTTTTCTGACAAGGTTTCATTAATAATCCCACCAATTGATAATTTCTTGTTGAACTCCCAGACATAGCAACATGAAATATGAATCTTGTTTTGCCTTTGAGCAGTGCAGTCATAATAAACTTAAGTAAATTATACATTTTTTTAATTGCTAAAATGGATTTACCCACATGGAAGCTTTTTAATTACAACATTATGAGATAGAGGACCTGGTAGCCTACCTACCCATTCGAAACAATTACCCCTGTTGGGGAGGAGTCTTTGTTCAAGGCTTCAAGTGACCAGCGATACAGATTTTGGGAGGATTTCTTGTTGGTCAGGTCGTGAACTAACACAATGCCTGTAAGGATAAAAAAAATCATACATGACAATCTAAGCCAGTATATGTTGGTACATGCTACCAACATATACATAGATGAGCCAAAAAATATGACCACTCAAAGGTGAGGCGAATAACGTTACATCAGCATTTGTCACAAAGTGCTTTCACTCATAGTCAGTGGGTGTTGGACGTAAGAGAAATGGACAGGAGCGACTTTGACAAGGGCCAAATTGTCATGGCCAGACGAGTGGGTCAGGGTTTGTGGGGTGCTCCCGGTCAGCAGTGGTGAGTACCCACCGACAGCGGTCTGAGGAGAGACAAGCCACACACCGACGACGGGGGTGCCCGGGGCTCATCGAAGCACGAGGGCAATGAAGTCGATCCCGTCTGGTCTGAACCGACAGAAGGTCTACTGTGCCACAAGTCACATTAAATGTTAATGCTTACGGGAGGAATGTGTCACAACACACAGTGCTTGGCACCCTGCTGCGTGTGGGCTAGCGTAGCCGCAGGTCGGTCAGAGTGCCCATGATGATGATCTAAAGCACCTACAATGGGCAGGCGATCATCGGAACTGGACCATGGAGCAGTGGAAGAAGGTTCCCCGGTCCGATGAGTCCCACTTTCTTTTCATCTGGTGGACGGCCGTGTCCGTGTGCTCCAGATGATGGCACCAGGATGCACTGTTGGAAGACAACAAGCCGGAGGAGGGAGTGTGATGCCCTGGGCAATCTCCTGCTGGGAAACCTCAGGTCCAGGCATTCATGTAAGTGTCAATTTGACAAGTGCCACCTATCTAAACATTGTTGCAGACCAGGTGCACCCCTTCATGGCAAATGTATTCCCTGATGGCAGTGGCCTCTTTCAGCAGGATAACGCGCACTATCACACTGCACAAATTGTTCGGGAATGGTTTGAGGAACACGATGAAAAGTTCAAGGTATTGCCCTGACCTCCAAATTCCAAACTGAGCATCTGTGGGATGTGTTGGACTGACAAGTCTGATCCACTGCGCCTTCACCTCACAATGTACAAGACTTGAAGGACATGCTGCTCTTGGTGCCAGATACCACAGCACACCACACCACAAGGTGGCCGCTGTTTTAGCGGCACGCGGAGGACCAACAGCTTTAGGCAGGCAGTCATAAAGTTTTGGCTCATCACTGTATATACACAGTGATTTACATACAGTACTTATGTGTTACCTAATGATGTCAACAATAAATAGCATTGATTTAAATAGGTTCTTAAATGTAATGAGCGATACAGCCAGCAAATGCAATGATGTTACCATTGACAGAGTTATAAAAGACTGCTCTGGTGCTTTTCAAACTGCTGGCGCAGCCTACAGATCCTCCTACATCCCATAACTCTATGTAGTAGGTTTTTTCCTCTGGTGTGCCTTCTTTGTAGTCATGGACCTAAAAGAACAGATAACATAAATTATCCTGACAGAGATTAAAGTAAAACATCTTTAAAGATAAAAAACTAAAATATAAATTTTATTTAACCAGTTAAGCTCTTAATTTCCAATGACACCCTGTCCAAAGGCAATTTGATTGCAAGATGACAAGACAACACACAAAACAAATATATGCATGACATTTTATTTATTAATTATATTTCACCAGTTACATCGCCTGGGCCAAAGGCAATTTGAAATTTGACTGCAAGGTGCCAAGGCAACACACAGAACCGCATGAACATATGTAAAACAGAAATAAAAATAAAATACAATCGTCATAAAACACCACAGACAAGAAAATAGACGATTAGCATCAAAAGTCAATAGTTCAAAATTGGCAACCATTCTCACCCGTACGTCCACAGAGCAACCTACAGTCCATGATGGGTTTCCTAAGACTTGGTTCTGACACAGCAGGTGTACAAGTGAGGACTTCCCAACACCTGGATAATGATGGTTGAGACATCCAGTTTAGTTTTTAAAGCACTTGGAATGTTTTGTTTTTAAAGCACTTGGTATGCTTATGTTTCCCTATATTTTGATATAATATACGTCTACGAGCATAAGTAAAGCCAAAAGTCTTAAACATCCAACATTAGTGTCCAGGTCGTTAGCAAACTAGCTAACTAATGAATGTGACACTGAGCCAACGTTAGCAAGCTAACGGTAACACTCAACAGGGCATTATTGTAAGAGACAACAATACTGTTTGATCTAATGGAGTCATAACATACAACTCCACAACATTCACAAAATAATACAACCTCTATCCACTCATAAATTAATAAGATACCAACCCGAATCTCCCAGAACTAGCACTTTCACTCTGTCAAGGGAAGCCATTTTTCGTCCAGGAAGTAAACAATAAAACTCCCGCCCAGAAAAAAAACCTCGTGTTCCCTGATTGGTTTAAGAAAACTATTTCCGTTTAAAACCGGACATTTTATTGGCCTTTGAAGTAAATCCTTACGTACTAGCCAATCGGATGTAATATTATTTCGTGTCAAAGCGTTTCTTTCCATTTTTTTCACAGCCACAAGACTAGCATCACGCGGGCAACCGCAAGCATAATTTTGACTTCCATATTTTGGATATTTCTTCAAAATACCTGTTCTGTGTTGTGGGGTCTCTAATGAGTAGACTGGACTAAGGTTTTACGATTATTTTATTATTGTTTTTCTTCTACATTGGTTGTATGTTTCACTATTTCTGTGACCATGGAAGATGGTAAAAAAAAAAATATATAATTAAATATGTAAAACAAAATAAATCGTAGATAATATTCTGAGAATTATTTGTAAAATGTTGATTGAAAGTCCTCTTACTGGGTGAGCCTTTATTCTGAAGAAAAAATGAATTTCTTCACCCGGAAGTAGGTTTATAATGTCGCTGACAAGACGCTGGTAAAATAACAAATACTGAAAAAGTACAAGGCAGATCATGAGCCTCACGCTTTCAAGTTGCTACAAAAGAGCACATTTTATTGAGTGAGGTTCGTATTGTCTGTTCTTCACACGTGTTGTAACCTACATATAATACATACATGTAATAAGAATACTAATATTACCTGCTCATTTAGTAGATACATTATCTTCACTGAGATTTCGAGCTAGATAGATCAGACAAGTTTCGCTAGCATAGATGCTAACGTTAGCTTGCCGGTGTGAATGCTATTTATTTCGTTTAAATTCGCGAGTATAGTTAACTAACGGTATAATTTAATGAATCACATGCTGGCTAACCTCGTGGTTACTGCGACCAAGTCAATTAATCTATTTCAAGTATATAGCTATCATTTATAAAATACATACTAGCTAACCTCGTTACCTGCCTCCCGCTGTACACTCACGTTTGCCAAACACGTTTTCCTGTTTTCTTTTTTGAAACGGTTGTATAAACATAAAGTTGGGAAGTGCTGAACCTTCATTTAGTCCTGCTCAGGTAGTGATGTGTTGCCTTCTATGGTATATGATATACATGTTTCCATTTCCATTGCAGATACCACCAAAGAGAAGGACCCCATAGAACTTTGCCTCGTTTCTCCCCTCAAGAACATCTAATTTCTGCCTTGCATTTTCCATCTTTCAACTGTCACCCAAAAAGGCCTTTCAGGCTACCTATTAGCCCTGTATTCTGGAAACACTTTGTTTTTTAGCATAAAACATGTCAGAACCAGAAGTGTTAACAGAGGTCCCAGCGTCTCTGAAGCGTCTGGCCAAGCAGGTTGTCCGGGGCTTCTACGGTGTGGAGCATGCGCTGGCCCTGGATGTCCTCATACGTAACCCCTGTGTCCGTGAGGAGGACATGCTGGAGCTGCTCAAGTTCGACCGCAAGCAGCTGCGCTCGGTGCTCAACACGCTGAAGGGGGACAAGTTCGTCAAGTGCCGCATGCGGGTGGAGACAGCGCCGGATGGAAAGACCACGCGCCACAACTACTACTTCATAAACTACCGGCTGCTGGTCAACGTGGTCAAGTACAAGCTGGATCACATGCGGCGGCGCATCGAGACGGACGAGAGGGACTCGACCAACCGGGCATCATTCCGCTGTCCCTGCTGCTTCAGCACCTTCACTGATCTGGAGGCCAATCAGTTGTTTGACCCCATGACAGGTGAGAGAGGAGGTGGGGCAGAGTGAAAAGGTCTATGTTAACACTTATTTTCATTTCTCTCTCTCACACACACAGACACACACAACACTTATGTGTATGCACGTGTGTGTAGAACAGGGCATGTGTAAGCATTGTGTATTTGGCCTTTCTTTGGAGGAATGGGCAGAGAGGGGAGTTGTAACATAGGCTGCCTTTCAGGCATGTCTGTTGCTGCTTTTTGTTCATGAGATTTTGCACTAGATGGCAGTAGATGCCAAGATAAACAGTGGTACTCCAGCTACACGCTCTCTTGGCACCAACAGGGCAGAAAGGATGGAGCAGGGCCCTGGTCGGCAAGCAGAGTCAGGGAACAAACCCCCAGACATGCAGGCCCAGTCAGGGAACCAGGCCCCAGACATGCAGGCCCAGTCAGGGAACCAGGCCCCAGACATGCAGGCCCAGTCAGGGAACCAGGCCCCAGACATGCAGGCCCAGTCAGGGAACCAGGCCCCAGACATGCAGGCCCAGTCAGGGAACCAGGCCCCAGACATGCAGGCCCAGTCAGGGAACCAGGCCCCAGACATGCAGGCCCAGTCAGGGAACCAGGCCCCAGACATGCAGGCCCAGTCAGGGAACCAGGCCCCAGACATGCAGGCCCAGTCAGGGAACCAGGCCCCAGACATGCAGGCCCAGTCAGGGAACCAGGCCCCAGACATGCAGGCCCAGTCAGGGAACCAGGCCCCAGACCTGTGAATGATTTGTCCTTCATCAGAAGATGTTTAAACTCTCAGCTCTGGGAAAAAATAAAAGATCACTGCACCTTTTTCTTTCCAAAAAAAGTTGAAAAGGAAATTTTTTTGTCAGGAAAAGAAGCGTTAAATTTGCAGTGGTCTCTTAATTTTTTCCGAACCTGTACTTTATAGATGCAGTCTGGGGCTGTTGCAAGGAACAAATTCTTTTTTTTTTTTTGAGCTGGATAATATGCTGTTTATGTGCGTAATCTATAAGTAGAATCACAATCAGATAGCCATGAAATTCCAAGTTTGAAAGCTCATGTTTTGGGGTGGCATGGTGTACATATCTGCACATACATGACATCATACCCAATTCAGGGACCCTTTTTGGCTTAACAGCATCACTTTTACAAATAGTTGTCTAAAAACCTGCAATGCCTCTTTAATTAGCTACAGCACCAGTAAAGGTCTCACAGAGGATTTCGAAGTGTCTTAGTGAGCAGTGCTTCAATGAAGCCTAGTGTGACATCTGACCGTCCAGAATTACGCTTGTTGTGAAAACTCATTATTACTCTGCAATGTTTCCTATAATAAGCTTTCTGATTATTCTCCTAATTTTCTGCTCCAAGGATGAGAAATTGGGAGTTACTTTTGGGGAATATTGTCTGTATTTTCTGAGCTCTTAGTTGAATTGAGTGAACCAGAGTTAGAAATGAATTTGTTCAGAAATTATATAAATGCCTCGCTGCCACTTAGGGCTAGATAATCACAATTATCTTCCAGGTGAAGCAGGAACTAAACTAAATGCTAATCACTCCCCCAGTTTGTTCAGAGCATAACCAGGGCCCCAGAACCACTTTATAAACAATACAGTTACCAGTTAGTGCATTAGCCAATCAGACCACCTGGTGATAGAATTAGGCCTATGGATTCTTAAATTCAGCACCAATAAGCTCTAATTGGTAATGGTGTTGTATATAAAGTGGTTCTGGGGCCCTGGCTATGCTCTGAACAAGCTGTGGGAGTGATTAGCCTTTAGTGTAGTTCCTGCTTCACCTGGAAGATAATTGTGATTATCTAGCCCTAAGTGGCAGCGAGGCATTTATATAATTTCTGAACAAATTCATTTCTAACTCTGGTTCATTCAATTCAACTAAGAGCTCATAAAATAGCCAAAGACTTGCGGCCGCCAAGACAAACATTGAGCAGGAGTCCACTGGTGCGGTCATAACAAGCTAATGGCCTAATAGAGACACACGGCTCCCTAAGCGCCGGCTAATGCCACGGTCGTCCTCAGCGCCAGTGCAATGCTGTGCCCGTGCGCTTACACACCGGGGTCCTGGTTAGTGCCGACGGGGGGGGGGGGGGGGGCAGTCTCTGTGACAGAGGGAGGAGGCTGGTGTCTATTCGTTCCTCGTTCCCTCGCCTGGAGGACTGGCACATGTCCAGGCTGCGCTGGTACAGAACGTCACGTCCTGCCCCTGCTGTGCCGGGAGCAGGGCACTATGGCACGCTCTGCTGTCTGTGCCAAATCAATTGCATTTGTGTTCACAGCACATCCGGCATACGACAGGCCTTGTGGTTGACTGTGTGCCTACCAAAAAAAAGATGCCGTTGAAGGACAACGAGAAGGCAATATAGTAATTGTATTCAAATGAGAAGAATAGATGTCAGTGGATGGAAACATTAAAAAAGATGAGAGCAAAGCCATGAGCATGGGCATTTGTGTGGACATGTGTGAATGTGGGTGTACAGTTTGTCATTTGCCATTTGATTCGCTGTTTACTAGTGTTGTGACTTGGCTGTCGAAGCCCTACAGTGTCCGGTTTGCTCCAAGCATCTAGATTGGTCTTGTAGCTTAGGGGTAGAAGTCGTACAATGTGTCCAGTTTGCTCCAGGCATCTAGATTGGTCTTGTAGCTTGGGGGTAGAAGCCGTACAGTGTTAGGTTGGCTCCAGGAAGCTAGACTGGTCTTGTGACCCGGGGGTAGAAGCCGTACAGTGTTAGGTTGGCTCCAGGAAGCTAGACTGGTCTTGTGACCCGGGGGTAGAGTCCGTACACTGTACGGTTAGCTGGCACTGCCAGGCGTGTGTCTGCGCTGGTCTGCCCCACATTGCTAATGTGTGTCCGGAAATATATGGAAGTTTAGTTGCACCGTTGCATAACAGTATTAGCCACGCATTCATCATCACCAGGGTGAAGTCTTGACTGTCTCTCTGTCAAGGTGACGCGCCGTGCTGTGAGCACTCTGTCTTCCGCCAAACAGGAAGACGTCAGTGAACCAGAGCTGTTGCTAGGATACGCGGTGTGGAAGACAGTCCGCTAAGGGGTAGTGCTCCAGTCATCCTGCATACAAATACAGTGAACCAGAAATGGTGGCTTGAAGCTGAGCTGTTTTTAGAAGAAACTGTTAGTTTTGATTTCTGCAGGGGAAGGGCATGTCTTAAAATGTCTGCAGAGTTGGGTGCAAAGTTGCTTTTAGTGGTTCTCACTGTTGCCTCAACCAGCATTGATTACATCTGTGTAGTTGCTCTCAGCAGGTTTGTAGTGTCATCTCCACTGAGTAAGGATAAAAGCCACAGACCGAGAGCTAGGACAGCGTCAACATTTTCTTTTCTTACAGTTGAATGGTTGTCGTGAAAATAAGTTATTGTCTTTGGCAGATAAACTGATCTTTTGTTTGACTCATTTGGGCACATTCTGGAGTTTTATTGGCTAGGAACATCAAATGTTTGTCTTCAAAGTCATGAAAACATGAATTTTCTGTTTTCTTAATACCATGCCAGTCTTCAATGTATGTATTGTGACGAAGCACAAGTGTAATTATACCGTAGTTTTTGCTAGAACTACACACTGGAACTGAACAGCTGGTCTACAAAATACATTTTTGTTTTGCTGAATGTAAAATATGCTTACTTGTCTTGCTCAGATAAAGAACAACAGATTTTGACCTTGGCCACACAAAATTCAAACTGGCAACTTCTCGATTACACATCAGATGCCCTAATCATGGAAACCCTGACACCCTGTTTAGATGAGACCTTTCCAACTTTTTCATGGGCATCAAATTGCCATTTTTAACTTGTTTGATAGAATAACCTTGATACCCATTTAAAAACTTTCTGGAGTGGCTTAATTAGTGGTTGAGGCCTTCATAAATTACTGGCTTAATGGAAGGTCTTTGGCGGATAAGACATGCTTTGACTATCAACGTCACAATCTAAAATACATTTTAGCCGGTGTGCCAAACATGTCGTGCCCACTCTCTTAAAGGCCCCTGAAAAGGACAAGGAAGCGTATCGATTCAGACCGCAGGCTTATGTAAGACTAAAGTTTGGAAAATCTCCGGAGAATTTTTTTTGCTCACACCCTTTTTTTGCTGTTTCCCTACTCTATTGAGATGCCGTCTCTCTCAGGCACTTCTTTTCCTGCCGTCCATATCAGGTGGTGCTGCCGTGGCACTGGCAGTACTCCGGCACTAGGCCTGCCTGCAGGGGGGTTGGGGGCAGGGTTCAACATTGCCCAATATGATTGGTGCGTTTCTGAAGGGTCAGCAGCACTCAGCGCCTCATCGTAGGGAGTAACCAATGACACTGCAGATGTTTCCACCACTTCCTGTAACACATCTTTGGATTGCGACTCTCATGGATACCGTGGGAATCGATCAGAATCCTTTCTGCTTTTGAGTCTCTCTAGTTGTTGTTAAAACTGAATGTCATTGGCCAACTATAGTTTGACCAATGGCAGACATTAATATTGATAATGACAGTAGTAAATAGAATAGTATTTCTGTGGCTGTCAAAAGTATTCAGTCCCTTGGACTTTTCCATGTTTTATTATGTTACAACGTGAACTCACCGTGGATTTGATTAGGAGTTTACCGCACTGATCATCACAGAAAAGACAATAATGTCGAAGTGAAAAATTAGACCTACCAACTGTTGTATATTAATTACAAATACAAAACAGAAAATAATTGATTTCATATGTATTCACCCTGTTCAGTCAATATTTGGTAGAGGCCCCGTAGCCTTTACAGATTATATCTATATTTTTTTATATAAGTCTCTGCCAGCTTTGGACATGCGAATGCAGCAATTTTTGCCCTTTCTTCTTTGCAAAATAGTTGTGAACAACTTTTGTCAACCTTTTTCTTCACATATTCACATTTGGATTCAGGTCTGGGCTTTCACACACAAAAAAACTGTCTATCTCCCTCGGTCTGGGGCTCCCATGCAAGATCTCGCCTCGTGAAGTTGCAATGATCATGAGAACGGTGAGGAATTACCCCAGAACTACACAAAAGGATCTTGTCAATGATCTTAAGGCAGCTGGTACCATAGTCACCAAGAAAACAATTGGTAACACACTATGCTGTGAAGGACTGAAATCCTGCAGCACCCACAATGTCCCCCTGCTCAAGAAAGCACATGTACAGGCCCATCTGAAGTTTGCCAATGAACATCTGAATGATTCAGAGGAGAACTGGGTGAAAGTGTTGTGGTCAGATGAGACCAAAATCGAGCTCTTTAGTATCAACTCAACTTGCCGTGTTTGGAGGAGGAGGAATGCTGCCTATGACCCCAAGAACACCATCCCCACCGTCAAACGTGGAGGTGGAAACATTATGCTTTCTGGGTGTTTTTCTGCAAAGGATACAGGACAACTTCACCGCATCAAAGGGACGATGGTTGGGGCCATGTACCGTCTTGAGTGAGAACCTCTTTCCCTCAGCCAGGGCATTGAAAATGGGTCGTGGATGGGTATTCCAGAATGACAAAGACCCAAAACACACAGCCAAGGCAACAAAGGAGTGGCTCAAGAAGAAGCACATTAAGGTCGTGGAGTGGCCTAGCCAGTCTCCAGACCTTAATCGCATAGAAAATCTGTGGAGGGAGCTGAAGGTTCGAGTTGCCAAACGTCAGCCTCAAAACCTTAATGACTTGGAGAAGATCTGCAAAGAGGAGTGGGACAAAATCCCTCCTGAGATGTGTGCAAACCTGGTGGCCAACTAAAAGAAACGTCTGACCCCTGTGATTGCCTACAAGGGGTTGCAGAGGGGTTGAATACTTATTTCATTCATTAAAACGCTAATTAATTCATAACTTTTTAGATTTTTTTGTTGTTATTCTGTCTCTCACTGTTTAAATAAACCTACCATTAAAATGATGGACTATCATTTCTTTGTGAATGTGCAAACGTACAAAAATCAGCAGGGGATCAGATACTTTTTTTTCTCTCACTGTATGGATTAAATTGAGGTTTTCCCTCATCACCCTAACCAGAATATAACACAATGATCAAGTAAAAACAGTTTGTTAGGTTAATACGTAAATGTATTAAGAAAATAAACAATTATCTGGCATTTACATAAGTATGCCTGCCCTTTGCTTTGACACTCGAAATGGTGCTCAGGTGCATTATGTATCTATTTATCATCCTTGAGATGTTTCTTCATTTTGTTTGGTGTTCACCTGTGGTAAATTCAATTGATTGGACACGATTTGAAAATAGATGCCTGTATATATCAGGTGGCATAGTTGACAGTGCGTGCCAGAGCAACAGCTAAGCCGTGACATTGCTGCAACATTACCATAGTTGACACTGTGTGTCAGAGCAACAGCCAACCCATGACATTGCCATAGTTGACATATGTAAATCCTTCATGAAAACCTGGTCCAGAGCGGTCAAGACCTCAGACTGGGGTGAAGGTTCACCTTCTAGCAGGCCCCAAACGCGACCCTAAGCATGCAGCCAGGACAACGCATGAGTGGCTTTGGGACACACATTTGAATGATCTCGAGTGGCCCAGCCTGAGCCTGCACTTGAACCCAATGGAACATCTCTGGAGAAACTTGGACATGGCTGTGCAGCGACATTCCCCATCCAGCCTGATGGCGCTAAAGAGAGGATCTGTGGAGGCCTAGAGGCTGTCATCGGTGCCAAAGGGGCCTCGACAAAGCACTGAGTAAAGGGATCTTAAAACTTATTTAAATGTGATGTTTCTTTTTTCATACATTGGCAATGATTTCTCAAAAACCTGTTTTTGCTTGGTCATCGTGGGGTAATGTGTGCAGATTAATGGGGGACAAAATGCGTATGAGGCTGTTACTTGCCAAAATGTGGACAACGTGAATGAGTCTGAATACTTAATGAATGCACTGTGTATTTTAAGTGGGTCAAATTGGGAATCAGCCCTCTTTTACTAATGAGCCCTGCTCAATACAGAATATAAAGTTCTTGAAATAGGAAATGCAGTGAATAAAAGCGTAAGAAAAAAGTAATGTTTATACTGAGCCTGTCAAACGTTTGGACACACCAAGCATCCACAGGTCAGTACTGGTCGGAAATTAAATCTACCTTCATCCTTGTATATGAACCTTTATAATCTGTTTTCTGGAATTCACTTCCTTCGAGTCCGTTGATTAACCTGGAAGTCAAGCCCGGGTCCAAACCCATTACATTAGAGGCCTCCTCGTGGGGTGGACTCAGCTAAATGTCATGGATGCAGGTAAACGGCATAGTGGGAGCGTTTCTGCAACGACAAGGAAAGCAAAAGTACATTGTTCAACTTCTCAGCTTGTGTGTGTGTGTGTGTGTGTGTGTGTTTGTGTGTGACAGTAACAGCAATGTCTTATACATCTGCTCTACTACTTGTGACAGCATTTCAGTGAGTTTACCTTTAAATTGAGTGAACATCAAACGCAGACGGGCAGTCTTCTCCAACTCCCTGTTTGTGCCTATAACGCAATCAGTCGCTTGCTTCCCAGTTTAATCCATCTGCTGTCCCAGTACCGACATGTAGCTTGGCCTTCTTCACAAAAGATGCTCAGGGGTTTTGCCCCCCCCCACCTCATAACTGTCAATGGTGGGGGCTAACTTCATATTCATACTTGATAAGCATTAAGGCGAATGGAAAGGGAGTGTGGGCACAAACAAAGAAATCTACCAAAGTCTGCGATGAGCTGTAATTAGGATTTCGGATAGTTCCAGATCTCCTCTTTTCTCGTGACAAAGGCCTCCTCGGGGCTCATTGTCTCAGTCACCCAGTCTAATTGTCTTGAGGCTCTCTGTTGCCTTCTCTAGTCTAAGCATGTCAGCCAGCCAACACTCTACTTTTCGCCTGTGATTATGTGTAAATTGCGAAGCGCTATCTTGATGAGAATCAAAGACAAAATGATTTTCTTTTATTCTCTTTGTCTGAGAGGGGATAACGGTGGTGGTGGTGGTGGTGGACACCACTGGCACTTAATTTTTTCCTTTGTAGGTCTTTTCTGGTAAAACACAGTGTTATACTGTATGTAGAACCTGTATGTGGGAGAACTCATGTAGCAACACACTCTCTTTCCTCGTTTCTGGTCTCTCCTGTTTAAGACCATCTCCAATGGTGTCTGACCGAAGCCCCATCTGAGCTAGACTACATAGTGAAAGGAGGCTGACTAGCCCTGGACTCCTGCCAGACTATGTTGTTGTCATTCTGTAGGATACATTGAAGCAGACTGACTACTAACAGACTACCACAGACTACTACCAGACTGTTGTTGTCAGACTGTAGGATACATGGAAGCAGACTGACTACTAACAGCCTACCATAGAATACTACCAGACTGTTGTTGTCAGACTGTAGGATTTAATCGAGGGAGACTGACTACCACAGACTATTTCAAGACTACAGTGCAACAGGCAGTGCTGTTGTAACATTGTTATAAATCTCATTAATCGCCTGTCTGTCTTCCTGTCTATTGGTGTGCCTGCATGTCTGCGTGCTTGATGAAGTCTAGGTTTCTCTGCTCCTCTGCTGACTTCGTCTGTGTTATCAGACTTCTCCTGATAGCGCTGTTTGGCAGTTGTTACTAAGGAGTTATTTTATGCTTTTCATTTAGATTTTCTTTTTGCAGAGAGTTTGGTCTGTTTGTCTGCCAGAGTTTTGTCATGTCACCTCTCCTCCTTCCATCCTGCGGCAGTAATGATAATGTGACACCTCCCTTCTTGTCAGTCACTATTCCTCTGTGTGGAGGTGTCAGTGTTGACGAAGCTCACCTTCTCGTTAGCCGGCGGCCATTTTGTTTCTGTTGGTACTATCTGGTTCATTGGAGGCTGTGGTGCTGTGTCACTTATGCCGGAAGCCCAGAGGACTTCCGAAACGGAGGGACAAAACCAGACTGTGTTTTTGCCGCGACAAGTGATGTGTTTTGGAATGTGTCAGAGAGAAAGAGAGAAATGTGTGTTTATGTGAAAGGTCTGACGCGAGATCGCACCTTTCTTGGCCTCTTGCTGGTCGATACCATTCGCTGTCATGTTGAGGGTGTTCCCACCCGTAGACATCTGCTCCCCTGTCTCTGTTTGGCACATTTCCTTTTTTCCTTCTTTTTCTTCTCGTCTGTCAATGTACAAACTGGAAAGTCCTCCAGAAACACAAAGTTCTTCCAAAGTTCTGTTGGTTGTGACTCATGCCCCCGCTGCATCAGTCTGCAGGGATACTATTTTCACTTCAGACTATGTAGTCATCATGTTGTTGAACAGTAAACTGAATGCGATAGAAATGAAGGTACTCCATAATAAAACCTGGTCGATACGGTAGGGTGCCAGGAAGGATGCCATTAATCAACAAAGCCCACGTTGAGGCTGATTTTAGGAAGCCAAAGAAAACACTGTAGCCATGTGGTGACAACTTGTTCAGCATAAATGGGTCCCCGGAACAACTGTCACGTTTTGCCGATATGTGCTCCGTGCCCTGGAATTTCTTTGCTATCGTCGTCTTCTGCCCACAGCTCCCACCAAAGAGGAACAGCTTGTTTAAACACATTTGTTTCCACTTAAACTTTTGACTGCTCAGCCGTATAAACGTTTTCATCAGTTCTCAACCCCCTCCTGTCACATGTGCCTTTGAGCTAATAGTTCTTAAAAAAAATAAAACATTTAATTAATAACAATGCACGTTGTCAGGCCGCTAGGAAGTGATAGTGGTGATTATCGGGTGATGTTATATGTCTCTAAACTGATAGCAACCGACCCTCTTACAGTCTGAAGTCTCCTGCCTTCTTCTCCATCTGCCTGGACGCTGGCGCCCCGTGGCTGGGTGTAGATGGGTTTTCTATGGCGGGGGGGCTGTGAAACTACCTCGCCAGCAGAGCTGAGGGACACACACACAGTCACAGTCTTATCTGTTCTCTGGAGCTGCACTTACATGCATATTCATCAGCCATGTAAATGCAAGCGTTTTAACAGTGCCAAGCCTTTTTACAGCACCAAGCCCTGCGCCATATCTAGATGCCTGAAACTCATACCCATCTCTTGCTCTTCCTCTCTCTCCCCCCCCCAGGGACGTTTCGCTGCACCTTCTGTCAGACTGAGGTGGAGGAGGATGAGTCTGCGGTGCCTAAGAAGGACGCCCGGACCCTGGTGGCCCGTTTCAACGAGCAGATCGAGCCCATATATGTGCTGCTCAGGGAGACCGAGGATGTTCACCTGTCCAACGACCTGCTGGAGCCCGAACCCGGCGAGATCCCTGCCCTGAAACAGAGGTTTGTCACAGCCATGCCGCTTCTTAGCTGCTGTCGGACAGTCTGTGTTCGGGGTTCACGAGGAAACGTCTGGGCTCTGCTGGTCCCAGACTCTTGTGTGTCTGTCCTGTCACACTGACCTCCTGACCTCTCCGGCAGTCGGGACCGCGCGGCCGCAGCAGCGGGGACGGCAGCTGGCGGCCACCACCGTGAGGCCTGGTCCACCAAGGGTTCGACGTATGCAGACATGTACACCCAGAACGTGGAGATCAGCATGGGGGAGCAGGAGGAGCACCAGAGGAGGCTGGCCAGTGAGGGCAAAGCTCCCAGGGAGAGGCCCGTCTGGCTGACGGAGAGCACCGTGCACGGAGGGACGTACAGTGATCCAGACCCACTTAAGAATGGTGAGCTCCCTTATCCACACTGCTGTAACGTTACGGGTATACTGTCATACTGCTGTAACGTTACGGGTATACTGTCACACTGCTGTAACGTTACTGGTATACTGTCATACTGCTGTAACGTTACGGGTATACTGTCACACTGCTGTAACGTTACTGGTATACTGTCATACTGCTGTAACGTTACGGGTATACTGTCACACTGCTGTAACGCTATGGGTATACTGTCACACTGCTGTAATGTTACGGGTATACTGTCACTGCTGTAACGTTACGGGTATACTGTCACACTGCTGTAATGTTACGGGTATACTGTCACTGCTGTAACGTTACTGGTATACTGTCACACTGCTGTAACGTTACTGGTATACTGTCACACTGCTGTAACGTTACGGGTATACTGTCACACTGCTGTGACGTTACGGGTATACTGTCACACTGCTGTGACGTTACGGGTATACTGTCACACTGCTGTGACGTTACGGGTATACTGTCACACTGCTGTGACGTTACGGGTATACTGTCACACTGCTGTGACGTTACGGGTATACTGTCACACTGCTGTGACGTTACGGGTATACTGTCACACTGCTGTGACGTTACGGGTATACTGTCACACTGCTGTGACGTTACGGGTATACTGTCACACTGCTGTGACGTTACTGGTATACTGTCACACTGCTGTAACGTTACGGGTATACTGTCACACTGCTGTAACGTTACGGGTATACTGTTACACTGCTGTAACGTTACGTGTACGCTGCTGGCTGCATTGCTCTACGGCGCAGCCATTATGGTCACATTTGCCTGAATATTTCACCATATGACCTGTAACTTTTCACTTGACAGCATCAATGTGTCTGGACACATTTCTGTTGCACTGAAGACCGATTCCTTGTGCTCCATGTCAACACGCAGAGTTAGCTTAGTGCTTCCCCTGTTAGCCAGTGCCAGAGTGGGGATTTACAGATCTACCAGGCTCCTCTAATCATTTCTACCATGGTTTCCTCAAGTGAAGCCTAGTGCTTGGCAATATCAGGTGTTTCATTATCCTGCCTAACCCTGATGTCTGACTGGGGTGTAATCCAGAAGTCTCATGTTGCCGAGTAACTGAAGCCCCTTATTCTCAGATGGACTCATGGAAAGCCTTTTTATTGGGTCGTGGAACTACCTCTGGCTTTCCTCTACTGGCTCCAGAGGCTGTAGATTTCCAGATAAAGGACACTTAATGACACTTAACGTGTTCACATTTTGGTCTACTGGAGTAACAATCAGCCAATATCTATGAAATTAAAAACCACTAATCATAATTAAGTGAAGTCCTAAGAGAAGATCATGAAGGTTGAAGTAAGTTTCACATTGTGAAATATATATTTAATTTTTTTTTACTTTGTATGTAAATTGGTTAGAGACAGGGCTGAGAAGTAGGAGAATGTGTTCTAAATGGCCTGTGGATTGGATTTGAGCCCATGCTGGCTAAGTTTTGCATGTGTCCTGGAGGAACAGGCTTAAATTGCTTGGCTGTGCCAGGACACAGTCGATGAGGCGCTGCTGGTTGACACTTGATCTCCTCTTCTCAGCCGGAGAAGACGCGGCAGGATCTCAGACGGGTGCAGCCGGACTTGGCGGTGGCCAATTGGACGAGAACGAGGAAGTGATGCGGGCCCTGCTCATCCATGAGAAGCGAAGTGGCGCTGGGCCGGCAGGAAGCGGGGCCGGAGCGGCAGCCAGGGCTCTCACTTCCTCGTCAGCAGCCAACGCCAGCGACTCGGAGAGTGACACCAGCGAATCAGACGAGGACTCACCGGGGGCTCCACCGCCTGTGGCTCACGCCACGGTCCAGCGGCGGCCGACGGGCATGGAGATGGAGGATGACGATGACGACGAAGAGTTTGAGGAGGTGGGGGACGATGAGCCCATGGTGACGGTAGGAGGGAGGTCCTTCTCCTACCGGGAGGTCAGCCAGAGACCTGAGCTGGTGGACCAGATGAGCTCTCAGGAGAAAGAGGCTTACATCGAGATGGGGCAGAACCTCTTCCAAGACATGTACTTCTGACTGAACACACGCTGTCCTTACTGGGGTCTGACCCCCCCCCCCCCCCCCCCTTTGGTTGAAACAAACATCATTATGTATCCAGAGTTGCATGTGTTTTTTCAAGCAATTGCCATATTTTCAAGCTATAGCAAAAAAAAAAAAAAAAATCTGCATGTCCTGACAGGACCAACAGTGTTGGTGTGGTTTTTGTTTGGAAGAATGAAATCTTGCCTTACTGGATGGGCACAGCCTCTCCCTGAACCCTCCTCATTGTCATCCAACCATCCCTTCTCTTTTCCTTACATCCATCACTCTTTCCCTTTCTCCTCAGCGCTCCGCACTGTACATTATTTATTTCTCCTCTTTCCATCTACACACAGCTCACACACAGACAATCTCCCCCCTTTTTTTGTCCTATGAGGGGATTTTTTTTCCCTCCCTTGGCTCCTTCCACAGAGAAAGGGACGACTCTGGAAGCGAATAATACCGGCTTTGATGTTACCGCGGTAACCCCCGGGACAGGGTGACCGGGCCCTTTATCTGTGGTGTGGGGGTGACATTTGCCGAGCGTGTGTGGCTTGTTTCTTCTTCTCCGGGATGCGACAGTACACGGCAGTGTGTCTGTAGCGGTCTATGTGGGAGTCACGGTGCATGGGGAACTCCTTTTGTCAGTGTTGTTTTTATTTAAACATTGGGAGAAAGAAGACTGATTTAAGATATTGAAATGTCTTTAACTTTGTTTTATATAACCTTTTGAAATATAAACGAATAAATGTGCCAAGAGTGTCTTGATTCTCACGTCGAGGCTGAACGTGAACATTGACTGCACAGGCTGGTATTTCTTTTTCCTTTTTTCTCTACTTTGGTTCTGAACAGTACTTTTTTTGTCTGTAGTTAAACCTGTCAGTGGAGGGCCCTTTGTCCCCCACTTAGAGCTCAATGATTTGTAATGCTTCTGCAATAAAACCGATGGTATTTTTTTGATGATTCCAGTCAAGAATTTGTTTCTCAGTATTGGTCCACTGGTCTTTGTTGGATCCATGTCACTGTTCTTCCCATTTGCTTTACATACTGTATGGCGATACGCCGTACGTCCAGTACCTTAAAACAGTCATGGTTATTCAAAGTTAATGTTTATATACAGGGCCTTGCTAAAATAATTCAAATCCTTTACCAATTCCGTAATTTTACTGAATTACAAATGGTACATTTTACGTTTGTTGTGATTGGTATTTCAATTCTATTTTGTTATATGTTAAATGTCTTGTTTTATAAAACCCCCTGTTTCCACAGATGAAAGAAATGACCCTAAAAGGCAACACCTCTCTTTGCCGACCAAAGAGCATTTTACAGAAGTTAGAGATGAAGTTTTAACTATGCATATCAGGAAAATGGTACAAAATAATAGCGTTAGAATAATCCCAGCGAACAGTTAGATCACACATCCGTGAGTGGATGGTACCGAACCTGCCAGGCACTGCCAAGAGAAGGCTGGCCCTCAATATCCAGCGCTCATAGAATGATGTTTGTGGAAGAAGCCATAGAGGCCAACAATCACCTCGACGGAGACAGAGTTCAGTGGGTTTGTACGAATGCACTTTAAGTACCTCTGGTTAAAGGCTTCTGCTAAATAACCAAAAATGGAAACATTTTCATGGAGGGCAAATTAAGGTTATTACTTAAAACAAATGTTGACAAAAAAATTCACACATGGAATGGCATATCCTGAGCACTGTGGAAAATGTGCGTTTCGTTTTCTGTAGGCCTTTTATTTATGTTTTTGACACACTGATATCTTAATTTCAGCTGTTGACATCTGTTGAAAGTACACAAGTTTGGGGGCACAGTGGTAAAGTCACTGCAACGCGTTTAGCTTTGTCTTTATGAGGCACCAGCGTTAAAATCATGCTTGCAGACAATTGGCCAGCACCATCTGGGTTTGGGGGTTAGAAATCAAATGGGGCTGCCGTGCCTTATCGCATTCTAGTCATTCCTTGTGATGGCTTGGTCGATTCCAGTCTAGATTTCCTGGTTGATGGAGCAGTGAGATCAGAACCAAAAAAGCTTTGGATTTGCTTCAGAAATGCATATCTTGACATCGATTGTCCCGAGTCACGTGGGTGTTGCTGCAATAAAGCAGGAACTCAATTACAAATTGTATGTCACTAAATTGGGGTGAGTAGTAAAAAAAATACATTTGATTCTGATGTGTCCAAAATATTGATGAATTCTCCAGTCTCTTCTCAGACTAACTCAGACTAGCTAATTTCTCAAACATATATTCTCTATGGGTTGGGATACTGTCTAGGCTAGTACAATACCGTAATCTGTAGTGTAGACATCAATGAAAGACCAAGTATTAGCCGTTGGCCGTACACTAGCGGTGAACCCAATGCTCAAGTTGTTCAAACCTTGTGACCCCCGTGCTCAAATAGGGGCATAAGCTACCACTGTGATAAGGCTAATCAGCAGTGAGTTTTTAGAATTCAAGATATAAATAAAACGTACACCTTTATTTACAGCAATTACCTGGGGTGAATTTTTCAGGGAAAAGGGAGCAATTTGTTAAGCTTTACTCAGTGAAAGAACAATTTAGCATTCAAATTGGCACTAGGAGAATTAGTCCTTTCAGACAGTGGTTGAATGCCCTGAACCTTATATATACAGTCTATGCCCTGAACACAAGACCACCTTGCCACCCTGAAAATTCAGAGACCGCTAGAAGTGCAAGGACTGAACTTCCATGATACATAAATGATGTTTAAAACCATGTTTCTGGAGCTGTGGAGAATGTTTCCAAACTTTGGACTGCAACAAACTGTTGGCTTATGCTTGGGGAGAACAGTTAAACCAAGCACATGAAGTATTTATGTTGTATTATTTTGTGAAGAGCATAGAGAACTTATACAAAATAAGTTTGATGTAGAAACCCCAGATAACCCCTTTATAGTAAATTTTTTCAGCCGCTGAGGTCACCTAGGGATGTTGCTTCTATGGTGTCCGGCGCTAACAGCTGTGAGCAATAGACTAGTGGATCGCAGGATGAAACTGAATGCACGGTCAGTCTGGTTCGGCACTCTTTCTGCTGCATCATTTGTAGAGGATGTGTTTTCTGTCGCCTTGTCTTCCCGTTCATCCTCTGAGAGGTTGATGCTGCCTCGTCAACAGTGAAAAGTTTCAATTCGGCTTTGAAACTTGAGCTTGCTTATGGGGCTGTCGAGAACTTTGCCAACAGGCTGTTACAAAGGCTGCCAATTCATATTAATTCAGATGTCCGCCGTGAAGTTTAAATAAGGTAAAATGCTATACCACAGGACTCGGTTAAAACACATGCACACAGACGCACTCAGACGGCACTGCTTCCCAATGCATCTACAGCATGGGCCAATTAAATAGTGAAGAAAAACAAGCTAAGCCCCTCAGTGGCTGTCCATGTGTGACTCCATCCACATAGCAAGCGTAGGTTTAACCTGTGCTGTCAGATCTGTGGTCGTAGAGCAGGCCAGGAGGAGAAGCTATTTAAAGACATTCTGTTAGTCAGGCAACTAATTGCCCATGCTGATGCCTGAAATGTTTTGGATATTCTGGACCAATTAGCTATGGGTCTGTACTCAGAGTGTGTGTGTAGAAGTGCTCATCAAAGATTGATCTTTTTTAAGAGTGGATTATGACCGTTGTTCAGCACTTCTACTACGAGAATGTCCATGTTCCCCAGATCTCTACTCAGTCAAATATATTTTCAGTCAGTCAAATACATTTCCAGTCAGTCAAATACATTTCCAGTCAATCGAATACTGTTTCAGTCAGTCAAATACATTTACAGTCAATCAAATACAGTTTCAGTCAGTCAAATACATTTCCAGTCAGTCAAATACATTTCCAGTCAGTCAAATACAGTTTCAGTCAGTTAAATACATTTACAGTCAATCAAATACAGTTTCAGTCAGTCAAACACATTTCCAGTCAAATACATTTCCACCTAGTAAAGTATGTTTATAGTCGGTCAAATACATTTATAATCAGTCAAATACATCCACCTAGTCAAATACATTTCCAACTCAGCATGATCACAGTCTTTAAATAATTAGTTCACCTGGCCTCCATTCACCCCTTGATTCCTTGTGGACTCCGCTAAATGACACTGAGCAGAGTTGCTAAATGACACTGAGCAGAGTGGCGGATGTTGAGATGAGCAAAATGCAAGATTATGCTACACAGACACACAGCAGCTGACAATGTGCCCAGGTTCATCTTAGTTGTTGAGCGATAGATGACACCTTGCTGTCGGAACTAGTACATCTACGAACCTACCTTTAAAAGCAAAGAGTTCCATAAATACCATAGTGATGTTGATTTTCATATAGTACCGAGACCTCTGGAGATGTGAGAGGATGTCCACCTGCAGGGCCCACCCTCAAAGGTCAGAATGAAACACGACCTCAAGCTCATTAAACTCACCTGGCCTCATATCACCGCTTCATTAAAAGCCCTGGCCTCACACTGAGACCCCTGATCTGGCACAGAGGGTGGTGGCATGGGAGGGCGGAACAGCCCTGGCTGGTTCCTCTGCCTTGCCCTGGTGTGTTGTGGGAGCTGGGCGTGCCCGTCGGTGCAGTTGAGAGGGAATTATAGAACAAGCCGGGGATTAGGTTTGGCTTCTGGCCCCCCTGGTTGGGTTGCGGCGGAAGCTCATGGGGTTGTGTGGAGTGCTGCCGGTCTGAGGGGTGAGGAGGAGAGGGTGGCTGGGTGGGGTAGAGTGTCTCTGGTGGGGTTTGTAATGGTGACTGATGATCAAGAGATTACATACTGATTGATCTTCAGTCATGTCTGCATGTCTCTGTCTGCATGTCTCTGTCTGTCTCTCTGTCTGCATGTCTCTGTCTCTCTGGCTGCATGTCTCTGTCTCTCTGGCTGCATGTCTCTGTCTGTCTCTCTGTCTGCATGTCTCTGTCTGCATGTCTCTGTCTCTCTGGCTGCATGTCTCTATCTCTCTGGCTGCATGTCTCTGTCTGCATGTCTCTGTCTGTCTCTCTGGCTGCATGTCTCTCTCTCTCTGTCTGCATGTCTCTGTCTCTCTGGCTGCATGTCTCTGTCTCTCTGGCTGCATGTCTCTGTCTCTCTGCATGTCTCTGTCTGTCTCTCTGTCTGCATGTCTCTGGCTGCATGTCTCTGTCTCTCTGTCTGCATGTCTCTGTCTGTCTCTCTGGCTGCATGTCTCTGTCTCTCTGTCTGCATGTCTCTGTCTCTCTGTCTGTATGTCTCTGTTTGTCTCTCTGTCTGCATGTCTCTGTCTCTCTGTCTGTATGTCTCTGTTTGACTCTCTGTCTGCATGTCTCTGTTTGTCTCTCTGTCTGCATGTCTCTCTCTCTCTGTCTGTATGTCTCTGTCTGTCTCTCTGGCTGCATGTCTCTGTTTGTCTCTCTGTCTGCATGTCTCTCTCTCTCTGTCTGTATGTCTCTGTCTGTCTCTCTGGCTGCATGTCTCTGTTTGTCTCTGTCTGTATGTCTCTGTGTCTCTGTCTGCATGTCTCTGTCTCTCTGTCTCTGCATGTCTGTCTGTGTGTTTTTGTCTATTCATCTCCATTTCTGTCTGTGTTTGTCTTTTTTCAGTCTGTCACTGTCAGACTGTATGTCTCTGTCTCTCTGCCTGTCTGTCTGTATATGCCTGTCTGTCAATGCTTGTCCATATCTGTCTGTTTTCTGTCTGTGTTTGTCTGTCATAGGTCTGTGTCTCTCTTTGTCAGTCGGTCTTTGTTGTCTGTCTGTCTGTCTCTGTCTGCCTCGTGGCCCTCCATGTTCTTGCTACAGCTCTTTTGCTCGTTATTTCCTGTGAATCTGTAAACTATACCATATTCAAAGCAGCATCTCAACCCCACTGGACGCTAAAAATTGCTTGCACTGCAGATGGGCTTGTCAGTCTGTGGACAGTGCTTAAGTATGAAGCCACTGTACAAGAACGGTTTCTATGCTCTTCACAAGGTCACAAAACAGCGAAGCCTAATGTAATTGGGTGTTCTTTGTCTCTTCATTTCAGTCTTTCGTGTTAATTTGTCTGTAGGTTAGTGGTAGCCGAAGACTGAAATTGTTGAAGTTTATTTAAGCAATATTTCACTGATTGAGAAAGAACTCATCATTTTCAATGACCACCTAAGGGCCTAAGACATTTCACTGCACGACAAGACAATACAATACACAGAACGACATATATACTGACAATTAACACAGTGAATACACAAATACACATTCAAATGCAGCCAATACAGCAGGACTCATACCCAGTTTAAGGGGTATCCTGCAGGAACAAGTTAACCGCTCTGAAAGTGAGACAAAAATAAGCTTTATGGGTCTTTTTCATTCCAGCCATTGGCGGCATCAAAAATGAAACGCAGGTGGACCAAAAGGCAGTGTAGGTTTTTGGAGTGACCAGCTACTTATCAGAGAGCAGGTTACCACTGGAGTAGTAGATGTTAAGGAGTGGGAAGGGGCGTTTACCTAAAAGAGACGTTGTAGCCGGTGAGTCAGGTGTATGTATGGACAGCCAGTTACAATCATGATTGTGTTGAAGGGGGAGTAGTTTAAAAGGCAAATGTTTGACGCATGGCATGGCTGAATGTCAGGAAGTTAAGCAGGTACCATAATGCCTTCATAGAGGTGTCGCGTGTGTGTGTGAGTGAAGGAGCCACTGCAGTTCTCTACCGAATGCACTGTGACATGCTCTCTCAATGCTGGCTGCTTCGTCTGCGACTGAATGCATTCAGGGTAGTTCAGATACAAGCCACTGACATTTGAAATGAATAGAAACTACAGCAATTACATTTCTCAAATCGCATCTGTGGTTTTAAAAAAAAAATCTTGAATTGACTTGTGTGCATCATGTTCACTCATCTCCTGTTGCCCGCTTCATCTCCCTGGTTCATTCTCCATTCTCACTCATCTCCCCCGTTCCTCCCTGGGTCCTTTCTCCCTGACTGACAGACGGAGGGGTTGAGGTGAGGCGGAGCAGATGGCGGATCGAGGGGTGTGGGAGCCAGGGCAGATGCGCCCCCCCCCCCCCCCCCCCCCCCACCCACACATACTTTTCAGTCTCTCCTCTCCAGTTCTTCGTCTCCTTCCCTCCCTCTCTTGTTCCCCGAGAGCTCCTCTGTCTCAGGGCAGGTGTGAGTCGTGGGGGCGGGGGGGGGCTGCATGAATGAGATCGTTTCTCCCCCTCAGATCTTCATCAGAGCCAGTAGGCTCAGTGGCACACCGCCCTCTCCCCCAGGGTCCGGTGAGTGGGACAAGGGGAGGGATACAGTTGTGGACCACCTCTTTCCTGTTTTTAGTCATCCCTCGTTTGTAATCTTTCGAAATAATAGTGTTCGCTCATTTGTTCCCTCGTTGTGTCTTTATTTCGTTTCGTGTCCGTCTCTTCTTCTCTTTCATTTATGTTGACTGTCTGCGTGCAACCTTTTATCCTGTCGCTTCTACTCTTCCAAGCTCTCTCTCTCTCTTCCGGTCCCCGTTTCTCTATTTCTCTCTTTTCTTTCACGGGCAGAGCTCAACTTTCCCCCAAGGCATGATCACTGATTGCCTATCTGGTGTCTGATTTCATAGTTTGACCTTCAGAGCCCCTCCCTCCACATCCCACTGCGTCCATTGATTCCCCAAGATCTCTTGGCGGAAATAAAGAGCGATGTGGGAGGAGAGACAGCAGGACATGCAACAACAGGTGCTCGATACTAATTGTGACCCCTCGCATGTTTGTTTAGTACCAGACACTATTGTGTGGTCTATTCATGTCCCCACAAGCACGCTCTAGCTATTTCCAATCAAGGCGTTCCATGGGCAACATCTGTCCTCATTGCAAAGCTATTAACCTTCCCAGGATGTCGCCGTGCCCCGGTCGCGTCCCCTTGATTCACACAGCAGCAATTATTCAGCATGGTTACTTATTCATGAAAGTCCCCACTTGTCGTCTGCACCCGAGGATTTATCCCCGTTTTGGTTCAGACGTGGACAGGGAGTTTTCTTCTTGACACACCGCCGTCAAAGGTTAGAGTCTCTTAACCCAGGGGTATCAAAGGCACTTTGTGAATGTCTAAACAGTGGTTGTAACGTAGGGCCTATGTTAATCCCAGAGAAAACAGAGACCCCTATGTTTACTCTTCACACACACACACAGTCACACACATCTTTGCCTTGCTGCTGTTTTTATTTGTTGAGCCTGTCTGGATGCAGTCGCCAGGAAGGAGCGAGTTCTTCAGGGGCTGGTAGATGAGGCGGTTGCCTTCTTTCACTCGCTCATTGATGTGTACATCTGAGGGGGAACCTGTTTTTGTGTTGTGGTCTGCGCCGTGCGGATCGATCTCTGGTGGTGGTCACGGTAACATACTGGTAGCCTCCCCTACTGTTCTCCTCCTCTCCCCCCTTCTCCTCTTCACCCATACTCTCCCTTCCTCCCCTCCAGTTCTCCTCCTGTAGCCTCCCTCTCCTCTCGCCTTGACCCCTGCACGGCCGTGCTCCTACCTTTTCCTCTGATGTTGTCTGATGTAGAGCTGGTGAATCATGGTCGGTTATGACTGCGAACGGCTGACTGAGTCACGCGCTCAGGAGCCCTTTCCGCTTAGCGTGTGTCATAACACTGCCTCGAATGACTAAATGAGGGAGACGTTTTTTTAGAGGCTCTTGAAATTATGAATTATGAAACCCCTGGATTGATCAAGACACCCCAATACGAAGATCTGAGATCCTGATGTTGGTCTTTGGATGGGTCTTCATAGATCCCCATTTATATATACACTAAGTAGGCCGGTTTCTTATTGCTCACCCTGCATGTTCTGGCTTTCACATTTCTTTCCTTTTCACAACTGAAGTTACAGTATAGTATTCTACTGCAGAGTGATATAAGACCAACTGCATATTTTATTTCAAAACATTTTCAAGGACAGGGTAGTTTGGCTGATTCTCATTCATTTGAATTCTGCGGTGACTCCAGTATCTGCTAGTCCTTTAGATGATATTTGACTTGGATTCAGTCACGGCTGCTGCTTCTCAGGTGGGGAAAAATGGAAGGAGAGCGAAAGCGAGGTGAGATAAGGAGAACGAAAAAGAGAGGGTGAAAGAGAAAGGTATTGACTAGAAGGCTGCATGAGGGACATATGCTTTCCCTTTTGACGATTCCTGCTCATCACATTGTATTATAGATGGGATGTTGGCTCATTGCCTACTAAGTCAGTGATGGCATTTAATTATTTTCTACCTACCTTATCTGCACAAAGCTCCGATTTGCACTGCTTATGCATGACCCAGTTGGGTCAGAAAGCAAGGAAAGGAAACTGGGTGCTGTAGTTGTATTTTCCCGTCACAGTAACCCCACATGTACACTGTCCCTAGCGCAACAGAGGCACGCTCCCGTTAATTTCCAATAAGAGCAACAGTGGGCAGGGCTACTCTCCGAGACAAAATCTCCCAGAGACAGTTGAGAGTTCAGAGAAATTTTCAACTTGATGCTAATTTTCAGCGAGCGGGCAGTGGCAGCTACTACCAATGGCAGGTCAGATGTTCTCTGCATCTTGAAAACTTCTTGAAACGTATAATTGCAGTGTCCGCTTTCCCCATTATTTATGATACTTCTCTGGCTTCATACAGAGATAATTCTAAAAATGGATGCATGGAAGGTTTCAGAGATCGTTGGGATCATGGGTGAGTGATACTGATACATGAATATGTAAAACGAAGTAAATTGCAATTTGGACATTGACAAGTCATTGACACTGCATCGTCGCAATACATTAGTAGTAGAATCACGCAAATACTAAATACTTATTCATATTTGCAGAGGCTGATGTTTCCTCTGTACTGGTTGACTAATAGTCGCTGCCATAAATTAGGAAGATACGCCCTGCCTGAGTGTACGCTAGGGAAGAGCCCTGCCTGAGTGTACGCTAGGGAAGAGCCCTGCCTGAGTGTACGCTAGGGAAGAGCCCTGCCTGAGTGTACGCTAGGGAAGAGCCCTGCCTGAGTGTACACTAGGGAAGAGCCCTGCCTGAGTGTACGCTAGGTAAGAGCCCTGCCTGAGTGTACGCTAGGGAAGAGCCCTGCCTGAGTGTACGCTAGGGAAGGCTCAGCGACAGTGGGCAGAGTGCATGTAGCATAAGCCAGGGGTTCTGAAACGTTTTCACTCATCACCCCCCAAAAATGATTGTTTCAAATATTGCGACCCCCACGCATGCATGTACACATAATATAAGGCCTCAAACTACGGGCCACAAATAAAGACACGTTAAGTAGATCATATTAAAATAACTAATAAAATAACCCTTATCAACTATTACATATTAATGATTTGTTGTCTCAGGTGTGTTTATTAAATGGTAAGTGAAGTCTGAGCAACTCATTTAATGAGATGGGTGGACCTGCTTTATGGAGCACAACAGCTGCATCCTGGGTTTGATCTTCAAAATGACAACTCGGAGATCATCTTCCACATTGAGACGTGATCTGTATTTGTATTTCTCCACAAATTCTTCCAGCTCGGGAAACATTACAACATTGCCACAATAAGCTCGCACAGCCCATCTCTCCCAATGTTTTTGTGAACGCATTTTATCAGACAACGACTATAGGCCTGTGATTGTATTTGTGCCTTGAAGTGATGAGTTTAGTACTAAGTTAATGCATCAGATTCAACCAACCAGTTTTCGTTCTGTGATGACAACGTAAATAAATAAAAAATATTAATATTTTACATATTTAGCCTATTCTAGTTGTATTCATCCTTATTTACAGTGTAGTAGGTTTCAGGTTTATTTTAAAATAGCACTTTTTTATTAAAATGTATTTATTCTACAAATTATCTCATTTGAGCCCCCCCACAATCATCTGGCTTTAAAAACCATGGCATAAGCCATGCAATCATGTGTTCATGTCAAGTCAGGTCAAGATTAAAGGATTTAAGTTTTATTTTTTACTACTCAGTTTTACCACTTATTGTCATAAGCCCCGGTTTAACCCTTTCATTTGGCTTAGGATGATAATGTATTCTAAGGCGCCACCTCCGAAGCAAAGTACTTCTGCCGTGTGGGTTTGGAATCTTGTACCGCTGATCTTTCAGAGAAAGTAATCCTCCTCTCTTTCTTTCAGCACTTTCCTCTCCAAAGATTAGCCATTTGTGCTTCATCATAAAACAAAGTGGTCAATGATAAGCTACCTTTATGTCAGTGAAACGTGACTGCAATGGAGAGTGTTGGTGATGATTCCCCAGACCGCCTGTACACCTTGTTAACGAAGACGAGCTGAGGCCTCTAACCCTTCCTGCGCACTTTTCCCTTTAACTGTCTGAAGTCAGCCCCTCTGCCTGTCTTGAACCTTGACAGACAGAGACGCTATTTAAAGCTCTTTCACTTCATGTTCCAGTGTAAGGCGAATTCTACTGTCAGTTGACAAAGAAGAGACACCGGTTGCTGGCTCTTAACGATTCCACTGATAATGTTTATAGGACTAAGCTCACCACATCAAGCCGCCGTCAAACTGTAGACTGAAAGATGCAATATAATACACTCAGAGCTTTGCTGATTTCCCTGTACTTAAACTGCATATCAGTGTTCCTGGAACTTTTATAGATGATTCCAAGTTGTCAACAAACTAATGTAACATATTAACTTAAGCAGATGGCATTACATGTGTCAAAGATAGCAGTTTTCTGGATATTTGCAAGGGCAAGATGCATGCAGAGAGGCTAAGGAAAAAGGAAGGAAATAGCATTTCTGAAATGATCTGTTATAACCCAAACATTTTGGATTTGTGGATGTTTAATCGCCGCTTAGCCCACTACACATTCCAATCAATGCCTTCCTGGGTAGTATAATTTGAAATCATCTACCAAGCCTAAACGAAAACGCATTACCTCCGGTCAAACACACGGAAACTGATAGGTATTAATGTAAGTAGAACAGCAGCAACACAACAAACAGTATATGTCACAGGATTTATATTACAAATGGGGTGTACATCTAATCGGATGTACTACATTATGAGGAATCATTTTAACGGGGATCAAATATCCACAAAATTAACCTTTTTCAGCTCCTTCAATGTGTAAAACCGTATTCACCCGCTTCATATCTCATTGCTTTTATGTACTCACCCGTTTCACAATACTGTAAGCCGTGAGTGTATCCTGATCCCACACTCTGTATTAAAACATGTACAATTCAGACTCTGTTCTGAGTGTATATCTACTTAGCAATTAAACGTTTGTTTTTTTCTGATTCAGCTAGCTAAAAATATAGACCCTAGCCAGCAAGCAAGAGGGAGGATGTCATGTCATTAGACCAGTTGGTGAGTGGGCTACTTTCTTCTCCCATATTGTTTCGTTGGATAGAGCCAGACTCAGGTATCGTATGTTTAGCAGGAAATGTGAGTCACTTAGGTAGTTACAGTTTGTTGAACTTGCATTTGGAATTGATCGAAAGGTTGCATCGGGCAGAAGTCACCATTAAGCTGACATAGTAGTGGGAGGAGCAGGTGGGGACAGAAGCTTGCATTGACAGACCACAATAGTTGTTGAGAAATCAGAGAGCCAATCAGTCAAGGAGAAATGCAAGATGATGAATAGATAACGACGAGGCGTACAGAGGAAAGAGATGGTATAATGGTGTAATAATATAAAGACCAGCATCTTTGCAATGCTGTGTTACCATTCTCTGGCTGTTGTAACTGGGCTCAACAAATTGAACCTCTGAACTTCTCCCATTGACATGAAAGTAAGTTTCTGAAGCTGAAGCTGGGCAGATTTTGTGGGGGTACTCTTTCTAGCGTTAATTCTGTTCTTTACGTTTTCACCTCTTCTACGGTTTTTCTGCGTCTTCGCCTCCTGAGTGCGGCCCACTAGGAAATCTCCCATAAGTCTATGTGGTTGACGTTGCTGGGAGTCATGTGTTCCGGATACAGGGTCGTGTTTGTTTGTACCTCAGCAGACGAGCAACGGAGAGCTGTCGCCTGACCAAATGAGCTCATGCAGGGTCTCAGCGGGAAACAGACAATTCATTTGTGTCTGACTCATTCATTCTCCTGGCATCTCTTACTAAGCTAGGCAGTGTCTCATAGTTTTGTTCTATTAGCCAGAGGGTATTTGGTATAAGATGCTGTACGGATTTACTGATTGGCTGATTGGAGTCAAAGACAGATCTCTGTGGGATTGGACTCTGTGAAAACAGTTTCAACTTGGCAGCATTAGCAATATCAGAGATTTGTCGAGGAATATGACACACAGCTCTCCGCATGGGCCTTTCTGATGAAGTCTTGTTTTTAAGTGTGAGCTTGCTCACTGTTGAGACAGTCATAGAATACGTAGCTCATTTAAAATTAATCAATGTCGGCTGAGTGTTTTGTGGCAAGAAGTCGTCGTGTGTAATTTGTTTGAGCGTTTACCCAGTCTTATTCTCCACAGGTTTTAGCGTACTTTAGAATGCAGCATGTGCACGCTAGACTCACACGTTCCATTCAAAAGACTAGGGACTGAAGTCTAGGATTTGAGCTGGGCATATACAGAAAGAATGGGAAACAAAGCCTCGCACTGTAGAACCAATCCAGTGTCTTTAAAACGGACCGCCATAGTGGCGCGTTAACAACTGGTTTTCACCAATATGTAGTCTCTGGACTATTGTAGCCTGAGCTCTCAATAGGCTGGTAACCCCCGACCACCAAGAGACATTTTGTCCTGAGATGGATGACATAGGAGGTCTTCACCGCCTCAGTATCCACTTGCTGTGTCCGTTCCGTCTGCCATCGAACGCGAGCTTTACGGCTTCGCCTGGAATGTATCCACACATCACGATGGGTGACATTTGCATGAATCTGTGCTCATTTACATGAATCCGTGCTCATTTACATGAATCCTCAGCTGTCAGTGTGTTTTTGTTTGAATTGGCTGTGAAAATTCTGAGTATAGGATATAATTGGAAAGGTTTTGTGTGTAATCAGTCAGTCAAACCCCTCCCCCAAAAAAAAAACACTGAACAGTAGCAGATCTCATTATTCCAACTTTAAAATAAGAGCACACTTTGCGGAGAGTGTCCAATAGCAGACCTTCATTATGACAGTTCAGAGGTCACACCGCTGTTTTGGAAATTTAAATGTGTCAGTTTGGGATGACGGAGGCGGAAATAAGGCATCTGGATCCGTTGTTACTGAACACATCCATCACACGTGTTTCATGCCACTTCAGATTTATGGAGGGGTAAGTGTGGTAGCGAGTGTAACAGGGGTCGACCGTAAGCTGATTTATATGTCGACACATATTTGATTCATCCGAGTCCTGTACGATCCATCGTTTTGCCTGTGATCCTGACAGCCAAATGTCACCGCGGGATATTGCTTTTTTTCATTGTGACTCCTGGCTGATACAAGTGTAAAGGTCGTTGTGCTTTGTTCACACTGCGGGCCATAGTGTTCACGTCTGTTTTGCATCATGAAATGTGATTTCGAATGCTGACTGTTCAGAGTTTACAGTTGACCAAATGTGATTTGTTTGCGCTGAGTTGACAGATGAGTTGGAGGTCAATGGAACAAGCAAGTTAAATGTCACGGCCACATGTGGGGTTAAGTTGTTGTGTGGGAAATAAAAAGAACAAGGCTGAGGCTTGATTTGTCGATAACTATCTAGTGAATGGACTAATCACAAGTTTAATGAGGCTAATAACACGGTGTATCTATTTATGCAGCTAGCTTGCTAATTACTGATGTTTGACTCAAGAAAATGCCCCCAACCTATTTTCCTAGAGATATTGTTATTTTGGCTGGATCAATTAAATGACTAGGGTCCATCACCCAAAATCTCAGGTGGGATGGAGACATCACAGGTATCACCAAGAAAGCCTATTGGTGGACTTACAACTCAGGGCAGCGCAATTAAATATCTCCCACTAATCCGGCTTCCTTCTCACATCCTCCATCAGTGTCTGATTTGAATCTGTGTCTTCTGCAGAGGCAAGTACAGTCATTCAATGTACAGTCATCAGAAATAGTCATCCCCGGCAAGAAAGAATAAAGGCCAAGTCACTGCTGACCACTCAAATATTCTATATATATACATTCTATAGCATGTTTTGACAAGTTCAGTTTTTTTTTTTTGTACTTGTCATGAGGCAAGAACTTCACTCCCATGTTTCTCGTTTATATCTCTCTCTCATTTCTCCAAACAAGGTGTTTGAATAAGATTCCCTTGTTGGCTAGTTATTGTTGTTCTAGCTATCAATCTAGTTATATTTTCTGTCAGCCTGACATTGTTATTTTTCTCTGTACAGTTTAGTATGCAGTGTTGGAGATTTATGATCGATATTCCATGCTTGACATCTGTGATGTTATGTCCAAAGCTTAACCCATGCTTGGCACTTGCAAGTATAGCATTTTCTTTCCCTGCATGTTAACAGAGAGAAAGATTAGCGAAAATGTTCTTCGCTCAATTACTGTTTGCATGAAGGGACTGCAATTCATGACAATTGATATACAAATTGTCATAATTTGATATCACGCCTACTGCACAGCCAATCAGCAGATGCCACTGGCAGCCAGGCAGGCAGTGCAGGTCAATCCTAACCAAAAAATCATACCCCTATAGTTTAGAATCCTGCAAGACCAATGCCATGTTTATACTGGTGCTTTACCCCGGTACCAGGGCTATACCGGTGATTCATGCTAATGTTGGCTCTAGACTTTCCTGTTTCCACTGTACATTTGGTACCAAGGACTTAAGGAGGGGCTCAGGTGGGGAGGGAGGAGTAAACTTTCAACGCAATTTGGTTTTCTGGTTACGGAAAATAAAAGGAGATATTTTTATAGTAGTAAAATAAAGAATAACACCATGCTAAGTTTGTTACCAATACAGCGTTTGAACTTTTGTAATAAAACTAATTTATTCCTCAAACTCCTGCGACTGGCTACTTCACCTACACTCGTGACACTGCAACTAAACCAGAGTATTCATTGTTTAGTTTAATAAGCATTCTGTCAAAACTATCTACCTTTAATAGAAGGATTTGGGAGAAGTCTGAGGTAATTTTGTGTTGTTATAGGTTCTGCAGGCTACGTCTCAGTCTCAGTGCTCTGTTCTTCTATTGAGTCAATGGCATCGTATCACCTTTGGTCGTTCCGTTCTGAGTCTTTGCTTCCCTGTAATGTTGCGTCTTTATTTTCATTATTTTATCATTATGTTTGTTAGATCGGATGAAAACCTAAAACGAGAAACCTAAAGCAAACGATACGCATCGCCATTCGAATAGCACAACATGCCGCGTTTTCACACCACATAACGCGTCTATCCAGAAACCCCGCCCTAAGTCCTAAAGTCCAGGACTTGGCACCAACTGAAAGCCGGGCTACTCGGCCACGACCTACTGGCAGACTGGCACCGGTCCATGTCAATGGAAACAGAACATAGTCTGGACTTTGGGGTAAAACACCAGTGTTTGGCACCTGTGGAAACGCAAAATTAGTGTCTGGCTTGGGAAGGTGCTAATTGTATATATGTAAATGTGTGAATTCCAGTTTCTTTGTTTTCATTGTTTTAGCCAAGGTGAGGTGATCCTGTTATAGATGCAATGGGGGAGTCTGGAATTGGTCTGTCTGGGTGTGATAAATAGTGAAGATTGACTTAGTTCTTGGAGTCTATCTTTAAGAGAAGCCCCTAGCATACCTTTGTGCTATAGTGTCTGAAATATTTATGGTATAATTAGTAGACTGTTGGGCTAGTTGGGAGTAGGTTGAATTGTGTTGGTATGTAACTGTGTTTTGTATTGTAACTTTACTTGATTGGAATACTTTTTATTACTTTGCAATATAGATTACTACGACATTCCTCGTTCATCTCCATACTCCAGCTCGTAGGGCTACTGGTAATTACACACACATAAGTAAGTCTAAGCGACCAGACTTGGTGTCCCTGAGTCTTGGAATTCTCAAAGCAGTATGGTTAGGCTCAGGAACACATGACATTCTAGTCATCCCTGAGTCGTGGGCATATTAACTTTCTGTTAGCCCCAGGAACACACGCCATTTTTCTGTATGGTTTGTGTTAAACGACCTACACCTTACGGGCACTTATGATAACTGATACAGGCACATTCACATATGTAAATTGAAGTGACCAGACTGATCATCTCTGAGTTCTGGGTTGCTACACCGTCCCTTGTCTTCTGGACTCGACAGATGAGGAGCATTGAGGATAACGTAGGCCGTGAAACATATTATCTTTTAAATGTTTGGTTTGTGACGAAAGATTAGCTACCTTTTCTAAGAACTTCCAGCATTGTCATTGTCATCTATGATTACGTATGTTTACAAAACAATATGGAGTCAGATTATTAGATATTAAATTATCACATGGGTCATAGATTCTCTCTGAACTAATTCTCCTACCTGTCAACTCAGTAGCATTCAAAGGGGTTTACCTTTATTCCCCGTACTTCCTAGTCACAGCTCACATTCCGTTATTTGATCAGGATATATATATTAATAAACTAGTGTTCTGTGTTTGGCAGCTTTTTGCTATGGTCTGTAAACACACAGTTCTGTTGTGATTAAGAAGGCCAATGTCTTATTTGTATATAGGCCTAATGTATGGTCATGTCCTGGAAAACACTGAAAATGTATTTGTTTGTTTCATGCAGTGTTTTATCTGTCCACATGCACGGCTGCTTTTCCACTCCGTATTGACACAGATATTTTACAAATGGCTCACTCTACCATCCAAACATTCAATGAAAGTATCAACATGTAAAAAGGACCCTCTGTGTTTTTACGAAAATGTATTAGAGAAATGTGTTACATATAAGGTGTCCTATTAATAATTTCAAGAGGTTCAACAGACCTAAATAACATTTCATTTGCATAGTTAAATGATGTCAGTTCCTGCCTGCCAGGCAATTGTTTGCTGCATTTAAAAATGAATATGAAGTTGTATGTGGCTCATTACAATGATGAATTAAACTTTACATATATAGTTTCACTTTTTTATCTTGTTTGGAGACCAGTGGACAGGGGAAGACAAGATTAAATATTTTGATGGTGGAATACGTCCGGCAAAAACAAGGTACCCCTCATCATCTGGCTAATACCATCCCGGCAGTGAAGTATGGTGGTGGGAGCATCATGCTACGGGGATGCTTCTCAGTGGCAGGGACTGGAAGACTGGTCAAGATTGGGGGATGTATCAACATAGAAAAATACAGAGATGTCCTTGAAGCAAAACCTGGAGTTCAGAGGACCTCAGACTGGCACAAAGATTAGCATTCCCACCATTTTCTTTTTATAGCAGAACATCTTTGGAAAAAATAATAATTTTAAAATAACAAATATGAGCATGTTCCCTAGACTATGGAATAGTTAACTAAAATCACATTTACTCCCACGGGTGGCCAAAAAGAACCATCCGAAAGCCACGTTGTAATCTTGTACTCTGACCTACTAGGTAATTTCTGAATAAACCTGCATCAGTAACTCATCAGATTTGAAAGAAAACAACACAACTTAGTCACCCAGTGCCTTCACAAAAAAGTTTGTGGGGATTAGAATCTCTATATATAACTCAGCCAGAAGGCTTGAACCGATTAATTTAGTTTTTCTGAATGCTAAATATATTCTTCTTCATGAGAATCGGTCATGCCACATATTCCACACCTTAAGGCAGAAAAGATAAAAAGACAAAAGGGGCGTGGGAGTATCTTATCTTTCGGTCAACAAAAAATGATGAAAAGAACCAGTGTTGATGTAATATAGACATAGATGATCCTGTCAAACACCGTTTGGAAATGAAATATAGAGGACAGCAAACAATAACTGATGTACTGTGCCTAGCTGTACAGCATATGGCACTAGGTGCTATGGGGACTTGATTTAAAGCCAGGTGTATGGACAGAAGACCATGAATCAGAGACCAACCGACAAGAAAAGATACGTCTGTCAAGAATCACCCGAGACTGCAAATATATTGTAAGCCCGAGAACAGTACTGAGTGATTAGGGATTTTTAAGCTCGGCTCAGTTTTAGGTTGATTATTAAAACAATTGTTGTGACATTTCTTATGACTTTTTCGAGAATAATCTTTAAACAATTATTGCATTATAAAGTAATCACATTAAATGCTTTGTGGGGTGGGACTTTTGTCATTTACTGCAGTGCTTATCCCTTATATGGTTGACGGGTATTTAATGACTTATTTCATTACTCAAGTCATTTATTTAATCTCTGCCCACATTAGTGTCCTGACAGTCACTAGCATGAGATCTATTTCATATTATAATTGTGCTCCCCCTATCTATTTAGCTAGGCTAGTAATTGGACGCTAGCTATTAACGACTGGCTAGCTTGTAGCTATTTACCTAATACTATAGCAGAGCTATAGGACACAATCCTGATTAGCAGGAAGGCCGAAGCTTGGCTAGTTGTTCAGCTGATTGATGTTTTAATCCTATCAAACATTAAAAAAAAATCCTGCTGGACAAATTCTGAACAGTCCTTCCCTGTTGTCTTCAGTGTGTGTATACACATCCGGGAACTAACAAAGTCTCAATACTTTTTGTGCCTGAACAAAACTAGTAAACTGTGACAAAACTAGTACAAGTTGCATAGGAAAACTGATAGGGATCATCTGGACAACGATCTTAAGTAAGAAAAGCAACTCTACACTAGTAGTACTTTTGATTTAATTGAAAACATTTCTTACATTATATTTTAAGGTAAAACGTAAAACTTAAATAACTTGTCGGCTCAGCTTTTGAGTCAGCCGCAGTGGGGTTACCTGAGGTCCAACATGTCTGAAGATGGTCTGTGGCCACACTGAATGAACTGGGTTCAGCCGCATGGAGCCGCCATCTCCAATGTGGTTATCTCCTCCTGGCTGTTGATGTGTCCAATAGGTTATCCCTAATTCCGCTTCGCTGGTTGTTCGCTCCGTCTCTAATCGAGACACTCACAAGGTCCATCGCCCGACAATACTTGAGCCTTGTTGCTGAGCAACCAGCCGAGCGGTGCTGTGTGTGATGTGATAAAGACCGAGGCGAACATCTGGCCGTTGTCAAACCAGCTGAAGTGATGGAGACGGCCAGGGAGTGGAGCTCTGGATCTCAGCCCAGGACGGTGGAACAGCCCTCCATCACCCAGACTGGACCTATATCAGGCTGGATGTACAAGTATTCCTGTATCACCCAGACTGGACCTATATCAGGCTGGAGGGACAGGTATTCCTGCATCACCCAGACTGGACCTATATCAGGCTGGAGGGACAGGTATTCCTGCATCACCCATACTGGACCTATATCAGGCTGGAGTGACAGGTATTCCTGCATCACCCAGACTGGACCTATATCAGGCTGGAGGGACAGGTATTCCTGCATTACCCAGACTGGACCAATATCAGGCTGGATATACAGGTATTCCTGCATCACCCAGACTGGACCTATATCAGGCTTGATGTACAGGTATTCCAGCATCACCCAGACTGGACCTATATCAGGCTGGAGGGACATGTATTCCTGCATCACCCAGACTGGACCTATATCAGGCTGGAGTGACAGGTATTCCTGCATCACCCAGACTGGAGAGGATATCATCTAGAAGGCCACCAGGGCAAATCCACAATCCTCAGCTCAGTAATGGGTCAAGACTCAATTGGGACGTCACCGGAACGAGCATGCGAATCATCTGCGCACACGTCTAGATGCCATGTACACACACAGACACACACACGCACAGCTGGCACAGTCGATTGCACAAACAAACACATTGAAAAACCTACACAGGTGTGCTTCTGTGCGCGTGTGCTTCTGTGCGCGCCGTACAGGTCAGCCTGGTGTCGAGGTGTGCTCAGGACTGTAGTGAAGCAGAACGTTTCATCACTCTGAGCTGTTTCCTTTGTCTATTCTCTGTGCGACAGTTGCTGTCTGTTTGTCAGCCTCATCCTGTTTCACACCGCGCTCAGCAGACAATAGATCCCCTGTAGGATTAGAGGAACTAACAGGGATGTTCTACATGGGAGAGAAAGAGGAAGGAAGGGAGAGAAAGAGAGGAGGGACATACAAATGTGAGGGTGGGGGAATAGAGAGATTTGGGGAGCGCTGTGTCCCGATTTCACTATTGACGGTCACACTGATTGCTTTTGTCGACTAATCCTAAAAAATCCTGTGTTACGCGACTCTCAACAGGTGTTACATTGATATCAAATGCCTGCGGTGAGTTATATAAGAGTGAGATGTGATTCAGTCTTGCAGTGGAGAGTGTGAACTGTAAACTGAGGGTTGAGCCTATGGAACAGTAAAACAATATCTAAACCTGTTATCTGAGTCACAGATAGCCCCTTTGGGGTTTTAGGCTGGGTCACAAGAACAGGGTTGGAGTTAAAACCTACAGGAGGGTAGATCTCCAGGAACAGGGTTGGAGTTAAAACCTACAGGAGGGTAGATCTTCAGGAACAGGGTTGGAGTTAAAACCTACAGGAGGGTAGATCTCCAGGAACAGGGTTGGAGTTAAAACCTACAGGAGGGTAGATCTCCAGGAACAGGGTTGGAGTTAAAACCTACAGGAGGGTAGATCTCCAGGAACAGGGTTGAAGTTAAAACCTACAGGAGGGTGGTTTTAACTCCAACAGGGTTAATTAAAATATTCACGAGGGTAGCTTTCCTGGGACTGGGCTGATTAAACCTGCAGCATGGCCCCTAAATCATGTAGTGGCCCAATACACTTCCTCACAGAACAGCTCCATCATTCCCACCAGGTGTTCAAATCCCAGTTGCAGCGACCCGGCAAAGCCCAGGTGTCCAGCAGAGGTTGACACAGACTTGAACCACACTGTCCGAGTTGGGCCGGTAGACATCGGACAAGGCTGACACATATCGCCAAGCTTTAGCAACTCTTTGACTGGGTGCCTATGAGCTTTTAGAGGTAACAGGTTTTTGTTAGTTGTTTTAACGAGACAGGGCTATGACATGTGGGATATGCACATAAGGAACAGAGGGGGTAGAAAATGGGCCAAATTGAGTACAACTATATAGAAAGAAAATAAGATTATATATATATATAGATGGATAGATCTACAAGGACAGGGCTAAAACTTACAGATGGAAAGATTTACAGGGACAGGGTTACAACCTACAGATAGATAGATTTACAGGGACAACGTTACAACCTACAGATGGATAGATTTACAGGGATAGGGTTACAACCTACAGATGGGTAGATTTACAGGTACAAGGTTACAACCTACAGATGGGTAGATTTACAGGGACAGGTTTAAAACCCACAGATAGCTACAGGGACAAGGTTAAAACCTACAGAAAGGTAGCTCCCGAGAAACAGACTTTAAAAGAGCAATACAGTAATTCTTCAATACTTACATAAATGGTAACGATTAAATGTTTTCCTCAATAAACAGACAGCTTAACTGGCCAATAAACTGTGAATTTGATCAATATGAGCGAGTCATCTTGCCTCTTTATTGGACAGTAAGTGCCCTCGGCACTCTTGGTTTAGCCCTTGGCTGTGATACTTTAGGGCATGAAAGCACTTTGAGATCTGAAAGTAAATAGTATAAACAGGGTGATATCAGAAAGTTTCATAATCTGATTTAGATAGAATCAAATCAAATTCAATGATCCTTTTTCCTCCAGAAATAAATTAATGCGGAATATAACAGCCTTTTCACCCACGCGCAGTAAAATCCAGTTTTTTTTAATATCTCATCTGTTGAAGTGTTTATTCAAATGGTCCGTACTTAACGTCATTTGCAGCCAATAAATGCCCATATAAGGGTTAACGATGGGGATGAATGTGTATAGGGTCCTCCCACACGATGTTGAAACTTTGATTCAAGGAGGCAAGGAAATGACATACGCAATCTAATTGATTTCCCCTCTCAGGCGACCGCAAGATCTCTTGCCCTGTCATCCACTGGTGCCTCAGAAGAGGGCTGGCTCTGCAGTAGTAAAAACTGGCTAATGAATAATCATGTTTTGGAATGGGCCTTGGCAGTTAAACATGCAGCATCGTCCAATAAAAACGTTTTAGAAAATATGTATTTTCAATCACAGAATCTTTTTGGAAAACCTGGCCTGGGCGATTCTTTTTAACAAGGGAAGATTTTCATTACGTTCGCTTTTCAGCCAATAACGGGCTACACTAATAAGAAGGGGTACATTTACCAGACCATTTATATGTAAATGAGTTATTCCCAATGGATGTGTCCACCCCCATCACCCCCACCCCCAATTTCCCCCCCACTGCGCCCTTGCAACTTTTACTCAATTATTGTGGATATCTCGGCCAAGGCACAATCTTAATCTGGAATTGATTAAAAACGCAACTCTTCCCTTTGTACTTGTGACCTGTTCCTAGCTCTGGCTGTTTTGCATTTGTATCAAATCTCAGTAGCACTGAATGGTCCAGAGTGACTAAAGAGATGAGAGGATGACCCAGGTTAATGGTAATCAACATGGTGTGTCCTTTACTGGTAAACGTGTGTAGAAGCATTTTGAGATTGTACATTTTAAAGTAAATATTGTAGAATGAGGCGACAAATGAAATGGTCTTTGTGATTAAACAATAATTTGGTAAAACTATTTACTAACAAACTACCTGAATAAATCTGACACCGTAATTTGGATGAATGAATATGTTGGTACTATAACAACTGATTTGTTTTGGTAAACAACTTCTAACACAAAAGAGCTGCTCTTGGCATCAGAGTTCTTCCAGTATGATGGAGCTGTAGTCCAGGCAACTATGAATACCGAAATGAACAACTGATGAACAACTATGTTCAGAATTCAATTATTGAGTAGCAATCCGTATGCAGGGATGTCGGATTTGATATTGGACAAAATGTGCCTGTACATTTACCACAGACCAGTAGGCTATGTTGAAGTGGATTATAACCAAATGTACAAGGAATGTATCCTCCACACAGTACAGTAATTCAGTTTATTAACGTCAAACAGTGAAGTTACAGTTCATCGAACAGTGTTATATACAAAGGAGTCATCAGTTAGGACCAACAGATGTAAAAACACATTTACATTAGATTGGACACATAAAAACTAAAGCAAGCATTCAAAACTGCAGTTTTCTGGAGTTCTGTTACAGAAAATCTGTTTATGAGTCTCACGTATCAGACACTATGACCCACACACGTGGGGTGGCCAGCTGTTCTGCTACAGAAAATATAAAACACTTCATGGTTTGCTTAACTATTTAAGGGTGAACTCCAACCTGGCGCCAATGCAACAGAGGCACTTACCCTGGTCAACATAATCCAAGAACAGGCTCTCAACTAAGTTAGGCATGTGGTATCGTTTTTCTCTGCAGATGTAACCAGGTTCTAATTAGCCTTCAACATTACTTTAAAAAAAAAAAAATACCTGAAGGTCTGGGATCACCACTAATCATTTTTAGTAATGTCCTGTTTCGAGGTTTAAGATAAGATAAATATCAAATGCCCTGACATTAAATAATTTGTCTTTGGCTGTAAATGATTATTATTGACTTCACCAGAGAATGAAAACACAAACACACAGTTGCTCTTATCAAGAAAATAGTATTATTGAAAATGTTCAACAGTGCATATTACACTCCAATTTCTAAAAGAATATATGTTCTGGCCAGAACTACCTTTTAAGTTTTGCTGCAGCAATAGTCCCTTTAATTTAGTTGTGCACAGCCCAGTACCTGTTTGAGCTCAGTTAAAAAAAAAATATGTATCCCACACGATCCTAAAAAAAAAAAATCCACAGGAGGGAAATACCTTACTGGCGAGGTAGTAGAAATGGAAATCCAAACTCAGGCCTGCAGTTCAGAATCCAGTCCGCCGTCCTTCTACGATCTTTTCTTTTCCCGCCACGGCTATGTCAACAGAAAAGGTTTTCCGACACCAGAATCAAAAAAAATCTTTCACAGCTAAATGTTCGCCGTTTTCTCCCTCTGCAACAGGTTTCGAAAAGAAAGAAAAAAAAACCACCAGCTACATATGTAATTTACCATTGGCCACATAAGTCTTAACTAATGATGTGCCCAAACATTATAAACAGTTTAGCAAATACATTGACATTGAAAACAAGACTGACATTGAAAACAAGACCCACGTTGAAAACAAGACCCACGCTTCCACCAGAACTAATAAAGCGATCATTATGACTGTTTCCCTCATTTCAACTGTACGGTAACATCGTAATCTTTAAACTTGTACAGGCTAACAGTTAGGAATGAACACATTACATGAGCTTACCTATGTCAACAGAAAAGGTTTTCAGACACCAGCATCAAAAATCTAATTTTTCTTTCACAGCTAAATGTTTGCTGTTTTCTCCCTCTGCAACAAGGTTTCGAAAAGAACAACACCAGCGCTGCGCATCTGTCACCCAATGAGCATTACCGCAAAGTGTTTGCCACTGCTGAAAAGTGTTGAGAATTTAAATGACTCAATTAAAACAGTGTCATAACCTGAGCTATGTGTCTGATTAATAAATTAAAATAGGAAACTCATACTTTGTGTTTTATTTTACTCATATGTAGGCTATATCTGAAGGAATATTTTAACTTCCGTACAAATTAGCTTGGATGAATGTACAAAATATCCTATTATGATGACAAATATTGATCACTCAATCACATCATCCCTGCTTTAAGGTTTTAAACACAACCAACAGATTTTGGGGTGGGTTACACAGACATGGGATTTCTTTCTCCGAACATGCTTGAACAGTTGTATTGAAACATATGTAACCGTTTATGGGGCAAACGAAGAAAGTCCGAACAACACTATTTAACCCGATTACTGTAGTTTAACTATGTTGCCAGTTGTTCCTTGTTGATTAGTGTACAGTGTTAAATGTGTAAACAAACGTGTTCACTGACAGTGTTTTTGTTGCATGTCCCATCACCCCTGAGACATCCTTTGGGAGTGGGGTCACAGCCAGATTCAACTCCCGTGGAACAATTTATTTTGAGCAGTGGGGTTTTTATATGTAAAAGATTGGTGGGGCACAAACAATTTCAAAATATAGGATACGTACCAGTAAAGCTACAAAACTCCCTCTTGCTACTGATGTGTTTATTTAACACATTAATAAACAGCTTGGCTCCACAAAACACTTTTAACGACAGAACGGCTTGCTTCTACCAGGTGTTGCAGTACACATACTGGAGAGAGAGAGAGACCTTCTTGTGTAGTTGCTCTCCTTCTCTCTCACACACATGTAAAATTACCACTGTCAAACCTTACAGTTAGGAATGCAACCGAGCTCAGAACCAATGTGCCTACAGGGCCATGTGCGAACAACAATGAGCTCAACACCACTGAAGGCCACAAAGAAGCGGAAAGACAACTTTTTAGGGATACAGATCCATTCTATGACAACAACCTTAATAGATAAGGATGGACACACTGACACTCGTCACCATCTATATCAATCGATCCAGCACAAAAATATGACCAATGCACGGACCAGCACCACAAAGGCAGGATGATAAAATATGCTTTCACTCACCAAGGCTGAGGGCTCACTTAAAGAGAAAGGTGGCACAGCGGTTCTTCCTCTGTGCAAACTTTCCGATGACTTTGGGAATGAAGTCATATAGCTGCTGAATCAGCTGGCTTTTGATGGACAACATGGCCAATGCGTTGAGTCGTGGCTGTCCCATGGTATTGCGAGTGAAGGTTTTTACCCTCTTCAAGGTGGAAAAGTTCCTCTCTGACTTGGATGTCGTCATAGGTGTTGTCATGATAATTTTCAGCAGAGTGACGGTCTCAGCAAAAGCCTCCTCTAGGTTGTTCTCATGGATGGATCTTAACAGAGACAGGGCCGTCTTACCAGTGTGAAGCTCAGTGTGGCAGTACAGAGTGGTCAGCTCAGACTTCAACTTTTCCTTGTTTTCTAGAGGCCATAGTTGCACTGCACAGTCAAGCTCAGATGTACGGAATGACAGGACAAATCGTGGGAAGAGCGAACTGTCAACCAGCTTGGCAGCGATGGTTACTCGTCGGCCTGGATCGTCTGTTCCATCGTGAACGGTGGCAGCCCATTCATCAGTTTGCTTCCGCATATTCTGGACATTCTCCTTGAAACGGGTGAGCGCACTGCTAATCCCAGATGCATCGAGTCTCCTTTTTTGCAGAGTGTTGTATAAAACATCAACTTCTGGCAAAGGGAAGAAAAAAAAATCCAGCAGCTGCAGAAAGGCTCGGTCCCTGAGTTTTTTTGACAGGACATATACCTCACTTATGGTGACCTCATCCAATCCTGGTTGTGTACGTATGTCCTCCATACACAGGAGCAGTGCTGCGCGGTTTTCCCAAACTGCATTGACAGTTCTACTTTTAAAGTTCCATCGTACATCTGGTGGCCTTGGAATGCGTCTCTGTTGCCTCAGCAAGTGCCGCAACACGTTTTTGAGCGCCAGAGAAAAAGGTGGCAAAAGCAGTTAAATCTGCATCCGTGGTACCTGCACACTCTTGATGCTATTAGAGAGGCCCAGGCCAGTTTTATCTTTGACTTCCTCAAACTCCCAAAACCTCTCTGTCACTGTGTTGTCAGGCAACATGTATCGCAACACAACCACCATTTGTGATTTACAGGAGACATTAGTTGTCTCATCTGCCTGTATGGCAACAAATTATGTCTCGTCCACTTGCTTGGCTTTCTCCTCCCTGTACACTTCATACATACAGTCTAACAATTTGTTTTTTACAGTGCTAGATGTCCCTTTGAAGATGGGCTGAGCATCATAGTGCCTCTGAAGTCTCGAATCGCTCTCACACATGGTCTCGAAAATGCATCTGAATATTCCAGGATTCAGGGAGTCCACTGACTCGTCATGCCCCCGCAGTGCGGTTTCACATTTTCCACAAAGTTTAATACATGTTATGATCAGACTGAGAACGTTCTTGTTTTCCTCCACCTGTTTGTTATGCTGCTCAATGGAGCACTTTTATGCACTGTCATCTTGGGCTGTGACATTTACCCTTCCAAGTAAGCCCAATTTCACAGCATTGTCCAGATGACTCCCGCTGCTCTCATGTTTTGCAATCCTCTCAGAAAGATGTTTCAAATCTTTGTAACCTGTCCTCAACCAAGTACCATCTCCACCAAATAGCAGACATGGAAAACAGAAGAGTCCATTCTTATATATCTTAACCGTTATGCACCTTTTCTTCAAAAACCACTCCACGTTAAACCTGTGGTTACTTTTACCAGCAGTTTGAGTGATGACAATATCCTATGGCTGATGGGCACCAAGTCGCTTTACTTCAAGTTTCTCCTCCAATTTAAGGGTTTCACACCAGTGTTGGAATATGAAATCCACTTAATTCATTTTCTCAAGTTATCTGGCGTTTATGAAGCTAACAAGCTAGCTAAGACAATCTACCCACCTCACTCTTCTTGCCGACTAATGTTGGCACCAGACAGACAGACAGCCAATCAGGTCTGAAATACAAAATGACGCTGTAGTGGGGCTACCGGCTGTCAGCCCCACTTGGCATCAAATTTGTGTGATCTACATTGATCACACTAACATTCTGAGCATCCGTATTAATATTTTCACACGTACGATGTACATTGCATTGTGAGAGAGGGGCTAGCCCCACATTCATGCTTAGCCTATGGCCTACTACTGCAAACTCAAATCGGCAGAACGCAGTCTGGAGCAGCAAGGCAGGGACCAATGAACATAAAATAAAATCCTAAAACAAATTATATGCAATTTAGGAAGATGCTAAATTCATATATAATGAAATATAGGAAGTATCTTTCTGTTGATTAGGGGCCCCACCGGTGCCTAATGTCCAGTCGCCCCTGATTTAAGCTAGTTATTCTTGCCAGCACAAGGATTCATGCTAGAAAACTTTTGGTTACTGGCTCAACCACTATGCTACCTACTGTCCCCTTCCTCTGTAATCGCTAACTAGCTACTGTCCCGTTCCTCTATAACCTCCAGTCTAGCTACATGTCCCCTTCCCCTCCAACCGCTAGGCTAGCTACATGTCCCCTTCCCCTCCAACCGCTAGGCTAGCTACATGTCCCCTTCCCCTCCAGCCGCTAGGCTAGCTACATGTCCCCTTCCCCTCCAACCGCTAGGCTAGCTTCATGTCCCCTTCCCCTCCAACCGCTAGGCTAGCTACATGTCCCCTTCCCCTCCAACCGCTAGGCTAGCTACATGTCCCCTTCCCCTCCAACCGCTAGGCTAGCTACATGTCCCCTTCCCCTCCAACCGCTAGGCTAGCTACATGTCCCCTTCCCCTCTAACCGCTAGACTAGCTACATGTCCCCTTCCCCTCTAACCGCTAGACTAGCTACATGTCCCCTTCCCCTCTAACCGCTAGACTAGCTACATGTCCCCTTCCCCTCTAACCGCTAGACTAGCTACATGTCCCCTTCCCCTCTAACCGCTAGACTAGCTACATATCCCCTTCCCCTCTAACCGCCTGGCTACCTGTTGTCTTCTTTCTTTTTAACCCCTAGTTCTTGTGTCCTCTTCTCTCCTCTTCTTTACTGTCCTTTTCTTTTTTCTTCTCTTTTACTCTCATCTTTTCTATTCCTGATGCTCTTCTCTCCCCTCATCTTCTCTTCTCCTTTACCCTCCTATTTACTCCTTTTCTACCCTCTTCCGTTTTCTTTTTGTCTTCTTTGTTATTCCCTTCACTCCCTCTTCCTCTCTTTTTGCTCTCTGTATCGGTCTCGCATACACACATTAAATTATTCATACAACGATCCCGCCACGACTTTTTTCTAAATTAAATTATCAGATTTCCTCTCTGGTGTCGATTTTTCCAGACAGCGGCACGCGGAGGGAAGACCCATGGACCCGTGCTATTCTCTTCTGAACAAACTTTAGCCTCTCCCAGAGATTTAATTGACGTTTTTCCACACGTTGCCCCCCCGCCCCACCCCCCTGCCGCCGCTGGAGCAGTGTGGAGCTGAGCTGCCGTGTCGCAGATCATTATCCAAAACAGTGAGTCACTGCCGTGTCTGGCGGCCCGGCCGGCCCTCCCCTGCCTCAGGCTTGGAAAGGAAAAATATTTTCGCTTTTGACATTGACTCTGTTTCCTCTCACTGTGGCCGACTGGCTCGTAAATTATGACTGCTTTTTTCGACCACGAGGAGGGGTGAAATGGAGGTGGGTGCATGATGAGTCACCTTTGCTAAGTCTTAGAACTGCCATTGGCTCACTAAGCTGACGGCTCGAACTCAGCTGGGGGCAGATGCTATAATGTCCAGCTGGCCATGACATTTTCACTCAATCCAGTTGTTCAAACCCAAATGTAAATAGCTCAGTGTTTAACTAACTTCACTCAACTCTACATTTTACAATGGGTTAATATCATTTTGATTGTTATTTTGGAGCTTCAGTCCACCCACATCGCAAAAACAGGCATGGGGTTGAGCTCACTTGGCTAACAACTCTGACGATTCAACACATTTTTGACACTAGGCTGTCACATATCACATTTTACCCTAATCTCTTAGGCTATTGTTAGGCCAGACTCTGAACAATGGTTCGATTGTCCATTGATTCACTGTGGTTTTAACACCAAGTTCAATGACGTAGTCATGTTTAGCACTTAGTTGTGTATCCTTCGCATGCAGTGATTGCCTTATGTTAGTCGTCACATCAAGGCTTTGTTCCAGAACCACCCTCAAATTAGAGCTCTGTAGTCTTTGCATTATTTCATATCCATCTGCTGGAATGCAGGGCCAACAACAGGTGGTCACTGTCTAAGACACTTTAGAGTTCATTGAACACACTAACACAATTACATATACACACACAAACACAACTACATACACACAACTGCATATAGACACACATCTATATATATATGTACAGCTCCGGGAACAATGAAGAGACCACTGCACCTGAAAAGGAAGGTTTTGAGTGAGGAACAGAAGGTTTAAAATGAAGAGACCACTGCAAATTGATCGCTTCTTTTCCTCACTTAAAACCTTCCTTTTTGACTTTTTTGGAAAGGAAAGAAAAGGGTGCAGTGGTCTCTTATTTTTTCCAGAGCTGTATATATGCACACACCTACATACAAACAAACACGCTTACATATACACAAACCCACACCTACATACACACACAAACCCACCTACATACACACACAAACACACCTACTACAACACACACAATTACACCTACAATAACACACACAAACACACTTACCTATACACACACACACACCTACCTACATACACACACCTTCCTACATACACATCTACATATACAAACAAACACACTTAAATATACACAAACTCACACCTACATACTGTATATATACACGCAAACACACATACATATACACACACAAACACACCTATATATAAGCATCCTCGCACACACACATTCATACGAACACACGCACCCCTAAATATACACACACATACAAGATACACACACAAGATACATCCTCCTGATCGTGAGCTGTGTCTGTGTATGAGGTGTGACACTTGTGGGTGTCCCCACCCCTTTATTATTGTTATTTTCTCCGTGCTTTATTACTTGTCATGTTTAATGTGGACCCCAAGAAGAAAAGCTGTTGCTTTTCCCAAAGCTAATTGGGATCTGAATAAATAAATAATATGTGACTGGTGACTGGGCAATGGCCCGTCTCAGGCTGTGTGTTCTGGGTGTTCAGGGAGATGGATTGATTATAAGCGAAAGCTCTCTGCTATTAGTTCATTATCGGAGAAGCTCACAGTCTGCTGTGAGATGTTACAGGTTTGGCCACGGGTGTAACGCCAGATTGAAGCACAGTGTGTGTGTGTGTGTGTGTGTGTGTGTGTAGATGTAGGGCCCGGAAAAAGATAATAGAACCTGACAAATAATTTTTTAAAGCTCCACCAGGAATAAAATTATATGGGGGAAAAAAGTACAATTGGAGAAAAGGGTGAGAAATAATGTTACTTTAAAATGTAGGCATTATCGCTTAGAGGTCATGGGGTCAAGGGTCATGTCTGACCTCATCATTCAACATCTCACAGTGAGATCTTATACCGTCTGGTATTTGTGCTCTTTTCTGTCCCTCTCTCTTTTTCTTTCTCTGCTGTTTCTTATTCATTCTCTTTCTTTCTCTTTCTGTCTCCTCTTGCTCTTCTGTCTCTGCATCTCTCTCTCTCTTGTTTCTACCCCCTCTGAATCCCTTGTTCAGAAAGGAGTTCCCTGAATGTCCTTGTTACAGTTGAATGGTGTGTCTAGGCTAACTCTGTGTGTGAGTTAGGTTAGTTTAAAACAGTCATTAGAGTTCACCTCCAGTGCTGTGACAAGAAACCCCTTTTAGATGTTTCGCAACCCCACTGATGACACTGTACCTCATTGCTGGTGCTTAGGTTCCCTACAGAGCGACAGACAAAGATGTTCCAGTGCTCTACTTCCTCTACCTCATTGCTGGTGCTTAGGTTCCCTACAGAACGACAGACAAAGATGTTCCAGTGCTCTACTTCCTCTACCTCATTACTGGTGCTTAGGTTCCCTACAGAACGACAGACAAAGATGTTCCAGTGCTCTACTTCCTCTACCTCATTACTGGTGCTTAGGTTCCCTACAGAGCGACAGACAAAGATGTTCCAGTGCTCTACTTCCTCTACCTCATTACTGGTGCTTAGGTTCCCTACAGAGCGACAGACAAAGATGTTCCAGTGCTACTTCTACTTCCTCTACCTGGAATGAGCATTCGAGCATTCACATCCCATGATTTTAAAACTTGGAAAGAATGTATTGTGGATGATAACAGGTTCGGGGGGGCTGTGGTGTCAGGAAGGCTGTAAATGTTTTGACCTCTGGCTTGCACTTTTCCTCCCAAGAACTGCACTACGTATAATTAGGAACTGCAGTTTTCTGTGTTTTTATGTAATGTTAATGTCTTGTTATCTTTGTCCATGTCCCTTTGGGAAAGGACATTTTTATTCAAGGCGAGACTCAACCTGGTTTAATAAATAAAAATATAAACCACACCACCTGCATTTTCAACCTCTAATATAATCTAAGGAAGGCAATGAGACAGTTGGAGGAGCAGAGTTGGACCACCTTAAAAACTAATAGAGAGGGAATGAGAAAAAGCTCAACTAAAAACAGTCTGTATGTGGGAGGTTAGAATCAATATGGATGAGACTGGAGAATTGCAAAGAAACAGAAAGACGCGGCTTTATCTAGATGCTCAAGTATTGATCTCTGACTAGTGGATAGCATTTGTTGCTCCCTAGTGAGGCCATTTACATTTTTTATTTTTTATTTTTTCTACACTGTTTACATCCATTGACTCTTGGACCCGTCAGAACATAAAATACCAGTTGAATTAGTTGGCAAAGTCAACGCAAACACAGAAAACCAAACACGTTTATGAATAAAACGTACATTTTGTGGACCGTAAATTCTTAAATTGTGTAGGCCTGTCTACAATAATACTGGTGATAATTATAGGCTGCTCCTTCTCCAGCCCGTTACTAAGCTATTTAACATATCGGTCCTTAATTCTATGCGTAGCTGTCAACTTCTGTATTGTTTTTTTGGGTGTGTTTAGGCGATGATGGATGGCGCTGGATGTGATTCGCGTGTGAGGGGTGGCGAAGTCTTGAGCATTGATGAAGATAAGAGTTGACAATGGCAGACAAAGGGCTTCTGATAGGCTGGCTCCTCCCTAGCAGTGACTCCACAAACCTCATTCACGCCTATTAATCAATAGTCATTACCTTCTGAGTGTTTTTTGTGTGTGTGTGTTTGTGTGTGTGTGTGTGTGTGTGTGAATGACCATGCGTGTTGATGAACTAGAAACCGATGCTCTCTATGAAGGTGTTTAATTGCATTGCTTCCCATGCACACGGCTGCCTCGCCTCCCAATCAGCCTGACGCACACTGGAATTAACCACGGAACAGCCCCGTGACTACAAATGCCCCCCTCCCACCGATGAGCCTTAATTATTACACCGCTGCCCTTTATGAATCCTTGATTACGGATGGCAGCCTGATTGTGGCTCTGTGGCGAAAGGCAAAGGACAAGCGCACAATGGAAAGATGAAGGCCGTTTTCTGGGAAGTGACAATTACATTTTTAATGCTGCTATTCAGCTGAACAGGCTGTGACTGGATTTATGACCCAATGCGTGTCCTTGAGGGGATGTTGAGTATCTATGGCTTTTAATTCCTCAAGTGAAAGCAAGGCGTTGTGCAGTCATGCAGGCAGAGAATAAATAAATTAATTTGCCAAAGGATATTTAACCCTGTCCAGTGAGTGGCCAATTTCCTTTATCTTCTTGAACAATGAATGTGCTCAATCAACGTGTTTTTGAATGTGTGTGTGTGCGTGCAACGTTTATAGGACACACAAGGACACACACACACACACACACACACACACACCATACAGATATTGGCCATATATTCATGACTTTTCATGGATTTACCTTTTTCAAAACCTATTTACCTGAAACCTCGAAGCCTAACCTTAACCAATACCCTAACTCAAAACCCAACTCAAAGAATTATGTGTCTGCTTAAGGTTGACTCATAGTCATCCAAAAGCATTAGCTGTTGTGGAAAAGCTTAAAAAGTCCTACCTTTTCACCGTGTTTTATGTTTTTATGTAAAATCAGGACAGGACTATGATCAAACTGATCACATGATCACCTCGAATGCTCTGTTTGGTTCCTATGAACTTTAACATATTTTAATGGCCCTGTGTATAGGTGGTCTCTGAGGGCCCCTCCCCTCTTTATTCAAGATTCAAACATTTTTCGAGGGCCCCTCCACACGTTAGGGCCCTATTTACTTAGTACCACTTTTAACCCAGGTCCGACCCCACTGTTAATAGGCACTATTGCACTTAATATTCCTTTCATATTGTCCACATACCCTGTTCTACACTTGTTGAAATTGCCGCTAGTTTACACTGTTATGTTTATTTCTTTAATTTTTTGCTTTATATTTTGCTTGACGTTTAGTGTATAGAAGTCACGAGCCATGTCACAAGATTTTCACTGCTCAGAATGACGCTGTTATTTAGTGCATTTGGCAATATGCACTAAATGGTCCTGCATGCTTAGGGAGATGCTTCATCAACCTGTTATGTATGGCCAATACCAGTCGAGTATCTCTTCATCTCTCTCTCCTTCCTCTTCTCTCTCCCCTTTTTTTTTCCTGTGTTCATTAATCTCTGAACAAAGTTCAGTGTTGAGTTAACAAGAAAGCTCTGAACACAGTTTATTGCTGTGTTCACCAGACAAGTCTGAACACAGTTTAGAGATGACATTTCCAGACAGCTCTGAAGACATTTTAGTGTTGTGTAAATCATTCAGCTCTGAATAAGGTTGTGTTGAGTAAACCAGACAGCTCTGCACATACTGCACACTCACCCTCAGTATATTATGTAAAAAACACCACTTGTAACGTCCTTCCTGAAAACCGTTTGACCTGAATGACTAAGGAGTCACCCACCTATCCACCACATTGCAGGTCATTGAGAAAAAATGTTTTATTTACACCAACCACACCAGGTAAACCGCGAAATTGCCAGGATAAACACCCGCAGCTTGTATCAAACAGCAAGGAGCACCTTGGTGAAGTTTGCACGGTGCGATTTAAGACTCATTGGCAGTGTGACGCCATATCTTAAACTCAGTAAATTGGACTCTCGCTGGGGTTCCTAACGTGCTCTGGGTCTTAATCCGTGTCGGTGGGTTTTAGCAGTGAAGATTAGCCGCGTCCCCTGCCGCACTTCGGCATCCTCCACCAGTGTTGTCTTGGCAAATGTGTCATCGTGGATGCTGTCCTCCCCCCGGGGGAGGGATCATCGGGATTATTTAGCATTTTATCAGCCGTCCCCCGCTCTTTAAGGAGGGATTTAGTCTGTAATACAACTAAGATGTGAGGACAAAATTGCTAATCATGTGATTTAATTCACCTATAGCATGGGTGGCAGTTATTCTTGTTGATAGGGAATTATTTCTTATCTGTAGCCCTAGGTCATCTGATAATGATATGATGCCCGTGCTGACAACGATTATGACAACACTTCTACTACTTGGCTACAAACCGTTAGCAGACGCTCCTATCCAGAGTGGCTTGGTACACTAACCTTAATTTGGCTAATCAGCAGTTTAAAAACGAATGAGCTGGAGAATTATGTCCCATTATGACAAAGGTGTCATAGAATGAACCGTGGAGGCACTGCTGTCCCACAAACTGATGAATAGGATTGTGCGCCCAGGGTTAAGCAACTCTGCCCGTTCTTCAACATTCGCCAATCAAATTCAAATATAAAACATGTTAGCACGCTCCAGAAAGAAAAACCACGAGCCTAACCTCAACTGAAACGTTACATAACCTAACGCCTGAACTCAAACTGCTGCCTGTCCGCCACCTAACCAGTAAAGAAGTTTATTTGAGTTTGCGGATGATTGGGTATAGAGATTTTTGAACGCCGGCCAGAGAAGCAGCAGTGCCTCCCAGCGCACCTTCGTGTTTTCTGTTCAATAAACACCGCGTGCAACAATATACATTTGCCATATAGGCTACAGCACACCATACAGTTACGCGTGAAAAAGGAAAACTACCGTACATTTCAAGTCAAACTATATTTATCAGAAATCTGGAAACAGTATGCTGTTTTTTTTTTAAATAGATCGGTGGGACCACCACAACCAAACTCGGTCATATTAACTACGTTTTAATTAATTAAATAAGATACGACCGCAAAAGTATCCGTTAAGTATTGTGGGACTATGTTTCCCGGTGATGTAAACGCCAATGCAGTTCAGCTCAGCGTCTCAGAGGTTCGGTTCCTTCACACGGTTCCTGTCCACTAGTGCTCTATTCATCTTTATGACGAGGTGTGAACGAGCTTTGTCAGTCGGGCTATGCTGATGGTCATCCTTTCTCCAAGTGATTGTTTTTTAGTGTAGAGCAGCCTGGTCTCTATACAGCGGGTTTAAGCTTTGGTGTTCGTAGTCCAATTTACTCAAGTTCCTATCAAGTTGTGTGGAACCCTTAGACATTGATAGGCCATCCTATGAAAGAAAAAAAAACAAGAATAACTTTTCACAGATGATGCTGTTCCATAAGCCAGGCAAAGTTAATGATTTCCCCTTGCTTTTATTCATCACACCATTCAGTACTGTATTGGTTGGAAACTGTAATCCAATCGCTGCCGAGAAAGGGCGGGGAGATGGTGGAAAGGAGAGGCGGTGCCCGAGTGGAGTCTTCAGCACCATGGACAACGACTCACGCTAGACTGCAGGGAATCAGGGCTGGGAGACAGCGTTGTCTACAACCGCTGGATCCGCGACAAATTGGCTTGAAGACTTATCTGATTCGTTTACCTTTTGCTCTACTCGGTTCGTGCGATACGGTTGACTTGCATTTTTGTTTTGATGCCCGCGAGTGCAAGAAATCGAGCTGTATTTAGCTGCATTGTCTCTTCGTAGATCTGCCTCACTCTTCGTCCAGCCAAAACAGTGACCTTTTATTTCCTTGTCCAGGTATTTATCTCATAACGGCTGCAGTAGTTGATTAGGCAATTCTATTTTAGTTTTTGTCTAGCCGTCATGGTTTATTGTGATGCGCATATACCTAACTAAAGAAACATGAAGTTTCCTGGTTCAAACCTTTGCTCGGGCATGCTCTGATGCGCAGTAAACCTCAGTTTGCAATTGACTATTCTATTCTGTCTAAGTGTCCTCGTGCAAAGAAGTTAAACTATTTTGTGGACAGAAGCGCACAATGAGGTCCCACCAAGACTTTTTGAATTGCACATAAAAAGAAGAGAGGGAGAAAGGCTGCGGGAAGCGACGCCTGCCAGCCCCCAGTGGGGTCCTAAACAAAACGGTCTCTAGCGTCATATTCGCATTTAAAAGGGAGACACTTCTTCGTTGGTTGACAGAGTTTATAGATATAGACCTCTTTTCCCCCGCTAAACTAAAGCAAGATGAAGAAGTTTCGGAAGGTATTGGACGGCCTGTCCTCTTCTTCCCCTGGGGGAGTCGCGTCCCCGTCTTGCGGAAGTGCAGCTGGTACCCCTACTGCTCATGCGCCCACTCCCCTGGATATCCATGTCCAGGAGACCCTTGTCTCAGAAAACTTTCACTTATGCAAGGTGAGTAGTGTCTGTTTTTCTGTCTGTAAGTCTGTCTATCTCTCCTCAATTTGCTCTAACATATTTCTCAAATGCACGGGAACTATTCAGTAAAACCACCAAACGTCACCCTTTACTCCACATCAACTATTTTACATGGGCCAAATTAATGCATTCTGCCTTGTGGCAAGCTACTACATACCCATAGGCCCATAAGGCTGTTAAAATGTTCACTCAATCACGGTAGCCTATATCAAGCTCGTCAAATACACTGCCTCTCTCCAGGCTTATCATAATCTTGAGTCCGGTTTTGATGTAAGTTATGTTTAGGCCAATGATGACAAGCTTACTTCTTAGGAAAGAAAAACACAGACACTTAGTTAGGAGTATGACCTAAGGCCTAAATGTACTCACTTTGTGACGCTGAAGTGAAGTGTGGGCGTTATATTATTTAGTCTATATAATATAGCAGTTATACTTTATTTATTTCATAATGCATACAGAGAAATTAACTGAGGTCTTTTTTTTCTTTTTTTACAGCTGAGCCCTGTGTTATTACAATGAAAACACATATAAAATGGAAATAAAACTTACATAAAGTCAAACAATCACAATTGATTTATACGAAATGTAAAACGCCTTACCGTTACTAAAACATTTAACTCAAGATGACTGAATTGCATTCCATACTTATTGGTAGTCGGTTTGTCGGTCCGTGTACGTTGCTCGGGAGGGGTAGTTAGACGGTTATTCCTTGAAAAGCATGGCAACGACGGCATTTTGTGTTTGAGTGTGTATGTATGTACGTACGTGCAACTGGCACCTCGTTGACTTTTTGGGCTATTACTGCCAGGCGTTGGTGTGCCCAATGGTGACGACCACATCCGGCTGTCAATTACCGGTACTGCCGTGCTCCGACCGGTTGCCCAACCACCCTCTGCGTCCCAGCAAACGTCCGTGCATTTATTGGGGATATGTGCATTTCGTTGGCTGTTAGTGCAAGTGGTGAAACAGAGTGGCTTGTATTAAGTGGCGGTGGTAATGTTGAAGAGGGGGGCACCTCTTATCCCCCTTCTCCGCAGACAGTTCTTTAGTGTAGGAGAATCGATGACACATAATAGTCTAGTCCACAAAAAGTGAGCGAGCAAGCGGAGCGACCCTGCGGTATCAGGCTGATGTGATTTTCGTGAAGCTATTTATAGACTCCCATTGCAGCCCCGCTGATGTGTTTGAAGCTGACTGCAGCGATTATTCCTCGTCCCAAAGAGGGGGAATTTTGGATCTCACTCTAAATAATTGATTGAAGAGCTAGCAAGACCGGCAACGCAATAACATAGTAGCTGAAGGAGAAGGGGTTGGGGGGGGGGGGTCTTTTTTAAACTATAAGATACAAAGAGGCGGGCTGCAGTTGACTTCCTGGCTGAGGCGGAGGCTGCAGGCGGGAGAAAGTGCTGGAAGGAAACATATGGCAGGCTGGGCAAGTCCCTGTAGAGATTAGACATTCTTCTTGTGGCCTTGTCTGTATTTACTGTATATGCACGTTGTTTTGTTTCCACTCCTTATTTAACCTAATTCATTCAAACCCCCAATACATTATTTATGCATGCAGTGTCCTAATGTTTACTAAGTGTCTTACGAAACAATTCCAAATCTGAGAAGTTTGTTTGAATTACAAGCCTCCTTGTGTCAGTCAGTGTGTCATTTGCCATTTAAACACTGCAATTATGATTTAATTGACTTGAGGCCCAGGTGTGTCTCTGGTCACATGGGACCAGCAGTGATTTCGAAGGTCCAGTTTAAAGTTTTTCTGTCTCACCCCATCAATCACAGATCAAGCTTAAACAATGTTTCTGTCTCACCCCAATCAATCACAGATCCAGCTTAAACAATGTTTCTGTCTCACCCCAATCAATCACAGATCCAGCTTAAACAATGTTTCTGTCTCACCCCTATCAATCACAGATCCAGCTTAAACAATGTTTCTGTCTCAACCCTATGAATTACAGATCCAGCTTAAACAGTGTTCCTGTCTCAACCCTATGAATTACAGATCCAGCTTAAACAGTGTTCCTGTCACACCCCTATGAATTACAGATCCAGCTTAAACAGTGTTCCTGTCACACCCCTATCAATTACAGATCCAGCTTAAACAGTGTTCCTGTCACACCCCTATGAATTACAGATCCAGCTTAAACAGTGTTCCTGTCACACCCCTATCAATTACAGATCCAGCTTAAACAGTGTTCTTGTCACACCCCTATGAATTACAGATCCAGCTTAAACAGTGTTCCTGTCTCAACCCTATGAATTACAGATCCAGCTTAAACAGTGTTCCTGTCTCAACCCTATGAATTACAGATCCAGCTTAAACAGTGTTCCTGTCACATCCCTATCAATTACAGATCCAGCTTAAACAGTGTTCCTGTCACACCCGTATCACTCACAGATCCATCTTAAACAGTGTTCCTGTCTCACCAGTATCACTCACAGATCCATCTTAAACAGTGTTCCTGTCACCCCCGTATCACTCACAGATCCATCTTAAACAGTGTTCCTGTCTCACCAGTATCACTCACAGTTCCAGGAATTTTAGCTGAGCCGCACACTAGCTGGCCTTTTTTCTTGTTATGAAATCTGTTCTCTGGGCAAATCTGCCTCAAGGCAGGCATTATGTGACTGGCTGTATCAGTGCTGAGAGCAGTCAGCATGCTATGACAGACCATTTGACTTGGGATAGCACCTATATCTACCTTAAAATCTGACATTAACCCCTACATTTACTTGTGTCTAGTGTTTTGATTAGTAATGGCCTATACCAGGACAGAACTGTTAATGTTTTGATTAGTAATGGCCTATACCAGGACAGAGCTGTTCCTTTTTTGATTAGTAATGGCCAAAACCAGGACAGAGCTGTTAATGTTTTGATTAGTAATGGCCTAAACCAGGACAGAGCTATTAGTGTTTTTATTAGTAATGGCCTAAACCAGGACAGAGCTGTTAGTGTTTTGATTAGTAATGGCCTATACCAGGACAGAGCTGTTCCTTTTTTGATTAGTAATGGCCAAAACCAGGACAGAGCTGTTAATGTTTTGATTAGTAATGGCCTAAACCAGGACAGAGCTATTAGTGTTTTTATTAGTAATGGCCTAAACCAGGACAGAGCTGTTAGTGTTTTGATTAGTAATGGCCTATACCAGGACAGAGCTGTTCCTTTTTTGATTAGTAATGGCCAAAACCAGGACAGAGCTGTTAATGTTTTGATTAGTAATGGCCTAAACCAGGACAGAGCTATTAGTGTTTTTATTAGTAATGGCCTAAACCAGGACAGAGCTGTTAGTGTTTTTATTAGTAATGGCCTAAACCAAGACAGGGCTGTTAATGTTTTGATTAGTAATGGCCTAAACCAGGACAGAGATGTTAGTGTTTTGATTAGTAATGGCCTAAACCAGGACAGAGCTGTTAATGTTTTGATTAGTAATGGCCTAAACCAGGACAGAGCTGTTAGTGTTTTGATTAGTAATGGCCTAAACCAGGACAGAGCTGTTAGTGTTTTGATTAGTAATGGCCTAAACCAGGACAGAGCTGTTAGTGTTTTGATTAGTAATGGCCTAAACCAGGATAGAGCTGTTAATGTGTTTACCAGTCAAGAGATGTATGATGTTTACAAACATTGAAGCTCAAATAATTGGTTCTAATATACTGGATTCTAATGTTCTGGGTTCTGACATTCTGACTTCTAATGCAGTATGACTGTTTAACTAAGTTCACAATGCATTTATGAGTTACATTCATCAAGAATCAATAGCTATATATAATTTATTTACAAGTCCATACATGGATGTAGATAGAATTGTAGTTGAACCAGTGAGCCTGGGGGAGAAAAAAAAACTATGGATGTTTGGTAAGAGAGTAATGAAAAGTAAATGAAATGAATCTACACTTTATCATATAGAGGACATTTTTCGATCAGGAGATGCACAACCTTTCTGGGCTAATGAGGCTGGGTGGGACGAAGAGGTCAGGGCACAGAAGAATCCAACATGAGGAATGCAGACAAATGCCTGCTTGCACACACACAGACACACCGACACACACACACGCACCTATAGGGAATTGTACCAATTTGATGAATGAAAGGCTGTCACTCCCCCCACCTTTTACACATTCATAAAGCCCCTAGGTACATGCCCTGGCAAATAAAGCGTTTGGGTGGTTAATGACCTGCCATGTTCCAGGAGGGTTTCCACACATTCGCCAACTTCCTTTTTTTCATCTATTTCTCGACTCCTCTCTAGCAAAAGCTCAAAGATAAGTGTGTGGGAGGGACGCACATGGGCTTCATCATCCCTTTGCCTTTTCTGGCTTTTCTAGGGAATGTGTCACTAATAAATGTTGGTGATGACGTTTGAACAGGCACAACATGGGGTTGTGGTGAAGTCCCTCTGTGAGACTAGTTACTCGCAGGATGTGCTGTCGTTAATTGTGATTTCCTACCAATTTGCAAAACATTTCCCCATATACATATTTTGTTCATGCAAAACATTTTATTGTCTTACAGTCTTTGATAGTAATGTACAGAAATACAACATTAATGTTGTATATATTTTAGCTTTCTTACCTTAAACTGCCAAAACATGTCTCCATTACATACAGCTGTTGATGCTGTGAATTCTTAAATAGGCCTGTTTTCTGTTGTCAGTGTAATTATATGATTACATATTTTTTTTAATCATACACAGATCAGTCCTGTGTATGCTGCCCACCATGAAAGTTGATGTGTTTGAGAAGTCTATTCCTTCTCACTGTTTCCTTTGCCAATCTAATGTGTGCATAATCCCTGGTCTAGGTGTGATGTGCAAATTAAGTAAAGTTTTATAATATCATGAAACATGGTACACATGTAGGGTTTAGACAGGGGCGCTACATGGGACCATAAAGTAGAAGAATCACAAAATTCCACTGTCATAAAAAGCCTGACAATGTTTCTGGGAATATATGCAATATAATCTATTGTCTTTTGCTGTTGTCTTGCCTCTGGTTTTAAAAATGAATTATGTTCAAATTTAAATCAACTTCATTTGTTTGGAATAGAAACTTTTAATGTTTCATGTATGCCCCCCTAATATTTGTCGATCCCTAATGCCATCCCCCTCTTCAAATTATATAATTTATTTCAGGAGAGAACAATTCAATTAAAACCCCTTTTCAATTGTCCGCTATGTTTGCCCTTGCAGTCAAAATAACATCCAGTGAAACATTCATTTCAAGATCTTCTTGAAGAATAGAACAGAAAGGGAGCAAATCCTAACCCTAAATTATGCCTGGGTTCAGGACATAAAAACACAGCTGTTATTTACAATATAGTATATAAGTCTTTTCACCATGGAGTTTATAAGAAGTGCTTCCTATATTTTGCCCAGACCCCTGCAAATCAAGTGTTACCAATGTGGCAAGGAAATATTTATAAATGAAGGAAGGCACCAGCTTTATCTGTACCAAAGTTAATGGTTTGGCGTGCAACTCCTTAGCAAGACAAGTTGTATATTCAAGGTACAAAAACATAAAAATATATTATTGCTATGCTATTTTTTTCGGACCTTGTAAGCGGAGACGGCCAAGAAGAGCAAATATCTCCTACTGACTGAGTGAGGTAATGTGTTGAGTGTGTGTCTGATTTGTGTGTCTGACAGTCAAAACAAATTATGCATTAGGATTTGTTCTGGATTGACAGAAACTTTGCTGGGTACATCCTTTAGTAGCTATGTTATAGTGAGCCTAAAATAAAATAAAAATTGCAGTTATATTGCAACTATCTCTGGTGGATTTTCGAAGTACGCTTCCACGCATGCTTTAGGGCAAGGATAGACAAAAACGTAGCTGGCGTTATAGTAAGCCTAAACTAAAACTTTCTGGTGGATTTGCTTTTTGGGGTAATATAAGCTAGATCAAAACCAATTGGGCAGTAAACGATTAGTGGTTTCCCTGGTTCTCTTGTCTTTTCACTTGACGAAAAAGTCAGTTATTGTCACCTATATATATAGTTATTGTATCAATGTCATTCACGAATGAAATAAAAATGACCGTTGTTGTGCCATGAAAATAAATAGCTTTAGTGGTGTATAGTTCATCTTTGGTCTCGCTAGCAATTGCTCAGTTCTTATGACTATTCCAAGTAGTAAGTTAGTAGATACTAGTAAGCCTATTACTGGCTAATAAGCTGTTAAAACGACCAGTGGCAAAAGCAATACATTTTATAGGTGCTATTTGTGGTGGAAGTAAACTTAATAAGAAACATTAGTTAGTTTAACACAATGCTTAAAGGTGTTTAGCGAAATATTCAAACTGGCCGTGATGCTAATGCGTGACAAAGTTATCTAATGTCGAGATGCTATACCGACACTAGGCAAATGTATTCCCCCGTGGCGTAGTGGTTAAGCTCCCAGCCCCTCATGTGTGAGGCTTGCCTAGTTCCTTTCCTGGTTTGCGTACGCTTGTGTTTTGGGTCTTGCCTCTATAGCTTCTTCTTTACTGTGCATTTTCCCATTTTTTCCCACACCAGCGTACACTCCTAGACCTTCCCCTGTAGATTAGAAATAAGATGAACAATCACATGAACAAGCTATTTGTGGTTTAGACCAGAAGATTGCCGCAAGGACACCAAAACACATTGAGACACTATGTTACTTTACATTGCTTTACATTATTTTATTAGCATTTCTGTAGTTCATTACTTTTGTGTCACAACTAGTGAGATGGTGTGCAGAGCAGACACTGCTAAAACTAAAGAGAATCAAACATTGATTCTGGTACATGTTTTATTATTTTCTAATTTTCATGGCATAATGCATATTTTTGTGTGAAAGTTTTACATTTAACTAATTCATTAGATTATTTCAGGCTGTTTGACACTATTTAGAGAAATCACGTTAATCATTTACAGTATGTATGCATCTGTGTACAGCCATAATGATGATGTTTTCTCTAAATATAAACAGTATATATGAATGTATGTATATGTGTATGTATTTTTCTATTTATGTATTTTTGTATGTACATTATACATTATTGTAAGTCACACTTGAAAAACTATGTTGATTTGATTTTCAGGCCATATAACCCAGTCGTATGTCAGTGTACATGTGACCACTCCAAGACAAAGTTATTCATTGAGGCAGGGGGAATCCCTATGAATAGACTGCATGGACGACCAACAGGGTCTGAGAAGATGGTCGACAAATATCTCTATGTTGACCTACTCCACTTTTTCACTTGTGGAACATACAGTGCATTCATAATTACTCTATCTTTGGACATTCTGAGAATATGCATGTATGCATTTCACGTAGTTAATCTCGTTTTTAAATGTAATAGATTATTATGCCAAATTTGCATGATATGTTACCAATTACTATTTTTTTATTCTTTTTTTTTTTGCTTGTTGTAACTTCATACGGAACATATTATAACATGCAGTACTACACAATAAGAGATCAGTTTTGGCCCAAGAAGACCACTTTTTGCAACTACTTTCTAACATTATGCATAAACAACATAATTATGTATAACATATAACTTTTTATACAAAATTCATTACAATAATGTTGACTTCCTGATTTATTCAAAGTAACAGTGGGCAAGATCAGATACATTTATAATGCAGCTTTTGTTAATCTTAAGGTCAACTTGTTTTTTGCTGTATAGATATTGTATTTGGAATGCTTCTGACCCCATGGAGTTCTGCTAGAGAATTATGGAGAATCAGTTTTGAATGGAAATCTTGTTTTGAGTCCCCAAAATGAATAGTAAAAATGTTTTGGAGCTAGAGAGTGAGAGTGCTGGATCAACAGATGTAAATTAGCTTTGCTAGAATAAGCCTGGATATCAAGATAAAACCAGAGAGGGGAGGGCACAAAGACAGGTCATGATCTGGATGGTAATACACTTATAGAGTGATCAGCACTGTGTGTGTGTGTGTGTGTATGTGTGTGTGTGTGTGTTGTGTGTATACAAGATTCTTGCCAACCTCATCAGCTGTCTTCTATGAACTCTTTGGTTCCATACTCCTGTAGATGTACGTTAATATTTAGCTCTGGCCGTCCGAAAGAATACTTGCCTATACATTCACCTTTCATGATCTTCACATGGTACCATCCAGAATTTTATTGAGGAAATTGTTACTTCATGATACTTTATCATGAAAAATTATGTGCCCTAGAAAGACGTATGCAGAAAGGGCAATTTATCTTTTTACGTTACTTTATTATTAGATTATATGTTCTGATGTCTGCCATGCTATTCATACATGCTAACATTTATACATGCTAATGTCTTTCATGCTATTTTTACTTACAAATGTCTGCCATACTATTCAAACATGCTAACATTTATACATGCTAATGCCTTTCATGCTATTTATACATACAAATGTCTGCTACACTATTCATACATGCTAATATTTATACATTCTGTTGTCTTTCATGCTATCTATACATGCTAATGTCATGATTTTCAAATAGGCTAAAAGTCTATTTGACTGTTTGGCTCAGCTGGCAGCCCTTGGTTCATGCAACGCAAAGGTTGTGGTTTTGATTGCTCGGGGCGAACCAGCACATATTATCAATTCATGAATTGACAGTCACATGCACAGCTCCTAGCAGGTGGTATGGACAGAATATATGGACAGGATCTGGGTCCCATCAATAATGGATATCTCATGTCCTACCTATGGTCCTTTGTTCAGTTGTCAGTCAGTGCTATCACGTGTCATGTCAAGCTTAATTTAATTACTTTCCATGCCCATAATTTCACAGCCGTGTAATCAATGTGTAATCAATAAGGAGACTTTTGATTTACCTCCCGTTTAAGTTGCATTGGAGCCAGACACAAGGCCACCTTTGAATGCGTTCACGTGCAACTTTTCCAAAAGCCAAATTTGAATGTCATTGATGAAACCAGATTCATGAAATAAAAACTTGTTTCTGCTCATGAGAAAAGTACAGCCACCTCCTTTCTCAGTCAGTTACCAAGGTCAGCGGGAGGGACCTCACCGTCTCCTCTTCCTCCTTCAGTCTCCCAGCCTTGCTGTGTGGGTGAACAGGAGTCGAGATGACGTCACCCTCATCTACTACGACCCTTCACACTTTTCGCGTTTGCCGGCCTCCTTCTAGAGTTTGATGACTCATAGTTCCACTGCCTGTCAAAAGTGTTGGAGCGGGATTCTACGAGGAGGTGTGGGTGTTTGGAGGAGGCGAGAAGACAGGGAAGGGGGAGGGGGACTCTCGGGGCAGTGTGTGGCGTGAAGGGGGTGAGTGTGTGTGTGTGTTACCTCCTCCGTGTGCGGGTGGAGGGGTTGATTCATGACCTCACCAGATGGGTGAGAACGGGAATCAACGAGCGGGGCTGGCACGGGGCCAACAGCTGCCCCTCATGTGGTGCAACCCATAATTGACTCTAAATGAAGTGGACTTTTCAATCATCCCGGCGTTGCTTCATTTCTCTCTTGGAAATTATTTTTTTCTTCTCTGTGCCTTCATCAGAGAGAGAGAGAGAGAGAGAGAGAGAGAGAGAAAGTTAGACAGACCATAAAGGAAATTGATGAGGAGAGAGAGGCAGAGGGAAGAGAGAGAGATTCACATGTACCAGTCCCCTCGGCCGCTCAGTTAAGTGGGCTCTTGGTTGTATTAATCTACACTACTTTAGTGCTATACTCAAATACTCTCAGGGCTCTTAGAATGCACAGGCGTTGTCCAACAGGCACCTTGAACATCTGTAGCCTCGCCACAGTCTGTTCGCCTCTTCTAACAGGCCAGACACTGATATGGGTGGCTCCTGTTTTTGTGTTTCTCTGTGTGAGTTTGTGTGGTTCTGGTCAGTGCAAATGGAGACAGATGAATGTGGGCAATCACATCTGCAGCCCCCTCTACACCAAGGGGTTATTCGACGTTACTGAGAGCTCTTTTGGATGTCCTCTGGACACATGCAATAAAACACTTAACCTGGTAAGGTTTTGTCATTTCCTGGTTGCCACCCAAGGCAGTAGTGTTCCTCCATCCCAGCGTTCATAGTTCATCACTTCTGGCTGGTGAACCAGTCCACCGTTAAGGTGGTGCCACCGTCAGACATTGTCCGTCACTCCTGCGTTTCCTAATGTGGTTTGTCAATTGGAGGAGCAGCGGAGTGGTGATTAGAACAACTGAAAAGCCACTGAACGAACCCCAGGGCCGGGCAAGGTAAAAAAAAAAAAACATTTCTACCCCTGAGCAAAGCAGCCAGCGTATTCACACCGTGGCATCTCCCACATCTCTCCTGTTTGGGTTCAAAAGCGGAAGCGAGAAGTTGCTCTGACCTTGTGCGCATTTGACAAATGCCCGGTTCCCCTGTCACCCGCCCCTTGTCCCTCTCTGTTCTGAGGCTCTGCAGACCCGTGGTTCCTCTCTGCGTGTCACAAGGGATCCGTCAGTCCTCCGGCTGGAACGACTACCCCACCGATCTCGCTCCCTCCCCAGAGATTACATCACTGCCCAGGCCTAGCACCGGGGGTCCAATAGATAAAGAGATTGGCCCCGCTTGTAGATGTGCTCGATTCTCCGCCGCCGAGACTAGTCGCCCGAGGGGTTAAATACGCAGGCACATGGGAACCCTTTAGAACCCAGCCCCATCATACAAATGAGTAAAACATCTCACCCCTGCGCAGAGAGAGCTGGCTGTTGTAGCTGGAAGCCATGTGAACCTCCACCTTGTCGAGAATATACCATGTGTTTGTGGAACAACGGAAACAATTCTACTCCCACGCAGTCACCCCAGGTGGAAGCACGCACATGCACGCACGCAGAAACACGCGCACGAAAACACGCACACGCGATCACAAACACAAACAGACGCAATGAGGACAGAGTGCAAAGATGAAAATAATTGATTTAGCTGGAGTCGCTTGTCTCTGCTCGGGCTAGGGTGTCATTGGAAAGTGATTACACTATACTATATGACGGCAGTATATTTCTATCATATGTCTGTGTGTTATTCAGCTCTATGTGTACTGTGACAAGTTTGATTTCTGTCTCGGGGGTAAGCTTTTGGGCAAAATAAATGTCAGAATTAGCGTTACTTTTTTGGATTAAGAATTACTAATAAGGTTCAGGGTTAGGTTTTAGGGCTGGCTGTACGTTTAGACATGAATGTTAGATTATTGAGGATAGGGTTAGGATTACATTAGGTTCAGGGTTAGGGGATAGGGAACACCGATTTCTGGGTTTCAGATCCCCAGAAGGATTGGACAGGCATGCGTGTTTGTGTTGTCACAGTACTTGAATCCATAGCTAATATGTCAGTTTATTAAATAGTGATTGCATTTCTCAAGGCATGCATCAGCTCATAACCAGAACAAAAACTGGGTGATGCTTTGTTGCTATTTTAAGTGTCATTTCACTCAATTTCATGGATTAGTAGAACCAGACCACGGCAGGTTGCTTCACTGCAGTGTGCCTGTTTTTTCTCCATCCTAGTTTTTATCTTCTCTCAACAACCCAGAGACCCCCATGGTTCCTGTCCCCCTCTCCCCTGATCCTCCCCTCTCCCCTGATCCTCCCGTCTCCCCTGATCCTCCCCTCTCCCCTGATCCTCCCCTCTCCCCTGATCCTCCCCTCTCCCCTGATCTTCCCCTCTCCCCTGATCCTCCCCTCTCCCCTGATCCTCCCGTCTCCCCTCTCACTGCACGTCACTGTCGGTGAGGATGTTCGGCTGAGTTTTTCCTGATTTTCCCGACTAACGTATTTCCGCCTCAGGCTTCCGTGAAGCATGGCTAAGTTTGTTTGGCCAAGCATGGCTATTGTTCGTTTTCTAATCTCGATGTGTGATCAGCTGCTCTGAGGCCTGTGAGAGATGGCACCGTGCACCGGCCTGTATCCTGGGTTTGATGTGGTGTCAGTGTTACAACTCTCTGCCCCTCCAAAAACGCCTTGTGGGGGAGATGCCCTTCAACTGGACACAGACATCATTGTGTGTGTGTGTGGGCATGGTAGATACAGGTAAAGTGACAGTCAATTTGTATAGATTAAGTGATGACACGCATGGGGATGATTCCATGTACAGTAAATTGGGATGATTCCATGCACAGTAAATGGGGATGATTCCATGTACAGAAAATAAGGATGATTCCATGTATTGTAAATGGGGATGATTCCTAGTACGGTAAATAGGGATAATTCCATATGCAGTAAATGGGGATGATTCCATGTATGGTAAATTAGTTGAACAGCTGGTGACCCAGGCCAAATAACCTAGAACTTTTGATGGTGTCTGACCTCAGACCACACTCCAGCCTCTACACCTTGAGATCGAGGGCTCAGCTGTTAGTTCGGGTGAATCGTTTCCATTCCTAGGGACTGTCACGTGCCACCATCCCAGGTGGGATGACAATATCACAAGGATGACGGAGAAGTCACACCAGAGGATGACATGGTAATAAACTCCCCGTAACTCCTGATCCGGCTTCATGTAGCATCTGCCGGAGTCCATCTACCCGTCACCGGCTTCAGGGAACCAGGAAGCATGTAGCACTAGCCCCTCACACCCCCCAGTCGCCACCTTTTCCAAAATATCAATCATTTTATCAATCATATCAATCATTATTTGTCAATCATGAACAAGAGATCCCGCTACCTGGACTGTTTCGTTGGGTGCAGTAACTGGTTGCCTGTCACAAAGAGACCAGTGAGGCTCACTGAATCATGCTGCCTCCAAACTGTAAACCAACCAACAGCAGAACATAACTGCATGTAAATTCTGTTCATCTCTCTATATCTATAAAGTAAATCCATTTACATGCTACATTTACTGCTCAAGGCTCAGTCTTATTCTGTCTTTTATAATCTTATATGCTCCCCAACCATATCTATTTTTTAGGTGTTCTGAAGTGATTCTGAGTGAAGGTGATTCTGAATGAAGGTGATTCTGAATGAAGGTGATTCTGAATGAAAGTGATTCTGAAGGTGATTCTGAAGTGATTCTGAGTGAAGGTGATTCTGAAGGTTATTTGCAAAGGTGATTTTGAATGAAGGTGATTCTGAATGAAGGTGATTAGCATTTTCAATGCCTGGGTTTCCTTTGTCAGAGCATGTAGTTGACTGGCTAGAAACAACATAAGGTCTGCTGTATAAAGACATTCAGATTAAGCTTGTCTTGTCTTGAGTTAGCAGAGAAATGGGAGAGATCCAGAGTGAGAGATCGAGAGTGACAGATATAGAGAGTGAGAGAGAGTACAAGAGTGTGTAAGAGAGAGAGACAAGGGGAGAAAGAGAGGCGGAGAAAGGAAGCATGTGGGAAAGAGATGGGGGAGGCCAACAGGGAGAAAAACGACAAGGAGGAATCCAGAAGAGAGATACGGGTATAGTTTGATATTTTGACACCCTCTGAAGATCCCCTCTGACAGGCCTCAGTTTTCCATCAGGAGAATGACATAGGATGGCTCAGTCTCAGGAGAGGAGGAGAGCAGAGCTCTGTTTCCATCAAACACTGTCTGGAGAGGAGAGAGACCGGGAGGTGTATAAAGGAGAACGATGGGACGCGTGTTAGAGAAAAAAAAAGAAAAAGAGAAAGTCACATAGAGAGAGGGACTTTCACTGCCTTGTGCACGCGTTGTCATCTCATCTATGCTAACGGCGAAACACATTGTTTGTTTGTTGAATTGTTGTTTTGCAATTTTTTAAATGTCAACAATGTAGTGTATCTGCAGTAATAGTGGAATGATGGTGTTTCACAGTGTTATTTATTACCAGTGTTGTGATTGGCTGTGATGTTGTAGTGAATTCTCCAGCTCAGCATTGTTACGAGTGCTGTGATTGGCTAAGATGATGTAATGAATTCTCCAGCTCAGCATTGTTACGAGTGTTGTGATTGGCTGTGATGTTGTAGTGAATTCTCCAGCTCAGCGTTGTTACCAGTGTTGTGATTGGCTGTGATGTTGTAGTAATTCTCCAGCTCAGCATTGTTACCAGTGTTGTGATTGGCTAAGATGATGTAATGAATTCTCCAGCTCAGCATTGTTACGAGTGTTGTGATTGGCTGTGATGTTGTAGTGAATTCTCCAGCTCAGCGTTGTTACCAGTGTTGTGATTGGCTGTGATGTTGTAGCGAATTCTCCAGCTCAGCGTTGTCAAATTGGGAAAGCTGTTTTGACTTTGGTCAATGGGGCAGTTGGACAAATAAAAAATCCTTGTCATTTCCTGTTTGCATAAAATCTACATAATTTGCCCAGTTGGTGTTAATTTGAAGGAAAGCAAAATCAAAATAGTGTCGAGAATAATTTTTTACGAGTTTGTCATCAATGTTTTGGCACATTCCCAGGGTGTGATATTGAATAATAAAGAGAAGGAGGTGATGGAGAAATCTAAACTAAGGGTCTTAACCCCCCTCCTGGGGAGGCGGTGTCAAACTCAAGGTGGCCTGATACTGGTGGTTTGGGAGGAATGGACGCTGGCCGTGTTACTTTGGTTGGGCTCTGAACCCCCCCACCTCCCGGCCGTCTTCCTCCATCACCGTCTGGCAGACGTTACAGTTTGATCTTTATTGCTTCTAGCCTCGACCCCAAGCTGCTCCCTGGTAGACCTTGAGTATCCCCCCTGACGCGGTGCTGTGGGGAGGCAGGTGTGTTTGGGGCTGGCTCTGCCCAGCTGTTTGCCCCCGGAAGATTCCCAGATTTTCTTGTCGGGGGCGTTGGCGCCAAGCCGATTCACAGGGTTCGGGGCAATGCTGCAGCACACAGTTTTGTGTGTTCCGTGTTTGTGTGTGTGTGTGAGTGTGTGTTCATAGTAGGCGTTTGTTTTTGTGTGTTTGGGAGATGGGAAAAGGAGGGTGTTTCTGCTGTTATGACAGCAGAGAAAATATTCCAGTCCTTCAGTCGGTTAGAATTTCTCCTCACTTCATGGCCACAGCGTTCTGAATGATGCCCTCACCAGCTGGACTCTTTAACTCAGTAATTAAGACTCATGCAAAAAAGCTATAGGCGGAATGGACAAGCTCAACCCACACGCAAGAACACACACGCACGTATGCAGGCTTTATGTGTGAAATATACATGAGATTCTCTTCCAGATTCACATGGGAAAATGCATGTTTCCTCCGTTCTGCGGCGCAGTGATGTTCCCTGTGTGTTTTTAATGGCTCTTCCCTCGGGTTGATTTCTATTGGCTTGGTAGTCTGAGCAGAGTGCAAGCAAGTTGGGCTTGGGTACGGCAGTGTGCCTTGTAGCGGGGGGTGGGGCACGGGGGGGGGGGGGGGGGGGGGGGGGGGCGCGGCGAGTCCCCCCTCGACCAGGTCGCTCTGAGGTTAATGACGGGGGTGGGGGGGGGTGGAAGGGGGTCAGGCTCATCCCAGCCAGCCCTGTTCCGTCACTGATTTAAAGGATCCTGCCTGTCTGGTATCCAACCTAACACACCTGTGTTTCGCTCATGAATTGTATTATGGTGAGCGATCTCCCCAGGCTTGCTCTTACACTCTGTCTATATGCAGATGAACACAGGGTGATTGGGCACTACATTCTCAGCCTTCTGAGAAGCATACACAGAGGAGCGTGGGGACCGGAATGTTCTCAGCCAGAACAGCTCTCCTTTCAAAGGTGATTGCAAAACAACATATTGCAGTCGAGAATAGCAAAAGAAAAAACACACACAGAATCTCAGAGAGAGGATGTGCTCCTGTCAATGCCCTTGGTTAGTTAGCTCCTCTGCTGTTTCCTGCAACACTGCGTCCTGTGATGTTCTTATTCACGGCTCAATGCCGTGAATTATCTGCATGATGAAAACCTTGAAAATCCTCTCCGTTTCTTTTCAGTTTTTGTTATCAGAGACACGCACGTCTATCGCACCAGGAGGTATGAACAGGATTTTTCCGGCTGAATTCTGTTTTTCGAAATTTTGCCCGGCTGTCCAATTTGGTGCGTGTAATGGTGACATCGGTCCCTGTTTCATTTATGACAAGTCCAAAACCTGTTGGTGGTGTGTGTCCATGTACAACCCTGTTTCCCAAAGAGGTAGGGACGCTGTGGGTAAAATACAAATAAAAATGGAATGCAATGATGTGCAAATCATTTATCCTTGTATTTTATTGAGGATCGTACAAAGACTACATATCAAATGTTGAAACTGAGGAATGTTGTTGTTTTTGGAAAAATGCATGGCCATTTTTTTATTTGATTCTAGCAACACGTTTCAAAAAAGTTGGGACAGGGGCATGTTTACCACTGTGTTGCATCACCTTTTTACAACTCTCTATGTAAGTGTTTGGGAACTGAGGAAACCGATTGCTGTAGTTTAGAAAGTGAAATGTTTTCCCATTCTTGCTTGATATAGGATTTCAGCTGCTCAAATATTTGGGGTCTCCTTTGTCCTTTTTTTCTGCTTCATAACGTGACAATGTTTTCAGTAGGTGTCAAGTTTGGGCTGCAGGCAGGCCAGTTTAGAACCTGGACACTTTTACTACAGAACCATGCTGTTGTAATACATGCTGAATGTGGTTTGGCATTGTCTTGCTGAAATGAGCAAGGCCTTCCCTGACAAACATGTAATCTGTAGGGCAGCATATGTTGCTCCAAAACCTGTGTATATTTTTCAGCATTAACGGTGCCTTCACAGATGTGCATGCTATGTGCACTAATGCACCCCTATACCATTGTGGATGCTGGCTTTTGAATGGTGTGTTGATAACAAGCCAGATAGTCCCTCTCCTCTTTAGCCTGGAAGATTCAAATTTTGATTTGTCAGACCATAGGACAGTTTTCCACTTCACCTCAGTCCATCTTAAATGAGCTTGGACCCAGAGAAGGCGACGGCGGTTCTGGATCTTATTTATATATGGTTTCTTTTTGGTATGGTAGAGTTTTAACTTGCATTTGTGGATGCAGCAACGTGCTGTGCATGCAGTGATTTCCACAACAGAATTGTGTCTGTTTTTAATGCGGTGCCACCTGAGGGCCCAAAGATCATGTCCATCCAATATTGATTTTCGGTCCATGTCCGTTGCGTACCAAAAATTCTCTGAATCTTTTAATGATATTATGTACTGTAGATGATGAGATACCCAAACCCTCTGCAATTTTATGTTGAGAAACATTATTGTTAAGTTGTTGCGCTAAATGCCTGCGCCATCTTTTACAGAGTGGTGAACCCCTCCCCATCCTCACTTCTGACAGGCCCATCCCTTCTGAAATGATCTTTTAATACCCAGTCATGTTACCGACCTGTTGCCAGTCGACCAAATTAGTTGTGTGATATTCCACCAGGTTTAGGTTTTTCATTAGATAACTTCCAGTCTTCTGTTGCCTCTGTCACAACCTTGAAACGTTGCTGGCATCAAATTCAAAGTGAGCATATATTTTTCTGGAAACAATAACATGTCTCAGTTTCAACATTTGATGTGTCATCTTCCTCGTATTGAATAGAGGCTTTAAATGATTGGCCCATCACTGCCTTCTGTTCTTATTTACATTTTGTGCAGCGTCCCGACTTTTTTGGAAACAGGGTTGTAGTTCTGAGGGGACAAGCTGGGAGAGACCCTTGGCACAGGTGCAGTTTGGATCCTACTGGGAGCTTTTAGAGTGGCCAGTAAAATGGGCCCCTGAATGAACATCTGTAGGACACACAGTTCATCAGCACAGGTGTGGGTAATCGGTGCAGTCATGTGTAAACCTATCGTACAAACACAAGCAAACACAAACACACACACACACACACACATAGATATACAGTTACCCTTCCCAAAGGCATGGTCCACGCCAGTATGACACCCCGTGTAGTGGTGGATGATCACTTACGGATGATTTCTCTCCCTCTCCTCCCCCTCTCTCTCTCTAGCTTCCCATTTAGCCTTTCCTCACCCCCCCCCCCCCCACTCGCTATCTCTCCCCTCCATCGGGTTTCATGAACAACTCCATCGCGCCCATTCAACTGGTTATTCCGTATCCTCGCAACAGAATTCCCGTCGCTGAATTAAAGAAGAGGGCACGGTCAGAGACACTGTTTTCATAATTCGCCCACGCAGCAAATGCAGCGTCCCGGCGTAATGGCGGCAGGGCGCCGCCTGCTGTGGCCCCTCCGTGAGCAGAGGACAACCCATAACTCCATCGTCACGTCTGACTGAGTCGTCGGGAAGTTGTTGTCACGCACACTACATGGTGTTCAGCGCAACCAAAACAGGTGCCAGAAGCCGTTGGCGCGTATGTCAACAGCGCCACCTCGTACCGACAGGTCAAGCCTCTAAAGGAGTAGAGTCTGGCCAGCGGTTATGCGTTGGTACGCACCGCTGCTACTGACCGACTGGGGAGGGGGCTGTTTTTATGGACTGTGGGCAGAGGGCATCTTTTTGTAGAATGTTGCTGTTTGCAAAGGTTTCAGAATCGATAAGCAGGGAATCAAGCATTCACAAAATCCAGGATTCTCTAGAGAGGATTTTGAGGCAACGTTGGGGATTTACTGGGAACGCTTAGGTTCACCTATTGTAGAAGTACATTGTTTCTTCTCTGGTGTCCAATGTGCAATAGGTAATAGGTCACGGCTCTTAATCGAGATTAATCTCACCATTTGCATCCGTTTTATAGGAGTTAATGTATGTTTATTTATCCAACGCTGAAAGGTCACGGGCACACCTAAAATGTCATGGTGTTTTGTGTGGTGTTTTGTGTGGTGTTTTGCGTGGTGTTTTCTATGGACCCAGATTAAAGTGTGGTTTTGTCTTTTGTCTTGCAGACGGTGCGTCACGGCTTCCCATACCAGCCCACCTGCCTGGCCTTCGACCCCGTCCAGAAGATCCTGGCGATTGGCTCCAGGACGGGAGGCATACGCATGTATCCTTTCTCCCCCGCCTGTCCCACTCCACCTCCTCTCCCCCTCCCGCTCTCCGCACCTCCCCGGTGCTGGTTCTCCTGCATTGCTGTCACAGCTGTCGTGTTGCGGAGTCGAATCTATGTGTTCGTCCGCTCCTGCTCCTGAGAGGCACGGGGGGAGGGGGGGGGGGGGCTGTGGGGGGGGGGGGGGGCTGTGGGGGGGGGGGGGGTGAACATGTAGCGCCTCAGGTAGGAGATTATGCTCTCACACATTCAGTCTCATTCTGCCTCTCTACCCATCAGCCACTGGGGATCCTCACAGAGCCTGCTGGACAGGCCTGGGTAATAAAGGCAGTAATGTACACCAGCAAATCCCTCTAGCTGCCAGGGGAGAAAAGTGTGTGCTGTTGTGTGTGTGTGTGTGTGTGTGTGTATGTCTGGGGTAGAAGAGAGATAGTGTGTTTGTGTGTATGAGAGACAGCAGAAGAGGGGGACAGGGAGGAGCGAGAGAGATGCAAGGGATTGGGGAATAGCAGATAAAAAAAAGAAAATGTTATTTCAATAAAATGATTGGCTGGTCCAAAATTAGATTTCTAATCCCTCCCTCTCTCACTTATTTTCCTTTGTCTCCATTCTCTCCCTATTGGTCTCTTCCTTTCCACCTATACCTCTTTCCCTCTCCCCTCTCCCCCTCGACCTTGCTCCCTCTCCCCCTCTCCTCCTCTCGGTCTCCTTCTCCAGTGCTGCAGTGAGGCTTTGATGAAGTGCTGACTGGCGGGAGGGCCGGGGTTTCTTGTTGGATTGAGAACCGTGACTGAATTAGCATTAGCACGGAGAGGCTAAACACCAATACAGTAGCCGCACGTACTTTGTCACTGTTCTCCCACTTTTCTCTCCCCCTCCGTCTCTCCCTCTGTCTCTCCCTGTCTCTCTCCCTGTGTCTCTCATGCCTGCTCCTCCTGTTCTTTGGCAGGGTGGAGGTGTAGACGATGGGATAGCAGTTATCATCTGTCTGTATCTCTTCCTGTTGTGATGCTTGGAATATCCGTACACTCTGTCCTGTGTTCATATAGTCTGTTGTGTGTGTCCATGTGTTTGCTCAGGGTTTATGTTTAAACATACATGGGCGCACGCACACACACACACACACACACACATAAATCACTGATTGGTTTTCCAGATGAATTTGAGCACTGTCATATTATTCCCGCGTTATTCATCATCTTATAGCAGGCAGGTTGTGGTTTGGGGCTCTGCTGGTTGTGACTGTGATAGTAATCGGAGAAGGGAGTGTGGTTTTCAAAGATCAAGACAGTGCTCATTCCTCCGAGCCTGTCTTCCTATCTCTCTCTGTCTCTATTTAGCGTATCCATACATTGTTTTCTCAGTCATTCTTATACCGTATGTATCTCTCAACACGTTGCTGCAATCCCTCCCTCCCTCCCACTCTCCCTCTCTCCCTCTCTCCCTCCCTCTCTTCTTCCTTCCTTCCCTCATCCTTCTCTGTCCCCCTGCCCTCTCCCCCTCTTTGCCTTCCTTGATCCATCCCTTTCTCACAGCTTTTCCTTCTAGAGTTTCTTCCGGCTAAGAGCTCCTTAATGAGAGGTGAAATCCCAAGTTAAACATTCAGACACCATTGATCGTGCACACCGTGCCACCAAAACCTGCCGAAGTGCGTACGTGTGTGTGATCGATATTTCTGCTGGCATCTGGAACAAATCTCTCAGACGGACTCCAGCGGGGGCAGAACATTGGCTAAAGGAGAGATCTATACAGCCCATTGATCGTGATTGGTTGGCTAAGTCAGCTGATGCTGATCAGCGTGGTGCTGGCAGTCAAAAGTGTGCATGTGTCCACGACCGTGCACAAGACAAAATCGCACGTCTGTCTTCACTTTCACCACTTTCCCAACAAGTGAGAGTATAAAGACTGTTACATCTTTGTCTTTTCTTTCCATGTCTGAAGTCAGATGAGAGGTATATTCTACAGAACTAACTCTACGGCAATACTAGTGACCTCATCAACACTGGGTTTTTCTTACAATTTGGCACATTTGGTTTGATTAATTGCTCATGGTGATTTTCGACTGGAAAGATGACTGTGTATTGACGTGTTCCTCTATGCACGTCAGATGAAAATGTCCTTCAACACGTTGAGCCTAGGAGGACACGTTTGAGTCCGGCCAGAGATGTGGTAGAGCTCCGCTTAAGCAAAAGCTTGGTCTGTGTTTTGATTTAATGAATCTATCACGACAATCTGTAATCAGCAGTCTTCATTCATTATTGCCACCTGTGTCTAATTATCAGTTCTAAACATTTGTGAGAGTGTTGAGGCCGCTCTTTCATGACAAGAAAGATGGCAACATCAGTAGGCCCGGCAAGTATCGGCAGTGGATGGTGAATGTGAGCCAGTTGGTTTGCCTAGACTGCTGTGATTACACACTGGCAACAATAACTCGTGACACCTGTGACAAACATGCATACTCACGGCCCGGCTAGTTACTTATTCTTGCTAACCACATTTCATGCTTGGCTCTGCCTGAAACTTTGGTAAATGCCGACACTTAAAAAAGTCTTTGTATTCAACGATACGTTTTGTTCGGTGAACCACATCAATTTATTTTCTTACATTAACTTAACTGTCATAATTAAAATAACTGTCATTTTTTTGTTTCCAGACCTGGTCACTCCACTATCGGAAATACATTTTCAAGAGTTAAAGCAAACCCAAATATTTTACTCATTAAGTGAAATCCCATAAATCAGGCTATTATTATTAACGTTATTATTGTTACGCAGTACATACTTCCTGTACATACTTCCTGTACTGTGGGAGACCAACGGAGCCGTTCTCTGGATTGTGAGTGGTGCATAATGATGATGTCATCCATGCTGGCGCAGCGAGTTGGCAGACTGGTATTCTGCAGTGTGGTAGTGCCAATGGCTGGACCACAGAGCTGCTGGATCTGGTGCAGACTGTGAGTGATCAGAGGCATTTTGGCACACGTAGTGGGGTGTGCTGTGTTGTCATCGATGGATCCTGAACATCATACATGTGTTCAATATGTAACTGCCGTGGTTCATTGGTGTGAGTCTGCATATCATCTGTGCAAGTGTGTGTGTGTGTGTGTGTGGCCGTGTAACTGTCGCTGCGTGTTTCTTTCACAGCATCAGTGTGTGTGTGTGTGTGTGTGTGAGGCCATGTAACTGTCGCTGCGTGTGTCTTTCACAGCATCAGTGTGTGTGTGTGTGTGTGTGTGTGTGTTTTCGCATGTATCTGTCTGTCCCTGCATCTGAGCGCCTCTGAATGTGTGTTTGTGTGTGTGTTTGACATTGCTGTTATTCTGCATGCCATGCTGAATGTGAAACAGAATGGCCAGGTAATAGAATCCTTTTCTGGCTGATGGACAGTCAGTTCTCATCACAGCCTATCAGCAGACATAACCACCCACCCACCCACCGTCCAACCGCTCAACTCAATCCACTGGGAGAGAGGGGATGGGTGAGAGATGAGAGGAACTGAGATGAGAGAAGAGAGAGAGAGACGAGGGAGACAACAGGAGGGAGGGAGGTAAGAGAGAGAGAAAATGGGAAGACAGAAAGAGGAAGATGATAGAGGGAGGAGAGAGAGACGGGGGGTGAGATGAGAGGAGAAGGAGGTGAAACGGGGACTTAGAGATTGAGGAAAGGGAAAAGGGAAGGTATGTAAGAGGAGAATGGGAGAGACATGATGTACAGTGGGGAGAACAAGGATTGGAGACACTGCCGATTCTGCAGGTTTCCTACTTACAAAGCATGTCTGTAATTTTTATCATAGGTACACTTCAACTGTGAGAGACGGGATCTAAAACAAAAATCCAGAAAATCACATTGTGTGATTGTTAAGTAATGAATTTGCATTTTATTGCGCGACATAAGTATTTGATACATCACTTAATATTTGGTACAGGAGCCTTTTTTTGCAGTTACAGAGATCATACGTTTCCTGTAGTTCTTGACCAGGTTTGCACACACTGCTGCTGCAGGGATTTTGGCCCACTCCTCCATACAGACCTTCTCCAGATCCTTCAGGTTTCAGGGCTGTAGATGGGCAATATGGACTTTCAGCTCCCTCCAAAGATTTTCTATTGGTCTCAGGTCTGGAGACTGGCTAGGCCACTCCAGGACCTTGAGATGCTTCTTACAGAGCCACTACTTAGTTGCCCTGGCTGTGTGTTTCGGGTCATTGTCATGCTGGAAGACCCAGCCACGACCCATCTTCAATGCTCTTACTGAGGGAAGGAGGTTGTTGGCCAAGATCTCGCGATACATGGCCCCATCCATCCTCCCCTCAATACGGTGCAGTCGTCCTCTCCCCTTTGCAGAAAAGCATCCCCAAAGAATGATGTTTCCACCTCCATGCTTCACAGTTGGGATGGTGTCCTTGGGGTTGTACTCTTTGTAATCTTTTTCCTCCAAACACGGCGAGTGGAGTTTAGAGCAAATAGTTCCATTTTTGTCTCATCAGACCACATGACCTTCTCCCATTCCTCCTCTGGATCATCCAGATGGTCATTGGCAAACTTCAGACGGGCCTGGACATGCGCTGGCTTGAGCAGGGGGACCTTGCGTTCACTGCAGGATTTTAATCCAAGACGGTGTAGTGTGTTACTAATGGTTTTCTTTGAGACTGTGGTCCCAGCTCTCTTCAGGTCATTTACCAGGTCCTGCCCTGTAGTTCACCTTTCTCATGATCATTGATGCCCCACGAGGTGAGATCTTGCATGGAGCCCTCATCTTGAGGTCTGTTTGATTGATAGTGTGGACAGGTGTCTTTTATACAGGTAATGAGTGGAGCACAGGAGGGTTTCTTAAAGAAAAACGAACTGGTCTTTGAGAGCCGGAATTCTTACTGGTTGGTAGGTGATCAAATACTTATGTCATGCAATAAAATGCAAATTTATTATAACATTCTCTGGATTTTTGTTTTAGATTCCGTCTCTCACAGTTGAAGTGTACCTATGATAAAAAATGACAGGCCTCTACATGCTTTGTAAGTAGGAAAACCTGCAAAATTGGCAGTGTATCAAATACTTGTTCTCCCCACTGTAGGACAAGAGCAGTAAATAGTGGAAAGAAGGGAACAGAAAAGATGAGTGAGACAAGGGTTTATGACAGGGTGAACAGGAGGAGGTAGAGGAGGAGGCAAGGAGGAGATAAAAACGATAGTCTAGGAAAGGCCATGGCTGTCTAACCTGATGGGCTGTAATGGTAGTTGTGCTGTGGGGGAAAGGCATGGAGGTTAACTGCTGCTCGGTTATTTAAGAAGTTGTGTGTGTGTGTGTCTCTCTCTCTGTGTGTGTGTGTGTGTGTGTGTATGTGTTTAATAATGTATTTTGTAGCTGTGAACTGCCTGGTCTTAGCAAGCGTGACACGTGCTGGCTTTACTGCAGCTACCATAATACTAATGTTCAGATAATGGTCCTGTTTGGACACACATGTTCCAGTATACACACGCACACACACACACACACACACACGTGTCAGACAGATGTGTGTGTGTGTGTGTGTCAGCAGCAGTGGTGGTACAGACACAATTAGGCATCCCGCCGCTGTTGCCGTGACGGCTGCCACACCTGTCTGGTCACGGCCAGCTGCACCCTGGGACGAAACAGCGGCACGGTGACCGTGGCGATGGCGGTGATGGCCCCGAACGGCAGCCCTGCCAGATGTGATACTAACTAGCATTTGCTTTCTTGCCTGGAGCCAACACACCACTTTGAATGAGGGCAATTTCAACTTCACGCGATTGTCTTCCTGTTTCAGGCCACTCCCATGCCAAGGCTTTAGTTAATGTTTTTGACATGGTCTAATCTAGATCATGTTAGTGGGATTTGAAAGACATTGCTATCAATCGCAACATTATTTTACCGATACCCAACCTAAAACCCTGAAGAGCAAGCAACAACAGAGTCGATGCAGAGTGGCTAGGAGAAATGCCCTAGTTGGGTTGGAACTTTGGAAGAAACATAGAAAGGAACCAGACTCTGAAGGGTGGCCAGTCCTCTTCTGGCTGTGTTAGGTGAACATTCTAAGAGTACATAACCTTTTGGGCAACATGTTTTTGCATGATCAGATGATGAGCAGGTCAATGCATGCATGTGTGGGTGTGTATATATGTGGACTGCGACCAGTGACAGCAGGTATCATCCAGCAGCAACTCGATCTGGAAAACAACCCAGGAGGACTTTGGACAGGGACAACTATGGGTCCTTTGGGCCAGCTTGTCCCGAGATGGACTCATGTCCTCCTAAGGTGACAAAGGACACCAGGAAAGTTACAGAGAGCATTCCTTGAATACCAAAAGGATGCATACATTCAAAGTGACCCTCTTCCCACGCCACATAAACCAGTGCTTCTCTTGGGGTTGCCATTGAATGGAGCCGAGTCGGCAGCTAAATGTCTCCATCCCAAACAGGTTTTAATGCTCAAATTCCAAACGTTGCATGAAAGGTATATGCTCATTTCAGAAGTTCAGGCACATCTCCATCCAAACTCTGTTGTAGAGAACTAACCTGAGTGGCTGCTGTGTTAGGTCGGTTAAAACGGAATGCGTAGTTTCATACAGCCAGGCCATGACGCGTGCGGGCATCAGCAGCTGAAACCGAGGCGAGACACCACGCGCTTGTTAGACACCGCACAGACCCGGCAGCTAGCCCAAATAATAAAATAAATAAAAATGAAACAGAATTGATTTACATTGATTTCGAAAGCTCTGACTCAGTTTTATATTATTTTGATACAGAAGGCCAAAATAAAGCCTATCTGCCTTGTGATATGTGATCTGCAGCCTTGTAAGCAAGGTCTTTTTCATATGTCAGAAGTATTTTTTGTCTAAGCATCAGTTATTGATAAAGCCTGTTTCCATTGGTATTTGGTGCATTACTGACAGTATCGACGTATGGAATATCCCCTCTGTCGACAGTGAAAAGGTTTGGGCAATGTTTATGGAATTCAATCAACATTTGCTGTTTCAATCAAGCCTGTTGTAACTTTTATAAAAAAAAGAGGCTTGTTTGAAACCTGACTGAGAGGAAACAAATATGCTTTTCCTCAATTTACTGTCCTCTCTACAATACACACACACACACACACACACACACACAAACACACACTCACACACAAACACACACACACCCACACACACACATGTTGCTTCAGGCCCAGTGACCCATATAAGGGGACTGATCCAATTAGTTATGATTTTCAGCCCTTATTACTAATTAGTGTAATTACAGTTTTATCATTGCCAAAGGTGAGTGAAGCAAAGCAAGGGACTGGAATGGAACTATGTCTACTGAAATACAGTAGGATAGACCAACTGACTGAAATACAGTATGAAAGGATAACAACTGACTGAAATACAGTAGGATAGACCAACTGACTGAAATACAGTAGGATAGACCAACTGACTGAAATACAGTAGGATAGATCAACTGACTGAAATACAGTATGAAAGGATAACAACTGACTGAAACACAGTAGGATAGACCAACTGACTGAAATACAGTAGGATAGATCAACTGACTGAAATACAGTATGAAAGGATAACAACTGACTGAAATACAGTACGAAAGGATAACAACTGACTGAAATACAGTAGGATAGACCAACTGACTGAAATACAGTATGAAAGGATAACAACTGACTGAAATACAGTAGGATAGACCAACTGACTGAAATACAGTAGGATAGATCAACTGACTGAAATACAGTATGAAAGATCAACTGACTGAAATACAGTATGAAAGGATAACAACCGACTGAAATACAGTAGGATAGACCAACTGACTGAAATACAGTAGGATAGATCAACTGACTGAAATACAGTTGGATAGAACAACTGACTGAAATACAGTAGGATAGAACAACTGACTGAAATACAGTAGGATAGACCAACTGACTGAAATACAGTATGAAAGGATAACAACTGACTGAAATACAGTAGGATAGACCAACTGACTGAAATACAGTAGGATAGACCAACTGACTGAAATGCAGTAGGATAGGACAACTGACTGAAATACAGTATGAAAGGATAACAACTGACTGAAATACAGTAGGATAAGGATAATAACTGACCAAAATACAGTTGGATAGACCAACTGACTGAAATACAGTAGGATAAGGATAACAACTGTCCGAAATACAGTTGGTTAGACCAACTAACTGAAATACAGTAGGATAAGGATAACAACTGACTGCACAAATGTTCAGTATTGTGTCTTGCTTTGTTTGTCAGAGACTACTGCCTACTGCAATCTGTTATCAGGGACGGACTGTGACCAGATATATGCCATGGAATTTCTCTGTTTCTCTCTCTGTGTGAAATGCTAGATTGTAAGTCCGCCACTGCCTTTGTAGTATTGGAAAGTTTTTAATATGAACAAGTAGCATTACAATTTTATCTGTGCAGTTAAGTTGGTAGAGCATAGCGGTTGCAATGCCATGATTGATCTTTTGATTCCCGCGTGATGACAGTATGTAAATGTATACTCTGAGTCACCCTTGAAAAGACCGTCTGCTAAATTAGTTGCATGTGCCCGGCCATTCTACTGAACTTCCATGGCACATTCATTTCCACAGTTCACAGCGGTGTTTGTATTGTTCCATTTTGCTTTGGAAAACAGGACTACTTTAAATTCACCGAGGTGAGCTTGGAACGTCCCCCCCCGTGAGTACGGTCTCAGCATCAAAAAGCGATACGGTCTCACTGTTTCAGTGTAGCCCCACGCTGCCCAGCTGCAGTGGTCCCCGGGGGCTCCTCACTGCTCCGTTCATTCATCTTTTTCCATCCTCATTCTGGCTGTGGAGTGCTTTGCCTCCGATCCCCGTTAATCCAAACTGCTAGCCACCGTCAGTCGTCAGGTCGCTGCACCACAGCACAGTGTTGTTTCATGTTGTGCCTTGTGTCTCTGCTTTGTTTTACTCTCTCCATGTTCTCTCCTCTCCTTTCTCTCTCTCTATATCTCCATCTCCCTGTTCTCCTCTCTCTCTTTATCTCCATCTCCCTGTTCTCCTCTCTCTATCTCCATCTCCCTGTTCTCCTCTCTCTATCTCTATCTCCATCCCCCTGTTCTCCTCTCTCTATCTCTATCTCCATCCCCCTGTTCTCCTCTCTCTATCTCCATCTCCCTGTTCTCCTCTCTCTCTCTTTCTCCATCTCCCTGTTCTCCTCTCTATCTCTATCTCCAACTCCCTGTTCTCCTCTCTCCCTCTCCATCTCCCTGTTCTCCTCTCTCTATCTCCATCTCCCTGTTCTCCTCTCTCTATCTCTATCTACATCTCCCTGTTCTCCTCTCTCCCTGTTCTCCTCTCTCCCTCTCCATCCCCCTGTTCTCCTCTCTCTATCTCCATCTCCCTGTTCTCCTCTCTCTAACTCTATCTCCATCCCCCTGTTCTCCTCTCTCTATCTCTATCTCCATCTCCCTGTTCTCCTCTCTCTATCTCCATCTCCCTGTTCTCCTCTCTCTCTCTTTCTCCATCCCCCTGTTCTCCTCTCTCTATCTCCATCCCCCTGTTCCCCTCTCTCTATCTCTATCTCCATCCCCCTGTTCTCCTCTCTCTGTCTCTATCTCCATCCCCCTGTTCTCCTCTCTCTATCTCTATCTCCATCCCCCTGTTCTCCTCTCTCTATCTATATCTCCATCCCCCTGTTCTCCTCTCTCTATCTCTATCTCCATCCCCCTGTTCTCCTCTCTCTGTCTCTATCTCCATCCCCCTGTTCTCCTCTCTCTATCTCTATCTCCATCCCCCTGTTCTCCTCTCTCTATCTATATCTCCATCCCCCTGTTCTCCTCTCTCTATCTCTATCTCCATCCCCCTGTTCTCCTCTCTCTATCTCTATCTCCATCTTGTTGTTCTCTATCGATCTCTATCTTTTTCACTTTTCTCACCTCAATCCACCTCTATCTGTCTCTGCCTGTTATCTCCGCTCTCTATATCTGTCTTTCTATCTCTGTCTGTCTTTCTCTGAAAAGAAGATACTACATAGGATTAAGAAACATTACACACATAAAATTAGAATGGAATTTCTTTTGAGGGATTAAAGCATCTCGAATGTTACATTATTAGCTTTGTACAGTAACAATTTGCTTAAAGTTCATAATGATTTTAGTGCTGCTTTGTTTAACCTTTTCTCATAGAAATAGGTCACAAATTTCACTGCTGTTTTTGAACATTGTGTTATTTCGAATGGAAGTTTATTAGTGGGATTTGATTTCAAGTGCTTTCTGGTTCTGCATGATGTGTGAGAAATGTCTCCGATAGGGTTATACATTTGGAAGGAAATGCAGCTCGGTTTCCACCAGATCTGCCTACCCCGCCATCTCTGCATAGCAAATGCTAACATTCTGTTCATAGCAATTATTTCATTATTGTTGGTCATTCGTAATGTATTCTGCCCCTTGATACTCTCTGTTAAGGACAATATGCCATGTCATTTTGGTGAGAATTGTTTTCTCAGGATGGGGTTGGGTCTGTTTTGCTGTCATCAGGCTCTGTTGGAAGTTTTTGTGTTTGTGAAGAGAGCCTCAAGGTCCGACGGCACAGGACACTCGTCTCTGGGTTAATCTCTCTGTATATGAGGGTTCGCTATGGACAGTTGCAGAATCAAAGCATACAGGCCCAGTTCAGTTCTTTGTGAACTATTTAGTGTTTTATAGACAGATTTACAGCCTTATCCTGGTAGGGATGTCAAGTTTTGTATTTATGCAGCGTTGTCAAAGTAGAATTTGTGTTTTGCGGTACGGGCATCTGTATGTTCTGGAGCATCGTTATGTCTGTCTTACTGTCAGGGTTGGAGTCTCATTGTGTTTAGTAGCCTGAGGCTAGTTGCTGCTAACCTTTTTGGCAATGCTGTCACTTAATTGATGTAAAAATCACGAATGGTACTCTAGCTGCGTCTCCATCTTCCTGCCCGACCCTGAGGAAAGAAGTCTCTTTTTGCAAACTGTGTCAATGTGTGAACTAGCCTGTGCAGGGAGTGTAGATGGTTTGTTGTATAGTGTTTTGGATGAGGATCTAATTTGACGTTTGCTCAGGATATTATTTTCAATGAGGAAATCTTGCGGTCACAAATATCTGCACTTGGTGTAGTGATCAGACATTCTAAATATTGAGGAAGTAAAGCTAACCACTTCTCATTGTTGATAATTTGAGTAGGTTTGTTGCGGTTTAAATTTTTTTATATGTTAGCTGATAGGTCTAATATGCTATTCAGTCTTTTTAAAAAACATTTTTTTTAGTTCTGGTGGTATGTACCTTTGCCATTGCAGAGACACAATCTAGTCATGAAGTTGTCTAGCAGGGATTGTATGTTTTTTTGGCCAGTTGTCCTTTGATATGTTTATATTTTTTCCCTTCCATCTATGGCATTTAATAAAATGCGGTGTGTTGGGTTTTGATGCCTCTTGGCCAAGAATTTCTCAGACTCAGTAGGTTGTGGTTTCCTGTATCATCCATATATCCCTGATAACATACTCAGGTCACATCGGTTATTCTCTCTACATCTCTCTCCTTCCTCTATACCAATCTCCTTCCTCTACATCTCTCTCCTTCATCTTCATCTCTCTCCTTCCTCTACATCTCTCTCCTTCCTCTTCCTCTCTCTCCTTCATCTTCATCTCTCTCCTTCCTCTACATCTCTCTCCTTCCTCTACATCTCTTTCCTTCCTCTCCCTCTCTCTCCTTCCTCTATATCTCTCTCCTTCCTCTATATCTCTCTCCTTCCTCTATATCTCTCTCCTTCATCTTCATCTCTCTCCTTCCTCTATATCTCTCTCCTTCCTCTATATCTCTCTCCTTCCTCTATATCTCTCTCCTTCATCTTCATCTCTCTCCTTCCTCTATATCTCTCTCCTTCATCTTCATCTCTCTCCTTCCTCTACATCTCTCTCCTTCCTCTACATCTCTCTCCTTCATCTATATCTCTCTCCTTCATCTACATCTCTCTCCCTTAACCTACATCTCTCTCTTTCCTCTACATCTCTCTCCTTCATCTACATCTCTCTCCTTCATCTACATCTCTCTCCTTCCTCTATATCTCTCTCCTTCATCTACATCTCTCTCCTTCCTCTATATCTCTCTCCTTCATCTATATCTCTCTCCTTCATCTATATCTCTCTCCTTCATCTATATCTCTCTCCTTCATCTATATCTCTCTCCTTCATCTATATCTCTCTCCTTCATCTATATCTCTCTCCTTCATCTACATCTCTCTCCTTCATCTACATCTCTCTCCTTCCTCTACACCTCTCTCCTTCCTCTATATCTCTCTCCTTCATCTACATCTCTCTCCTTCCTCTCCCTATTGTAGAAGATTTAGTAAATGTTACATTATTGTTTTTGTTATTTTTCATATCAAATGTAATCTTATATTTGTTATTCATAATATACTAGCGAAATTGATTTATTCTGTGTCTTAGCATGTACTCATCTAGGCATGATCAAATCAGCTCCATAACGTTCTGTGAGAGGATACATCTTGATGACTCATCAGTCAGGATAATTGGACTTGGCTTAACTAACCTGAGAATTATCAACTAGGGACACGTTCCAATCTACTGGATGCTCCCTGGTACTGTACTGTAAGACAGGGTGATCTACACATGACCCATGGTCAGTGGGGGAGTCAGGGGGAGGAGACTTGGAGTCGGTTCATGTTTCATTACAAAAGGATTCCTAAACTGAAGTGGTACACTGATGTCATACATTGCTGAACACTTCATGTGTAACAACTATTGTATCACTTACAAGCTTGTTATAAACTCAGGTAGATTCTATTGGTTTCCTTGATAGTTAATTCATAGTTTATAGCCTGTTATGCTTAATTAGGTTTCTGGTAGAACTCACCAATTAACCTAAAGTTGCCGACACAGAATGTTGACCACAACACTCCTTCCTTCCTCCTTCCTCTCCCTCCTCCCTCTCTCCTTCTTCTCTCTCTCCTTCTTCTCTCTCTTTCCTCTCACTCCTTCTCTCCCTCCTTCCTCTCTCTCCTTCCTCTCCATCTCTCTCCTTCCTCTCTATCGCTCTTTCCTCTCACTCCTTCTATCCCTCCTTCTTCTCTCTCCTTCCTCTCCATCTCTCTCCTTCCTCTCTATCTCTCTTTCCTCTATCTCCTTCTTCTCTCTCCTTCCTCTCTATCTCTCTTTCCTCTCACTCTTTCTCTCCCTCCTTCCTCTCCTTCCTTCCTCTCTCTCCTTCCTCTCTATCGCTCTTTCCTCTCACTCCTTCCTCTCCCTCCTTCTTCTCTCTCCTTCCTCTCTATCTCTCTTTCCTCTCCCTCCTTCTCTCTCTCCTTCTTCTCTCTCCTTCCTCTGTATCTCTCATCTTCCTTGCTCAGCGTTCTCTCTTATTGTCTCTGTTTATCCCGCCACTTCCTCACTCTCCCTCTTCTCTCTCACACTGTTATTCTCACTCTTACAAGGCTCACAAACTCAAGTAGACACACACACACATAGACACACACACAGACACACACACAGACACGCACGCACACACAGACACGCACGCACACACATACCAAGAGCCCAGTCAAGATATGTCAGTTACTTTTCCTGGTGTTTTGTGAATTCTAAACAGCAAGTCAGAGCAACCCCAGTTTCCTTGGCAGATGAATTCATTGTCAGTGTGTGTGTCTGTGTGAATATTTGTGTGTGTATGTCTTATAGTCTGACCTCTTTTGTTGCTGCCCTGCCACCGGTTGTGTGTGTGTGGCCAGCGTGCGTGTGTATGTCTGTGTGTGTGTGTGTGTCAAGCTCAAATTCATTCACAGAACGGAGTACACAGTGTGAAAATCATAGCGAAACAGAGAGGGCAGAGGGAGGAGAGGCAGTAAAATATTTCAACAAGGCCTTGGCATTAAGATCCAAGCATTTATGGCCTCTTTATGGCCCCCTGCCACCGATTTGGGGTCACTGAGAGATGCGGGGAACAGACCACGTGCCTGGATGCAGGGCTGTGGAGCCGCAATGGATAGCAGCCGCCCCGGAATGACACCCTTTTGGTTTCAGCAGCGTGACGAACTGCCAACCGGACCCATGTGTCCACTGTCACGTGACCGCAGGAAAACGGCCGCTTCTGCAGACGCTCCGTTGTGTTTGGTGTTTGCCGTCACCGTGGTGACGGTTTACATTTTTGTTGCCTCCGCTGCCGCTGATGGTTGTCGATGGAAGCAAAGGGTCGGAGGTCCTCATCTGTCACCCGGGTAACGCAGATTAGACCTAATCACACATCCCCTCCTCATCCTCCTACTTGTCTTGATCTGGCAGTTGCTGTGTGTTGAAGCCCCGCCCTGTCTTCCTCCCTCCCCTGTCTCTATCTCATCCACCTCCCCCTTCTGGTCCTCCTTGACTTGATCTCGTGGCTGTGGTGAGTTAGTTCTCGGTCCTGTCTCATCCCCAGAGGCCAGAGGGCTGCGCGTAGCGCTAGCTAGCCACTCTGAACTGACGAAAGGTCAGCAACATATAAATAGCCACTGTGCTGGAAGAAGGGGGGAAATGTCAATGGGGTATAAGATAGTTAGCCTCTACTGTACATGTGGGTGTTTGTGTGACAGGGATGAGGGGGAGAAGTTGAATTCTTCGTCTTTTCTCTCTGCTCAGTGGTGCCAAGTTCGATATTTCCATTACTGATTTCAACCTGCTGGTTTAACTAATAATCACATTTCTCTGTATGAAACGCCATTCTTGCTTTTTGAAAAGACCTTGCGGTTCCAATCAATGTTGCTTGTGTTCAACATCTTTTCCACAGACTCACAGGGATCCAAGGATGTCCAACAAAAGGTTGTCAAGGGAAAAACATGTTTACTGTATTTCACAGAGTGTGGCAGATTTACTGATTTTATGTATTGCTATTCTCTGAATCTGAGTAAAAAACTTTCTTAATAATCCCAATTCACTGCTTTATTGTGTGAAGCTCAAGCTTCCTCATGTTTAAAACAACCAATAGGTCGAACTGGCTAGGTGCTTAATATTTACACTTCAGCTCAAATAAGCATTGTGAACAGTGGGTGTGGAAATACTGTAGTTCAACTCGACACACTAAAGCACATTGTCAAGATGAATTCTAGAAACAAATCGTAATAAATGGTGACATACTTATAAATTGGGTTAAAACGGAGCCAACGCTGAAAAAAACATAAAACAAAGCAAATGCTCATGTGACCATTGCACAAATGAGAAGCCCACAATACAAAATAAAACATTTAATAAATGTCATAAAAATATGCAATATAATATATTCTAATACCTATTTACAAGTGTAGATCTGGATGACAAGACAAATTAGCATATTTATTAGAAAATACAAGCTTGGCACCAACAACATCTTGTGTATGACACTAAAATAAAAGTCTATATTCAAAAGCAGTGTTAAAACTGGAAGCTGACTGTCTGGTCTAACTATTTGTCCAAAATGTCTGAAATGTCCTTTGCCGGGGATTAAACACTGTGATTAACAGATTACACAGAGAGAACAGCCACATATTGCAATCAATACATTAGGTTTAACTGATTAGATGTTATCTGCTATGAGGGAATGTGTTGTCATGTGAATAACCTGGCTAAATAACAGCAGAACAGATCAAATGAAAGGTTTCAGGATGAGATGAAATGACAGTGGGAGAGTGGACACTGGAGATTTACTACCATTCAAAGGCTGCCTATTAAACACCCCGATATCTAGATTCACTACAATTCAAAGGCTGCCTGTTAAACATCCCAATATCTAGATTCACTACAATTCAAAGGCTGCCTGTTAAACATCCCAATATCTAGATTCACTACAATTCAAAGGCTGCCTGTTAAACATCCCAATATCTAGATTCACTACAATTCAAAGGCTGCCTGTTAAACATCCCAATATCTAGATTCACTACAATTCAAAGGCTGCCTGTTAAACATCCCAATATCTAGATTCACTACAATTCAAAGGCTGCCTGTTAAACACCCCAATATCCAGATTCACTACCATTCATGGGCACTGATGTCTTTAAACACCCCAAAATCCTGCATCGGTACCATTGTTCCACTTCTGTGTCTCCAGTATCGGCTGTCCAAGCCGACTACGCGAACTGCTGTCTCCATGGCAATGTTACACTTCTTCATAATATTTTGCACAATATGTACAGTGGTTACGGAAATTAACTGTTCAAAGGTTGACCTTGGAAAAGTTCATTTTGGTGAGGCATTTTATTTGAGGCGGGCGTTTATTGTGCCGAAATGTGCTGATGTGCCCGTCAGTTAAAAGGGACGGGGGGATTTTTAAACATGGCACTTAGTTTCACACACATAAATACACCTTTCATTTCCTCCTGATGCATCAGGCTCAGAGGGTGAGAACAGTTTAGCCTGTGTGTGTGTGTGTGTGTTTGCCATTCATCCCCGGCATGACCCAGGGTTTCCCCTCACAAAACAACCAGGATGAGCGACATTGAAGGGTTGGGCTGATCTCAACACACTGGGAGGTGTAGAGAGGAGTGGTCGAGGAGGAGTGTGTGGAAGAGAAGTGAAGAGGGAAATAGTTTTACGCACACACCCAAAACACATTCCTGTTTACCTGAAGGTTTACCTGGCTGCTCCATCTGCTCCATCCCTCCCCTCCATCCCTCCCCTCCATCCCTCTGCTCCATCCCTCCCCTCCATCCCTCCCCTCCATCCCTCCCCTCCATCCCTCCCCTCCATCCCTCTGCTCCATCCCTCCCCTCCATCCCTCTTCTCCATCCCTTCCCTCCATCCCTCTTCTCCATCCCTCTTCTCCATTCCTCCCCTCCATCCCTCTTCTCCATTCCTCCCCTCCATTCCTCCCCTCCATCCCTCTTCTCCATCCCTCCCCTCCATCCATCCGCTCCATCTCTCCCCTCCATCCCTCTGCTCCATCCCTCCCCTCCATCCCTCTGCTCCATCCCTCCCCTCTGTCTAAAATTAACAGGGTCATTTCATGGCCTGTACTTCCTTTTATATTGATCTGTCCTACCTGAGGGAAGGTAACAGGGATCGGACTGATTCATTCATCTTCTAGGATGGGAATATGGATGAGGAACAGGAATACAGGAAGAAATGACAGGAGGAGAGGAGGACAGGAGAATGTGAGCACAGGACAGGAGCACAGGACAGGAGGACTTGTGAAGGAATATAACACTTCAAATAAGCGTGGACTGTTGTGAGAGAAAGCAAAAATAGAAATGGATGGGGGTTGGTTTTTGAAGTGCTGTTTTTAGGTTACCATAGACTTTGTTCTAAATTTTTAATGAATATCTGTGGCCTCTGGTAGATCTACATTTGAAACTTATTTTCAGCATGCAGACTTAAGTGGTTGAAAACAGTGCAAAATATAGAGCATGTGTGGAGACCAATATCCACTGGAAACACTGTCCTGATGGTGAAGTAGCCTCAACATAGCAATCTTTCAGTTAATAATGAATGTGGTTTAGGCTACTCTACATAACACCCCCATGTATGTCTGACAGTATACTCTTAAATAAAATGTGCAAAGCTGGAGAGAGAGATAGACGGACATGGAGAGGGAGGGCGACATAGCAAGAAAAAGAGGGGAGAAAGGTTGAGGGAGAGTTTGAGAGTTACAAAGAGAGACATTTGTAACACAAAGAGAATTAGGGACAAATAAACGGAGGTAAAGGAGGGAAGAAGATGGACAAACAGAAGAAGAAAGAGAGATAAACCGAAAGAAAGCGTTATATTCCAAAATGATAAAGGAGGTCACAAGTCCTTTATTTCCTGTCGCCCCATTTAACCCCTACACAGTCCCTAATGAAACTCAACCAGCGGGGATGATTCCTCGTGTTGGGAACCTCATGCTGTACTCATCACGGCGGGCTGCAGTGGGGCCACTGAGGTTGCATTCCCAGCCAATTACCCACTATAGTCATTAATATTCTTCATTATGACAATTCTTCTCTGCTGTTTGGATTCAAACACTTGACCGCACATGCCAGCCCCCGCCCCCTCCCCCACAAAAAACCAAAAACCCCACGCGCACTGGCCGTGTAGATGCTGCGCAAATTAAGTTGTTTGGGGCGACTGATGCAAGGTCACAGTGCTGTTGCTGAAATGCCATAAACAACAAAATTGCCGCCCGATTTGGACGAAGAGGTCAATGTATTGTAGTGTCACCGCGGTAACACGGGCGGTCGTAGCCGAGCGCCAGACGGTGATTGTGCACTGCTCCAGTCTTTGGATGACTCTGTAGGGCTGGTGTTTGCTGTTCCGAGCAGTACAAAGTGGACGCATTGTAATGAGCAATATTTCTGAGGAGGTGTGTTGTTGCTGTGTATACTTTATGGTTGTGTGTGTGTGTGTGTGTGTGCGCATGCGGTGTGTGTGGCCTTTTGTTATCAGTATCTACAGGGATAGAGGGTTTGTGTGTGTGTATGCGCTTGTGTTTGCGTTCATTCTTATCAGTATTTTCAGGGGATGGAGCTGGTAGTGTTAGCAGAAATACCATCACTTTTTCTGCCACTCTCTCTTTTTTTGTGTTTCTCTACCTCTCTCTCCATCTCTCCCTGCCAGTCTCTCTTTTTTTGTGTTTCTCTACCTCTCTCTTCATCTCTCCCGACCTAGACCTCGCCCTCCCGCTCCCTGCCAGCCCTCTCTCTAAGGCCTTTTCCCATTGACGAGAGTGACCAGGAAGACATTTCAATTTAAATAATATATAGATAAACTTTTAAATGTACATTTGTGGCAGGGGTGAAATGAGCTAACACATTCTTACTAAGTGTAAATGTCACGCTAGTCCGCTAAGAATTGCAGGAATTAGCTAACATTGCACATTTCCACGCGTCTACCATTTTAGTCTTGCATAATTCAACAATTTGCAAGCATGTGCAGACATTTCAATGGTTTATTTTCTGGTCTGTACATATTCACCCACCCGAAAAGAAGTTAACTCAGTCAAGATGCCACTGGCTAGCCGGCTAGCTGAAGTTAGCAAACAAACTTTGTATTCATCAATTAACTGGATTGTTAGCTGAATAAACAATATACGGTGTATATTAGGTTTAAGAAGATTAGGATGATTTAAGCTCAAACTATAATTGTTTTAATCAATGTTTTGCAAAAAGGAACAGGAAAAAAAGCCACATTTCATCTCATGAATAATGCCTTGTTCTTAGTTGACTGCCTGGTAAAATCCTGGTGAAGTAATAAATGAACTCCTTTTTAACTTGCTTTAACAGCTAATGATAGGTTTTCTTTTCTTTCCTACATGGACCGCCGGTCAGCACTGGTTAAATCACTGATTGGCCGTGTGTACTTTCTTACACTGAAAGCGACATAGTCAGACTGCAACGAGTTTGTTGTTACGACGAGTTTCTCAGGACTACATTGGCCTGGTGGGAACAAACACAGCGTTGTTTGGGGTGACCATATGTAATAGGGATATGTATCACTGTCAGATGAGGAGAGGAACTGGGGATGGGGGAGGAATGGAAAACAGGATGAGGTAGAAAAGGAATATAACAGGTGAGGAGATGGAGGAGGAATAGTATAGGGGATGAGATGGAGGAAGAATAGTACAGGGGATGAGATGGAGGAGGAATAGTACAGGGGATGAGATGGGGAGGAATAGTACAGGGGATGAGATGGAGGAGGAATAGTACATGGGATGAGATGGAGGAGGAATTGTACAGGGGATGAGATGGAGGAGTAATAGTATAAGGGATGAGGTGCAGGAGGAATAGTACAGGGGATGAGATGGAGGAGGAATAGTATAGGGGATGAGGTGCAGGAGGAATAGTACAGGGGATGAGATGGAGGAGGAATAGTACAGGGGATGAGATGGAGGAGGAATAGTACAGGGGATGAGATGGAGGAGGAATAGTATAGGGGATGAGGTGCAGGAGGAATAGTATAGGGGATGGGATGGAGGAGGAATAGTATAGGGGATGAGGTGGAGGAAGAATGGTACAAGGGATGAGATGGAGGAGGAATTGTACAGGGGATGAGATGGAGGAGTAATAGTACAGGGGATGAGATGGAGGAGGAATAGTACATGGGATGAGATGGGGAGGAATAGTACAGGGGATGAGATGGAGGAGGAATAGTACATGGGATGAGATGGAGGAGGAATTGTACAGGGGATGAGATGGAGGAGTAATAGTATAGGGGATGAGGTGCAGGAGGAATAGTACAGGGGATGAGATGGAGGAGGAATAGTACAGGGGATGAGATGGGGAGGAATAGTACAGGGGATGAGATGGAGGAGGAATAGTACAGGGGATGAGATGGAGGAGGAATTGTACAGGGGATGAGATGGAGGAGTAATAGTATAGGGGATGAGGTGCAGGAGGAATAGTACAGGGGATGAGATGTAGGAGGAATAGTACAGGGGATGAGATGGAGGAGGAATAGTATAGGGGATGAGATGGAGGAACAATAGTACAGGGGATGAGATGGAGGACGAATAGTATAGGGGATGAGATGGAGGAACAATAGTACAGGGGATGAGATGGAGGAGGAATAGTATAGGGGATGAGGTGCAGGAGGAATAGTACAGGGGATGAGATGGAGGACGAATAGTATAGGGGATGAGATGGAGGAAGAATAGTACAGGGGATGAGATGGAGGAGGAATTGAACAGGGGATGAGATGGAGGAGGAATAGTACATGGGATGAGATGGAGGAGGAATTGTACAGGGGATGAGATGGAGGAGTAATAGTATAGGGGATGAGGTGCAGGAGGAATAGTACAGGGGATGAGATGGAGGAGGAATAGTACAGGGGATGAGATGGAGGAGGAATAGTATAGGGGATGAGGTGGAGGAGGAATAGTACAGGGGATGAGATGGAGGAGGAATAGTATAGGGGATGAGATGGAGGAAGAATAGTACAGGGGATGAGATGGAGGAGGAATAGAACAGGGGATGAGATTGAGGAGTAATAGTACAGGGGATGAGATGGAGGAGGAATAGTACAGGGGATGAGATGGAGGAGGAATAGTACAGGGGATGAGATGGAGGAGGAATTGTACAGGGGATGAGATGGAGGAGGAATAGTACATGGGATGAGATGGAGGAGGAATTGTACAGGGGATGAGATGGAGGAGTAATAGTACATGGGATGAGATGGAGGAGGAATTGTACTGGGGATGAGATGGAGGAGTAATAGTATAGGGGATGAGGTGCAGGAGGAATAGTACAGGGGATGAGATGGAGGAGGAATAGTATAGGGGATGAGGTGCAGAAGGAATAGTACAGGGGATGAGATGGAGGAGGAATAGTACAGGGGATGAGATGGAGGAGGAATAGTACAGGGGATGAGATGGAGGAGGAATAGTATAGGGGATGAGATGGAGGAACAATAGTACAGGGGATGAGATGGAGGATGAATAGTATAGGGGATGAGATGGAGGAACAATAGTACAGGCGATGAGATGGAGGAGGAATAGTATAGGGGATGAGGTGCAGGAGGAATAGTACAGGGGATGAGATGGAGGACGAATAGTATAGGGGATGAGATGGAGGAAGAATAGTACAGGGGATGAGATGGAGGAGGAATAGAACAGGGGATGAGATGGAGGAGTAATAGTACAGGGGATGAGATGGAGGAGGAATAGTACAGGGGATGAGATGGGGAGGAATAGTACAGGGGATGAGATGGAGGAGGAATAGTACAGGGATGAGATGGAGGAGTAATAGTATAGGGGATGAGATGGAGGAGGAATAGTACAGGGGATGAGATGGAGGAGGAATAGTATAGGGGATGAGGTGCAGGAGGAATTGTACAGGGGATGGGATGGAGGAGGAATAGTATAGGGGATGAGATGGAGGAAGAATAGTACAGGGGATGAGATGGAGGAGGAATAGTACATGGGATGAGATGGAGGAGGAATTGTACAGGGGATGAGATGGAGGAGTAATAGTATAGGGGATGAGATGGAGGAAGAATAGTACAGGGGATGAGATGGAGGAGGAATAGAACAGGGGATGAGATGTAGGAGGAATAGTACAGGGGATGAGATGGAGGAGGAATAGTACATGGGGTGAGATGGAGGAGGAATTGTACAGGGGATGAGATGGAGGAGTAATAGTATAGGGGATGAGGTGCAGGAGGAATAGAACAGGGGATGAGATGGAGGAGTAATAGTACAGGGGATGAGATGGAGGAGGAATAGTACATGGGATGAGATGGAGGAGGAATTGTACATGGGATGAGATGGAGGAGTAATAGTACATGGGATGAGATGGAGGAGGAATTGTACATGGGATGAGATGGAGGAGTAATAGTATATGGGATGAGGTGCAGGAGGAATAGTACAGGGGATGAGATGGAGGAGGAATAGAACAGGGGATGAGATGGAGGAAGAATAGTACATGGGATGAGATGGAGGAGGAATAGAACAGGGGACAAGATGGAGGATGAATAGTACAGGGGATGAGGTGGAGGAGTAATAGTATAGGGGATGAGGTGGAGGAGGAATAGTACAGGGGATGAGGTGGAGGAGGAATAGTACATGGGATGAGATGCAGGAGGAATAGTACATGGGATGAGATGGAGGAGGAATAGTACAGGGGATGAGATGGAGGAATAAAATGGGATGAGATGGAGGAGGAATAGAACAGGGATGTGATGGAGGAGGAATAGAACAGGGATGTGATGGAGGAGGAATAGTACAGGGGATGTGATGGAGGAGGAATAGAACAGGGGATGAGATGGAGGAGGAATACAACAGGGGATGAGATGGAGGAGAAATAGAACAGGGGATAAGATGGAGGAGGAATAGAACAGTGTGTGTAACATGATGAAGTGACCTGTAGTCTGTGGCAGGGTCACTAATATTATTGTTTACATAACATGCTTGTCATTTCCTGTGTCGGTGTGTGTGTGACTTTGAATGCGTGTCGGTGTGCGTGTGTTTGTGTGTGTGTGCGTGCGTGTGTTTGTGTGTGAGTGTGAGTATGTATCTGTCTTTTCTTGAAGAAATATGATGAATGTTGAGGCTATTCCTAACCAAGTGCTTGTGCTTGACAAGCTTGTTCAGAACAAAATGATTGTCTGTACTGTCCAAGGGTTTACATTTAGTTCTCCAAACAATTCAGGGGTCTGAACAGAAACGGTTGTTCCTTTGGGGTTTCCGTCTTAGGGATTTCATAGTGTGTGTGTAAGTTTTGTTCTGCCTGTGTGTGTGTGTTTCTGGGGAAGGCAGAGGGGGATTTTCAGTAAGAGTGGACATCCATCAGTGTTCCTAACAAGTCAAGATTAGGGAAGTTTACTGGATTTTAGACTTCAGTGTTTTATCCCTTGTTGACAAGCACACTCATGCCCGCCTGTAAATCCTAACACACACACACACAAACTCACGCACACACTCAGGCACACACACAAACACACAGGCGCATACACGCATGCAGGCACACGCAGCACAGACATGCAGGCAATCTCTGCAATTTGTCGGAGGTCTTAGCATGGCAGTCGGAACAGTAATTATGACAAACGACCTGGTCAGTGATCTGCCTGTGAGAGGTGAATCACTCCTTGTCCTCCGGGAGAGGTGCAGGGAGGAGAATAGAGGTAGGTGAGGAGAAGAGAGGAGAGCTGAGAGAGGAGAGGGGAGGAGATGAGGGGAGGGCTTGGTGTGGAGAGGAGAAGAATGCCTCAAATTTTCATTAGGTTTGTTTACCCCCATTTATATCAAATATAATTGGAATATCATTATCCGATCCAGTGGAAAAAGGATTGTGCATGTTCATGTGTAGATACAATACTGGTACATAACAGGATCTAAATGTTTGTATGATCTACATTTGATCAGTATCGTGACAGCAAAAGGATCCCACAGATCATTTGAATGGATTTGAATGGAAGTCAATAACGTTGCTTGATGGGTGGTTATGCAATTAGCTGGCTGATAGCAGACTACACTAAATGTGCTATAGTGCTTGTATAACCATGTGTTAGTAATGTCTTTTAATGAATCTTGGAAGAAATCATTACGCTGATCAGCATTTCCCGCTGAGCACGAATGTCCTCAGCAACAACGGGGCGATCAAATCAGGATCACCCCCGTGTGGATACAGAATCAAAACAAACTTCAGATGGCACACGCTGCTGTGTAAGTGCCATAGCAGCCTGAACCTGGAGAGATATTTACAGGACGTCAGGTGGGTGACTAACTCATGTAGGTAGCTGAAGAACATTCTCCTCAGCTCTCAGTCGACCCTTCGTCCGCCAGGTCACTCAGCTCCTCCCTGATTGACTCATTTGATTGCGTCTGGCGGATGTGGGCCTCACCAACGCTCATTGCTTTGGCAACACGACGAGGGGGAGGAGGAGGACCGCTTTCCGATGGGTGGAGGGGGATACAGGGATGGAGAGAAGGAGCAGATAATAGAAAGAAATGGCATTATTCCTCCTTCCTTGGAAAGAGTGATTGCTGGGGCAGCGGGGGAGCAGTGGTCTGAGTTGATGAATATGGAACAAAGGAGATACGTGGTTTTCATCTGCGACAGGGATGAGATGGAGGCAGAGCCGATGGTGTGATGGAGGGTGAAATGGGGCAGGGCTGAGGGTGTGATGGAGGGTGAGATGGGGCAGGGCTGAGGGTGTGATGGAGGGTGAGATGGGGCAGGGCTGAGGGTGTGATGGAGGGTGAGATGGGGCAGGGCTGAGGGTGTGATGGAGGGTGAGATGGGGCAGGGCTGAGGGTGTGATGGAGGGTGAGATGGGGCAGGGCTGAGGGTGTGATGGAGGGTGAGATGGGGCAGGGCTGAGGGTGTGATTGAGGGTGAGATGGGGCAGGGCTGAGGGTGAGATGAAGAGTGAAATGAAGGCACAGATGGAGGGTGAGATGGAGGTGGAGGTGGGGCAGAGCTTAGGGTAAGATGGAGGGTGAGATTGAGACATCGATGGAGAGTGAGATGGAGGTGTAGCCAAGGGTGTGATGGGGAAGATCCTAGAGTGAGATGGAGGGTGTGATGGGGAAGATCCTAGAGTGAGATGGAGGGTGAGATGGGGAAGAGCCGATGGTGAGATGGAGGTCTTCTCTTAAGGAGGTCTTTCTGTTGATAGCAGTGGTCCTTATGGTCCAAGCACCATCATTCAGGTTCTGGAGTCAGATGCCCAGTATAGTTATGGGTTTTCTTATCATGTATAAGTGAAGAGAAAATAGTCATTTTTTAATTTTGTTTTATTCATTGGGTTTTGTTCTTTTTCACTTGATTCACTTTGTTTTTAAGTATAATTAAAAGCAATAGAAAATTATTATTATTATTGTTATTACAATTAATGGATCAAGTGATTTTAAATAATGTGAATGTCAGAGGTCACCTTTAAAACACAGGCTGTTCTATGGGAGGTTGGATTGAATTTCAGCCTGTAGGAATGTGGTACTCCATATGTTGGCTGAGCTGAACAGGTGTTTTTTGACTGTGTCAGTCAAGTTGTGTTTGTCACTAGAGCTTGGACTGTATAGTTCATGCATTGTCCTCGTAACACTTGTCCCAGACTGGAAACAGCCAGTGTGGATGGATGGAGTGGCAGCAATGATGATGCTAGTTTGTTTGAGTTTTTTGGAATCACAATTGACTTCCATTTGAAACCATAGATATATATATATTTTCTAACCCTAACCTGGCTCTGACCTTCACCACTAAAATCCCTGTTATAAACCTAATCATAGGGCTGGCATCCTTTCCTCACTAGTCATTGACCCTCAGTTACTATACTTGTGTGGACATTTAGCCCACTGATTCTCTAGTATCACGTTGTTTGACTGTCCTCCCTGTAACACATTGTTTGATTCTCCTCCCTGTAACACATTGTTTGATTCTCCTGCCTGTAACATGTCGTTTTATTCTCCTCCCTGTAACACATTGTTTGATTCTCCTGCCTGTAACATGTCGTTTGATTCTTTTGCCTGTAACACGCTGTCTGAAGGGCAATAAAATTCCAATTACTTGGATTTTGTCATCGGTGTTTCAGGTCGCAAAGGACATGTATTTTAAAAGACAGACCACTCTCTTGTCCACCCTGTGAAGTGTTTTTGAAAATGAGGATTAGGTTTGAATAATATTTTTTTTTTTTATATGCTCCTACTCATTTGATACCATAATGGATATGCAATTTGAAGATCTAACAAAACATGTTTGTGTTTTTTCATTTGAAACCACTTAAAGATTACAATTATACAATTATAGATTCAGCAAATAATTTATGAAGTCAGCAGAGCAGATGCTTAAGTGTGAGCTCAAGCTGTGGATCAAAATGTTGCTCCTATAATGACAATGTCAGAAGCGGTATACATTGACAATGAAAAATCATAGTATTGACAAAAGGTGGCAATAAAAAGATAATTACTTAGTGAGTATTCACATCTGTATGTTTGGGTGGATGGGTGCGTGGGTGAAATTGCATTCCCATTCGAGACTGTGTGGGCGCTTCGCGGTTCAGCAGCACGATGGCTGGCAAACCAAAAAAACTCTGACTATTTCAGTTCGAGACACCAAGGGTTGTATGAAACGCTGCACTCAGTACGAGACGCCGTGCTGCGTATGAGACGCCGTGCTGAGTACGAGACGCCAAGCTCAGTATGAGACGCCGTGCTCAGTGCGAGAAGCCATGCTCAGATTGAGACGATGTGCTCAGGCACAATCCCTGACTGACCGATGGCAGATGAGATTACCCCTAAATCAGACAATAATAATTGTCCTGCATTGTTTCTGATTGATGTCATGGATGGCTAGGAGCCTGGCTCATGTGTTGTGCGTATGTGTTTGTGTGTGTGTGTGTCATTTGCAGTGAGACCTACTGTTGCATGCTCTAGTGAAGGTCGTAGGCGTGAAGTACTTGTTATTACTCCAGCTAGGCAGCGGCCTCTCAGAAACGCTTTGCGATGCGGGTCACAGTGGGAGTCGGAGGTGTTTGAGCTGCACTGGTTCAGGGGCCGATCGCTCTCCTGCAGAGACCTGTGCTAAAGAGTATGAGATGTGACACTCTCATCGCTTCTTTGTAAAACAGTTGTTTGAGTTGCCACCCAATCATCGTACCTTTTAAGCAGCTTATTTCCTCTGGTGTGTTCCACCTAAGCACCTTATCGCTCTGTATATAACTACCTCCACAAATGAGGCACTTCATTGGTGACACAAAACAGTGGACCCAGTTGTGGACATGAAGGCAGGCCAGGTTCTGTACAATACGTTTATAAACGGGTCCAGGGAAAAGCCGTCTCGTAGTCGTGGGTAGTCGTTGCTTAGTGGGGACAAGACGACCTGGCACCTGCCAGAACAGAGAACAGGGGCTAAATACACACGGAGGGCAAATGGGAAACCGGGAACACCTGGTGGGGGGTGGAGACATGACAACAGGTGAAACACATCAGGGCGTGGCACTTGGGGCAGTTCATTGATCTGACCTCTTAGATAGTTTAAACATCCACGTGGAGCTTTTTGTTGTCTTCCCCTTTTATATCTTCACCATTGAATGTGTCAGAGGGCATCTGGTTGGCTGTTTCAATTTGAGTGTAAGGCATACATGTACACAACCAGTCGACAGGAGTTCATAACTTATTAGCTAATATAATCGGTAAAGGTATATGGCCATTTATGGAGCATGTGGTAATGATCTGAATACCCCTGTCCGAATGTGACTGAACATTTGGCTGTAGCGCGGGACAATCTGTCTGTTTTAACTCATTGAGGGCTTTGTTGATTTGTTGACTAGTTGAATCCGGTGTGCTTGTCCAGGTTGCTTTACAACTGTGGAGGTGGAAAACACTGCTTTAGTTGATGCCTTTGTTGATCCTTCATGGATCGTTTGTGGTTCACCAGGTTTAACATTCGTGTACTAACCTGTGAAGCCTTTGAACTTTGAGCTCTATACAAGTTCCAGGTGACTCCAACTACCTGACCACACCAGCCAAATGTTGTGTCTGGGGGCGATTCAAAATGTAATCTCAACATGCTGTGCATGTATTTTTTCATTCACATTGCTAAGCATATTTAATGACAGATGTTAGACATTGCCTCTCCTGACTTAATTCCATGTGTGTACCATCCCTGAATTAGGAGATATTTATTAAAGAGCAATGATTAAAAACTAAGTCAGTTTTCTGCAAATGTACATGTCAGATTGGAGTGATTGAGGATTTGGGAATAGGCAGAGTCAAATATTCCTCAGTGGATAAGCTATAAAGGAAATAAACATGAACCCGATGTTAAACTCCTAGGAAGAAAACTGCCAGCCACAGCTATCTAGTTGAATATCCATGAATATTTTGTGTGTTTTGATTTGTACCCAATTTGATACATCTGGTTCACAGCTGTGTTTTGCATGCTATGACTGTGTCTGGGTGCAGAAACATGCACGCGAGAGCACAAAGAAAGGGGCAGGTGTAAGAAGAACAAAGGTCAGCCGTCTGAGAATCAATCTCACGATGTGTCAGATTAAGGCCACCATCCCATATTAAATGTGTTCCTTTTCTCCTAGACAATAAATTAGAGGCGTCTCGTTCCAGGGATGCCTCTAATTTGCATCCTCTCCTTGGCCCCCCCCGGTACCTGGAGCAGAGTGACCAGCTGTGATCTGGTGTCATGTTTGGAACACGGCGGCAGCATGGAACCACAGGGTTCCCGTGAAGCTGTTTGTTTCTCTTTCTCCAAACTCGGAAACTATGGGGTTCAAACATCCTTGAAGAGAAACATAGAACAAGTTAAACCATGTAAACACTGCCAGGCATTAGCAAAAAAGGTATTTTTTCGAACCATTACAAGGCCATAAAAAGGATCTCCAATCTATTTGGCTGATATTTCAGGACATTCAAACAAACTCCCACAATTCTGGTAGCACGACTAGCTTGTGAATGTGTGTTCAAGAACATGGATAACCAGCCTAGCCAGATTTCTGAATTCCATGAACTCTGTTATCTTGATATCTTCTGTATAGTTCACAACACTGACATGTCTTAAATGTTCTTTATATCCATAGTGCCAGTTCTTTGTTCCTATAGTCAACCCGTCAATTGACTGCCTGAATTGGAGTCCTGTCCGGTTTAGGAGAGACTTGGAGTAGGAAGACAAGGACCTGTAGACTGTGTCCCCCCTGGTTACACCCCTGTAAGCACGCCTAATGTTTGGACCTTAGCCATCAGGCAACATGCTGACATTGTCAGTCCCCACAATGACATTGCCAGTTACTACAATGATATTGTCAGTTACCATGGTGACATTGTCAGTTACCATGATGACACTGTCACTTCCCACGATGCCATTGTCAGTTACCGTAATGACATTGTCAGTTAACATGATGACACTGAAGCTCTTTTTCTTTTCACAGTAGGCCACAGATGTCGAAACCGATTCCACGGTGGGCCTATTGTATGCTGGTTTTTGGTTTTTCCTTTGAATTAGTTCCCAGTGAGAGTAGAACCTAACCAATTAGTGACCTAATTAATCAATGAAGTACATGGTGCAAATGAACATCTGCAGCCACTCTGCCCTCTGTGGAACTGTTTTGAAACCTGTGCACGAGGGCAACAAGTGTTTATTTTATCTCAGCGAGGGAAATTAAAGAAATAAGAAATATTGTTAAAGGTTTAGAGAGAGTTAGAAAGACTGTGATGAAGACCCCTATTTATTCCTGTAACTAAATGGAATTGAGGTGAATAGGTTTTGTACTGGTTTAGATGTTGTTCTGTTGAGGCTTGATTTGATTTAGCTGGATAATGCTGTCTGCCCTTGGTGGAGGATACATACACACACATACACACACGCGCACACACACACACACACACACGCACACACATATACACACACACACACATATACACACACACACACATATACACACACACACACGCATGCACACACACACACATACACACTCACGAACACGTGTTTGTTTTTCTATCCTTCTGAGACCCTGAGAACTAACCCTTTTTTGAACTAAACCCAAATCGTTTTTTTGCTAGAGGGGAATTTTCAAAAAACAGTCGACCAGAATCCTTCCCCTGGCTCCGAAATACATTTTTCCTATTCCCTAGCCTTGAACATAACTCTAACCTCACCTAACTGTAACGCCTAAATCTAACCTGTACTGTCTAAACTTAAAAGTCTTCCCAATTCTAACACAACATCCATTTGTTTGTTGTCCCTAAGCCAGAAAGCTTATTTTCCCGAGATGGGATGAGCCAAAACTTCTCCCGGGGACCTATTTTTCAGGTTTTTCAGTTTTTTGTGGCAGCATCAAGTCCCCACATGTACACGTACATGCAGATCACACACACGAACATGAGATACAAGGACTGTGTGAGATGTGGTGTCTGTGAATTGAACAGGGACCAGCTGCATGCAGATTGCTGATTCACAGAGCGAGGCTTTGGTGTCATTCTCATCAGCTTGATTATCGTTTATGCCGGAGCTAATTACCCAGAGTCACGTCCCCCCTGACAAACACTCAGTAGGTGCGTCTGTTTTGGCCCTCCAGGACCAGAGGTTTACAGGTCTGATGTAGCGGGGGTTCGGAAGGGCAAGACTGAGTTGTTGAACTGGTGCCGAACCGTGTGTGTGGGTGTGTGTGTTTCTTGTTTCTTCCTATGTATTGTTCTCCTCCGAGACTCCATCTCTCTCTCTCTCTCTCTCGTTATCTCACTCTCTATCGTTTTCAAAAATAAATAGAATGAAAACCGCACAGGTGCATCTCAAGAGATTTCTAAACCACAAAATTCCAAATAAATATTCATTTCTCTACACCTCCCTCCCTCCCCCTCCATTCCTCCCCCTGCCTCCCCCTCCCTCCCTCGCTCCCTGCTTCCCCCTCCCTCCCTCCCCCGCCCTCCCCCTCCCTCCCTAACTCCCTACCTCCCTGCCTCCCCTCGTCTCCTGCTGTTTGTAACAGCAGATATGAGATGAGCACGGCTGTCTACGCCTGTGTTGTATTTGGCATTTGGAGAGCAGAAGGTGAGTGAGTCATGTCTCAAAACACAAGCACTGTAATCTCTCCCCAATACAGCCCTCAGCTTTAAAACCCTAGAACCTTCCTTCTGCGCAAATCACCTGGTACAGCATCTGTGGGCGACTAGGGGTTTTGATAAACGTGAGTGTTTATCAGGACTCCTATGGTTCCTTCCGTGTAAGTACGCCTGTTTACGTGTTCGCGGTTGTGTGAGTGTGTAAGCCTTTATTTTACCAAACTCACAAGCAGACTGGAAACGCAGATTATATTTAAACTGTGGAGACAGAGTTCACATCAACAAAGCAAATTGGCCCGTGATTCTTGGTGCTGATTTTTCACTGTGGTACTTCTGGTGTTGACTGAGCTGTAAAATTAACTCGGTGAGGGTTAGAAAAACAACCAATGGTTTAAAAGAACCACAACTTGGGGTGGGTTTGTGTCAGTCAGCAATCCTAATTGAAACCACTGCTTGTTTTCACATTGTATCTCTTATTCTCTACTTGTCCATCGATTCTTTCATGTTATGCTGCTCTTAGACAAATCACAGTTTTTGTTCTAAATGAAAACAATAACTTTTTCACCCATCACTGAAACAAGTGTTATAGTTATAGTTGAATTCAGATTGCTGGTGAATAACATACTCAGTCTGTTGGACATCCTAACACTGGAGACAAAATAATGGCACCTGTATGAGGAAGTGTGAGAGCGATAACACCAAATTTAACACACCTGCTCCCCATTCACGCCTGAGACCTTGTAATACTAACGAGCCACATGACACCGGGGAAGGAAAATGGCTAATTGGGCCCAATTTTGACATTTTCTCTTAGGGGTGTACTCACTTTTGTTGCCAATGGTTTAGACATTAATGGCTGTGTGTAGTGTTATTTTGAGGGGACAGCAATTGTACACTGTTATACAAGCAGTACACTCACTACTTTACATTGTAGCAAAGTGTCATTTCTTCAGTATTGTCACATGAAAATAAATAATCAAATATTTACAGAAATGTGAGGGGTATACTCACTTTTGTGAGATACTGTAGGTTTTTATGGTTTAATTGCATTTTTCCATAATACTGAAAAGAATGGAGCCATGTACACACCAGCCATGTGCTGATTTACCGCTGTGGAATATGCTGCGAACGTGCCTACTAGAAAGAGAGAACAGAAAGACTGATGGAGATGGATGGAGGAAAAGAGAAAGGGATAGAAACAAAGAGGGATGAATGGAGGGAAAGAGAATGAGAAATGGAGGGGAAATAGAGTATGAGATGGGAGAGACTACAGATGCAGGGAGATTGAAGGAGAACAGCTTGTGTGTCATGAGAGACGTTGAAGGAGGACAGGAGGTGTATCAGGGAGATTGATGCATTAAAGAGAGAAAATGGATGGCAGAGTGAATGGGGGGCAAGATAAAAAAGGTAGATGGAGAGAAGGAAGGAGAGAAGGACAGAGAACGGATAGACAGAGGACAGGATGCAGAGACAGAGGGAAAAAAGAGGACGGTTAATTTGATATTAGTTCTCCCTTCTCTGCCAATTATCAGCTACCTGTTTTTGTAGACTGAGTTGGGCCAGAATGATTAGCACAAAATCTAATAAATAAGGGCATTGTCAGCAGCACGGCATTCCTCACACTTCAATTCTCAGGGCTCATGTCTGAATGTTTTTTTTTTACAGATACAGTCTCTTCATCTTCAGTCATCGCTGTTATTTTCGGGCTTTGAACTTGGGTTTACATTTACAACTACTAGATTGGCAGGGCATGATTGCATTTCCCCGAGGACACAGATTTGAAGGCATTCTCAAATGCCTAGGCACCTGGGTTAACGCTACTGTAAGTATAATTATACACACAAATAATCACATTTTTGGTTTGTTTCGAAGGTTCTGGTGATATACAAAATATAAAGATGGAATAAAAAGTTGACAAACAATGATAAACTCTGGCGAGCATGTAATATAAAATGATATGAGCAGTGAGTTTATGGGTTTGCAGTTGATGTCCTCCTCAACAGTTGTGGTATTTGCAATGCTGTCTAGATGGGAGATGTGCAGTGTTTTGACTGGGCAGCGTTTTGACTGGTCAGCGTTTTGACTGGGCAGCGTTTTGACTGGGCAGTGTTTTGACTGGGCATCGTTTTGACTGTTTTGACTGGGCAGTGTTTTGACTGTGCAGTGTTTTGACTGGGCATCGTTTTGACTGGGCAGTGTTTTGACTGTGCATCATTTTGACTGTGCATTGTTTTGACTGGGCATCGTTTTGACTGGGCAGTGTTTTGACTGGGCAGTGTTTTGACTGTGCATCATTTTGACTGTGCATCATTTTGACTGGGCATCGTATTGACTGGGCAGTGTTTTGACTAGGCATTGTTTTGACTGGGCAGTGTTTTGACTGGGCATTGTTTTGACTGGGCATCGTTTTGACTGGCCATTGTTTTGACTGGGCAGTGTTTTGACTGGGCATTGTTTTGACTGGGCATCGTTTTGACTGGCCATTGTTTTGACTGGGCAGTGTTTTGACTGGGCATTGTTTTGACTGGGCATCGTTTTGACTGGCCATTGTTTTGACTGGGCAGTGTTTTGACTGGGCAGTATACTTTTTCTTTAAAAAAAAGTTAAAAAGGAAGGTTTTGAGTGAGGGACAGAAGGGTTAAAATTAAGAGACCACTGCAAATTGAAAACCTCTGTTCCTCACTCAAAACTTTCCTTTTCAACTGGGTGTAAAGTGTTTTGCAGCAGCGGGTGAACCAAGCGGGATATCATCAATCATATCATATAAAAAACAAGTCTTCTAATATGTCCAGGACTTAGAAGAAAGGAACACCAGATGTCCTCCGCAACAGTGTCACGTCAACACTCCTACACCATGTACAGATGTTGAATATGAATTTGAACCACCGTGGGATATGTTTCCTGCAGTGACAGGAAATGTTAAACGATATTGGCACAATGATAATCAATGGCATACTAGCGGTTGATGCATTTTTTTTCCTTCACGGCAGATCAAGTCCGACCTTTTCATGTGAAATGAGAAGCATAACATGGAAGACCTTTTAAGCAGTTTGAATGCATCCACGGTTTCGCGTTTCTCGCAATACAACGGGATGATGAAATCTGTATATGACGTGAACAATCCTGTTATAAATGGATTCTGAACACGCTGCTTGGCGTAGTGTGGGAAGCAAATGGAGCAGGCAGGGATGAGGGGAGGAGAGGGACGTGGAGCAGGATAAAGATGTTGTCCCAAGGCTGGAAGCGGCTTCATTGCTTGCCAGCGTCCCCCACCCGTCTGGGGATAATCATCTGAATGTGTTGGGCCCTGGAGGAGATGTCAACATATTGATTTCAGTTCCAGCTTTTTGTTTGCAACGTCGCCTGTCAACTACGAGGCTGCAGTTGTGTTCAGAGATACTCAGGTTTAATTTAGTGCGTAGTACGAGTGGTGTGAAATGTCTGTGCCTCTATAGATATTTTGAATTGAGTGTTTGTATGACTGCCTTTGTGAGCGTAAAATGCGTGTTTTCTTTCTTCAGATATTTGTTTTTTCCACACATTTGAATTACGTTACTGTCAACTTTGACGCACACCACTTGTCTTGACCCTCCATAGCACTGTTGGATGCCTGACATCCACTGACACAAATGCATTATGGGACATTCTCACAAGTCACAGGCCATATATATATCAGATATATATCAGATTGAAATATGTAATTAACATATGTGATCATGTATTTTAGAATATATGTTAAGTCTTTTAATGTACATGGCCATATATTAGATTTCTGTATGGGTTTTGTAGTGTAGTGGCTAGTGTAGCTGCATGTGAAATGTGTGCTTTGTGTAGTTTAGTGCAGTTCAGTATGTGCTTTGTGTAGTTCTGTGTGCTTTGTGTAGTTCAGTGTGCTTTGTGTAGTTTAGTGTAGTTCTGTGTGCTTTGTGTAGTTCAGTGTGCTTTGTGTAGTTTAGTGTAGTTCAGTGTGCTTTGTGTAGTTCAGTGTGCTTTGTGTAGTTTAGTGTAGTTCAGTGTGCTTTGTGTAGTTCAGTGTGCTTTGTTTTTAGTTCAGTATGTGCTTTGTGTAGTTCAGTGTGCTTTGTGTAGTTTAGTGTAGTTCAGTGTGCTTTGTGTAGTTCAGTGTGCTTTGTGTAGTTCAGTGTAGTTCAGTGTGGTTTGTTTTTAGTTCAGTATGTGCTTTGTGTAGTTCAGTGTAGTTCAGTGTGTGTTTGTGTTGTTCAGTGTAGTTCAGTGTGTGGTTTGTGTAGTTCAGTGTGTGCTTTGTGTGGTGTTATACCTAACATTGTCTACTGTGTAGGTTGTTTGAACACCCACAGAGCTTCAGTAGTGACATGAGCTGAGTCTTTTTACTGCAGTGGATCACACCCTAAAGCCAATTACAGATACAACCTGCACCTTGGGGTTAGGCAGAGAGGACAGAAAATACACACATATACACACACACGCCCGCACACATGCAAATTAAAGAGTGTTGAATAAGTATTTATGATTATGTTTAAAATGTTTATGTATATCTACCCTAATTAAGATAGTGACAACACCACCAGCTCTGGTCTGAAAGCAACTAAAGAGGCAGATTCTCCTTGGAAGCCAGGGCCTATCAGGATGCTTGTTAACATTAGGCATTAAATCCTCCTAAAGCATTTTCTATTTTGCTCCAGATCTTGTCAGTATGACCACACACTGTTAGCATAGAAACATGTACATATGCTGATAACCAGTCAACAACAGTGCAACATTTCTGAGTCTCTCGTCTCTTGTTTCCTCTCTCTGTCCTATCTCGCATTTCTGTCCTACCTCTGTCCTATCTATTTCATCTCTCTCGTATCTCTCTCTTCTCTCGGTCCTGTCTCTTTCATCTCTCTCAGATCCCTCTCTACTCTCTGTCATTTCTTTCTACTCTCTGTCATCTCTCTCCATCTCTTGTCTCTGTTATCTCTCTATTTTTCTTTCCTCTCTCTGTCCTACCTCTCTGTTTCACCACTGTGTTTCCTCTTTCCAACCTTTCTCTCCATTCTTTATGGTTATTTCCTCTCTCTGTCCTATCTCTCTCTCTTTCTCCTTCTCTCTATCTATGTTCCTCGCTTACCTTTCTCTACTCACCCCCTCCTCTTTTTCTTTTCCCCTTTCCCTCACTCGTTTTCTCTCGCTCAGCAAGACCCCTCCCTCCTTCCTGGTTCCTTTCCAGGTCCCCTCCTTATCCTCCTATTTCTCTGTTCTCCTCATTCCCTGACTGCCATCTCCATCTTTCTACAATCATGCCACCAGCCTCCCCCAACACACACACACACACACACCCTGTGTACTTCGAGAGGCAGTCAGGCAGCCAAGCAGAGAAACAGTCAGGCAGTCAGAGAGGCAGAGTTGAGGCTCGGCCCTAATGATGGTGCTGGTTGCTATAAAAAGCCTGCAGGCAGCAGAATCAATAAGTCCTGATGGCAGATTGAGCCTTACCCAGAAAGTCAGAGGGAGGAACCTGGCGCTGTTTTCTCCCTTCCGCCCAACAGAAACATGCATGTGTATGATGTGTGTGTTCGGTCTTTTCCCGTCTCTGTATCTGCAAGATCTGTGTGTGTGTGTGTGGGTGGGTGGGTGTGTGAGTGTGTGTGTGTCGGTGAGTGCTGGCGGAGTTGGCCACAGCGGGATGTTGTGTTTGCTTGCCGCACTTAATGCTGTGGAGCAGAAGATCCAGCAGGGCTTGACTTCCTGTGTGGAGAATGCATAAGAACTTTTGGAGTGATTCATCCTTAAATGTACATTTATATCCAGCCCTCTCTCTATTCATGGCTGTTCATGTATCGTGCAACAATTGCCAAAAATTGCCGGGGCCGTCGATTAATCTCCTCGTTAAGGCTTCAGGACTGTGGCCCGGCTGTTCTGTTTCCTTATTTTAAGTATTCTGTCCTCAGACTGGCTCTTCTCTTTCATTCTGACCAAACAATAAACATGTCCTAATCTGACGAGGAGCTGAACACATCAATACCTTTGTCTGTTTCGTTCTCTGGAAGCCTCCATCGGCGGTTCCACCGCTTATTATGTCACTGCTGATCGACGGAACAAACAGAAGGGCACACCAAGTCAATGCATTTGTTGAGTCATGGGGAGCAGTCTTTGCTGTTGAGTAAAGCGCTCGCAGTCGTGCCTGGATTGAGTGTCTCTTAACGATAACCGTGAGTGGAATGAAGTGAGTATGGATTTTCATTTATGAGCTTTATGATGATGAAGGGAGGAGAGGTCGGAGCGGAACCACACCTACGTCCATTTGCTCGGCACTGTTCCCAGGGTGATTGCGTGTCTTGGCTGTAACCAGCAGCACTGGGGCTTTTCTTTAACCAGTTATCTGTTCATGCAACTGGTTTCCCCATGTCCTCACTACACAGGGTGAGCACTCGAAAAACGTGTTTGTGTGGGTGTGTGTGTGCATGCACGTGTGTGTGTGTGTGTGCGGGCATGCGTGTTTGTCACCATTGTCAGCGAGTGCCTGCAAGTCAATGTTTTGACACACACACACACATAAACACACACATACATGTGCACACACACTCAGACTAAGTCCCAGCCTGTGCACTGTGCTGTGTGTCCTCTAACTATGACTTAGATGGACAGGAAACCCATCTAACTATGTCTGATGGTGACAGGACATTCCTCTAAGATGGACAGGAAACCCACATATCTAACTATGTCTAATGGTGACAGGACATTCCTCTAAGATGGACAGGAAACCAACATATATAACTATGTCTGATGGTGACAGGACATTCCTCTAAGATGGACAGGAAACCCACATATCTAACTATGTCTAATGGTGACAGGACATTCCTCTAAGATGGACAGGAAACCCACATATCTAACTATGTCTAATGGTGACAGGACATTCCTCTAAGATGGACAGGAAACCCACATATCTAACTATGTCTAATGGTGACAGGACATTCCTCTAAGATGGACAGGAAACCCACATATCTAACTATGTCTAATGGTGACAGGACATTCCTCTAAGATGGACAGGAAACCCACATATCTAACTATGTCTAATGGTGACAGGACATTTCTCTAAGATGGACAGGAAACCCACATATCTAACTATGTCTGATGGTGACAGGACATTTCTCTAAGATGGACAGGAAACCAACATATCTAACGATTTCCTCCATTACCTCCATAACTATCTTTCTGTCTGCCTATCTCTAACCATACCTCTCTGTCTCTCTGTCTGCCTGTCTGCCTCTGAGAGTCTTTCTCTCTCTTTCTGTCTCCCTCCCCTATCTCTCCTCTCTCTCCCCATTGTTTTTGTCTTTTGTCTGTCTGTTCCTCTAACATCTCACCTCTTTCTATCTCTACTCTAACCTTTCTCTGTCTCGGTCACGTGACACTGTGGTGAGTGCTTGTTGCGTTGCCAGAGCCAGCCGCTCCGCTGAGCTGTCCTGGGTGGTTATGGTTGGGCAGTAGGACGTGTGCAGTGGTCTGATGGTGGGAGGGTGCAATGCTTTATTCAAGCAAAGCTCAGACTGCTTCTATATTGCATAGAGTTTATATAACAGTACATACTACAGTACATGACAGTATATACTATATATTTTATGTAACAGTGCAGACTACATGACAGTATACACAGTATATATTATATAACAGTGCAGACTACATGACAGTATGTACTATATATATTATGTAACAGTGCAAACTACATGACAGTATACACAGTATATATTATATTACAGTGCAGATGACATGACAGTATGTACTGTATATATTATATAACAGTGCAGACTACATGACAGTATGTACTGTATATATTATATAACAGTGCAGACTACATGACAGTATGTACTGTATATATTATATAACAGTGCAGACTACATGACAGTATGTACTGTATATATTATATAACAGTGCAGACTACATGACAGTATGTACTGTATATATTTTATAACAGTGCAGACTACATGACAGTATGTACTGTATATATTATATAACAGTGCAGACTACATGACAGTATGTACTATATATATTATATAGCAGTGCAGACTACATGACATTATAAACAGTATATATTATATAACAGTGCAAACTACATGAAAGTATGTACTATATATATTATATAACAGTGCAAACTACATGAAAGTATGTACTATATATATATTATATAACAGTGCAGACTACATGACAGTATGTACTGTATATATTTTATAGCAGTGCAGACTAAATTACATTATATACTGTATATACAGCTCTGAAAAAAATGAAGAGACCACTGCACCTTTTTCCAAAAAGGTTTTGAGTTAGGAACAGAAGCGTTCAATTTGCAGTGGTGTCTTAATTTTAACCTTTCTGTTCCTCACTCAAAAAAAGAAAAAGGTGCAGAGGTCTCTTTACATTTTCCAGAGCTGTATGTATATTATATAACATTGATGACAACATGACATTATATACTTTATGCATAATATAACAGTACAGACTACATGACATCATATTTTGTCTATATTTTATTACAGTCCAGACTACATGACATGATATACTGTATTATATAACTACATATCATGATATACACTATGTATTACATATATAACAGTGCAGACAACATGACGTGATATACTTTATAGCAGTGTTTCTCTACCCTGCTCCTGGACTCCCACCTGCCCTGCATGTTTTACATCTCTCCCTGCCCTAAAATACCTGATGTAGTGATCATTTGAATCAGGTGTGACAGAGCAGGGGGAGATCTAAAACATGAAGGGCAGGGGGTGCCCAGGAGCAGGGTAGAGAAACACTGCTCTATATACAACCCCATTCCCCAAAAAATGTGGACGCTGCGTAAAATGCAGATCAAAACAGAATGCAATAATGTGTGAATCATTAATCTCTATATTTAATTTAAAATACGACAACATATCAAATGTTGAAAGAAATGTTTTTTTTTTTGTGCAAAATTCATGCCCATTTTTATTTGATGCCTGCAACACAGTTCAAAACAGTTGGGACAGGGCATGTTTACCACTGTGTTGTTCTTTTAAAAACACTCTGTAAGCGTTTAGGAACTGAGGTGACCAATTGCTGTAGTTTTGAAAGTGAAATGTTTTCCCATTCTTGCTTGTTATAGGATTTCAGCTGCTCAAATGTTCGGGGTCTCCTTTGTCGTGTTTTTTATTTCATAATGTTTTCAATGGATGACAGGTCTGGACTGCAGGCAGGCCAGTTTAGCACCCAGACTCGTTTACTACGGAGCCATGCTGTTGTGATGCAGAATGTGGGTTGGCATTGTCTTGCTGAAATAAGCAAGGCCTTCCCTGAAAAATACATTGTCTGGATGGCAGCATAATGTATGTTGCTCCAAAACTTTGTATTAATGGTGCTATAACTGAGGTGCAAGTCACCCATGCCATGTGCACTAATGCACCCCCATACCATCATGGATGCTGGCTTTTGAACAGTGCGCTGGCAACAAGCTGGGTGGTCCCTCTCCTGTTTAGTCCTGAGAATTTTGTGTCCATGATTCTAAAAAAGAAATTTCCAATTTTGATTTGTCAGACCACAGGACAGTTTTCCACTTCACCTCAGTCAATCTTAAATGAGCTTGGGTCCAGAGAAGACGCCAGCAGCGTTTCTGTATCTTGCATATTTTTTGTTTCTTCTTTGCATCGTAGATTATGAGATCTCCAAACTCTTTGAAATGTTATGTTAAGAAACATTGTTTATAAATTGTTGCACTATTTGCCCATGCAGTCTTTCACAGAGTGATGAACCCCTCCCCATCCTCACTTCTGACAGACCCATCCTCTCTGGAATGCACTTTCATATCATGTTACTGACCTGTTGCCATTTGAACTAATTGTGTGATTTCCAATCAGGTTTAGTTTTTTAGCATTAGACATCTTTTCCAATCTTTTGTTGCCCCTGTCACAACTTTTCTGAAATGTGTCGCTGACATCAAATTTAAAGTGGCCATATAAACAATAAATGGTCTCAGTTTCAACATTTTAGATGTTGTCTATGTACTATTTTCTATTGTATATAGGGTTCAAATGAATTATGCGTCATTGCATTTTGTTTTTACTTACATGTTACACAGCGTCCCAACTGTTTTGGAAACACAGTTTTATTATAGAACAGTGTAGACTACATGACATCATTGTTTGTATATATTACATTACAGTACAGACTACATATCATACGGTACATACAGCAAACATTAAGAGACCACTCCACCTTTTTCTTTTGTTTCCAAAAAAGTTGAAAAGGAAGGTTTTGAGTGGAACTTTTCAACTTTTTTGGAAAGTAAAAAAAAAGGTGGAGTGGTCTCTTCATTATTTCAAGAGCTGTATAGATAGGAGACACATTTAAGGAAAGACTTGAATAAATGAGGAGCTTAAAGATGCAGATGCTTCCATACAGGTGTCCTGCATGATACAGTCCGTGGCCTGTATAAAAAGGCTGAGCAGGCCCAGCTTAACTCAAAGGCTAGAGGAAAGGATCCAAATGTTGGACAGCGTTTTCCACCATCACCATCGAAACACCAAATTGGGGAATATTTATTGGAATATTGGTCTTCCATCCCTCCAGTAAAGTTCCAGAGCCTCAGAGAATCTATGCCAAGGCAAATTGTTGACTCGTGGTGGCCCAGCACCTTATTGGGTCAATTTCTCTTGTATTTTCCTTCAATTTATCATCCATTTGTATGTATTACACACACACACACACACACACACACACACACACACACATTGCATATCTAAGGGGAAAACAGTGACATTCAGAAAATTACTTTGGAAATAATTAACAACGCAACAGAGAGTACATTTTCTCTTATTTACAGAATGGAGGTGTTTATTCCGTTTATACCACAGTTCACACACATCGTAAGCAAACATTTACTTTGGAAATGACTTGTTTTTGGTTATATTTACATTTTTAATTAACTTATTTATACTTTGTCATGTTTTGGTTGCTACAGATGTGACCCAGTCGTTTGCTATGTTAGTTCTGTACTTCTATACACATATAAATATAGAACAAATCAAACAAACAACTGTTTGTAGCAGCCAAAACATGAGAAAGCATAATCACTGATAAAACATGTAAATATATAATTTATGCTATTAAGCGGTGGTTTGTCTTCTTGATGGTTGCTGTTAAGACAAAAAAAAATTATTGACTAATTTATACCTTCTTGGTTGCTACGGACATGACCCAGTCGTTTGTTATTTTCGCTTTGTAATTCCATATGAATATAGAACAAATCAAACAAACTGGCTCGTGTCTGAAGCAACTAAAACAGGAGAAAGCCTAATCACTCATAAATTTACAATTCATACTATTGAATTGTTGCTTTTGTCATACAAATGGATCATAATATCCCACATGTGAAATATACTAATAAGACTCACGAGAAGAATGTCAGCTTGCATAGTTATCAGATTGAATTGGCAACAGTTATTTAGCTGTAAACATTCTGGCATTTATTCCTTTCTAAATGGTAATGGTTTCATGGCCTTTTGTGTCATGCTTAGGTGTCCCTCATCTGTCCTGATGACATCCAACCTTCCTGTATGTCAGGAATGTGCTTGGTCTTCACTGGTGGACCGTCCTCTTCAGTCCACCCCATGCTCTCAGAGGAGTGTGACAACCCCTTCTATTCGAAACTGATTATGTGATTTCCATGAAGTGCCAATGAATGAGACATGCATGTTTCTGAATGAATTCATACTTTTTCGATTGGACATTTAATTATTTTTAGATTTTTAACCAGACCTCCTCTTGTCAGAATGTGTAACTGTATAGACACAGGCTACATATCCTGCTGCTAAGCACACTGTTACCCAGAGATGAGGCCAGCAGCCCTCAGCTGGTTAGATGGCGTGAGAGGAGTGGCAGAGGGGCATGGAGTTTAGTGACCTTTATTTTGGCATTAACTGAGCGGAAAGAGACAGGAAGGGAGACTGTGACCATCCCTTTTAATGGCCCTGTTTTCCAGGAATACAGACCAGTAATTATTTCCAGGAGGGACCCAATATAATGTGGCACGTGTCATGGTGGGTCCCAGGCAGATCAGGTTATCTTGCATTTTAATGAGAGATTTTCTTTCTCTTTTTTGCCGCCAGCTGGATTCCCGTTCAGTTTGATTTTGAGAAACTGCTCCAAGATGAAAAAATGAATGAAGAGTTCACTTTGATGGCTGTAAGATGAGGAAGGAAGGATTTTAAGACAGAGCTTGCACTGCGCACAAACACAGCCTTCATACATACACACACACACACACGATAAATGCTGATGCAATCTTTGTCTCCTGATGATAAAATTGGATTTGTAGAAAGAACAATGTGTTCTATTTAGAAACAAAAATGTATTTAGTTGTCCATAGCCATATGTGTCTATATATATTTTTTTTCTGTTTCTTATGCCTTTTGTTTGTTAGGTACCTCACAGTACCAATAGAAAGTCAGATTTTCTCCTTGTTTGTTAGTGTCAGTGAGTAAGGTTTTCAATGGCTGTGTCCTTCAGGTCATTGTCATGCTGCTGTTCCAGCTTTCTTGCAAAGGGAGGCAGGCCTCATGTGTTGCCTCTGCGATCAAGTTTCTATTTGCTCTTCCATTGGGTTTGGAGAGACAGCCGGCACTAGACATGGTCTTTGGTGGTCCCACACACATTTGTGTTTTCGTAATTAGCTTCCTGAACATGCTCCCAGATTTTCCAGGGGTTAGAAATGTTTACTCATTCCCTGATCTGTTCCCTTTCCAAAACGTTGTCCCTAGTTCTACTGGATGCTTCTTGGTGCTCATGGTTTTTTGCTTTTCAATCCTCTACATAACAGAGGGAAGCCACAGAAACAGATGTTTTCATCCTGAAATCATGTAAATCACTGCAGCTTAACACTGAGGGAGGGCAATTAACCTGGAGTGTGATTTGGGAAGAAGATTGGTAACACCTGAGCTAATTTAGTGGCAGTGGAGAGTTATTTTCATTTTTTTATTTTTAATATGTTATGTAATTTCAGAATAATACAGTATAATGTGTAGATAGTTATTTCCTTATTCTTATGTGTATCCTAAATTAAAAACTGTAAATGAAACCTTGAATTAATGCAATGACAAAATGTGGAAAAAAAACAAACAAAAAAACTCAAGGTTATGTAAACTTTACAAAGGCACTGGAAATGTCAGGATTTTATTTGCACAATTCACAGGACTAAAAGAAAAGAAAATATGGGGTAGAAAGGTAAACGGATTAATTCCACCCTCTCTCACTGTGGTGGCCAAGTTCCCAAAGATTGGAATACCCAGAATCCCCTGCTCACTTCAGTCAGGAAGTGCCAGAGCATAATTATCAGCCTGTGACTTTCCTGATAGAACGGTCTCTAAAGCCAATCAACTCAATGGCCAGTTTGACAGCTTTCCTCGTCTCTCTCTTCTCTACTCGTCTCTTGACTGACTAATAAACAGTCAGTCAGTCCTCTCCTCCCAGAATGCTTTCCTCTGGGAGGAGAGGACACAGAGGGACGTGATCAGTCATGGGGAAGATCTCAACAGCATGGCCCTCTCGTCATCCCATCTATCTCTCTCATCCCCTCCTGAAAACCCATTTGGTCAGCACGCCTGGCTTTCCCATCTAACCGGATTCGGGAAGGAGACGAGGAAAGAGACAGAGGACACACACAAAGTGTGCAATTGAGGTCTTCCAATTGGCTGTTGCGACATGTCATGGCTGCCTCTTGACGTCTCTGGTAATTGTAACCCATCTCATCCCTGGTGCTCACGGGGGTGCTCACGGGGGAGTGGGGCTGCCAGCGCCAGCCTGTTCTGTTCCCAGAGGAGGACACAGCTGTAGAGGAGCGGAAAGAGGAGGTGGAGAGGGAGGAAGTGAGGAGAGGAGAGAGAATAGGAGAATAATGATGCTTGAAGGAGGGTGATCCGTCTTTGAACATCCAAAATGAGTAAAACAACTTGAAAGACATCTTTCCAGCGTCTGTTCAATGTCTTTTCAGCATCCTTGACTCAGTGGGATGACAGTGACCTTTCATCTCACCGTAGAAGGTCGGTCTCTGTTAGACAAATGTATCCGGAACCACTTGGCCCATTGCACTTCAAGCCTCATCCCTTGACTTAATTCCATCTCAGTTTTGTCCTTTTCTTCTCCTCCTCTCCTTCATGCCTGTCTGGTGATGCCCTGTCGGGGCCAAAAGGACATTGTTTGACCGAACATTATCACTCCTCAGTTTGTCCTCTTTCCTCACTAAATGGAGCGTGGAGAACAAACCGTGTTATTTATCGACCCGGCAGCCCCACAGACAGAGGGGCAGAGAGGAGAATGGAGAGATGGAGAGAGGGATGACATGCCCCCAGGCCGTGAGCTGGGAGCAGTAAAGAGAGAGATGGATGGAGCCCGCGGGCCATGGGTTGAAGAGGGGTCGAGTGCTGGGTGAACTGGAGAAGATACTGTAGCATTTCTGAATCACAGTGATTTAAGGAGCTTTCAGAAATCTCCGCTCGGCTTTCCCAACATGGCACATTGTTGTGTGAGGGGGAAATATTCTAGATACATCCGCCCAAGCAGCTTTACAATGTGTGCGTATGTGCGTGTCCGTGTGCGTGCGTGTGCGCGTGCGTGTGTGTGTGTGTATGTGTGTGTGTGTGTGTGAGACCAACATGCTACTCAGGGAAACATGTCCACGATCCCTCCCACAGGTTGAGTCCCCAGATGAGTCTAGATGCTAAACTGCCTTGACAGGATCAGGTGCAGTCAATGAATGGTACGATGGCCCAGAAAGGTGGTTTAGTATGTAATCACAGAAAGGTGGTTTAGTATGTAATCACAGAAAGGTGGTTTAGTATGTAATCACAGAAAGGTGGTTTAGTATGTAATCACAGAAAGGTGGTTTAGTATGTAATCACAGAAAGGTGGTTTAGTATGTAATCACAGAAAGGTGGTTTAGTATGTAATCACAGAAAGGTGGTTTAGTATGTAATCACAGAAAGGTGGTTTAGTATGTAATCACAGAAAGGTGGTTTAGTATGTAATCACAGAAAGGTGGTTTAGTATGTAATCACAGAAACGGGTCTATCGAGCACAGAGACACCTCTTCGGGTCCGGATGTCAAATCATAGAAACGCTGTCCATGTGAAATGTTTTTACGTAATGTTTCATTTTTTATTTTTACGAAAATGTGCCAAGTAAGATGTCTCGTTTCCGGTAGACCCAAGTAAACGAACAGTGGATGAACAAAGGTCAGAGGGCCTGTCTTTCACTGAGCTGTCTCAGTTACTGTGATGTCATCTACAGGCTAGTTATGGGCTTTATATCACTGGCAGTCAGTGAATAGTACTATGTCTAGTTTTGACTACAACCCCATTTCCAAATAAGTTGGGACATAAAATGCTAATAAATACAGAATGCAATGATATGCAAATAATGTAATACCAGTATTTTATTGAAAATAGTACAAAGACAACATATAAAATGTTGAAACTGAGAGATCATATAGTTATTTTTTTTAGAAAAATTTATTTTGAATTTGATGCCAGAAACACTTTTCAAAAAAGTTGGGACAGGACAATGTTTACCATTGTGTTGCATCGCCTCTTCTTTTAACGATACTCTGTAAGTGTTTGGGAACTGAGTAGACCAATTGCCGTAGATTTGAAAGTGAAATGTTTTTCCATTCTTGCTTGGTATAGGATTGCAGCAGCTCAACAGTTCGGGGTCTCCTTTGTCGTATTTGTCATTTCATAATGCGCCAAATGTTTTCAATGGGTGACAGGTCTGGACTGCAGGCAGGCCAGTTTAGCACTCGGACTGTTTTACTACGGAGCCATTAGAATCGTTTACTATGGTTACAGTTAAATTCCCTAACTCTTTCCAATTTCATGTTGTGATATGCTGTTCTTGAATTGTGGCACTATTTGCCCACGCAATCTTTCACAGAGTGGTGAACCCCTCCCCATCCTTACTTCTAACTGGCCCATCCTCTCTGGAATGATCTTTTAAGTCCCAATCATGTTACTGACCTATTGCCAATTGATCTAATTAGTTGTGTGATATTCCACCAGGTTTAGTTTTTTTTAGCATTTAGCATTACAAAATGTACATTTTGGTGCCTCTGTCCCAACTTTTCTGAAACATGTTGCTGGCATCAAATTCATAGGGGGCATATATTTTCCAAAAAACAATTACATTTCTCAGTTTCAACATTAAATATGTTGTCTTGGTACTATTTTCTATTGAAAATAGGGTTTAAATGATTTGCACATCATGGCAATCGGTTTTTCTTCACAGCGTCTCAACTTTTTTGGAAACAGGGTTATTAAAAGGATTTGTTTTTTTGTTGCAAGAACAACATGAGAAGCAGCTACATTTTCTAAGAGGAGAAAAAGAACAGACATAGCAATACCTAAAAATTCAAAAAAGAAGGTCTAACCACGGCCACATTATCTCAGCAGTACGCAGGCAGTGCCCTTTATTCTAATCACTGTCCTTTCAGTGGTAAAAAGACCTTAAAATGTCACGCAAAGCCAGAGAGAAATACAATCAGATGAATCGCTATGGATCAGCGAAGCTGTTTTCGGTGACAGAATTTCTCACGGCTCAGACATGATAATGGACCTGCCAAGAGTACCGAACGCATGCTTGGACACATATCAACATACATACATTATTTACACACACGGACACACACACACACCTTCCAGCCAAAAGAAGTCAGGCTTGAAGAAATAGAGGGAGAGCAAAAGAGGAAAAGGGAGAGAGTGGAAAAGGGAACGAGAGGAAAAGGGGGGAAGGGCTTGGGGAGAAGAGAAAATGAGACAGAGACAAAGCCATTGCTTCTCTCCCCCTAGTGCCGTAACCTTCATCATGGGAATCACAGGCCTCCTTGATCAGACTCAAACACAATTGCCAGGGATCACAAGGCAACAGTTAACTTCGTCTCCCACTAATGACCCATGTGTTCTTCACAAGTTCAAAGTCGCATAAAATTCATTACGCCGGAATTTATGCCTTTCTAGGGGCCCTTTCAGCCTCCCCCTGATGAGGCGTGGTGGAAGGCAGGCATGCCTGGTTAGGTGGTGTCAGATGAGCTCCGTTCAACGGCCACTTCTGGGAGCCTCAGGGCCGGTGGTTCTCCCTGGGTCATTGGTCAGACAGACATTTAGACAAACAGACACAAACAGTCAAACAGACAGATTTTCAGACAGACATGCAGAGACAGACATGCAGTCAGACAGACAGGTAAAGAGAGACAAGCAGAGACAGACACACAGTCAGACAGACAGACAGACAGGCAGAGACAGGTACACAGTCAGTCAGACAGACAGACACAATCAGACAGACACAGACAGACAGACAGAGACAGGTACACAGTCAGTCAGACAGACACAGACAATCAGTCAGACAGACGCATTCAGACAGACACATTCAGACAGCCAGAGAAAGGTATACAGTCAGACAGACAGACACAGACAGACAGACAGACAGACACACTCAGACAGTCAGACAGACAGAGACAGGTACACAGTCAGTCAGACAGACAGACAGACACAGTCAGACAGACAGAGACAGACAGACAGACAGACACAGTCAGACAGACACAGCCAGACAGACAGAGACAGGTACACAGTCAGTCAGACAGACAGACACAGTCAGACAGACAGAGACGGGTACACAGTCAGTCCGACAGACAGACACAGACAGACAGACACAGTCAGACAGACAGGGACAAGTACCCAGTTAGACAGACAGACCCAGACAGACAGAGGGCTCGGAGGCAGGATCCACCTGGAGTGGTTCTTTCATCAGCACATTGTGACTCAGTAGTACCTCAAATCAACCTGTTTTCCTGTAAGGAAATTCTTCATACAGAAGAAATCTGGTCCTATACAGACGCTAAATGGTCTTTTGGCGACTCTTTTTGAAGTTGGGACACTTTCTACTGCACACAGAACTGAACAGTGTTGTCCTATGGGGATAGACGGGAAACAAAATGTGGAATCCTTTTTTCGCAAGAGCTGTTTCCTGTAGCCATTCCATTTAAGATGGTGAAGTGGGCTGAATATTCCAAACATGGCGGAAGTCAGTGTAATATGTGAAGAAATAACCCGTTTCGATAGACAGACTAGTCTATGGCATGCTATTTAAATGCAGTATCTCAGGTTTTGGTGTGCGTGCACGCGGTGTGTGTCTGAAACATTGCATCAGCCTCTCCTCTCTCATCTATGTGCACGTGTCTTCCACAGTGAGGGAGGAGAATGTCCAGCTGTCGTTGTGCTTTAGTTTCTGCTTCTGTACAAAGCTCTCTGCTTTCTGCTCTGAATTATTAAAAATACTCTCATCTGGGTTCAGACACTCGTGAAAAAACAGACAGTGTTTATATTTTACTTGAATGTGTTGAATTCCGAAATACAAAAATGCACAAATAGCATATCAAACACGGGAGGGGGGGAGGCACATAATCCAGAAGCCATAAATGATCACATGATCCCGTAGTGGATTTACTCTCTGGAAGGAGTGCAAGTCTGATGGTGTGGTCATCGGATCTGAACATGATCCATAGCAGCTCAGTAGAAGGTGCATGATGCTTGTCCTGCCAGGTCTGATATCAGCACCACTGTGCATCAGATGTCAGCTGTGTTGGATGAAGTAGGCTGCCAAATGGTGCGTATGAGAGTGTGCTCTGGTTATGACCTCTGTGTGTGGTGACAGAAGGAACAGCCTTGAGCCCCAGGCTGTGGGTGTTAATAAGGAGCGATAATCTTCCTAATGAAGGCTCTGTTATACTGGGATATCGCACCTCAAAACGTAACATCTGTGGATACAGCCAGGGGCCCAAAACACATGCATGCACACAAACACACACACACACACACACACACACATGCCTGACAGTTTTCATCTAAAGCCAATCCTAACAGCTTCATGATGTGTTTTCAAAACACATCCTAAACATTTCACACTGCAGTCAGATTGCAGTGTCACCATGTTTACTGGCTACGTTCATTGTGGATGCATCATTCCCTCCTCCTATTCTTCCTCCTCCTCCATCCCTGAATCTGTCAACATTTCATCTGTCATGTGTCACTGTAGACCATAGTGAGGCAGACGAAATGAGAGGCATGTGATCAGAACCCGCTCTAATCCAGCCACTAACCCATTCTATTAATGATATCCACTATTCTACTGATGATATCCACCATTCTACTGATGATATCCACCATTCTACTGATGATATCCACCATTCTACTGATACTATCCACCATTCTACTGATACTATCCACCATTCTATTCATGATATCCACCATTTTATTGAACCAGGGGTGTGAGTCTGCAGCTAGCAATCAGCCTGTTTGACACATCAAGCCAAAGGTGGTTACTGCCTTCTGTAGTTCCTTTCTAATGTTGCCCTTCCCTAATGATGAGCTCTCACAGTTGGTAAGACCTATTAGTTAACATTCATCTTCTGGTCGATCAGTTATTTTGTGGATGGTTATTGTAGTTTACAGGCTTAGGACGATGACAGGTTTAACCTGTAACCATGATAACCAGTAACCAACAGGTTAAGTAACTAACAGCCTGTTGGAAGGACAGAAGTCACAAAAATGTCTGGCACTCCCATTTGATCTGCAAAACAATAGGTTAAATCTTCTGAAAGGAATAAGCCATGAGAACATTCAGGTCGTCTCACAAGAAACAGGGCTTTCTATCGATCTAATGGTAGCTCTAGGATTGTTGTTGTAAAAATGGGAAATGGCAGACAGAGATCCCCACGTCACGGCAACAATACACATGATTATTACATTTAGTGCACCGATAATGCTTATGCTTACGACTTTTACGCTTTATCATGGTTATGACTATGATCAATCAGAGTGTGTTTTATTTGTGACCGATGTACAGTAAGAAATGCACTAAAACAAGCTATCACCCAGAAAGCTGTTGGAGTAGTTGAGAGGAGTTATTAAGAGTAGCTTTTTAGCCATTACCTACATAGGTCCTGAGGTTCCAAGTGAACCAGGTACATCCATGATACTGAGAAATCCATATAAAAAGAAATCCTGTACATTTTGTACGAATCCCATGGGGGAAAATAATCCAGGAGATTAGATTTGAACTAGCAGAGGGTGAACTTTTTTCACTTTTTTTTAGGTAATGATCATTGGGGGGTGGGGGGGTCATTTTACTTACTCCCTGGGTCTGGGGGATGGCTATTGGAAGAGGCAGGAGCTGTGAATGTGACAAACTGGCAAGGGGGAAGTGCACATACTCACAAACACACACACAGACACACACAAACAAACAACACTAGTTGCCCCAACTTATATAATAGCGATACAGAACAATAGCGAGCCATAATATTAATTAATTAGACAATGTGTGAACTAAACTTTCTGGAAATGATCCTGCATCTACAGTATGTACGTTTGAACAGTCACCCTTATTCTGGCCTTCTCCATGTTTTTCAAGAGCAAATTGGTCCAAAATAAAATAAAAGATCTCTGCTGTCTTCCGCTGAATTTACAATCATTTACTCGGGTGAACTGAAATAATCCACTAAAAGCTTTTTGGTGCCAAGATGGCATCCGTTCAAAACCCCAATCTCCGCCCAGTTGGCCAACCTCTCCACCGTCCTCTGCCTGGCAAACACGGAGGGCACAGCCGGTTAACGACCACAACGCGCCGGTGCGGAATCCTCAGAGCACGCTACTTCCTACCAGAGACCTGTGGGCGTGACAGGTGAAGGCGGAGCTCTGGACGGGGAACAGGGCGCCATTTGAGGAAGCGGTGGCGGAAAACAGGCTGTCTGGGCTAGAGGCAGTGGTTCTTCACAGGTGGCCTCCTTGTTGACATTTCGGTGTGTCTGTGTCTCTGCGGTGGCTCCTGGTGTGGTTTCGGTGTGTCTGTGTCTCTGCGATGGCTCCTGGTGTGGTTTCGGTGTGTCTGTGTCTCTGCGGTGGTTTCTGGTGAGGTTTCTGTGTGTCTGTGTCTCTGCAGTGGCTCCTGGTGTGGTTTCGGTGTGTCTGTGTCTCTGCGGTGGCTCCTGGTGAGGTTTCTGTGTGTGTTTATCAAGCTTAATAAACCAGGACCAATTAATAGGCAGCCATGCAGAGAGCACGGTTAGACCTAGGATTCGTATCGGCCCTCCCTCTCTCTGTTTATTTCATACTGTTCCTCGACTTCTCTGTCATTTTCCTTCTGTCGGTCTTCACCCTGACACAGTTCATCCCTATCTTTTTATTTCTTTTAATAATAAACACCAAGTCAGTAGATCAATCAGTAAGTACATCACTGAATGCATCAATAAATACACCAAACAATCAACACATGAATCCTAAATCAAAAATATAAAATGATACATCAATTAATCAATAAATCAATACAATCACATTTAATCTTTTTTACCCTCCGTTTCCTCACTTCCTCCTTCATATTATACACTCCCTCCTCACTTCCTCCTTTATATTATACACTCCCTCCTCACTTCCTCCTTTATATTATACACTCCCTCCTCACTTCCTCCTTCATATTATACACTCCCTCCTCACTTCCTCCTTCATATTATACACTCCCTCCTCACTTCCTCCTTCATATTATACACTCCCTCCTCACTTCCTCCTTCATATTATACACTCCCTTCTCACTTCCTCCTTCATATAATACACTCCCTCCTCACTTCCTCCTTCATTTTATAAACTCCGTCCTCACTTCCTCCTTCATTTTATAAACTCCATCCTCACTTCCTCCTTCATATTATACACTTCATCCTCACTTCCTCCTTCAAATTATACACTCCCTCCTCACTTCCTCCTTCATATTATACACTCCCTCCTCACTTCCTCTTTCATATTATACACTCCCTCCTCACTTCCTCCTTCATATTATACACTCCCTCCTCACTTCCTCCTTCATATTATAAACTCTGTCCTCACTTCCTCCTTCATTTTATAAACTCCCTCCTCACTTCCTCCTTCATATTATACACTCCCTCCTCACTTCCTCCTTCATATTATACACTCCCTCCTCACTTCCTCCTTCATATTATACACTCCCTTCTGACTTCCTCCTTCATATTATACACTCCCTTCTCACTTCCTCCTTCATATTATACACTCCCTCCTCACTTCCTCCTTCATATTGTACACTCCCTTCTGACTTCCTCCTTCATATTATACACTCCCTTCTCACTTCCTCCTTCATATAATACACTCCCTCCTCACTTCCTCCTTCATTTTATAAACTCCGTCCTCACTTCCTCCTTCATTTTATAAACTCCATCCTCACTTCCTCCTTCATATTATACACTCCCTCCTCACTTCCTCCTTCAAATTATACACTCCCTCCTCACTTCCTCCTTCATATTATACACTCCCTTCTCACTTCCTCGTTCATTTTATGAACTCCGTCCTCACTTCCTCCTTCATATTATACACTCCCTCCTCACTTCCTCCTTCATATTATACACTCCCTCCTCACTTCCTCCTTCATATTATACACTCCCTCCTCACTTCCTCCTTCATATTATACACTCCCTTCTGACTTCCTCCTTCATATTATACACTCCCTTCTCACTTCCTCCTTCATATTATACACTCCCTCCTCACTTCCTCCTTCATTTTATAAACTCCGTCCTCACTTCCTCCTTCATATTATACACTTCGTCCTCACTTCCTCCTTCATATTATACACTCCCTCCTCACTTCCTCCTTCATTTTATAAACTCCGTCCTCACTTCCTCCTTCATATTATACACTTCGTCCTCACTTCCTCCTTCATATTATACACTCCCTCCTCACTTCCTCCTTCAAATTATACACTCCCTCCTCACTTCCTCCTTCATATTATACACTCCCTTCTCACTTCCTCCTGCATTTTATAAACTCCGTCCTCACTTCCTCCTTCACATTATACACTCCCTCCTCACTTCCTCCTTCATATTATACACTCCCTCCTCACTTCCTCCTTCATATTATACACTCCCTCCTCACTTCCTCCTTCATATTATAAACTCCCTCCTCACTTCCTCCTTCATATTATACACTCCCTCCTCACTTCCTCCTTCATATTATACACTCCCTTCTCACTTCCTCCTTCATATTATACACTCCCTTCTCACTTCCTCCTTCATATTATACACTCCTTCCTCACTTCCTTCCTTTGTCCCTTCATTAGTTTGTTTATTTCTTCCTTCCTTTTCAACCCTCTGTAACCTCTCTTCCTTTCTTTCTAATTCCTCCTGTTCTCTGCTTCGTCAGACTAAAGACGAGCCGTTTCCCTGGTTGTCGCGGAAGACCAGTCTGTTGTCTGGTCCGGTCTGCCATTGGACTGTGATCATGTTCTGATTGAGTGTCTTCACCGTTCAATGTTCAGAACATTGTCACACCTGTCAATGGCATGAAGCGTGTTCCGCGACACCTGTCACAGTAATGAAGGAGCGAGGGAGACAGGAGGGAGAAATGGAGGAGTGGTAGACACCAAGCCAGAGACAGAGGGATGAGAAGGATGATTTGTGACTCCTTTGCCCCTCATCAACCACTTGCTTATCTTCAGAGGAACAAGCAGAAAACAAAAGCACGATTTTTCTCCCCAGTCCACCGCTTAGACCCATAAAGACAAACCCATACCATTCCGTTTGGGCTAGGGGGCATCCTTCCCTTCTACAACTGACTCCACAGGCCTTGGTAATTTAGTGTGTGACAGTATTTTTTATAGATTTAATCAAAGAGCCAGCTAGATTTGAATTAGCAGAGGAGAAATTGGGGTGATGATGTGCAATTTCTTTGATCTGCACTTTTTGAGGCAATAGTTTTGTGTAGGAAATAATTTTATTGATGGATAATGTTAATAACTTGCTGGGTTATAACATCTACGACCCTCCTGAACCTTCTGCATGGTTAAGGATGAGAGGATGTAAAGACGTGACCAGGAACTGGACTTCATGAACTTGGAAGAAAAATAATAACCCTAACCCTAAAATGATATCCGTAGCTAAATCTGTATTCATCTTCTGAAGCTTAACCTTCACACCAAATTCAATTCTGACCCAAACCCCAAGAGTTAGTAACCCGTACCTTAAAAACAGAAGGTCTAAGACAAAAACTGCCTTGTCCTCAATGTCCCATTGTCCTTGTCATTACTACACTTGTAAAGATTGTTTGTCCTTAGATGTATAGTAAGTCATGTGTAGGAGTGGTGAAGAGTGCAGTGATCGAATTGCGTATGTACATGCAAACACACAAACACACACACACACTCGCAAAGAAATGGAAGAGGCCACTCTTGTAATGTGTTTCTTTAAAAGGATTTGGAACTGTGATTACCTGCGGCATTGGTCTGAAATGAAAATGCCTTCTTAACTACAGAGAGAGAGAGAGAGAGAGAAAGAGCTAGAAAAGATACTCCTAGTCAGACTCAATTCAAGTGGACAGCCACAGCTGTGCGTATTCTGTTGCTTGGGCTTTGAAACAGATTTTTCTTCATTGAGTCCACAGGTGTCAAACTCATTCAACAGAGGGCTGAATCTCTGCAGTTTGGCACTCCTCCCTTGTACTTGATTGATTGATTGAGGTCACTGATTAGTTAGAACTCCCCTCACCTGGTTGCCTGGGCCTCAATTGGCACCAAGTGGAAGAAAAATAAATAAACAAACAGCTGACAATTAGACAATCATGCCCTCTGTGGAATTAGTTTGACCAGGCTGAAATCAGTGGAAGCTCGTGGGTACATGTGCTTGAAAGCTTCTGTCCGCTCTGTTCAAACAGGCGGCGCAGGGTTACGTTTACCCTGTTTCATGGATTTCAGTGTGAGGGGGTGGTATGAATGGAGAAAGGAAGAGGAGAGAGCGAGAGCGAGGAAAAGACAAAGAGCAAAAGAGAGAGAGAGAGAGAGAGAGAGAGAGATCAATGGAAGAATTTGGCTTTGATGGTCTGTTTGCAGAACCATGGGAGCTAGATATTCATGAGGTCTATTTATTACTTTTTATGTAGTTATAACACACGCCCTTTCCATTGCAGGTTCTCATTTACCAAGGCACATGTATACACTATATGGGATATTAGTTTTTGGTGACATGAAATGTGTCATTCCCCACCAGTTTTGGCCAGACTTACATGTCGGGATCTGTAAGAGATGTTTAGCTTTTTAATGCATAGACATGCTGATGCATGGGGGTTCTATGAAACAAGCCTATCTATAGTTATATATCTAAGGTTTCACATCACTGTCTTTGATATGTCTCGGACCCTGTTTGTTTGTGTGCGCGTGTGTAAACGTGTGTGTTTGTATGTGTGTGTGCACGCGCGCACGTATGTATCTTCCAAATGAACACATGCAGTTATAATGAAGGCCTTTCTAATTTGTGCAACATTTATTTTCCCAGTATATGTGAAAATACATTTTGAGATTGACATTATTGGAGAAGGTGTACTGGTTTTAAATCAGCATTTAAGTTATTCATATTTCACGGCAGTACCAACCAACCTGAAGTCGTTTTAGTTCCCTTCAGTTTGTTACACAAGGAGGAACTTCTTCACAGGCACACTAGCTGGACACAGAACCCAACCCCAATCAGACTTCTTACCGGACTGAATGGTAGGCATCGCACCTTCATACGAAAATTGTATTGGTTAATTAGTCCCACCACTTGTTTTTCAGCCCAATCGAGTACACCCACCACTGCGGGAAATGTGGAGAGCAGTTTCTGTTGAACAGCAGTTTTTTTGGGGGGGGACTTCTTGCAATGAATAAAACTCACTCCAGAACAAACTGACAAAGGCTTTCAAGCCGGGTTCTTGTTCTGGACAGTTCTTGTTTCCTCATCATTACTTCTACAGATTGCTCACGAGAGGTTCACCCAGCTTTGGTCATGCTTCAAAACATATTTCTGTCGTTTCTGATCTCACTGAGAGGTGTGGACAGAACAATTAAATATTCAGAGCAATTATGTCTCAAGTACAATTCCAATCTCCAGAACACTTAAACTGTAAGTTCAGACCAATTATATTTGTAGGAAATATATATCTCAAGAACACTTAAACTGTAAGTTCAAAGCAATTATATCTCAAGAAACAATTATTTCTCCTGAACACTTAAACTGTAGGTTCAGACAAATGATGTCTCAAGTTAAGCCTTTGTAATCTCTTCCCAAATTACATCCTACCCCTTATATGTGCTTAACCACTTTTACTGTACCTTTGAGCCTATTAGAGTAGTGCACTAAAAAGGCAGTAGGAACCCATTTGGCAGGGGCTTGCTATCCTCTATAAGAGTCTCAGTATTCAGCCATCAGGCACAATCCACAGGACCCATACAGACAGAGAACACAACAACAACAACGACAACATTATTATTATTGTGTAGCTGGTGGAAGGAGAGGCAGTGGGTTTGGATAGGGTTAGATACCCAAATGCCCCCAGGTGCTATCCCAATAAAACCCTCCCTTTCTCTCTGATTCCAGCACTGCACCCCCCCCCCCCCCCTCCCGTCCAATCATTCGACTCATTGAATGGCTCGCCAGGGCAGAATAGTTTCAGAACTCTCCTGTGGAAGGTTTGGGCGCAATTCCTGTGAAAAAAATGACAGGCTGCTGTGAGATATGGTGGAAAAGCTGTTCTGAGGTGGTAAAATAGCCAGAATGTTATTTATTCACTTCACTCCTGAATTTTATATTAGAAAGGTTGCGCTACTGAATCGTATGTTAATGGGAGAAACCGTGTTTCACTGTGTCCTGCATTGCAGTCTAGGACTGTTATGTAATTTCCCAATTTGAATTTGTTTGTTTTTTCCAGCTAATAATCTGTACTGTGTCAGCCATTGTCACCATATGTGTGTTTCTCACCAAACTATGTAACAGAGACAAAAATGTCCCCAAAGGTGAAATTACATGATAGGTGACTAATTCGGGAACTTTTATCCAGTCCCCATTTTGAAAAAGGCAACTTTGTTGCTGAAGTGTTTAAGGCAAATGTTACGATACAGGTTAGGGATGGGACTGGTGAATGTAACTTTTTTTTTAAGGGCAGTCAATTTTGCTGTCATGTGGGTGTGTTTGTGTTATGCTGATCTGTTGTGTTATGCCGATCTGTTGTGTTATGCTGATCTGTTGTGTTATGCCGATCTGTTGTGTTATGCCGAACTATTGTGTTATGCCGATCTGTTGTGTTATGCCGAACTGTTGTGTTTTGCCAATGTGTTGTGTTACGCCGATCTGTTGTGTTACGCCGATCTGTTCTGTTATGCCGATCTGTTGTGTTATGCCGAACTGTTGTGTTATGCCGAACTGTTGTGTTACGCCGATCTGTCCTGTTATGCCGATCTGTTGTGTTATGCCGAACTGTTGTGTTATGCCGAACTGTTGTGTTATGCCGAACTGTTGTGTTTTGCCAATGTGTTGTGTTACGCCGATCTGTTGTGTTACGCCGATCTGTTCTGTTATGCCGATCTGTTGTGTTACGCCGATCTGTCCTGTTATGCCGATCTGTTGTGTTATGCCGAACTGTTGTGTTATGCCGAACTGTTGTGTTATGCCGAACTGTTGTGTTATGCCGATGTGTTCCACTCTCCGGTTGCTTCCTTGACTGTGTGATGTCATAAGCCTGGGACGGCCCGGCGTGGACTGTTACAGTCAGCATGAGAGTGGGGCGGCCGTGCTCCAGTTACAGTTCCTCATCAACGAGGTAAGACCGGTTCTGTCCCATTACTCTGTATTCCGGAGAGATAATTCTCTGTTCAAACCGCTCATAATGTCTTATAACATCAAAATGTCTTATAACCTAGTCTGTTATGTACAGGGCAGCAGGTAGAGTGTGGTGCTATGAGTGTTGAGGTGCGGTATTGATTTCGGACCTCGAGTCTACACTCTCTCAACATGGTTCTGATTCAAGGTAGCCGTGAGGAGATGGGAAACCCTGCTGAGTGGAGGGGGGTTGGCTGGGGCTGGGGGTGGGGGTAGCTGGAGCTAGAGAGGGAGAGAAACTTATTGACAGATTTTGATTGATTTAGCTATTTTCTCCCTCCACAGGGAGAATTGATATCATACCTGAGAATCAAAAAGGCTGTATATTTCCTTCAAAATGTACATAACAGAAGATGAAAATATACACAGATATCCAACACAGCTGAGCAGAATGGAATATTGCACCAATCGACCAATCAATCACTCCCTTAATGAAAAGCATTTCATGAAGCCCTTTTCATTCAGGCTGGATAAATTATGATGTAGAATACAAAATGTGATTTGAGTTTATAGTACTTGCTATGCATTACATTGACACAGACACAAATACTGTGTCTGCGTCCGAAAAGACACAAATAGTGCATATAATTTTCTGAGCGTCACACAGCGCCCACACATGCCTTGTTAGGCAGAGCATGGTGCTTGCATGACTAAAGACAGCGGGTTGGATTCCTAGGACCAACAGCATGTGAAAGATGTGCTTGGATAACAGCAGATAAGACAACTTGTAATAAAAGTGTCTGCCGAATGCCACAAATGATTAAGCATTATTTTCTTTCTCCGTCTCTGTGGCTGAAATGCTCACAATATGATCACCGGGTAAAACACTCCGAGCTCTTTTTTTCTCCTGTGACTCACGGCTTCAGGCTTGACAGAGCTCCGTTGCGGTGTGGTGGGCGGGTTGTGTAACACAGCTGATGTAGGACACGCACACGCACGGCCCGGCTGTCAGCCACATCGCAGCCAGAAAATTGGACTCTGTTGACGGGCCCCTGGGCTAGACTCTGTTGACGGGCCCCTGGGCTGGACTCTGTGGATGGGCCCCTGGGCTGGACTCTGTAGATGGGCCCTGGGATGGACTATGTTGACGGGCCCCTGAGCTGGACTCTGTGGATGGGCCCCTGGGCTGGACTCTGTAGATGGGCCCTGGGATGGACTCTGTTGACGGGCCCCTGGACTTGTCTCTGTAGACGGGCCCCTGGGCTGGACTCTGTTGACGGGCCCCTGGGCATGACTCTGCCCCTCACGTACACCACATACAGTCAGTAACAAGCCTCTTCAGCTAATGAGATCCCAGCTCTGCTTCACATTCAAATGAAGCTCTCAAAGCAAACACACAGACTAACACACACTGTGCCGTGGTACTTGGGGATGTGGTGCTGAAATTAAGTATATTTTATTTTAGCTCTTTAAAATGCCCTTGCTGCAGCTCAGATGATTATTTTAGCCATTTTGACTGCAGGCATTTTTTTTCGTTACAACCAAAGAGATCAAGTTTTCAAGGTCACTGGAAAAGGCCAGGATGCTCTCTGAATGAGCCAAAATGAGTTAACAAAATGGCACATATTGCCCCTCAGAGACTGAGACCTCCAATTGATATTGACTAGAGATGGCATCTGAAATATCTGGATGATGCAGACTGATGAAATTGTTTTACCCTACTTACTCTGCCAACTCTGTGCCATCCAATTCGTAGTCGTTACATTGTGTCCTCACAGCAACTCCCTGTGGGGCTTGATAACATTCTCTGGTACACGGCCCCTCCAAGCTGTGTTGCTTGTTCCCACACTGCTCAGTAAACCCGGAAGTCAGCTGGATCAACGTGGCGAAGAGCTCGGTCCTGAGCGGACCTGGTAAATAATTTCTTGAGGAGGGTCTTGATTGACTCTTGTAGCTCATTGTACACCTCCCTGTATACCTCCTTCCATATACCTCCTTCCATATACCTCCCTGTATACCTCCTTCCATATACCTCCCTGTATACCTCCTTCCTTATACCTCCCTGTATACCTCCTTCCATATACCTCCCTGTATACCTCCTTCCTTATACCTCTCTGTATACCTCCTTCCTTATACCTCCCTGTATACCTCCTTCCTTATACTTCAATGTATATAAACATACCTACAGGAATCTAATCAAAACTCCCTATATCTAAACATACCTCACAGCATCCAAACATACCTCACTGTATCTAAACATACCTCCCTGTATCTAAACATACCTCACTGTATCTAAACATACCTCCCTGTATCGAAATATACCTACCTTTATCTAAACATACCTCCCTGTATCCAAACATACCTCCCTGTATCCAAACATACCTCACTGTATCAAAACATACCTCCCTGTATCTACACATACCTCCCTGTATCTAAACATACCTCCCTTTATCTAAACATACCTCCCTGTATCCAAACATACCTCACAGTATCTAAACATACCTCCCTGTATCCAAACATACCTCCCCGAATCTAAACATACCTCCCTGTATCTAAACATACCTCCCTGTATCTAAACATACCTCCCTGTATCCAAACGTACCTCCCTTTATCGAAACATACCTCCCTGTATCTAAACATACCACCCTGTATCCAAACTTACCTCACTGTATCTAAACATACCTCCCTGTATCCAAACATACCTCACTGTATATAAACATACCTCCGTTTATCTAAACATACCTCCCTGTATCCAAACATACCTCCGTGTATCTAAACATACCACCCTGTATCCAAACTTACCTCACTGTATCTAAACATTCCCCCCATATCTAAACATACCTCCCTTTATCTAAACATACCTCACTGTATCTAAACATACTTCACTGTATCTAAACATACCTCCCTTTATCTAAACATACCTCACTGTATCTAAACATACTTCACTGTCTCTAAACATACCTCCCTTTATCTAAACATACCTCCCTGTATCCAAACATACCTCACTGTATCTAAATATACCTCCCTGTCTCCAAGCATACCTCCCTGTCTCCAAGCATACCTCCCTGTAACTAAACATACATCCCTGTATCCAAGTGTGTGTCGTGTTCCAGTTACTTTGTCTATGTCGCCATCTCTAGCCAGGATAATTATACTAAAATGGAGTTCAGAGCCTGGGTTTCTCTTGTCTCTTTCCATTCCTCTTCCCCCTCCTGATCCTGTCTCATTAATCGCTGTTCCCCACATCCTCCTTTTCCAATCCCCCCTTCACCTGCCCTCCCAGCATACAACTCATACAAGGCTCCTTTTCGTTTTGACCCAGAGCATGTATCTCTAAATACAGTAAGTGTGCTGTATTTTGTATCACTGTCAGAAGTGACAGGAACACCTTTGATGACAGAGAGCGAGAAAGAGAACAGGAGAGATAAATTGTGAGCGAGATAAAAAAAAAATCTGATTGCTTTTGCATGCCAACATTTGTTATTTATTATTTTTAATTCATCCATTTACTGTTTTCATCTACTTTGGCAATGTAAACAAAACCATTCCTCTGAAGTGCTGTACATTAAAATGAAGGGTACCAAAAAAGGGGGGATTTTATAATGCAGCTGCAGGTGTCTGCAAGGTGACAGAAGACATGTTTTGTAAACATATGAAGAGAATGAAAGAAAGGCAAGTGGTTGGGTGGGAGACAGAGAGAAATAAAGTGAGAGACGGCAATTCCAACAAAATGAAGGGCAAAATCAGATCTCTTAATCTCCTGAAGGTGCTAGCTAATCGTTGGCACTTCTTTCCATTAGTCACATTTGACATGGATTAGTTGAGCATATCCGAGTTAATGCCATTAGGACCCGAACACAGCCAGACCTCGCTGAAACCAGATGAGGGTTCACCGACACCCAAACGGACCGGGAGGGGGGAAAACATAAGCAATTATGTTGTTCATTATCTTCTCTGCTGCTTAATTATTTTGTGGAGATTAATGAATTTGGGTTTATAAACAGCTCCTATCCTTCATTTGCTAATTTCATTTATGAGGTTGCTGTCAAATTTTTAACTGAGATGGAAGAGAACCAAAAAAAAAAAACACAGGAAAGGTTGATCCCTCACATTTAAAAGTAAACAAGAGGAAACAAATAAATGAGTCATTCACTGATTACAGCATTATCCAACAACAATAAATCATTTTTAGGCACATAGTCAGCAACGAATATACGCTATGTTGAACATAAAAGGTTAATTTGACTGAATCAACAGGAAAACCCTTTAAATAACACCTTTTGGTTACTGGTTAAACCCTTTTCATGCCTGTTGAGAAACTTTTCCAACTAGGGTTCTACCTGAAACCCAAAAAAGGGTTCTTCTATATCGGCCAGCTAGTTTAGATTTGTGGAAAAATTTGGAAACATAATGAGCATTGATATTACAAACCAAGGCACACCACCAGCCTAGCCATTCAGCTAATTGGGTAGAACACAGTGTGCCTGACACTGAAAACAGGAAACATACATATATACCCAAAATACATAAACACAAATATACACCAACTCAGTCCCATTATACTACCGGTGATATTCACAAAAGGGATGTTTACCCAGATGTAAATCTCAATAGATTAGTGGTGTATTTATGTTCCACATGGAGATGTGATGTTCTATGTGATTTGGAGTCATTTCCTGCCATGATTGAGTCCTTAATCTGGAGCTAATTCCCCCGAGGCCCATCCTCACCACAGCCTTCTCACGACGCCAGTTTTATGGCACCGCACTGGGACTTCATATAATCACTCACTCTTAATCCCTCCCCACACACAGGGAACTAAATGAATCTCAGAAATACAGTGAAAGTGTTGCGCAATTGCGTCACATGCGTGAAGGTTCCAAGGGCCGATGTTAGTTAGGAGAAAGATGATAACGCAAAGGCCCCGCCCCCTCACACAGAAATGACCAGTACGTTTCAGACTATGAGCCAAATGTCCCCTCCCCCTCTGACATCACAAACATGCCGAACAGCTACGGTGCCGGCATTTATTCATGTATTGTCTGTACATTAGTCCCACCAGACACGGATCGCAAGAGGCTGTCCACAACGCCCTGTTCGCACCACACTGAATTAGGGAACATACATGATGCTATATCTTCATTGTATTAACGGTGGGCTTTGAATACTGAATGTGGTAAATGACGTAGTTACTAATTGCGTTAGTAACTGCTTTTAAAAGGAATGAGATATCTTAGGGGCCCACAAAAACATATAACCCCTTAGAAAATGTCCATTACTGTATTACAGGCCTTTATTTCTTGTCTACTTGGCTATAGGAACATGCCTGCTGTGGCTAAAGAGACACACATAAAAGTATAAAATGTACTTCCTGAATGCGCGGTTTTCATACGCAGGCACTAAAAAGGTATTTCGTGTGTGTGTACGTGTGTGTTTCGCCACGCACCTACTGTACGCGTGTGTGTTTGCGTCACAGCTCGTGTCATAAGCCTACGTTTTAAGAGAAATAGCCATCAACGGTGTCTGGGGACCCAATGTCTCATCTGGATGTTTGCACACATGCAGCTCTCGTCTCCAGAGAAAGGAGCAGCAGCGTTCTGCTGTTGTTTGCTTCCCGACAGCTGACTGGAAAGCTGTCAACACACACTGTGCCAGTTAAACGTGTGTACAAACCATTAACTGGTACTGGAGATTCACGCAAACAGAGAGATACGCTTCACAATGCATTTTCACCCCCACACACAAGCGTACATCACAGGCAGTGCGACCCTCCCTTTCATCCAGGAACTCCACCCTGCTTCCTGTCTTCCTCTAGTTTCAGTCTTTTGTTCACTTCAGTTCACAACTGTGAACTGCTCCTTGGCCATATTCAGGGCAGTGTACTGATTGCAGTTCGGTAAAGAAATTCAGCGGCAATTATTATATATCAGAATGAAATGTAGTGGACATCAAGATAAATAGGATTATTAAGGTAATAATAAAAGAGTAAGTTAACGTTTTGAGTAATGTTTTCTGAAAGCTAACAGTGAATATATAATGTTCTTGTCTTGGAGTTGAGCCCATAAATGGATGACTCAGCTATAGCGAGAGCCTCGTAGCATGGCCTATCGTTCATTGTCTTAAAAACATATAGCGTTTGGAATTAACTCAAAATAAGACAGCTTATCATTCACGGCTTGGTCTAATTGTCCTTGTTTGGGCTGTGTGTGAATGGGACATAGGTGACCACAGGAAATATCCATGGTGAGGTGTACAGCACACATTCCTGTTGTGACCCTGGGCAAGCACATCCAAATCATCTCAATGAGGGACAGATAATTAGTTGACAAGTTGATGTGAAAAGCATACTGATAATGGAACCAACATACCAGGGGAGTCATACTGAATTAGTATGGGCAACCATGTGAAATGTGTCTGAAAGTGGTCACGTGAATCAAATGGGGGCATTTTGAAAACAGAACAACCAATGGGCAGGTTGCTTGCCATTAAATCAGTAAGGAAGAGCTAAAGTAATAGGTTAGAATTAGAATAATTACTCTGGCTAGTTAGGAGAAAAAGCATACGTTTTGGAGTTTGGTGCTTAGCTAAAATCTTGAAACGAATAGGTAGGAAACAGTTATGCCAAACCTCGTAATAAATATGCTCAATTAGCTGTCAGGATTGTGTTGAACAGCCTCGAGTGGCAATCAATCTCACCAGTTAGCTGTTAGGATTCAAAACGCCCACCTGGGCGTGATTCTCCCTCCTTTCTGCAACTCCCACTCGGACGCGTACATTACACAGCAGATGCCCGTGACTCTCAAGTTGATGGCAGATAATTCTGGAAATGATTCAAACAAAAAAATAACAATTTTGAAAATGTATTAAAAAAAACATTGTATTGAAATACATTTGTTGCAATTTCTGTAACCAATGAATCTGCCCTGCGCTGACAGTGTCAGGTTCTGTTGATCTTGTCTCTCTCCTTCAGGGAGCTCTGGTCACGGCGTGTGCAGACGACACCCTACACCTGTGGAACCTTCGCCAGAGACGCCCAGCCATCCTCCACTCACTCAAATTTAACAGGGAGAGGTAAGTTAGCTATGTGCAGTAAAACACACACACACAACCTTGTGTGAAGGCATGCATCTTTGCTGTTTTGACATTGCAAAGCTCAATAAGAGGGATTAGATTCCAAGGCTGGTTAGACAGCATATGCATCTACATGTCTCTAGGTTTACCATTAATATTGTACAAGTGGAATGGTACCGGACGCTTAAATATTTTAGGTTGTTTTCCTAAATTTTACTCTGATGTTTTCTTGGTGTCTGCTTCAGTTTACTGATGAGATCCAAAAGATGAAAAGAAGCCATTCAGCATTAAACACTTCACAAATCTCCTGAATATCAGGGCTGATTCCTCCCAGAGAGGGCACAGAGTTTGACTTACTGCACCTTGTCGAATATCTCCTGCCGCCAATATGGACAATACGGTTTCCCTGAGCTTTACTGTAATACAAACTGTTGACCTTCTCATAAGCCTGTCATGACCAGGGTAACAGTTGCCAAAAGGTGAGGCAACCCAGGGTTTAATCCCCACTAGAGTTATACTCACTTTTTCACTTCTTTCCAAATCCCTCCATTGGCACAGAAGCTTAGAGGGGCTTAACCCTTTATGCCAAACTCTGCACACAATCTTCTTGGAACACCTACACAAAATGGCGGTCTCATTCAGGGCAAACAGGGTCAGGCAGAGAAAATATCTGAATAGCTCACCTATCGCTTTTTAGAAGATGAGAAACTGTTGGTGTAACATTCAACATTAAGGTGAATGCTTTTAAAAACCTCTGATTTCTCTTTAACTGGGCTCTGTCACTTTGGCTGACTCTCTTAGGTCCTTGGGGGTGATCTTCACACACCATGAAAGAGAAAAATACAAATTCAAACACTTTGTACATACTGTTTGAGGTCTTAAAAAAAGAGATATGAAGGAGAGATAATTTGAAAGGATTTTTTGTGTGTGTAGTGAAGGTCTTCTTAGTGAATGCTTTAAAAAGAGAAAGAAGCAAAGAACACTTTATTGTGAAGGTCTTTCCCGTTTCAAAGTTTTTATTTTGGTGGTGATGAAAAATTTCTGCTTTTTTATTTGATCTTTTGGATACAAAGTAAGCAATCCATAACATACAGTGGATATAAAAAGTCTACACACCCCTGTTAAAATGCCAGGTTCTTTTGATGTTAAAGAATGAGACAAAGATAAATCATGTCAGAACTTTTTTCACCTTTAATGTGACCTATAACGTGGACAATTCAATTGAAAAACAAACTGAAATCTTTGAGGGGGACCTGGTTGCACAACCACAATAACCTGGTTGCATAAGTGTGCACACCTTTAAACTAATACTTTGTTGAAGCACCTTTTGATTTTATTACAGCACTCAGTCTTTTTGGGTAGGAGTTTATTAGCAAGGCACATCTTGACATGGCAATATTTGCCAGCTCTTCTTTGCAAAAGTGCTCCAAATCTGTCAGATTGCGAGGACATCTCCTGTGCACATCCCTCTTAAGATCACCCCACAGATGTTCAGTTGGATTCAGGTCTGGGCTCTGGCTGGGCCATTCCAAAATCTTCTTCTGATGAAGCCATGCTTTTGTGGATTTTGATGTGTGCTTTGGGTCATAATCTTGTGCTGAAAGGTGAACTTCATCTTCCAACGGACGCCTGAAGAATTTGTGCCAAAATTGCCTGGTATTTGGAACTGTTCATAATTCCCTCCACCCTGCCCCGGTTCCAGCTGAAGAAAAACAGACCCAAAGCATGATGCTGCCTTCACCATGCCTCTCTGTGGGTATGGTGTTCTTTGAGTGATGTGCAGTGTTGGAATTATGGCCAAAATGTTCAACCTTGGTTTCATCAGACCATAACACATTTTCCCATGTGCTTTTGGGAGACTTGATGTTTGATTTTGCAAACTTCAGCCGGGCTTGGATGTTTTTCTTTGTAAGAAAAGGCTTCTGTCTTGCCACCCTACCCCTTAGCCCATTCATATGAAGAATACAGGAGATTGTTGTCACATGTAGCACACAGCCAGTACTTGCCAGAAATTCCTGCAGTTCCTTTAATGTTGCTGTAGGCCTCTTGGAAGCCTCCCTAATCAGTTTTCTTCTCGCCTTTTCATCAATTTTGGAGGGACGTTCTTGGTAATGTCTCTGTTATGCCATATTTTCTCCACTTGATGATGACTGTCTTCACTGTGTTCCATGGTATATCTAATACTTTGGAAACCCTTCTCCTGACAGATATCTTTGAGATCCTGCTGATGCTTTGGAAGCTCTCTGCGAACCTTGGCTTTTACTCTGAGATGCAACTAAGAAAGTGTCAGGAAAATCCTCCTAGAACAGCTGAACTTTATTTGTGATTAATCAGACTCACTTTAAATGATGGCAGGTGTGTAATGACTTCTATTTTACATGAATTTGAATGTGATTAATTCTGAACACAGCCACATCCCCAGTTATACTAAGGCAACCAGGTTATTGTAAGGTTTTTATTTTTCATTATTCCCCCTCAAAGATTTCAGTTAGATTTTCATATGAATTGTTCACATTACTGGTCACAAAAAAGATTTATCTCATTCTTTTACATCACAAAAACGTGGCATTTTAACAGGGGTGCGTAGACTTTTTATATCCACTGTAATTCATAATAAAAAAATTGGGAAAACTTTGGAAGTTCTGTAGAATCCCCTTCAATACACAATAGCACTAAAGGCCCTTTCATTGTAATCTCACATCATTTTCCATAATTTTTATGGATAACTATATACTGTACCGCTTCAATTTATAACAAACAAATAATTAAACTTTATGTTTGTAAACATCTTTGGGTTTGCATCAGTCTGGCCCTGGGGCCACATCAATGGGACAGAAACGGTACTGCCTTTTGAACCTGTTAACTAATGCTTGCAGGTTTAAATAATTGATGTCTAGTGCTAATGTGGTTCTAGCGCTAGTGTGGTTATAGCGCTAATATGGTTCTAGCTCTAATGTGGTTCTAGTGCTAGTGTGGTTGTAGCACTACTGTTTTTCTAGTGCTACTGTGGTTCTAGCACTAATGTGGTTCTAGCACTATAGTGGTTCTAGTGCTACTGTGGTTCTAGTGCTACTGTGGTTGTCCCATCTAGCTTTCTTATGTATGAACTGACTGTCGGTTGCTCAGAACAAGAGAGTCTAATAAACTACAAAAATAGTAAAGTATAAAAAGGACATAAATCTTACACGCTGTCCTCAGGTGAACTGTGCTGCACTAAATGTCTTGTGTGAGTGACTGTTATCACTGTCAGATCCCCGGTGTAGTACAAAACAACCTGCTCTGTCCACACACTGCTCTGTCCACACACTGCTCTGTCCACACACTGCTCTATCCACAACCTACTCTGTCCACACACTGCTCTGTCCACACAACGCTCTGTCCACACACTGCTCTATCCACACACTGCTCTATCCACACACTGCTCTGTCCATAACCTGCTCTATCCACACACTGCTCTGTCCACACACTGCTCTGTCCACACACTGCTCCGTCCACACATTGCTCTGTCCACAACCTGCTCTGTCCACACACTGCTCTGTCCACACACTGCTCTGTCCACACACTGCTCTGTCCTTCCTTCCTGTCTTTTTGTGCCTCTATTTCCATATCAGAGCCAGACAGACAGGCCTCAGCCTTTGCCAAGTAATTGCTATAGAAGTTGTTCGTACTGGGGGAATTTAATTACCTTTGCCGGTGCTAACTGCAGTCGTGTGACAGGGGAGAATTGCAAAGCAGGGGAGAAGGAAGGTATTTTTCATTTATTTCAATGTGGGATGTCCATGGGTTGTAAAATGTCAATTTTCTGGACATGATTATTCCCATCACGATCTCATGTTATTATTATTTTGGTTTGATGCCAGTGTGTGGTGTGAGTTTTGGTTAAAGACATTTTCCCTCATCCTGTCTCTCTGTATATCCCAGACTCTCCACTGTACATTAAAATGATTCTTGCTTAGTAGCCCATTTCCAAAAATCTTCTGATAGAAATTTAACTCTCCATGTACAGTGGAGAGTCTGGCATACTATCAGGATATTTTTTTTTTATTTTGCTTTTGCATTTTTGGAAATGGGCTACTAAGTAAGAATCATTTTAATGATCTGCTCTGTCATGGTTTTGATTTTCTTGGTGTCACGGCTTCGGGGTTTGGACAAGGAGGAGCAGGAGAAGGCGTGGTGGAAGGATCTTTTTAATGGTATCCTCACGAACCAATGCAAAATAAGTATAAACAGGTGACGAAGCGTCGTACAGCTCTTAGTAGGTAGAGACAATCACACACAAAGACAGGGGGAGCAGAGGGAACATATATACCGGGGGAAACAGCGATGATGAGGAACAGGTGCACTAAACGAGACACAGGTGAAATGTATGATGAGACGGTGGTGTCAGAAGGCCGGTGACGTCGACCGCTGGGGCCCGCCCACTGCAGGGGGAGGTGAACCAGCAGAGGTCGCAGTTGTCACAGTACCCCCCCCCCTGACGCGCGGCCCCAGCCGCGCGACGACGCCGGCCTCGGGGCCGACCCGGGGGGCGCGGAGCAGGGCGGTCCGGCCGACGCTGATGGAAGTCGCGGACAAGGACGGGAGCCAGGACGTCCTTCACCGGAACCCAGCTCCGCTCCTCCGGGCCGTACCCCTCCCACTCCACGAGGTACTGGAGGCCCCCCGCCCGGCGCCTCGAGTCGACGATGGAGCGGACAGAGTACGCCGGGGCCCCCTCGATGTCCAGAGGGGGAGGGGGCACCTCCCGCACCTCACACCCCTGGAGGGGACCATCCACCACCGGCCTGAGGAGAGACACATGAAACGAGGGGTTAATACGGTAGTCGGGGGGAAGGCGTAACCGATATGTTACCTCGTTGACTCTCCTCAGGACTTTAAAAGGCCCCACAAACCGCGGGGCCAGCTTCCGGCAGGGCAGGCGGAGGGGCAGGTCCCTGGACGAGAGCCAGACCCGGTCGCCCGGCCGATACACCGGGGCCTCCCCGCGGTGGCGGTCTGCGGAGGTCTTTTGACGGCGGACAGCGAGCCGGAGGCGGGATTGCACTGCCTCCCATGTGCCCGCTGCCCGCCGGAACCAGTCGTCCACCGCAGGGGTACCGGTCTGGCTCGGCGTCCACGGCGCCAGGACCGGCTGGTAGCCCAGGACGCACTGGAAAGGCGTCACTCCCGTGGAGGAGTGGTGCAGAGAATTCAGTGCGTATTCCGCCCACGGCAGAAACTCTGCCCACTCCCCCGGCCGGTCCTGGCAGTAGGACCGGAGGAACCTACCCACTTCTTGATTGACCCGTTCCACCTGCCCGTTGGACTGGGGATGGTAGCCCGAGGTCAGGCTGACCGAGATCCCCAGGTGCTGCATAAATGCCTTCCACACCCTAGACGTGAATTGGGGACCCCGGTCAGACACGATGTCCTCGGGCACCCCATAGTGCCGGAAGACGTGTGTAAACAGGGCCTCCGCGGTCTGTAGGGCAGTAGGAAGGCCGGGCAGGGGCAAGAGGCGGCAGGACTTCGAGAACCGATCCACAACGACCAGGATGGTGGTATGGCCCTGGGAAGGGGGGAGATCAGTCAAAAAATCAACAGAAAGGTGGGACCATGGTCGTTGTGGAATGGGCAAGGGGTGCAACTTGCCCACCGGTAGGTGCCGGGGTGCCTTACTCTGGGCGCACACCGAGCAGGAAGAGACGTATACCCTCGCGTCCTTGGCTAAAGTGGGCCACCAGTACTTACCGGCCAGGGCGCGCACTGTTGGCCCGATGCCAGGATGACCGGAGGAGGGAGATGTATGCGCCCAGTAGATGAGGCGGTCGCGGACAGACGCCGGCACATACGTACGGCCCTCAGGGCATGTGGGCGGAGAGGGCTCGTCGCGCTGCGCTCGGGCGATGTCCGCGTCCAGTTCCCATACCACCGGTGCCACGATGCATGACTCCGGGAGCACGGGAGCATCATCCACAGGCCTCTCCTCCGTGTCATGCTGGCGGGACAGCGCGTCAGCCCCGACGTTCTTACTCCCCGGCCTGTAAGTGAGAGTAAACACAAACCGGGTGAAGAACATAGCCCACCTTGCCTGGCGAGGGGTCAGCCTCCTCGCTGCCCGCATGTACTCCAGGTTCCGGTGGTCAGTCCAGACGAGGAAAGGGTGTTTAGCCCCCTCTAACCAGTGCCTCCACGCCGACAGAGCTCGAACCACGGCCAGCAGCTCACGATCACCGATGTCGTAGTTCCGCTCCGCCGCACTGAGCTTCTGGGAGAAGAAGGCACAGGGACGGAGCGTGTTACGACACCCCGTCCGCTGGGAGAGGATGGCACCGAGCCCACAATCGGACGCGTCCACCTCCACGATGAACTGGAGCGACGGGTCGGGATGGGCCAGGACCGGAGCGGTGGTGAAACGGTGTTTCAGTTCCACAAACGCCCGCTCCGCGTCCACGGTCCACCTCAACCGGGTCGCCCCCCCCTTCAGAAGGGAGGTGATCGGAGCCGCGACCTGGCTAAAGCCCCGGATAAACCTCCTGTAGTAATTAGAGAAGCCTAAGAAACGTTGCACGTCCTTGACCGTGGTTGGGGTCGGCCAATTACGCACGGCGTCAATGTGAGGCTCCTCCATAGCCACACCTGTGCTGGAAAAGCGATATCCCAGGAAGGACACAGACGACTGGAAAAACAGACACTTCTCGGCTTTCACGTACAGGTCATGCTCCAGCAGTCGAGCCAGCACTCTGCGCACTAACGAGACATGTTTGGCGCGGGTAGCAGTGAATATCAAGATGTCATCAATATACACTACCACTCCTTCGCACAACAAGTCCCGGAATACGTCGTTGACGAAGGACTGGAAGACTGAAGGAGCATTCATCAACCCGTACGGCATCACTAAATACTCGTAATGGCCAGATGTGGTACTAAAAGCGGTTTTCCACTCGTCTCCTTCCCGGATACGCACCAGGTTATAGGCACTCCTGAGGTCTAATTTAGTGAAAAAGCGGGCCCCGTGCATCCTCTCCACCTCCGCAGAGATCAAAGGGAGAGGGTAGCGGAACGGAATGGTGATCTTGTTCAGCGCCCGGTAATCAATGCACGGGCGCAAACCACCGTCCTTCTTTTTCACAAAAAAGAAACTCGAGGAGACCTGTGACTTGGAGGGCCTAATGTATCCCTGTTCCAACGCTTCCGTAACGTAGGCGTTCATAGTCTCCGTTTCGGTGCGGGACAGTGGATACACGTGACCCTTCGGGAGTGCGGCTCCGTCAACGAGGTCTATCGCACAATCCCCCAGCCGGTGTGGTGGCAACACAGCAGCCTTGGCTTTGGAGAAAACCGTAGCCAAGTCCCTGTATTCGGGGGGAATGGGCACGGCTGGCGCACTGTCTGGACTCTCCACCGAGGTCGAGCCAACGGAAACACCCAAACACCTACCCTGGCACTTCCGCGACCACCCCGACAGACGTCGACTAGACCAGGAGATGACGGGGTCGTGTAGGGATAACCAGGGGAAACCTAAAACTATTGGGAAAGTGGGTGAGTCGATTATGTGAAAGGATATGGTTTCACTGTGTCGGTTGTCGGTAACCAGGAGGAGGGGAACAGTGCAACTCGTGACCAGACCTGACCCTAGTGGCCGGCTGTCTAGAGCTCTCACGGGCAGGGGGGTGTCGAGGGCCTGGAGGGGTATGCGTGACCGCAGGGCAAAAGACTTATCCATGAAATTTCCGGCTGCGCCTGAGTCTACCAGCGCCTTACACCGGGAGAGCCGCGGAAAGCCGGGGAACCTAACAGGGACAGTGCACATAGAGAGGGAAGAGGTTAGTGGTGAATGTGCATGTGCTACCTGGGGTGATGCGGAAGTGCCCTGCCTGTCACCTCTTGACTCGGGGAGGGAGGTGCGGTGCGGCGTGGTTGTACGGCCTTGTTTCCTCTTGGAGGCACTCCGCACCTCTCCTCCCCTACACCTGCCCGACAGCGCAGCCGTCCCCAGGTCCATGGGGACGGCGGCGTCTGGTTGGCAGGGTGGAACGGGCGGGCCTCTTCCGGGACGTCCTCGGGCAGCTAGCAGGTTGTCGAGACGGATGGACATGTCCGCCAGTTGGTCAAAGGAGAGGGACACGTCTCGACAAGCCAGCTCCCTCCGGACGTCCTCGCGAAGGCTACACCGGTAGTGGTCGATCTGAGCCCGCTCGTTCCACCCCGATCCCGCTGCCAGGGTCCGGAACTCCAGAGCGAACTCCTGCGCCGATCTCGTCTCCTGCCGTAAGTGGAACAGTCGTTCACCCGCCTCTCTCCCTTCGTGAGGATGGTCAAACACGACTCGGAAGCGGCGGGTGAACTCGGCGTAGCTGCCCTGGGTGGGCTGCTCGATGTTCCAAACGGCGGTGGCCCACTCCAGGGCTTTCCCAGACAGGCAGGAGACGAGTGAAGAGATCTTCTGGGCTTCGGTCGGCGCAGGATGCACCGCCTGGAGCGCGATGTCCAGTTGTAGCAGGAAACCCTGGCAGCGGTCCGCCGCCCCGTCGTAGGCCCTGGGCAGCGGAATGGGCATCGCTCCCATGCTGGGCGATGCGGCTTGGGGAGGTGGAGAGACGGCCGGTGCTGCGGGGTTCCACTGGCTCAGCTCTAGGCGCTGCACCGCTTTCAACACAGTGTCCATCGCGGCGCCTAGGCTGGCCAGCAAGGTTGAATGTACTTTTACCACCTCCGCAACACCGGCCTCGCCTGTGGCTCCTTGTTGCTCCATATCCTTGTTTGTTGTCTGGGTGTGTGATTCTGTCACGGCTTCGGGGTTTGGACAAGGAGGAGCAGGAGAAGGCGTGGTGGAAGGATCTTTTTAATGGTATCCTCACGAACCAATGCAAAATAAGTATAAACAGGTGACGAAGCGTCGTACAGCTCTTAGTAGGTAGAGACAATCACACACAAAGACAGGGGGAGCAGAGGGAACATATATACCGGGGGAAACAGCGATGATGAGGAACAGGTGCACTAAACGAGACACAGGTGAAATGTATGATGAGACGGTGGTGTCAGAAGGCCGGTGACGTCGACCGCTGGGGCCCGCCCACTGCAGGGGGAGGTGAACCAGCAGAGGTCGCAGTTGTCACACTTGGGTAAAACTGGTCATTAGAAATCTATGACACTTATTCTACATAAACTATAAAAACCTTATAAAAACTATACAGATATGCTGTGATTATTGCTGGGCAATATGCATGTTGTTCTCCAACATCAAGTCCAGAGGCTGTGCTGATTCCAGGCCAATAAATCTACCCTGAGGTCTTCAGAATTTCGAGTGAATCCTCTCAGATCCTCTCAAATGCGGATGATGTTGATGATTGTTGAATTCTTTAACCAATACGGTTTTGAGTTTGCCAGGTGGGGCATATTCTTTGACACGCAGGAGACCTCTAGCTTGCCTAGCCGCCTACATCAACATTTTTCGTCTGATTTGATTGTAGGGTAAAACTAGTTAGAACGTAGCGCGGCAACATCAAATATTTATTTCTTGATGTTCTTTCGTGAGAGCTTTCTTTCGTGACATTTAATATTTTTGATGTAGTGCTTTAGATTTTTTTGAAAGACCAAAGAAAATAAGACATGATTCATTTCATTGAACTTTTTTAAATATTTTTAAAAATGTTATAGATCGCTATTGACTATTTTACCCCAAAAAATGAAAACCATGATGGAGAAGGGTTTCCTTTTTAAGGACACAGCTAGCAACTTGCACCACCTTTAATTTAGTGTAAGTTCTTTGAATACAGGTATATTTCCGAGGAAACAAATAAGAGCCGGTTCTATCCACTACTTGTTTTTGGAGGGCCCGTGCTCTCTACAGGCCCCCAACACCGGAGGCCCCCAATACCACAGCCCCCAGTGCAACTGTACTGCCTGCACAGTCTATACTTACGCCTCTGATGTGATGTCTGTTTGTGACACAGCATCCTTTCATACTGTGTAATACTATTACTAATAGTGGTATGTCCTAATACAACAAAAGCCTGAGTAACTAATTCAACTGTAAAATCAACACATTGTTGATAATATATATATATATATATATATATATATATATATATATATATATATATATATATATATATATATATATATATATAAACAGTGGAGAGAACAAGTATTTGATACACTGCCGATTTTGCAGGTTTTCCTACTTACAAAGCATGTAGAGGTCTGTCATTTTTTATCATATGTACACTTCAAAAAAAAAAAAATCCAGAAAATCACATTGTATGATTTTTAAATAATTAATTTGCATTTTATTGCATGACATAAGTATTTGATCACCTACCAACCAATAAGAATTCCGGCTCTCACAGACCTGTTAGTTTTTCTTTAAGTAGCCCTCCTGTTCTCCACTCATTACCTGTATTAACTGCACCTGTTTGAACTTGTTACCTGTATAAAAGACACCTGTCTACACACTCAATCAAACAGACTCCAACCACTCCACAATGGCCAAGACCAGAGATCTGTGTAAGGACATCAGGGATAAAATTGTAGACCTGCACAAGGCTGGGAGGGGCTACAGGACAATAGACAAGCAGCTTGTTGAGAAGGCAACAACTGTTGGCGCAATTATTAGAAAATGGAAGAAGTTCAAGATGACGGTCAGTCTCCCTCAGTCTGGGGCTCCATGCCAGATCTCACCTCGTGGGGCATCAATGATCATGAGGAAGGTGAGGGATCAGCCCAGAACTACAGGGCAGGACCTGGTCAATGACCTGAAGAGAGCTGGGACCACAGTCTCAAAGAAAAACATTAGTAACACACTATGCCGTCATGGATTAAAATCCTGCAGCGCACGAAAGGTCCCCCTGCTCAAGCCAGCGCATGTCCAGGCCCGTCTGAAGTTTGCCAATGACCATCTGGATGATCCAGAGGAGGAATGGGAGAAGGTCATGTGGTCTGATGAGACAAAAATAGAGCTTTTTGGTCTAAACTCCACTCGCCATGTTTGGAGGAAAAGGAAGGATGAGTACAACCCCAAGAACCCCATCCCAACCGTGAAGCATGGAGGTGGAAACATCATTCTTTGGGGATGCTTTTCTGCAAAGGGGACAGGATGACTGCACCGTATTGAGGGGAGGATGGATGGGGCCATGTATTGCGAGATCTTGGCCAACAACCTCCTTCCCTCAGTAAGAGCATTGAAGATGGGTCGTGGGTGTGTCTTCCAGCATGACAATGACCCGAAACACACAGCCAGGGCAACTAAGGAGTGGCTCCTTAAGAAGCATCTCAAGGTCCTGGAGTGGCCTAGCCAGTCTTTAGACCTGAACCCTATTTGGAGTGAGCTGAAAGTCCGTATTGCCCAGCGACAGCCCCAAAACCTGAAGGATCTGGAGAAGGTCTGTATGGAGGAGTGGGCCAAAATCCCTGCTGCAGTGTGTGCAAACCTGGTCAAGAACTACAGGAAACGTATGTTCTCTGTAATTGCAGATACTCATGTCATGCAATAAAATGCAAATGTATTACTTAAAAATCATACAATGGGATTTTCTGGATTTATGTTTTAGATTCCGTCACTCACTGTTGAAGAGTACCTATGATAAAAATTACAGACATTTACATGCTTTGTAAGTGGGAAAACCTGCAATATCGGCAGTGTATCAAATACTTGTTCTCCCCACTGTATATATATATATGTGTGTGTGTGCGCTTCATAACTAGTAACTAGCGTGCACTAAGGCCCGTTGTAACTACCTTACGCCACTTGTGGAGTTTCTACAGAACCCGTGGCAGGGGCTGTTTACACACGGACACAAACACAGACTGAATTAATCAGCATGGACCAGCAGGCCGACCTTTTGATAAGCTCCGTAAGTAACTAAGCCATTGATGTAGTGCATCACCCCCTGCAATAAATACAAATCACCCGAGTTCCGACCGGGAGTCAACTGGGTATCAAACGACCGATCACAGTCTTTATGACACATGAACTCAGTATACATTTTCCGTTTCCACTGCCAAATTAAAAAGCAATTTAGAGGAAATCTATATACCGGATTATAGGCTATAACAAGCTACTAAAATGACTCTGCCATTGTCACTGCATGATGAAGATGAAGTGTGAGTTATTCCAGTTCAAGTTTCTAACAGTCTCATACACAGTTCGCATGGGGCAAACGGCACAATGAAACTCTTATCAGCTGAGTTTCTGGACGTAGAACTAACGGAAAACCCATTAAGGAGGTTAACTGACTGTACACACCTTTCGATACAGCGTCTTGATAAACGGCTAAAAATAAATGTGTGTCTAGTTTAGCAGAGTCAGTTTTGGTGGTTAGACAGGTCAATTCACCAGTAGTCTCTAGATTTTTAGATTGAAAATATCTCATACGAGAATCTGTTCATTAACTGTTATTCCAGGTCACATTCTAATTTTCAAGAGTGACCTGACCCAAGTTAACAAAATGCAAGATGCAAAATGCAAGAATATAATAAAAAAAATATATGTATAGGCAAATACGATAAATATTTTCCAAATATGAATAAAGGATTCAACAGGTGCTGTTGTCAGATATCAGCTGGTTCATTTTATTTTTGAAGGAGTTAGTGAGACGAGTGTTTCGAGCTCCAGGGTCTTCTGCAAGTCATTGTAGTATTGTGTTTTGACCCGCGGAAAAATTGGCTTTCGGTGTGACAACGCTTTGGCATCATCCCTGTCTGCCCATTGACAGTGACTGAACAGTGCTTGCCAGAGCCGCCCTAACCCCCCCCTTGGGGTCGAGAGGTCATGCCCTAAGCGGTGACCAGTACGCTGTTCATTTGAGATCAGTGGTTCTTGGAGAGGAACCAGGCCACATTTCCCCTGTCAGACTGAGAATTGAGAAGGTGAGGGTGGACTCTGTGATTGATGTGTAAAGTTGGATAAAGATTGTCTGGGGGATATTTTTCATCTGCCCTAAGTGGAAAATATGTCAATATCAAACATGTTGATTATGATCTGGCAGGCTAATTAAATGTCTCATACCGAGTCATATGTTCCTACTTATTTCCCAATATTCTTGTAGGTGGGTTCAATAAATTGATTTAACTTTGCCCCTGCACCAAAATATTCACCAACCAGAGTTGCCTCAATGGCACCTCCATGAAGAAAAAAGACAGAGTTGTACTTTTAGATACTGAACCTCTTACCCAAACAATCAGATCACAAAAAATAAATAGGTAGGTGTAATACCAAAAACAGGTAGTCGTCGACATACAACCTATGCAAATTAACATCCGCACGGACTTACAACTGTCCACAACTGAAGTAAAAAAACGTTCTTGTATGCCGGCCGGCAACGCGACCGCTCACAGCATCCCTGGCGACGCGCAGTCTGTCTCAGCTTGAATGTACAAAGTTATTTTTCCTCGGCTAACTTCCGACCAAATTGACTTCCGACCGGTAGGTCGGAGGTTGACGACTACATGTGCATTCTACGTACGTGTAGCCAAACTGTCTTCCTGGAGAGCTACCGACCGTATTTTTCTCTCCGACCCCATTTGTGATTTACTGGATATAGCCTTTCGTCTAGGTAGTTATTAACTGTCGGGGTTAGGCAGTGCTTAATTTGTAAATCAGGAGGTCCAGGAACACATTGGGGCATGCGAGATAAATGGATCCAGTTGGCAAATTGACACGAATAAAGCACTTTGGTAGCGGACAACAAAAAGCAAAAATTTTCACCATCTTGTCAGGCTGTGCTGAGGCGGCAGGAATTGGCAACTTTATGAACTCTGATTGTTTTTAGTAGAATGTTTACAGTGCAAAGCAAACACAGTGATGGAAAAAAACAAGTCATGGGAAAAGTAGGTGCCGTAACAAACTGAGGAAAATCGGAGAGGGGCTGGGTCCTGTTACAGCAGGATCCCAGTTCAAATAAACCACTTGGGTATTGGTTGGAGAAAAAACCTACAGGACTGTGTAGCTCACCAGTGAGATGTAAGGTTTTGTTTAACTTATTGCTATCAGTCTTAACTGCTTCATTACTTTGATATGGGGAGAAGGAAATTACTGTGTTTCATCATACAAAGCAATTTTTCCAAGTTAAAATTGATTGGAGGCACAGTTTTGTAAAGGCTTGGCTGTAATTTGTATTCCATAGGACCAAAGCGTAATGAATGCAATAACCAGGTTTGTGAGTTGTTTAGAAATGGACGTGCCCGAACTAAATTGTTCATTACCTAGAAATGTACAGAGGTAGAGAAATAGATGTTGTTCTATTGATGGGCAGCCACAAATTCCTGTGAACTGAATACATTCTACTTCTTGACATCCAGATTCCTCTCATTCTTTTTTTTTTTTTTTTTTTACAACAATCTACCCCTCTACATTTCAAATAAATAAACCAGCGAGTTGTGGCAGATCATTTCCTAGGATGAAACAGAGTTATTTCCCCCTCCCCATACCTTAATAACGAACAAGTTAAAACGGATAACAATGGGTTAAGCAAAACCTTCTCTTTTCAGCAGAGGAGGTATTTTATAAGCAAACCGCATACTACTGTATGTGTCTCTGCATCACATAGTTCTATATTTGGCCTACGTGTAGCACAAATTGAAAATGTCCTGACTGTAGGTTGCCATAATGAGCATGGGGCCAGGGGTTTGAGCCCTGCTAAACCCGCAGTTAAATCTGGCTCTGCCTGTATCCTCTTGACGCTCTGCTGTCAAGTTGGCGTATAAATCTCCCCATGGCTTTTACACTAAGTAGATATATCTGTTCTGTGGCTGGAAATCCAAAAATGTCCCTCCTATTTCAGTGGGTGGAAGTACCCTACAAGCCAAAGACGTTGAAGATCGTCCATTAGAGTTGAAAGACACTGAAGGAATTTAAAGGATGTCGTTGAGCCAGTTTGGTTAACTTGGCGTGACGGATTACATTGACAGATTGGAAGGTCAAGACGAACATGGATGGTGGGCGAGAAGGCAACTTAATCCATATTTCCGTCTGCTTATTTACTTCATCACTTCCATTTGTTCCCCCAGTAGCTTCTTGGCAGGCTGGCCAGCTGGCAGTTCAACCCAAGTCCCATCCTGTTCAGTTTGATTGATAATTTAGAGCTCCAGTGACGTGACTCGTCCGGATGTTTGAGTAAAAACAAGGCCTTTGACTTTCACGCAGTCACCCTGTGAGACCTTTTCAAACATTCTCTTTCTCTGTTTAAATTCCCTCTCATTTCTGGCTCCAGGCCCCTTGAGTTCTTGATTTCCAGTGAAATTACAATTATGCAAATGGAGTCTGGGCAGCCCTGTGAGCATCTTAAAGGCTTCTCGGAAATAGCCACCTCCACATAACTGATTGCCTGTGAAGGATCTGAGTCACGTTTCTGCCCAGCCAAGGGCTTTGAATTCGCCATATTTGTTCTTAGAAGGCCCAGTCAGTTCCGTCATTTGGAGTGCTCACCTTCGCTTTGATTAGGCCTTTTGGGGTTGATTTGAGAAATAAATGTACATCTGTGTGCGAGTAATCAGGAAAATTGTGAAAGAAGCAACAACTAAACCTCACTGATTGCATTATTTTAAGAAAAGCAACAGCAATCAAGTTGTCCCAAACCAATGATGCACTGAACCCTTCGGCCAATTGACTAATTGCTAGATCTTTATGACAAGACCTAGTTTAGTTAATATTGTTCCAGTGTTGTCTGAAATATTATCTTGGTTTAATAGGGGACTTGAGCCTTGTGGTCGACATGAATATTCTTGCATGTTTCATGACTTCTGATTGGGACTGATGACTCTGTGTCATCGCAGTAACCCTCAACGGGTTCGGAAAGTCTTCCTCCTAGTCGTCTGCACCAAGCCGCCCTGCTTTTTACCACGCATCCATACTGCCCATTTCCTCACCGAGAGAGGAAATCAAAGTGGCCCATTTACAAACTGACGTGGCTCAAGCGCTGATCTGGACTCGTCCAACAGGGATCTTTTGCAGACACCCAGCTGGCCTCAGGGGTTGGCTAGGGTGCAGTGAGTCATGGAAATCCCGGCTGAAAATGCCAAAATGCATCATTAACCAACATTTTGTCAACATTGTGGCCGACACACTTCCAGTAAGAGAGCTTGAGAAAGCGTGAAGTCAAATATGATCTTCCGTAGACATTCTCTCAGGCCTCCCCCAGTGCACCCAGGAGGTCTAAATCCTTATTTAATTGTCTTCCATCTCATTTGTCTCCTATCTAATAATCGGGCTGGTGGAGGTGGTAAATGGACCCCATTGAATCTTTCTACTGGAGAGGTAATCGGCAAAGACAGGAGTGAATTAGCCCGTGTTGATCTTTATTCCCTAGTTAAGGTTCTTATCAACCTGACGGATGCTAACAATGGCTGAATTACTGTATGAGCACCATACTGCCCCCCTTTATATTTACACATCACATGTTAAATGTGCATGCCTTGCCATCCGGGATTCGTTGATGGGCTAATAATTACAGTCAACTGTGTATTACGGACAATTAGCAATGTACCCTCTTACATGCCTCTTATTTGTGGGGGATAGCATTTGTTCATGCCTTTTTTTGGGAGAGAAGAATGGCAATTGGAAATGGGTAGAATTGTGCATTTACCATGCAGTCCAGCGTTTACTCGGATCATGACAAAACTTGTTGGGTTTTGGCACGGTACTCCAGAACTCTGGACGTACAATAAAACACTGACTAAGATCTAACAGTGCAGATTGTTAAGTTTGAGGGTATTTACATCAGAAAATGGTAAACTATGTAGGAATTACAGTCATTTCTATACTGTCTCTACTGACCAAACTATAACTATAAACTATTTAACACAATCCTAAGTAAAGTTGTCGTCTTTAGTACTTGGTTGTAAACCCTTTTGCATTCAATGACTGTCTGAAGTTTGCCACCCATAGACAGCACTAGATTTATTCACTACTGTTCATAAGTTTGGGATCAATTAGAAAAGTCCTTGTTTTTTAAAGAAAAGCCATTAAAATAACATAAAATTTATCAGAAATACAGTGTAGACAATGTTAATAATGTAAATGACTATTGAAGCTGGAAACAGACGATTTTTTATGGAATACCAAAATAAGCGTACTGAGGCCCATTATCAGCAACCACCAGTCCTGTGTTCCAATGGCATGTTGTGTTTGCTAATTCAAGTTTATCATTTTTAAGGATAACTGATCACTAGAAAACCATTTTGCAATGTTAGCACCACTGAAAAAACAGTGGTGCTGATTAAAGAAGCAATAAAACCTTCTAGGCAGAGCTGCAAATAAGATGCGTTATCTCAGACTGGAAGAATTAAATGGGAAAAAGAACACAGACACTGGACAGAGGAAGAAATCTGCCTAGAAGGCCAGCATCCCGGAGTCACCTCTTCACTGTTGAGACTGGTGTTTTGTGGGTACTATTTAATGAAGCTGCCAGTTGAGGACCTGTGAGGAGTCTGTTTCTCAAACTAGACACTAATGTTTTTGTCCTCTTGCTCAGAGCCAGTTTGCCCTATTCTGTGAAGGGAGTGCTTCACATCAATATACATGACCTTCTGTTTCGTGGCAATTTCTTGTATGGAATAGCCTTCATTTTCAGTAAAAGACATTTTGAGCCTGTAATCAAACCCACAAACACTGATGATTAAGATACTGAGCCAGTCTAAAGAAGGCCAGTTTTATTACTTACTTCATTACTTACTTTCTATTTATTACTCTACTGCAGGAGTCTTCACTTTGTTTGTTCTGGGGCATTTTTGCCTTCAGTCTTCATTTCTGTAAATGAAATACATTCTCAACTGGATTCAGGTTTGCTGATTGACTTGGGCAGCCACTTTTTTGGCTTTAGAAAAACTCCTTGGTTTCTTTCTGCTGCAACGTGAAGTTCCACCTGGTGACTTCTGAGGCATGTGGCCGAATCTGAGCTGACGGGATGTGTCTGTACACTGTATGAATTCATTCTACCATTGCCATTACAATCACATCTTCCATGAACACAAGTGAGCCTGTTCCACTGACAGCCATACATGCCCAAAGCAAAACACCACCTCCGTCTTATCTGCCATTACCTTTTTTTCCCGTCCGTGAGCAGTTCTTAGTTTTTTTCTTCATAATCATGAGCATTTCATGAATATGTTAAAGAGGCAGCTCCTGATTGGCTGTGTGTTAGAGGCGGTGCTTAATGGTGACATAATTCATTTAGTCCTTTAAAACAATCCAACAATCACTGATTGCTTAAATAAATAAATCATAGGTAATGTCTCTAAGAACTGTGGTATGGAAAACATTTTAAATTCACTCCACGATGAAGCAATTGGCATGTTCACACCTTAAATGTAACAACATGTGAATTCACACCTTGATGGAATAAATGTGCAAATTCATAAATTGATGGAACAATGCATGAATTCACACACCTTGTTGGAACAATATGTAAATTCATACATTTGATGGAACCATATGGAAATGAATTCATTGATGTACATCATGCAAATTCACACCTTGATAGAAAAATATGCAAATCGATTTCTTGATGAAACATTATTCATATTGTACCATGATGGAGCAATATGGGATTTTGCACCTTAATGGAACAATATGTAAATCCACACCTCGATGGAAGTATATGCAAATTCACACCTTTGTGTTTCTCCGATAGATTCTGTGTCTTTGTGTTTTTCTGATGGACTCTTTGTCTTTGTGTTCAACGGATTTTGTCTTTGTGTTTTTCTGACGGATTCTCGGCCTTTGAGTTTTTGTCAAGGACTCTGTATCTTTGTGTTTTTGTAAAGGACTCGGTGTCTTTGTGTTTTGTCCGAAAGCACGGTACTGGGACCTGAGCTCAGCCTTTCAGTAAGTTAAAGAGGGGTGAATTGGGGAGAGGGAAACCAAAGTGAAAACCGTATATGAAGGGAATGTTCTATCACAGCAAAGCCTGCCTCACTAATGTTGTCTCCTTGTGATTAGCTGCTGTTTGTCTCAGGGTAATTATCCATGACTTATTGATGACTGATGCCGAATAGGATGTTCCTGTCATCACCATAGAGACCAATCACTAATTGGCAGGATATGTGGCGTGAGGTGGTGTGTGTGTGTGTTTTCATTTCACTGATCAAATTAACAACAAATGTACTCATAATAATAATAAAACCTGAAAAATGTTCCCCTCAAGGTCAAAGTTAATTTGCAACTTATGTGTTAGATTTAGGCTAAAAGGCTCTGTGTATTTCTGTGTGTGTATGAGTGTGTGTGTGTGTGTGTGTGTGTTACTGTGTTCAATGTCTGGTGCATGGGTTGGCCTACTATGGAAGTTGAAAGACCCTGTGTAAAGGTTCCAATAAATGTTAACACTGAGTAAAATCTGCGTTGTCATTAATAAAATGGTTGAAATGGTTTATGGTCTGTGACAAAACCAATGCATTCGTGTTGATGTTTTTTCTGTTGTTTGTCCTGAAGGTCATATGTGCCCAATAACTTCCCTTTTTGGAACACAGTGCTGCACATCCATAATGCCTACAAAAGCATTACACCCTTTCACCCGTGTCACGCCACACATTTAACATCTGTAAAAAGCACTTCATGACTACAGCTGATGTAAAAAGGGCTTCATAAATAAATCTGATCGATTGACTTAACACCACATGTTTAACGCTGCGTCTCCCCTTCTTCTCCTCAGAATCACGTTTTGCCACCTCCCCTTCCAGAGCAAATGGCTGTATGTCGGCACGGAGCGCGGCAACACGCACATCGTCAACATCGAGTCCTTCGTCCTGTCTGGATACGTCATCATGTGGAACAAGGCCATAGAGCTGTGAGTCGCACGGTTCAATATCCACAAATGATCTGCCGTTACTATGACCATAACGACCGCTGAGTCGACAGCCGCAGCGGTCTTCGTAACGCTGCCATGATGATGGCATTTTGTCGAAGCTAGAACCATCCATATGTTTAGAAAGCTGTGGCAAAAAACATCTCCAATTCGGAGAAGGTGCTGTAATCCTCGAACATTCAGGTACGTGGCGATGCCTGAATATCCCCTGCGCGATGTGAATGGCCTGGAAACGTGGCTGCCACTCATGTTTGTTTGCGTGGGGTAAATGCATGACAATGTAGACGGTTTAATTTATTAAACAATAATGCAGGAAACAATGTTGCAGGAGTCTAAACCCTGAGCTGAGGTGGAAGCTATCTTCCAGTTCCGCACCATGTAACACATTCAACGTTACACACGATGTGGCCATAATTGACTTCTCCACAGCCTTCAGACACCCAGTGTCTTCCCCTTGTCACACACAGGAGAACGCCTTTTCTTCTTCTTCTGTTCCGTTTCCCATACCCACACTTTGTCCCTCTGGTGTTGTTCTGACAACACCGTCACAGTGGTGTCAATCACAGCCGCGTGCCTTTGACAGTGTTAGCCAGAGTAAACAGACCACTGCATTTCAGTGGGCGGACCAACTGAAACTCACTTCAGACTCCAATGGCAGCCTCTGGAGTGTACCACTGGGTTGGAACTAACTGAACGCCTGACATACAGTGGGGAGAACAAGGATTTGATACACTGCCTATTTTGCAGGTTTTCCCACTTACAAAGCATGTAGAAGTCTGTTTTTATCATAGGTACTCTTCAACTGTGAGTGACGGAATCTAAAAAAAAATCCCAAAAATCACATTTTAAGTAATTAATTTGCATTTTATCGCATGACATAAGTATTTGATACATCAGAAAAGCAGAACTTCATATTTGGTACAGAAACCTTTGTTTGCAATTACAGAGATCATATGTTTCCTGTAGTTCTTGACAAGGTTTGCACACACTGCAGCAGGGATTTTGGCCCACTCCTCCATACAGGCCTTTTCCAGATCGTTCAGGTTTTGGGGCTGTCGCTGGGCAATATGGACTTTCAGCTCCCTATTGTTCTATTTGGTTCAGATCTGGAGACTGGCTAGGCCACTCCAGGACCTTGAGAAGCTTCTTACGGAGCCACTCCTTAGTTGCCCTGGCTGTATGTTTCGGGTCGTTGTCATGCTGGAAGACCCAGCCAGGACCCAGCTTCAATGCTCTTACTGAGGGAAGGAGATTGTTGGCCAAGATCTCACGATACATGGCCCCATCCATCCTCCCCTCAATACGGTGCAGTCGTCCTGTCCTGTCTCCTTTGCAGAAAAGCATCCCCAAAGAATGATGTTTCCACCTCCATGCTTCACGGTTGGGATGGTGTTCTTGGGGTTGTACTCATCCTTCTTCTTCTTCCAAACACGGCAAGTGGAGTTTAAACCAAAAAAGTTATATTTTTGTCTCATTAGACCACATGACCTTCTCCCATTCCTCTTTTGGATCATCCAGATGGTCATTGGCAAACTTCAGACGAGCCTGGACATGCGCTGGCTTGAGCAAGGGGACCTTTCGTGCGCTGCAGGATTTTAATCCATGATGGCGTAGTGTGTTACTAATGGTTTTCTTTGAGACTGTGGTCCCAGCTCTCTTCAGGTCATTGACCAGGTCCTGCCGTGTAGTTCTGGGCTGATCCCTCACCTTCCTCATGATCATTGATGCCCCACGAGGTGAGATCTTGCCTGGAGCCCCAAACTGAGGGAGATTGACTGTCATCTTGAACTTCTTCCATTTTCTAATAATTGCGCCAACAGTTGTTGCCTTCTCACCAAGCTGCTTGCCTATTGTCATGTAGCCTATCCCAGCCCTGTGCAGGTCTACAATTTTATCACTGATGTCCTTACACAGCTCTCTGGTCTTGGCCATTGTGGAGAGGTTGGAGTCTGTTTGATTGAGTGTGTGGTGTCTTTTATATAGGTAACGAGTTCAAACAGGTGCAGTTAATACAGGTAATGAGTGGAGAACAGGAGGGATTCTTAAAGAAAAACGAATAGGTCTGTGAGAGCTGGAATTCTTACTGGTTGTTAGGTGATCAAATACTTATGTCATGCAATATAATGCAAATGAATTATTTAAAAGTCATACAATGTGATTTTCTGGATTTTTGTTTTAGATTCCGTCTTTCACAGTTGAAGTGTACCTATGATAAAAATTACAGACCTCTACATGCTTTGTAAATAGGAAAACCTGCAAAATCTGCGATATACAATGTATACAGGGGTTCACAACCTTTTTTGGTATTTTATAGCTATTTTCTACACTCATTGGTCTCCGATGCATGTGTCATGTATATAACATTTTTGCTAAAATCTAGAATGGTCCTTTGGGTAGGGTCAGTTGAAAAAGAAATACACTCTATGCTTATTGACGGGCTAAATACAACTGTTAATATGGTCCTCTGTTGGTGGAGCCTGGCCTCCGCAATCTCTTGCAAAGCCAAACTAGTGGATTTGATTGCTGGCCCTACCTGAAAATAAAAAAGTACCACTGGGATTTGCTTTAATTTAAGTGCCAACTTTAAAATAGCATATGTTGTATCTTATCTGAAGAAGCACCATAAACCTGACCAAGAATATGCTAAAAACGATTAGCATGCAGATGCAGACAGGGCCAACGACGCAAAGACGGCCCTAAGTGGTTTTTGAAGAGTAGTTCAATAAAAATTGAACGAGGATTCTCCTTGCCGATCAGCATGCTTAAACAGAGGGCCCATGAAGGCTGTATTGTCAGACTGGGCTGAAGTGCTTTTCCGCTCAGCGTGCATAGAAATGACGGTCACTCCTGTGCTTCTTCACAGGAAAACCATCCAGCATTTCCTTTAGTAGATATTCACTGTGAAGGAAGAAATGGGATTGTTTTTCACCTCCTATTAGTCCTGCTCGAGTTGGACAGAAGTGAAGTGCTGATAATTTGTGTGTGTGTCTTTGTGGAACTAAGCAGGCATGTAATAAATATTACATTTTCAACCAGAAGAGCAAAGTCCACATCTCCTTTACACCATTTTTTTTGACCTACCATGCAATTTCAGGCATCACTTTAACCAAGCCAAGTAAGCCAATGTACAGGTTTTCAACTCAGTACACACTCAAACGCATGCACAATACACACACACACATACACACACATACACACACACACACACACACTACATTCGGTAACACACACTCCAACACACAATTGCTTTGACTTTAAGCATCACTGGTTTGTCCTCCCATGTAAAGGTGTCTGGTTTTTCCAAT